>NC_139479.1:36831873-37512428 GCF_008360975.1 Lichenostomus cassidix
ACTGCAACATAAATATTGTTTTTATAGCTGAATTATCAACCTCTTAAAATCCCTGTTTCAATAATGGGATTGGTGACAGCACCTCAACCATTATAGCATAACAGTGCCATTATAATTATCGTTATAGGAGCAGATCCTACAGCAAGGCGGAGTGGTACATGCATTAATTCCTTTGCCTGATGCAGACAGGAGTCAGACACAGCTCCAAGTCTAAAGGTCAGATGTTCTATCAATCTGTTTCATAAATGTTGATTTTAGCGAGATGCAATGTCATGAGGGGATGGCAGAGAAAAGCTTCCATGTTTATACAGTCACCCTGAAGCAACAAATAGAAAATGTTAATATCCACTTAGATTAACTTTCTATTGTTGAGGTGTGCTTGCAAGGTTTAAGATGAACCTTCACTGCAGGAGGCAGTGAACAGGGAAGAGGCCGACTAAGGGTGAGGAGCTGGCCTGGACTGTTTTAGTTACGGAGACCCACAAAGACCAACCATGAGCCCCTGCAGCTGGGAGATTAAACATGCATATCAGCAAGAGATCATTGGCCCCGCACACTCACCTGCCCCCATTCCTTATATGGTTTATGTTCCAGAAGTTTCTCCTTACTTCAATGTATTATTGGTTTCCTCAGTTTGTACCCTCCTCTGCTGTAAACCTATTGGTTGTAATCCCTTTTCCCCTCCTTATCTCCTCCCCTCTGGCCTTCCCTGGTTGGCTTCTCGGAGCTAACCACTCCATTTTTCCCTTCCCTTTTAATCCTCTGCACCCCTTTCTTCGGGGTTTGCAGTCTTGGGTTTCCTGTCCCTTCTCCATCCCCCACTTTCCCCCCTCTTCACCATCCCCGGACCCTCACCTGTGGACCTTAACAAATTCCCTGGAAATCCCAGACTGCTTTCCTACATTTCTTTCGCTCCACCTTGTTTCCGAGCAAGCTTCTGTCCCCCGAGCTCCACAGTGCACCAGCGTGCTCCGCTGCCTCGGTGCACCCAACACATGTCACAGCACAGCCAATCGCCTTTCGGTGCAGTGTTGGGGCTTTAGGCTGTTTCAGGCATGCAATGTCACATTCTATAACTTTTGTTTGTAGCATAATGGTGATAAAAAAACCCTGAGGATAGTTCATACATTTAACATCTGATTAACAGATTTAGCTGTGGATTTGTTGTTGTTGTTCCTGAATTTAGAGAGTTTGCTTAAAAGAGTGTACCGTATATGAAGCTTTCTATTACTTACAAAATCAAGTGTGTTTCAATATCCTTACTTTAGATTGTAGTGACAATATGCAAAGACTTTTTCTTAACTTTGTGATCTTGAACTCGCGGTTCCCTTCTTGTTTCAGAAATCTAGGTTGTCTCAAAGCTGGCACATTTAAGCTGTGAGACAATTCATATAATCTGGACATCAATTAATGTTTCGTTTGCTGTTTGTCTTAAGCAATGTTTATATGACATGGCAGTATATCCTTTTTCTTTTTCTTTTCCCATAAGGTGGTAATGAATGAAAAGACAGCCAAATACAACCATTATACAACCTTGTACTGTTTGAATAAAGATCAATATGGAAAAGATAATCATTGAAAAGCTATTGTACACTAAACACCAAACTTACCCACACATTAATATACATTTTTTCTTATCTTCTGTGTCTGTGCTTTGTCTAGAAGGCTTCAGTAACTGAAGTTAACCTTTCTTACACCACCATTAACTAATTAGAGTTCACTAGCTTGATTAGCTTGAATGGTTGAAGATGAAATACAGTTGAAAGCTGTCATCATTTATGTAGTCATTTATTTATTTATGAAGATTATTGTTCTCGAGAGGAGTGGAAAAATCTTTCATTAATTAGTCTTGCTTTTCCTCATTCAATATGTTTACATCTTAACGTACATACATGTCAAATTATAAAACTAATTGTAGATGCTGTGTTAGTGCTTTCTGTCATCATATCCTGTGTTGACAAAGTTTTAAAGTTCAAAAGCATAAAAATCCATAAACACCATGCTGGTATGTTTCTTTGCTGGTTTTAGCTTATTTTTTGATGGAAAATGCTATGTTTACAAGCTTCCTCAGAAAACAACCTCAAACACATGAGGTACACCGATATGGGGCTCAATTAGCACCAAAAAAAGAGCCACTTGAACTGTTTTTTTTTTTTCTTTTAATATAACGTATTATTAGCAAAACAACTACTGCTTTTCCTACATGAAGCAATGCAATATCTCTGTCCTGCCTCCACCTATGACCCTGCCCTGAACAAATGAGCTCATTATGCACATTTCAAGAGATGGAAACCCTACAGGAGATATTCTAGAAGCAAAATACTTTGCTCTGTTCCTCTAGGACAAAATATGTGTGAACTCACAGAAGGGTCACAAGCTGAGAGGTTGATTATTGCTGCCTGACTTTCAATAGAAGCTGGATTAGAGGCAGTGTAGATGGTTTTGGCCACTGACTTGAATGGCCTTTGCAGTTAATCACTGGTAGCTCATTAGCCAGCCCAGCCCAGCTGCTTGGATCAGCTCTTGGACAGGTAGCAAGTAATCAAGACACAGTGAAACATGAAGTAATGATCATTAAAGAAAATGAATGTGGAAAAGAGAGAACATCCCTCACAAGTAAATCTGAGAACATCATTATGTGATTGATGTTGGACAGTTTGCTCGTTTTGTTTTCTTTCAGACATATCAGCACTGGCAATTGGGAACCAAACAATAACAAATCAATCCTATTGTTCCCCAGTGTAATTAGGCACTAATATTTGGAAAAGACTGCTATCATGTTTTCTAGAAATAACACTATTCACTGTCATATTTTCAGAACTTATCAAAAAACACAAGGACCTTAGAATGCAGACTGCATATGTCAAATCATGTCTGAAACACTAAATTCACCGGAGATTAGAAAGCAAAACTCTTTTTTTAAACTTTTTTAACATGGGCAAAACCATTTTTTCTTCTTGCTCCCTGAGGTTAAAATGCTTTGAACTAAAAATTAACAATGAAAAATTGATAATTATGCACCCATCCCACCGGCATAAAGCTTCCACCCACAACAGTGATGCTGAAGAGAAGCAGTATTGTCATCAAGTATGTATGTCCTTAAGTGTCAAGAATAAAGTCTAGAAAATTAAATTACAGACAAGCTCAAACAGTAAGAGCATTAAGATTAAAGTCTCTCAGAAAATGGACAAGGGCAGTGCAGACTCAAATCACTGTAATAATACCCATTCCTACCATAAGGAAAACAAAATAGATTAAATAATTCAGAAGCATTTCATGAGCAGAAAAATTGTGGTGCACTGAGTAAGAAAGAAACAAAAAGGCATCCACGGTTTGGAAGAATTTGTTGTTGCAACTTCTTCCAGCATTAGTATAAAAATTCTGAACCTGGGTACCAAAGGTCAGCATGGCAGTGCTGGTTAATGCATAGAAAAATAGAAAACTGATCTCTGCACATTGAATAACATCTCACAAAAGAAAATTATGATATACTGCACAACCACAATTGTTTTTTCTCGTTTTTTATTAAATTAAATGTGTTGCTGGTGTTCCTTCAGTAGTTTTGATAGTTCTACAACAAAATGATGTGGAAATTAAAACATCACTTTCTCCATCATAAGTGAAAAATAAAAGCTATGAAAGAATGATGACAGTACATGTAGACAAACCATGTGTACAGAAGTGAACTGTAGAGTGGTGTTCAACTATATTTCTTTTAAATCTATATTGTAGGCAGGAAACCCTTATTAAATTAATCGTTTCCAAGAAAAATTTTAACCATCTATGTTTCTACAGCAAAATCCAGAATAATAATGATCCCTTAGTTATCCAGTAATCTAATAAAACTTACATTAGGCTTAACATTTCTGATTTTTATGATTCCAATTTTAGATACCACTCCTGGCATAGTAAAGTTAACTTTCAGAGAACAACAATTTTACAACAACAAATCTTCATTACAATGACCTTTTATTTATATTAAAATACTCAAAAGCCAGGAAATTCAGAGATAGATTGCTAACCATGGTTTTGACTAGATTCCGTGAAGTTGACAAAATAAAATATTAAGTTTTGCAAGTGTCTATTACATCTCAAGTAAATTCATAACATACATAGCATTCTGGATTCTTATGTGTCTGTAGCTACATCCAA
The DNA here is from genome assembly GCF_008360975.1 of Lichenostomus cassidix. NCBI lineage: Eukaryota > Metazoa > Chordata > Aves > Passeriformes > Meliphagidae > Lichenostomus > Lichenostomus cassidix. Next base: position 36,836,026 of record NC_139479.1, read on the forward strand.
GGAATGAAAAATGACAAATCCTACATGTTTGTGTCTATGTAATACCCAACTTAACAACATAACTGTCTGTTAAAAAATTACTTACCTTGCACTAATCAGAGATTTATAAGATTTATTGTTCATGCACATATTCTACTGCTAATACAGGCATACATCATGGGAGACAGCTTAAAGGTTTCAGGTTGGAGCAGCCTTTCATTGCACACGTGTGCCCAATCTTCATGTTTGAAGGGAAAGGTTTACAGTAGCCACACCCTAATTGCCACTGACCCCAGACAAATTGCTGTGTGAGGTTAGAAGATGGGCGTGGAGACTGGCTTAGCTATGCAATGCAAATAAACCCAGCATACCTGAAAGAACTCCTGTTACTCTAAGTAGCTTTTTCTCATTTGACAACTACCCATTTGTGCTCATTCCAATTAGCAGAGTATTTCAATCCAGTGGTGTAATATCAGAATACCAGAAAAGAAAGCAAAGCACCATGGTGAATGATGCCCTGGAGCTGGATGTTACACAGAGAATTAGGTCACCATTGGAAATTTGAGTATATGTTCACACATTTGTTTCTTGTCTGCAATTACAGCAGCTGCTGTTCCATTATGTAAGGACCAGTTTAAATAGTCTTCTTTCAGATAAAAGACACAGCCAAAACACTGAAAATCTTTTGCTCTTCTTTATCTTGGTTGTTAGGCAGCTGGCACCCTTAAGTGCATTGAGGGCCAGACTTAGGCAACTTTCCTCATGGTTGTTCTGAATTCTTCTGGGTCCATTCGCTGAAGATGACAAAATGAAAAAACCTCAGTTTTGGCAAGCTCTGTGGACACTCTCCTAAGCGAGACAGAAGAGCAGCCTTCAGCTGGGTTTACTTCCACTGGTGGTGAGAAGGAATGCCTCCAGATGAGCACCTCCTGAGTTCTTCAAACAGCAATTTTCTACAAAAGCTGTGAAAATCTGCCGGCTATCCCCCTGTCTTGGGTATTTTCTCTGACAACAGCTGACACAGTTTGCAGATGGAGTATTGCAGAACCCTTATTTTTCCTTGCCTTTTTGCCAAAGGCTGATCCCAGCTGGGCTGCCAGCATTTGGGGCCATTCTGCAGGTTTAGTCTCACTGCAGTCACCGTGCAGGTAAGCCCAAAAACTGAAACATATCAAAGCTAAACTACTCCCCAGATATTTTCTTTCCTTAATTAACTTTTTTCATTTTTCTCAAAACTCTCATTGTACTTCCATTGCTTTCAAAGAGTAATATAGAGAGTTCTCTTGTGACTAATTTCAGCCCAATAAAACTTGCTCAATTACTATGAAGTGCCATGTAGGAGAGAGGAAAATGTCTCTGTATTCAAAGGCATTTAGTTTGAATCCTACCAAAGTTCTGTTTTTCATTTAGAAATTTTATCACCTCTCCATCAATTATATTGCTTGTTCTACCTTTATAAAGAAAGAGTGGATAGGCAGAAGACAGAAACTACAAAAATCCTCTGACTTTTTGGTTACATTTGGAAATATTATCTTCTATTGCAATCCCTAGAAAATCTTTTTGCAATTGTCACTACTATTCAAAGATAAATATGGGTTGTGGAGGAGATGTATTTTCTTCAAAACGAGAGATTCAGTCTCCATTAGTTTTCTCTTACCCCCAAAGTCAGGATGGAGATAAATAATGAAACACTTAGACCACTTAAAAAACTTTAAAAGATATTTTCCACTAGTTTTTTTTAACAAGCATTGATGCATGGAAGCACACATTACAGCAGACCAGTAGTGCACAATTAATTCACTGTTAGATGGAACCTTATTGCATAAGGACAATAGAATTTGGCTGGTATGAAGTAGATAGATGCAAAATATTTTTGTTGGCTTTGTGAGGGAAAAAGTAAGAAGAAGAAAGGAAACTCTGAAAATCTTTCCAGTGATGAAAACAAACCACAAAAATAAATTGTCTTACATCTTGATGTTGTTGACTTTAAAAATAATTTCTCTTTTAGCTCAAGGCAAATTCTACAGACTGATTACAAAAGCAATGAAAATAAGGTGCTGACACAATGTCAACTTTAGAGTAATAATTGCACTGCTATAATAATCTGTTTAATTGTTGTTTATTGTAATTAAATTCTCATGCACACCAGACCTGCAATTTTCATTTCCATGTCAGCAAGGTTTCCTTTTATAGAGCAGTTTGCCCAAAGCAACCAGTGACGTTACTAGACAGACATTAATCAAAGGACCCTACAAAGCTACACCTGGTATCCTTGAGGCAAAATGTTTGCCAAAACACAAAAACCACATAAATTGATACACAGTGGTTATGGTGGCACTGTTGTGCTTGAAAGCAAAAATTTTATAAATCATTTTTAAGTATCTATTTTATGAAGTAATATTCATGAGCCAATATTATTCACTTAATGACCAAAGTACCTCTCATTCTGAAGACTGACAGCTAATTATAATTAAAAAGACCAATAATTTTCCCATATCCATTTTCCAGATGTTGATGTAAACTAGATTGACAACATAGATAGACATAACAAAGAAGTCTAAGAGAATTCATTTGCACCTGCTCAATACCAAAACATCACAGAGGTCAGCAAAAAATTCAGAGTTAATTTCAAGATTTTGATAAGTTGAAATGACATCTGGCCTCAGTGGAACATTGAGGGCAAACTCAATGAAAATTTATACCACCAAAGAAGCCTGGATAATAAAAAAAAAAAAAAAAAAAAAAAAGAACCCTAAATATAATTAATATCACTTTTACATAGTGCATCAGTAATGTTGAAGCTTAATGTGAAATAAACACTTGAGTCAAGTTAATCTGATGCTAAAATGATTGGGCAATTTATTACAGCTTAAGAAGGACATTGCCACCAGAACAGGAAATAAAGGTTTTAAAACTTGGGTAATTATTTTCAATCAGAGCTGCTTTCAAGGTCAAATGTTTAATACTAGCCATTATTTTCTCTCTGCTAACTTTGCCATGCATTTCACAGGTCTCATCCATAAATAATTAAAGAAGTAACTGCTGTATCAGCTTAACCTTTGGATTAAAATTTGAGCGTCCAAGGTAAAGATTTTATTTGGTTTTTAGTTTTCCTCAAAGACAGAAATATGTAGTTTATCTGGCCTAACAGATACTGTCTACTGCTTTCTAATTCAACAATATAAACATTTCCTAATAAGCTTTCTCTGTGATTTACTTTTCCTTTTGGACCATACTCAGCTACTTCAGCAAATTGAGACAAATAACGAACCCGAAAGTTCTCTGTAAAGGCAATCTGCTAACACACACACACCAAAGAAATTAAATTGAATTTAAGCTGCTGGCAGGCAAAGATGAAGTAATATTTTATGTGGTTTTATTCTACTAATATTGCAACTATTTGTGAAAAGAATGGAGGTACTAGGCTTGTTTTCAATTTACTTGCTTTTATATGAAGGTTTAGATCTAGTAATGCCTTTCTATTAGTTAGATATTTATATCAGATTGAACCCCACAGACTGGAAAGTTAGCATCAAAGCAGATCAAAAATAAGTTAAGGAAATTAGTTATAACACAATGTGTTGATAAATTCTGAAATGCACATTACTTTCTGAAAATCAACATCTTGCACTAGCGTTGATGTCCTTGGTATCAGTCATATTTGGTTTTTCAGATCACAAATTAGGAAAAGGTTCTACACAACTAAGTGCATTCAATGCTATTCAGTAATTAAAGAACATGCTTAGAACTTTCCTTAAAATAAGATAAAAGAGAATTATAAGACATGTTTGTTCCAACAATAAGGAAACTTTAAAATATTTTTTCTGTCTATTCTTTGTTTTGTGAGCCTACTTGTATTAAAATAGTTATTCATTCTAGGGGTACAGGTAATTTGGGGAGTTAGCCAAGGAATCAGTATTTTACAAGTGATTAGATAGAAGATGAGGTTGATTTTATCCATGTCACAATTTCGGCACTGTTATAAATTGAAAGGAAGCCCTGGGAATAGTAAGAGAGGGCACCCATAAATTCAAAGGAGAAATCAAGCACCATAATTAGATATATTAATGTAAAATAATGTTTTAAAAAGTGGGATAAAGTAGGATTCTCTTTGGCATTGGTGAAAATAAGGCATTTAAACACAAAAAGACAAAAATATGTGAAACCGAATAGCTACACCCCTCTAAAAAGTGGTTTTGAAAATGTAGCACATCAGTATTTTTACTGAGGCCCTGAGTCAGCAAAACAAGTAAGCAATTGCCTAATTTAAGCCCACGTACTCCTTATTTAAACATAAGAAAATTATAGCTAAATCCTTCTCTCTGGAACACTCAGCTTTAAAATTCCACTCATTTTTTGCTTTTGATTATATTAAAATTACATCATTTTTTTTAAAATATGTCATTATACACACATAAGGGGATGTCCTGACAAAATCTCTTTGTATTTACTCTAATCCTACATTATTTCCCAGCGGTTCTTAAGCTCAGCATTTCTTTTTGAACTGGAATTAATAAATTTATGTGATATTTAGCTACACACATAGACACTATTTCACTGCCTACAACAACAAAAAAAAATATTGGGGAAGGTGAATCTAATAAGAAATTCCAACCTGCACAAACTTCTGGCTTAATTGTCTTCTGCTAAAGCAAAGCAAAAAAAGTTGTTAAAACCTTTCTCTTGGCTGTGGTCACAAATGAACAATTTTCACACTTACAGACATTCTAATGGACATAATAGCTTCTCTACTGCCTACCATAGTAGTCAGTTATTATTAACTATTAAACCAATTACTGAGGATTGATTTTTTAAATTTACTTGTACATAGTACTCTAAAATTAAATGCCTACTGGTTCAAATTACAACAGCCATTGGGGAATAAATGTTGGCATATTGCTGCCTAGATTTATAAAAGAACTTCACATTAACGTAGTGTCTTTTGAGTAATTCTGTAGGATGCATTATAATTCCAGTCTTCAGGACAGGGTCAAATGCAGAACCTTATTTTCACATCTTTCGTCTCTGGGACATTATAATTTAGAAAGCAGCTTGTTTTGCCCCAGGAAAATAAAAAAGAAAATCATGATCAGAGTTTTCCATATGTCACTCCTCATGATGTTTTCTTAATTTAAAATGAAGTCCTCAAGTTAAACTGTAAGGTGTATTTTGGAAACAATATCTACAAGGATGTGGGCTCCCTGGAGAAACTGCTCCCACATGAAAGACCTACAGTTTCCTCCAAATTGCTTAGAATTGCTATCACCTGAACGCATGTAACACTGAGCTTTCAAAACTGACACAATGCAGAGGAAAATATGCGAAAACACTTGATAAAGTAATGGCTTATCTTGCTATTGGAAAATTCATAGTCATAGATGAGCTACATCTTTGCTATCATTTTTTTGGCAGCATCAGCCAATCACAGACTAGAAAACACAAATTAGCCAATATGAACAGACCTTATCCACGCATAAGATGCTAAACTTTGTTGCTAAAGTGTCATGTCACAGTATACTGAAAAGGCAAAGAAAAAAGTTTTATAATCAGCTCTGCAGTACACCTCTTTATTCTTCAGGCAAATTCAGTGCCTTGAATAATAGGATCCCTGGAGGATTTATTGTGATATATTTACAATGATCCATCAAAATGGAAGATACCTGCTTCAGCTTGTAGATAAAGCAGTGCAAAGCCTTTCCTATTTTTTCCAGCTCTTCTGGTAAATCACAAGCTTCACAGCTGTAAACAGCTGGATGCCAGGTAACACAAACTTCTATATCCATATGAGAAACCTACATCTTTATGTACTCAGATAGGTGACCCCCTTGGCCATAAATCTACTCAATAATTTCAGTTGATGGTAGAGTGAGAATGGAGAGGAACCATGAGCTCAGCATTTTAACTTCTGAGGTAACACTAACTTCTAGAAAAACTTACCTGCAAACAGATAAACCCCAGCTACAGGCCTGTCATTAGTCCCACCCTTCAATGACATGTCTCCAATTCCTCAGAAGGCAAATAATTTTTTCAGTGCCTTCCAATTTCAAGCTTCTTTATTTTGTCTAATCCCATATGTCATATCTTTCCAGTGCCATGGAAGAACAGAATATTTTTACATCATATTTTAGCAGATGGAATCCATTCCAGCCAAATTTATTACTGCCAGATGGCTGACCCTTATTTACTGATGAAAAGTTAGACACAGAGATAAACTTTAATCAGTTAAAACATCCAGATTTTCTGCATGAAAATAGCTGGGTAGCTGTTTCCTCATCATATTCACCAGCACCAAGTGATCATCAGTTTCTACCTCATCTGAAGCGATAAATGAATGGACCCTCATGTGAGATTGTAGCATCTTTTGAACTGAATCACAAGAGTAGCCAGTAAAGGGGTTAGGCCTTTGATAATGCAATTCATAAGGAACATACAAAATTATATTTCAGAGAAATTAATCCTGTCTTTGAAACAAATCAGTTTTTCAGTGTTTGCAAGAAAAAAACCCCATGTACAACAGGGCAATAGGCAACAGAGGATCGAAGGGTTAGTAGGTAATACAGATACAAGTACCCATTACACACATTATTTATTGGCTACTTTCTTGGTTGGAGAAAAGTTCTGAACCTAGAATGTTTATGTGGAATGAAAATTTCAGTATCTAGGAAAGGATGAAGGTCATCAGCATCTTGCTGAAGGGTTAAAAAAAAGAAAAAAGCTGACCTTTTCTACTGAATTTGTAGGCTTTGATTTCATCCCAGAGTAGTTCTATACTATGTTGTCTGTTTTTACAGCTTAGTAGTTGAGTTCTGCTTTTGAAAATGGTGTTAAATGATGCATAGAAAGAGATTCAGAGAAGTAGAAAGAAAAGATGTAATGAAGGATAGACCCCAGGAAAGTAGGTAACCCTAAGCTGATGATTCACGGACCTAAGTTAGACAGCAAATGTGAACTCCAAGAAATGTAAGTGATTCTGCAAACAATTTGCAAACACTGTGCTGTGTAAAACAATGCTGCATTACAGTTCCCTAAAATAGCTCTGATTGATTGAAAAATAACAAACCAATGACAAAAAAAGTTGTAGCACAAAAGCAAGCCATATTATTCTCTCCAGGTGTTGCCTGTAAACCAGTAGAACCTTTTTTTAAAATTCTCTTCCCATCTGTGGACTACCATCTACCTACTACTTGTAATCACCATTCTCCTGTTCCATTACACAGAAAGATGGTACTTAGAATCTCGTATGGTAACCAAGGTAGTTTTTTATAAGCTCAGATACTTTCACCAGTTAATGAGAGCAAATGTGCAGCGTGCACCTGTTTGCTGCCTGCGGCGGCTACTTCTGAAGTCATGACCAGAAGTGCTTTAAATGCCACAGGAAAGTTCTTTCAGTGGGGAGAAGGGATGTTTTGAGCAACACAGGAGATGAATTTGGGCTTCTGGAAGTCGGCTCAGGCGAGGGGACGAGATGAGGTCTCTTCAGCTTTATTGGGGGTTACATAGGGGATAGGAGAGTTTGGAGAGACATCTGAAGAGCCCAGAACAAAGGCTCTGCAACAGGTTATAAGGGTACATAACTGGGTGGGTTTACAAGTTTTCAGAACAAATAGAAAAGTGAATACAAGTAATTTACAGTCTAAATTTACCAATGTCTAAACATGAGATATGCAGGCGTCGAGTGGTTGGGGAGAGATAACGGTCCATACTATCTGTAATACTTTTCTGGGAGGTTGTTGGGATAATCCATTTCTTCTTCACTTTCTTCTGGCACTTCTCCCATTTCATCCCAATCCTCCACATTCTCAAGGGCACTGAGCTCTATCTCAGCTGCTTGGGCCGCAACAGCTGCCATTTTTCATGAATACATTTTAAATGACAAAATAAATTTATCTTCCAGAATAAAACTGGAATTCAGTGTTTCAACTCCCATTTTGTCAAAATGTGTCTGTATACTAAAAAGAATTAAAATTTATAGGGGGCTTAAACCGTCATGCTCCCACAGTAAAGAAGGTACTACCTAGATGCCTGGGAGACAAGAAACTTCTCTGAGGTCATGATATTGAATATTTTTCCACTTCTGCTTTTCTTGTACTTTTTTCTGGAATGTCCAGCACTGGACACTGACTGAGACAATGTGCTAATCTAGTGGGGCTCTCCCAATGTGCAGCTTCAGTATTACATGTGGCTTAAAGACAGGGTGTGCTTTCTTAAATCACATGGTATGCAGATAGTACAGAGGAAAGCAGCACTGTGATTAATGAAAATGTTACACCTTTTTCACAAGTGTGCAACAAGTCCAGTCAGAAAAAGAATATAAATTAGGATTAAACGTCGAAACTATTAAGAATACTTGTACCTTCAAATGACGTCAGAAACCACATGCAGTGTTATATATTAAATGTCTACATGAAAAACTGACCTATACTTCATCATTATCAGAATACATATAAATTTCATCCTCACTGGGAAAATATGAGCCAAATATTACAAAAAAGGGACAATAAGTGGCATACAGGAAAAATAATATGACCTTATTTGTTTCTTGCATCTCTACCATTTAGCCACTGGTTTAAAAGTAAAATATCTCTCTTTTTGTTTGTCTTTATTAGTTACATTTTAGCCATTCTTTCTTCTGCCAGATATAGGGAACCTACAGTTAAAGGCAGCCATAACTCCACATAAAGACATGTTTTAGGCAATATATGACAGAAGAAACTGAAAGCACCACTAATTATGGAAAATGTACTTTGTCTTTTTGTATCTCTCCTGCAAAGATTTCAAGAACTTATGAGGGAACAGTCTGCCCTATTCACTCCTTCCTGTTGGTGTTTCCCATATTCCTTCCTCTGGTTTGTCTGCTTTTAATTCCTTTGAATACCATGCAAATAAAACTTTACATCAGACTGTAAGCACACCTGCTGCAAATTTAGGATGTGTACATGCAAAAGGTTAATGTGATACTTTCAGATCAATTTTTAAAGATGTATGTGCAGTTAAATATAAAGACCACAGTAGGATTGCAGATATTTCCCTCTTACTGCACACATTCCCATATCCAATGAATGAAATGTACATGCAAGTACTTTTCTTATAGAAAAATATTCCTCAAAGCAGCCCAAGAAGTAAGTTAGCACTACTACAATCGAATCTTAATCCAAGTTTTCATTTCATTTGCTTCTCTCTTTTTTACCTTCAAACAGAAATCAAGCTGTGAATGTTCACATCGTTAAGAAACTTCCATAATATAATGTGGAGGATCAACTCCATTTCCTGAGAAATTTCCAGGAAAGGGGCACATCAAATAAGTCAGAAGATTGGAGCAAGGTAGGTAGCTATCCTTGCTTCCTTCAAATCTGTGGTCACACATTGTACCTAGGGTATTAGCTCTAGACTGCAGCAAACAAGAGGTATAAAGCTTTTTTTAGAAGCTGACAAATCTCCAATAATGAATATTATCATACAACCTACATATAATGTCTGTCTCTGTATTACAGCTGTGGCATAATATACCTTCCTCTATTAAATGGCTCAAGTTTAAATACAAAAGTTAATGTTTTTATCACAGAATAAAAGAAACATTTAAGTTGTAAAAGACCTTTGTGATCATCATGTATAACCTCTGATCAGCATCCTGTGAACTAGACCATGGCACTAAATGGATGTGATTCCACCACCTCCCTGGTCAGTTCATTCTAATGTTTTAACAACCCTCTTAATAAAGAAATTTCTCTTGATGTCCAACCTGAATCTCCCCATGTGCAGTTAAAGGCTGTGTATTCTCATCCTGTCATAGACTGCCTGGGAAAAGAGGTCAACCTCCATCTGGTTCCTGTCAGGTGGTTGTAAAGAGTGATAACATCTCCCCTGAGCTTCCTTTTCTCCAGAGTAAACATCCCCATCTCTCTCAGCTGCTCCTCACAGGACTTGTGCTCCAAATCCTTCACTAGCTCCACTGACCTTCTCCAGACACGCTCCAACACCTCAATGTCCTTCCTGAATTGAGGGGTCCAAAACTGAACAGGAGGCTTGAGGAACGTCAGAGCTGAGTAAAAGGGGCAATCACTGCCCTAGTCCTGCTGGCCACATAATTTCTGCCACTAGCCAGGAGGCCATTGGCTTTCTTGGCCACCTGGGCACACACTGGCTCATGTACAGCACCCCCAGATACTCTTCCATTGGGCACCTTTCCAGTGACTCTTCCCCTAACCTGTAGCACTGCATGGGGGGTTTTGTGACCCATATCTAATACTTAAAATCTACTGTTCAAGAAGCACCTTAAGAATCTTGGAAATCCGGCTCTGAATTAATGACTGATAAGAAATGCTACTTTCCACAAATACTCATTTTAATTTCCTCAATTATACCTCTTTTAGCAAAGAACGCAGCATTTCCTAGTATGGTGATGTAAAGCACACATCATCAGAGATAGTGCTTTAAATTTCTGAATCAATATGCTCAAGATCATTTTTCTTGTTCTCTTTCCCTTTACCATGTAGAAATAATTCAGCCACATGCTAAAATATGAAGAATGCTGGAATATTAACGTAGTGGAAGAATGCTATCACAGAAGCTTCTTATTGCTGCATCACCAGTGGGTATTTCTTATCTCAAGCACTTGTACCTGACCCATAACTGCATCCGTATCAGCTTAGCTAGAAGTTTTTTCAAGTGAAATAATAAAGAAATGCTGAATCAAAGCATTAAGCAGTGTGAAAGGCAATGCTTTAATTATCAAAGAGAGATATTTCAAACCTCTTTTAAAACTAAAATGGATGTCTGGGACAGGATTAGACTATAAAATAAACCATATTCATTTCCTTTCTAGCAGGATCTACACAGAGCTAAGACATTCAATATTATTCAAAATGAAATGACATGTAATATTCTCTTTTACTTGCTCTCTGTGAAGAACCAAATTGTAAAATTTAAGTAATAACCATGAATCTTTTTTAATGGTATCTGTAACTGTACCAAATTCTACACCCAGCTGTATCTTAAATAAATTTAGACTCTCAATAAGGAAGTGACTGCTACACACAACAAATAATAGCAGCTAGTTCAACCAGGAGCCTTAGGATAACTTATTTCTTGAAAAAGTAGTTTAAGCCGAAATTCCAATTTCACTGCTTATTTTATCAGATAGCTTTTTACTACAACACTTCAATGCCCTGTGGAATACATTTTCACAGTAAAGGACTACCAGATTAACTCATGTTTAACACTCACACCTTTCAAGATGCAGATTTATCAAAACAAATATTGCAATAGAATGAATCAATTTGCAAACTTTAGTAAACAAGTCATTCTGGATGGAGGAAAAGTACACTCAAGACCACAATCCTAAATTGCAGTCTGCAAGGCCAGTAAGAATTATTTTAAACTGATTACAAATGATATTCTGAAAATTGTAAATTGGCTTCACCCATAATTTTTACATGCAGTAGTAAAGTGTGTGCCAATGATATATAGGTAATTAATACAGCAGCACGGATTTGGAGAATTTCTTCATGGAAGCAGATGTACACATTTTGTTTTAGTACTTAGCAAATAGTTTTCCAAAGGTTTGTTTTCTCATTCCTGTTGAGGAACTTCAGAATGTATTCTTCTAGCAAAATAAAAAATATCTTCTTTACTGTGTAGAAGGACCTCTACAGTTTTTTCTCCCTTTAAATTACTCTTTGGTTCCATCTTCATTAGCAATGGCATGGCAGCTTGAATTGAGCTGTAGAACAAAATATTAGTTCTGAGAACCAGTGGTCACATCTTGTGTGTTTTGGAGGCATCTAGGCCTGCTGACTGAAAACCCCTAGAATTTGGAGTTCATTGAGGGGAGATCCCGAAGAACATATTTTGCTTTAATTTCACACAGGATAGACACAGACTGTGGGAATGACTGGGAAATCCACTCCAGAAGCAGACTAGTCTGATCCAAACTAAAATTTGCAGATATACCCTATAAACACTCTGTTATCATTCTTAAAATAACCTTCTTTCAGATCTATCAGACCCATTTGCGATTTAAGATTCTGATTGCATTTGATATTTCTTCTTCTGAGTCACCTATTTCAATGTACTTTCTGATCGAGTTTCCTCTCCTAAAAATTCTAGATTGACTCCCTATTTCATGGATATTCATCTCCCTATATTATACAATGGTCCTGCCCATACTTCCTCCAGTCCTTCATTGTATGCTCCTCATAGTCCATTCCATTTTAGATTATGACTTCCTTGCTTTCTTAAGAGAAGGTCGATTTCTCAGTTAGCATTAAACATTTACTATTTCTGCAAACTGCACTATCCTGAGTGGCTGTTTTCCAAAGCTGAGATGAAGAGCAGTGTAGCAGACTGCTACAGTAACTCTCTGTTTCCACATATGAAGTTTTTAAGGGAAAAAAATAATAGAATTACACAATTTCTAACAGATTTTGGAGTTGTTCAATTTAATGAAAATGCCATGCTTGCTATAGGGTGCTACAGACCTATTAAAAATGTACCCAGAAGAGATGATTCACTACTGAAGTCTAAACAACTTTGAAGTAATTTCTACAGATACCTATTATATTTCTATGGAATTTTATAAGCTAAATCCTTATTATGAAATTCTGCTATGGCCTTGTGTTCTAGGCAATAAAGCATAATGTATAGCATGTGTAAGTTTTGTATTTATTGGCTTGAGAGAAACAGAACTGCTTATAGAAACCTTTATAATGGCTTCTGCACTTTTCCTCCCAAAGGGGGAAGAGGCCCAAAGGACTGCTAAATTATTGTGTGCTGAAAAAAAAATACATGATATGCATAAATTTTCTGGTCCTCCACCATCTTCTGTTTCACAGTCTTTGCTGGGCTGATCAGACTTGCCGAGTCATTTCCAGTCACAGGCTTTTGCCAGTGGCTGCTAAGCTGCCTCTGCTTTTACATCCTTGTCCAGTGAGGTGTTGTGCTTCTAAAGCATACTCAAATTTTTTAATGTTAAATCTTCAGTTCACATGGAAACAATCCTGTTGGATGTGTGAAAGACCCTACAGAATCTTTAAAGCATAGCAATGCAGACTCTAAATTCCTTTCCCTTTAATAGAGGCAACATTAAACTATCTACATTGATACTATATATATCACCATGCTGAACATCTGCTCAGATTCATTAGCTTAATATCTTTGTGATGGTATGAGGAAAAAAAAATAAAGAGAAAATATAGTTAAAAGCTACAGCCATATCTCCCAACATTAGAAAAACATAATGTTAATTATTTTGTCACATTATTTATTCCAACAAGGAAGAAGATAAAGAGGTAAGAATAAGTATATTTTCTGTCAAGAGAATAAACACAGATTCACATTTCCAAAAGTAACATGTGGTGGAGAAAAACACATAAATCTTGAAAAAAATAAAAAGACCTTGCACAAAAAATAAATACTTCAGCACATTTTAGATCATGTGTGTGATAAAGCTGCTTTCCTAGACAGACAAAGTGTGAAATTCCTGCCATGGTTCTTATTCTAAATAATTTCAGTAGGTCACCGTTCAGCATGTAGCCTGGAGCAGATACCTTACTGAAGTGCTTATCATGTTCTACTACATGGAAAATGTTTCTTCTTGCCCTGCATTTTCCCCTGATGAAGCAAAAGATTAAGAGGATTAGATGCCTTTCCTTGGATCAGTTTTGCAGTTGTTCAAACTCCTCGCAGCTTGTGAACATTTTGCTGTTTTTCAAATACTTCTTCCTTTATTATTCCACCTTTGACTGGCTTTATGTTTCCCAGTGTCCCTCCCCCTTCTTTACCCCTTTAAAGAATGGCAAAGCTTTGAAAGCACCTGAAGACATTCTGAACAGCATATGTCTCATATTTACTTCTGCTTGAGTGCAAAAGATTAAATAGCCACCCAAGTGAAAACTTCCTCTCTGTAAAAAAAAACATTTGAAGGAGTTCTCCTGCAAATATGCTATTTTTGCATTTCTCTGACTTCTTCCTACATAGTTTCTGTTTTCCAGTTAAGGCATGTGTGCTTGTAAGAACTCATTTTCATAATGGGGTGCTAGGGCACCAGCAATTAAAGAGAAAATGTAAAGCCACTTTCACTTAGAAAGAACACAACAATTTTATTGACTACAAAGAAACTTCCTCATTAAGAATATCAAATGCACAAAACACACACATATTTATCTAGACTGTACCCCTGGAGACTGAAGATATGGGATCCAGCTCCTGTCCATCAGTCCCACAGCTGTGTGACTACACATACACAGCCACACTGAATGACCCTAACTTCTGACCTGAAACAAACACTTGGAGGCATAATTGCAGCAAAATAGGGATACACAGATACCAGATTTAACCACAGGTGTGCTATGCATAGACTTGACAAGCTTATCTGGATGCAGACAACTTTTTATCTTGGTTCCTTTTCATATGTAGCCTCCACCATATTTTATAATGTGTGTCCTGCAGTCTTGAGTGATGAGAACCTCCATTGCTCCAGTCGGTACTCTTCTGTGGACATCTGATCTAAATTCCAAAATGTCTGGATCAAACCCAGGCTTCTGATAAAACTGTGCCACCTTGCCAGTCTTTATGTGTGGTTCATACTCCTATTTCCATCCATTTTAGGCATTTCTATTATCCAGATTTTCTAAAAATCTTGAATTTATTCAGATGAAAGGTGCTGTGCCATGAAGTATTTCATATAGTGAGGGTACTATATAAATAACAATTAAAAAAATGCTCCTATTTCATTTGGCCATGCAGTTGTCTACCTGAACTGAGTTCACTTAGGAGAGCTAATTGCTTTTCTGTGTGGCAGCAAATACATACATATTTATAAAATATAAGTAATTAAAACAGTCTTCTCTCTCTTTCCTTTCTACCAACATGCTACCTGTGTGCTCCTGTTTGATCAATGGTATAAACGAAAGTGTTTCTCTGGGTGTCAATTCTCTGTTATTGTACCTGAATTATAATGCAGTTGTGACCTTGTGCCTTGTCTATACTTGCCAGTAGAGACATGTTATGGGTAAGTCCCAGAGTAAAGAAGTCTAGGATCTTTCTGGAGATAGTTCCTTGTGACATGTTGCTGGAAATACTGTCTGCAAGAGCTGAAGTCCCCTCAAACTGCCAGTGACCTCCCCAGCTGTGACCAGAATCCAGCTACAGGTATTCTGACATCCCATTCTAATTCAAAACAAAAACAAAGTTACAAAATTCTCACAAAAAGAGTGTTCAAGACTAAATCTAGGGTCAGTTGAGAGGGCTGTCCAGCAGTTGGGAAGAATCTGCAAATTCCAGCCACACGCTGGCTACCCACTGGGTGGGTCAAGCAAGGCAGAAGCAGGATTGCTGCTTTCCAGGCAAGCTGCAGTCTCCCAGTAAAATGTTTTCAGTGATGATCCTGCACTTTTAATCTACCAAAGGGTCTTGACTCAGACTCAAATGTAAATATTCTCCTTGGTCAGGCTGTGTGTAGGTTCAACAGCTAAGTCTACATGCTATGAGTAGGCTACTGACAACAGTGGAAGAAACCTGCAGCAACCATTTCCCAGCACAAATACTCCAGTATTTCCAAACTTTTCAAAACTTGTCTCTTTGTATTTCAAGTTACTGAGTGCAGTCTACAATGGGTAGTTTCCCTGTGTTTTGCTATTGGCACAGAGTCAGTTTAAACAACGCTGATGCACACCATAGCCCCACTAAATATGGGTTCTGCAGTAAGGTTCACATCCATAAGGTTGTGTTAGAGTCTAATTTCTATTTTAATTATTTATTTCAGCAGTCTCTCAGTGCCTGTACTTCAGCTAGGAACCAAGAGGGCTTGGTAAATCTGTTACTAAATATCTTCTTTTTATCTCATATATATATATATGTATGGCTGAATGTGACTGTAATCGGTGAGGTAGGAAAAAACTCTACTCTCTTACTTGCACATTGGAAGAAGGCATCACCTACTGTCAGTCAGTGAGGAGATGAAAAAAGTAGCTTTTACAACTGGAACTGTTGGTCAGACGTGCAAAGCCTTTTCTGCTGCTCGGCTGTACAGGAATAGTCAATCTTTAGCTAAGTTCCTTTATCTTCATTTGCACAAATAGCAGCCATTAAGCAAAGACTGAATTCAATCAGCTTGTCTCCAATGGGAGATAAAGTTGAAACCATCTGCTAGTTCTTAAAAGCAATGAGGCAAATTTTATTACAGAGTGATTTGGTTAGCGATGCCCTTGTTTCAGCTGACACATTGAAGTCTTTCTCTTCTAAGTCTGCCTAAGGTCCAAAATGAGATTGGAATTCCCAATGCACTGTTTGTAAATATCAGAAAAAATGCCATGGAAGTACTGGAAGTAGCTGTTCAAAAGTGGAATACCAGTCTTTTGGGTTGAGATTAATATGAGTGATGGGGTCCCAAGAAGAGTCTTACAATGTATTTCTTTAGATGATTTTTAGTCCCTTGTTCTTGTCCCATCTTGTTCGTATGTTAATTTTCCTTGAATATAAATAATATTGAAAATTAAAAATTAACATGAAAAATAAAAATTATCTTCCGGGCTCTATTCTATTGTAAAAACCACATCATAGCAAATATTCTGTATAACAGTATTTAGACTGAATTGCATTCACCATAGCTAACTATATTTTAAATAAACCCACATGTTAATGCTAACTCAGACTTCCCAGATATTGATACTGGCAACAGTATGAACATCCTTGCTAACTCTGCATTTTCAAATAATCCAGAGAGGTCTGGACTATTTGCTCCAACAGTAACTACGTATGAGCCATGAGCTCTCTGAAATCTCATAAAACTCTTCAAATTCGTTCTGAAACCACACCCTAAATGGTTGGGTGAACTTGGTCCTTTAACTAAGGTAGGTATAGAACACCTATGAGAAGTGCACATACTATGATAAATACACCTTATACTATCACAAGGAGTACACACTTTTATTACTCTTAGGAAGATCAGGTAATTATCTAATGGGAATCATGCAAAAAAATCACATTTTCATTCACATCCTCATTCTACAGCAGGCTAGAGAGGTTGGAGCTGAAGTAGTATAGCTACTTGAATGTCAAGAGGTCTATAGTTATTTCTACTCATTAATGTGAAATAAAAATTCAGATTATTCTTCACAGACCTACTGCCCAAGACTGCTAGTTATTAAGCAGTTTGCCAGTTGCTGGCTGCATGGGCTGGGAAACACTGAGTGGTTACAATTAGATGAACTACTAAAGATAAAGCTTTGGGCATAGACTCCCTGAGCAAGAATTTAGCACACCTGAGAGAATTAGAATCCTGAATGTACTGCAAGGACTCGGGAGCTGCAACCTTGTTCTGTTAAAAAGCTCTGACATAAACAGAATGGTGAGCACACTGCTGGAGCTGAAGTGGCTTCTGCTTAAAACTAGGTACTTCTTTCTCTCTTTTAGGAGTTTTCAGCAGTATATAAGGTTAAGCCTAAGATCAAACAATTCATTTGTTTCACCTACTTTATTCTGCCTGTCAAACTCCTGGGAAAATAAAAAATGCTTTTGTAATAAACTGACTGAACATAACAGCTGTTCACTCTCTTTCCTCAGTGACACTGTTCTGTGAGATCATGATCAATTCTTGTTTTTCACAGTGACGCTACTCTGGTAGGAAGCATTACTGGCTATTTGGAAATTCTGTTTTAACAATACCAGCAAAGAAATAAATTTTGAAGTCCTGTCTGCTACCTCTATTGTAATGTTATGACATTCAGATTTATGGGAACTGTCTGGACGTCTCTAATTGTAATTAGCTAAAGTCTTAGGCAGGGGTCTCCTCTTGCTTTCTTTTCAGTGCATTCATGGTATAAATAATTACTGGTTTTGCTCAACTGCTCCTGAGAACAGATTTCTTAGTCTGAACTTCACTTAAATTTTACACCATACTATATACTTTTTATCCATCTTCACCAATTCAGAGGTAAAAAAATAATAAAAATCTACTGGGGAAAAAAAAACAAATCCCATAGCTAACTCAAGCAGCTTTAGAAGTTATTTGATAGCAATAGAAAGGTACAACCATTTCTTTGGGGCAGGGAAGAATAAGGAAATTCAACTGTATTTATTCGACTCAGTCAACTTACTGGGATCTTAAATAATGTAGAAATCCCTATAGATTTTTTTTTAAAAATGAGAAATGCAATTTTGTTTATAAGAAAAGAATCTCTTGGGTAAAGGCTTAAGCAATTTGGGAGTGGAGCTTAATAGAATTAAAAAAAAAAATACAGGTCCAAAATAAACATCTCCAGTAATAAAAAGTAAAATGCCATCTGTTGTATAGATGAAAATATGGATTCATTACACTGTTGGCAAAATGCTGAATGTCTATAAAATATGGGAGGTAGAATACACTTGTAATTTAAATATGGATTAACAAGGGCCCCAAGTTTTGTATTTTTATCGAGCAATTTAATATTTCCCATAATCAAAGCAGACTGCTTACAGCAGTCCCAGTCCAAGCAGCAAAAAAAAAAAATTACTCTTTCATTCAAGTAAACACCAATGGCTTTGTTTTCTTTTCCATTTTTTTTCCCTTTTTTATTTTATCGGGGGGATGGGCAAAAAGAAGATACACATGTAACGCTTGGAGAAAAAAAGAGCTAAGATTAGTTTTAGTCACTCAAAACAATGAAGTCAGAGGAATTTAATTTTACACAGAGCCAAGAATTCAACACATGTGGCCACTAGGAATACATAGAGAGGTGAGTGTACATTTTAAGATTCTGGGTTAGCACGTTTTAGAAGGCAAATTAATCACTCTACCCCAAGGGATGAATTAAGGACTTAATAATCTTAGCAATCTCTGACTACATGGTGCATGTAGGGCACAAAGATAGCAATAATGTCTATGTAGCCAGAATTCTCTTCAGGTTTCAAGTTTAAATAAACCATTCTATGCAATCATCTGTAGGAAAAGAAGGCTTGAGTTGTTACAGAGCATTACATTAGCGTATCTGGCTGTTGTTGCAGCAATATCAAATATCTTTCAAGAATTGCTTGTCTGGAAGAGTTTTTCCTTCCTCAATAGTGGAAAAAAAATCATAGCTGAGCTAAAATACTTCATTGACTTCTGCAATCTTGCACTCTAACTGACAAATATTTGTCTTGCATTGTGTGCTGCTGTGCTATAAAGGTTATGGATCAGCTGTAAAGATGTGGACTGTAGCAAAGGACTAATGTTTCCCATTCTGCCTTTGTGGTGTAGTTCCTGTATATGACTGGATTCTAACTCATATTTTCCACACCTAATGATCTCCAGATATTATGAATTACTTTTAACGTGTTTTCTATACGTAGTTTCAATGATTTCATACATTTCTAACAGGCACGTTCCATTACAAGTATTCTGGGGTTTGAAAGTGAATTATGAGATCACATCTAAAGAGAAAATACTTCTTAGAAAAGTGTTATAAGATACTATGTGCATATTATATACACCTAACTATTTTAGCAAAACAAAACATTTCCACTTTCCTTCCCTGCTTCTGAAGCTTATGTACTTATGTCAGTTTTTTAATCTCATTATATTCCTCAGTGCCCACAGAGTGAAGACTTTAGCTTACTTTAATACATTTAAGCCCAATACTCTACTAAATTCCTGTGTCATTCATATTTTGTTTTATAGGTACTTCATGCAGGGTTATTAGAGAGAAAAACAGAATTGGGATAAGTATGGCTTTCACCTGAAGACCACACATGAACCATTTGTCTGTGCCTACGATACTTCTTTGCCTGTCAAATGTTTAATTAAACCCAACCAAAACACCCAATCCCATAGGCTGTTGGGCTAGCTCAGGAGACTTTAGGGAGTCAAAGTATCACAGTTAGAAATTCAGGAGTTTTATATAAAAAACAATCAAGTAAATTCAAATATCTCTGAGGAAAACACTGGGTTGTGGCTGTTTTAACAGTAGCCTAAATTAATATCAGTAGAAATTGACTTGTCATAAACTCATAACCCTAAACAGAATCTCAAAAAAATCAGCCAACCCTTTCTGATGCAAAAATGTAGAATTAGTTATGGATGTCTCATTTAAGTAATATCTTTGCATAAACCATCCCAAAGAAATTTCTTAAATTGCTGACTGTTACCATTCAGAATGAAACCTTAGTCTAAAGTTATGAGACGGCAACAGCCTGATTCACTCTACAGGAAAGGAAATCTTTCCCCTTGCTGTCAAAACACCGTAACAAAGCCACTTTGCGGAAACTTTTGGATAAGATGAAGGAAATATTTACATGCAGGTGAAAGCTCAAAGACAAGATCAGATGAGGTGAGCAAAATATTTTGAAGCAGTACATCTTCTGCCTTTGCTGGAATGATACACCACTCAGCCAGTATTTTAACTACCTCTTCAAGAAGAAGTTACCTATTTCTTGAATGAACAAGCAGGATTTCTCTTCTAAAAGGTTGAATTTTTGAAATGTGATATGGTAGAAGCTACATGAGATAGAGTAATTCTTAAAATTAATCTTTAACACCCATATCAGAAAACATTATTGAATCCACTGTTCATTAAAGTGCGCTAATGATATCTGCAAAGAAATGCTAAAACAGGTATTTCCATATATTTAACTGCTGAATAGCTTAAAAATTCACAAATTAATTTTCCTGAAATGGCAATATTTTTCCATAGTACACATTACTTCAACTGCTCATTCAACCAGAGTAACTTCAAGTGAGATTCATTACAAAGATAAATCCAACCCAGTCACCTTGGCTCTTTCTAAAGACAGAGAATCAACAGATGCCTCATTTGGTAACCAAGGAAATCCATCTCATTCTGAATAAGTCATCTAAGATCCCTCCTCAGAGTGATTTATTTTACCTACTTCTCTCCAAGCAAGATATAGAGAGCCCACCATGATTTACTTTTGTTTAAACACAGATCAGGATGCCTAAAGTGATAGCAGAAGCCATCTAAGTGGCTGAATAGGTAACTTAGAAGCTGTCCCTGCAGCTGACCTACATCTTCCTAGCAGAGCAGTTGAGTGCAGCTCCAGGACTCACATTTTTTGAGTCCGACAGGCCACAAAACTCTCCACAGGGGCTTAATCATCAGGAGATGACGGATATATCCTGTAACACATCATAAAGCAAACAAGTCCATCAGCACTGAGTCAATTCAGTCTGTGCCTAACCTCGTGATCCCCCGACATACAAACCCCTCAGCTCTTAGGTGGGTGCATGTACTGAGAAGAAGAGTAAGAAATATCCTGGTGTAGATTTTGTAGATTTTTCTTTGGTAGGGTTTTGCCTTCTGAGAAATGATATAGTTACTGTCACACTAAAATCAAATTGATGTAGACATGGTCCACAGTTTATCATTTGTATAGTGAACAGCCTGCTGCATTTTAACACCAATTGAAGTTCCTCCTGCTGAAATGCAGACATTTTTATTGCAGGACAGCATGTGAAGGGTAATAGAAAAAAGGAAAATTTTTTCTTAATGTCAAACAGAAAGTCATTTGGCTATCAGAAAGCTACCTATTGTGTTGTTACACTATATGCCATCTGCATGTTTTAATATGACAAAATATGAAATTGAAATGATAACACAGAGGTAATTTCTAGTTTCTCTAACATTTCCTTCATTGTACAAAGAATTGCAATTGACTTAAAATCATTCTTAAGTAGTTTGATTTATGAGAATCTGTGTATGAGTATATTCCACAGAAAACATTCCAAAATTAATTTCTGAAGTCTGGTATGCATGTATTCACAGCATCACAGCCTCATGAGAATCACTTCTGTCAGAAACTAATTCAAAAAGCTGGTGCACTTAATGCTTGAGGATTCCTCATTTACCTGTTGCCGAACTTCTGAGAAGAAGCAAGCTACAATGCGTGTCACTATAAAAAAAAGAAGATGCTGGAATGAAAACCACTTGAATTACTGTCTTCACTGAAAAACAAAACAATAAGTATTTAGGAAGTTTCTTGTCCCCAAACAGCACCAGTGAAATTAAACAATCCTCCCAAGAAAAGATCTGCCCTCACAGGAATCTTTGTATTACTGCATAGGCTCTGTGAGCCTTTTCAAGTGTGCAGTGAACAGATGGAGGTTGTTACAAGCTTTTCAAACCAGTGTTTACTGCAAACCTTCAGGCAATCTGTCATGGTTTTTTGTATTCCCAGGGACTTTTTAAGTTCTTGAAAAGGGACTAAAATCATAAATGTTCCTTACTAATTCACTTCTGCTTAATTCACAAGCAAACTTTTATACTCAGTATCAAAAACATGTATAAAAGGTGAAGGCAATTATATGAACGTCTCAAAAACATCAAGTCACTTTTGAAGATGGAGCTATACTCGTCGCCGTGTTCAGAGAAAGCAGACTTTGTTGAAAAGACTGGATCCTCTTCTAGAGAACAAGCCATATTTTTTCTTCCAGTTATTGACAAGATTTGTTGAACGTAACCGTAGAATAATATTTTGAATTAGGAACTTCATTCTCTGCTCTCAACGAGATTGTCCTCTGAATCAGATGAGACCTAGAGTAGTTTCAAACTGTCCAAGATAAGCAGCAAAAATTGCTATGCCCTTATTCCCAAGATGCTCATTTTACCTTTACCTAAGCATTCCTGCAGGCTTAGAATGCAGCTCCAATTTACATTTCAATGCAATTTTCGCCCTAACATTTTTCATAAAGGCAAATAAGGAAGAAATTAAACATCTCCCTCAGAGGCACTTAAGGAAGTGTATCTTTTTTAACCCTTGTTATTTCCTATAAGTAATATCTGCTATCTTATTTATGTAATACTACAGATACCTTTTTAAAAGCTTCAGAAATTACACTGTTAGAAATTTTTAACTTTTATAGAAGTCAAACCATGAGACAAAAAGTGGAAAAGTATGGTGTCATCACTAACAAATTTTTCTTCAAAATTTCCTCAAAAAGATAGCAAAAGATAGCTTAAATTTATGTTCAGATGACAGTTGCAGAGTTCCCAGATTCTTTTTCTCCTAATGATTTCACAAATGAGTCACTACATCTGTCAACAGACAGTGCCAGTTGTAAATTGCTGAC
The DNA here is from genome assembly GCF_008360975.1 of Lichenostomus cassidix. Taxonomy (NCBI): domain Eukaryota; kingdom Metazoa; phylum Chordata; class Aves; order Passeriformes; family Meliphagidae; genus Lichenostomus; species Lichenostomus cassidix. Next base: position 36,859,043 of record NC_139479.1, read on the forward strand.
AGGCAAAAACCACAATTTGAGAGGATTCTTTCACGGGGTTTCCTATACTTAATAACATCATCATTGACATCTCAAATTGTCTCTTATACCTGAAATGAGAATAGGGTCATCAGAAGAATATTTTTATTTGTCTAACTAGCAACAGTAACCATCTAATGACTAAGGATGCACTGACAGATCATTTTAAAAAAATCACAGTTGGTAGATGATAATCCATAAAAACAAAAAACTGCCCACAGCACAATTGAAGCCAGTCCCTTCAAATTACAGAATAGTTTTTCCAATGAAAGCAAAAGCTGCCAATCTTGAAACTCATAATAATAACTTATTTGCATCTGTGTATCACGCACAGTAAGAAAAATGCCTCTATGCTTAAGCTTTTTTCTATAGGTTACATGGTGTTTTACAGATTGGAGATCCTGGGATTTCTTTATCTATTCATATTTACATGATCATTTAAAAAACCCCTGAGTCTCTTGCTTTTTTTCATCACACTCCATCTTATGCCCAAGGACAAACCAATCTGGTTTTTTGAAGCTGCAAAACACAAGTAGAGCCAGCACACACACTGAGCAGGTGATGAAAGTCAAACTTCCTCATCAATTATTTCTGATGCTTATGGGGATACAGTGGGTTTTGTTTCTAGTGACAGAATGCTGTCTGGGCAAATCTGTCCTACTGGCCCAAGGGTAAACTTCCTATAACAGCCAAGCAACCAAAACCATAAGGAAACAGTATGTGTGGTCTTGACAGTCTTTCAATTCACTGGTCCCTAAAGACTAAGTAATTTGCTACCAAAAATCTTTGAAACTTCCCAGGTAATCTTATACGAATGATGCAACTCAGCCTTAGAAATCTCACTGATTCACTCTGAGAAACATCTAACAGATATTCAGAGCACTCCTGTCCTGAGACAGAATGTTCACAGGATGAGGATCAATGATAAGCATCCAACAAGACCCACAGAACCCACTTCAGAAATATTTTTTCCCACCAGATTGATAAAAATCACTAAAAATTCATTAAGTTATACAATAAATTGATAGAATTCCTATTTTAATAGGAATAGCTTTTACAAGCCTAGGAGTAATAATCCATCTAGCACATACAGGCCAGGAAAAACTTGGCAGGCTGTGAATATTTTAGTTGGCATTGCACTGTAAAGGGGGTTTTAAACTTCAGTGAAACCACATTGTTACCCGAAGCATGTGAACATATTCAGAAACCATTTCAAAAGTCAACCATCTGTAGATTTTGAAGCTATGGGAATGCTACAGGCAGCTGAGCATTTCTATTGCTTGATAATGAGCACCATGACAAATCTCAAATGGACCTTTGTTTTCCAAATGGTGAGACGAGTATGGTTAAGGCTATCAAATGCCTGATGCCCCATAAGGTTCTTACAGCCATCTGCTTACCAAAGAGTCTCTCCTGAACCCCAGGAGCTGAGGTCCACACCATGACTGGGTACCTAGCCAAATAAAACCTTCTCACCATGGTGTCTACCTGAAATGGTGTCTGCTTAAATGGTCCCACTACAGCTGTGTCTGCAGGCTTTTACCACTGCAGAGAGGCTGCAGAAGGTCACTTGTGCCAGCACAAGCAGCAGAGCATTCCTGTGCCTGCAGGCACTCAGCACAGCAGATGAAAAACACAGCTCGTGCAGAGGGGTTCAGCCTGGACATGTTGGAAAATAAATAGGCATTACATACACCCATATACATTATTGCATGTATATTCATAATTCATGGAGCAACAGGTACCTTAGGGATCATGGCAATTTGTTCATCTAAGTAATTTGTTTATTATAAAACCCCTTCTGGTGGTGTTTACCACATAATGCTCTAGTCAGGAAGAATCTACCTATTCACTCCTCAGACCATCAATAAAGAGGAGTGTTGTGAAAAACATTTCAGAGGTAGGCATTGACAAAAATAAAGGGATACAATGAGGATATAATATGATGTATATTTTAACACATTAATAAATAAGCATCTGCTACTGGCCATCTATTAATGACCCAGTAAAGGAAAAAAACTACCTTTCAGTATATTGCATGAAGATGGTCTTAACATTCTTTAATTAATCCACAGTTTAGGCTTTATTTTCAAATACCAAGATATGACTCATGGAAAGAAAATGCCCTTAAAAAGGCCCACAGAAAGGTTATGTAAGACTTTTTCTAGCAGCTGTTTAGGAATATCAGTAACCTAGTCCTGCAAAAAAAAGTCCCCTCCAATAGCTAAGCGAAACATCTGCATTGGTCCAACTTTGAAACTGTCTATTAAAAAGAAAAAAGAAAAAAAAAGGCCTATTTCTTCCTAGGGAAGAGAAACTTGGGGTTTCAACAGGAGTTCTGATACATAAGCCACCCATGTGCATGATTTTTACAGCAAACTTTTCCAGGAAACTGGAAATTTCCAGGAAAGGATAAATCTCTTCTGGGATCACTATTTCTGAAAATTCCTCAAAGAAAAGCACAGACCTCAGGGGGAAAAAAAAAAGATAATGATGCTTTTAGGATTTTAACACTAGTACAGTCCTACTGAGTCATTTTACACACAATGAATGTTTGCATCCTCCGTCAGCTAGGATGTGAACCCTCTTTAGGGAGACTTCTTAAGTATTTAGTCACTCCTCTTCTCTGTTCTCATTCAGTTCCTCCATAGCTGGATTCTCTTGACTAATTTGTCATCTATCAGAATAAATGAATTTGTTATCTCTTTGATGAGGCTTTATATATTTACCCTATTACTTTATAGTTAAATATATACACAATATTTATCTTTGTAAGGTGAATTCAAGCACTACAGTTAAGGTCAGAATGTAAATAAAGAAATTGATTAAATGTCAGTTTACCTAGATTAGCTACATCTTAAAGGATTTTTAAGAGATTGGCAAAATGTTTTCATGCATTCTAAAAATAAATAAGAGTAACACCTCTGATAGAGTGGGAAGAAAAGCTACCGTATATGAGGCTTATAATGAAATACTGTCTTGATTTATAATTATAAAGAAAGTAAAATGGATAGTCAGAAAAGCTGCGTAGCTGGCTACTAAAAAAAAAATTGTAAAATTAGAAAATTTAAACCATTCAATTTGGGCTTCAGCATGAGATAATTCTCCTTGTAACAAAGCTATCTTTCCTTTACAACATTATTCTCCCTAAACAAAATTGGGATATATAGCTCAGCAAAATCTAATACTAGGAAATATAATTTGTGATGTAGTCAGGTCCTTTTACATGCAAAATTCAAGAAGTCCAATTTCGATCATACCTCTGTTTTAACAGTACATTATATACAGGATAGAAGAAAAATAATTCACTTTGTAGATGTTTTTATGTTGAAAGAATAGATCCATTAGAAACCCACTCTAACTTCCATCTTGAGGGAAGAGAGGTGATTCACTGACAGTTAACAAATCTAAGGTGTTTTCAAAATGACACAGGTCATGAGAAACATGAAAAGGACACTAGACTTGTTTTCAGAACTAGACTCTGCTTTGATGTAATTTCACTCAAAGCCACAAAAATTATTCAGATTTTTAGAAAAAAATACCTTCCACAGTTCATATCATACATTGTTCAGAAGGAATGAGAGAGTTAACCTCAGCCAGACCACTGGGCAACAGAACTCTGTTTTTTCCCAAATGATGATACAACAGGAAGAAGAGCTGGAAGACATCATGATGGATTGTCTACTCCATGCTCATCAACATACTAAGAAAAACAAAGAAAACTAATTGATGTACGCATATTATTAATGCTGTTTGTCTAAGATTTTTAGCAAGGCCTGGGAGACAGGGCTCAGCTGATCATACATGCAGGAAGACAAACTGAGCCCACTTTTAATTAGTGGAAATACAGGAACAATAACTGAGCAGATCCTCTATTTCCCTGCCAAGGGCACTTGAATTCAACCAGTAACCTTCAGAAAAAGGCTCTATGAGACCAAAATCCTAAAACTCAAACAAATATCTTTATTTTACAAAAGTAAGCACAAATACTCAATGGTAACATGTCAGGATGAGTCAACCAGCTCTGCAATGCTAATCTAAGCAACCAAAACTCTTCCACGGTAAAACCACTGAAAGTAAAATTATTTGGTTCCAACTATCCATAGTTCTTTACAACCAATAGAATTTATGACCATCTAAATAATTACACTTTCTTCTATCTCTTCTATCTGCTTAGAATAGATATTGGCTCTACCTCATACATTAGATAACAAAGTCAACCATATGAATATTATTAACTGTGTTCTTTCATATAGACCTTTTTTTTTCTTCTTTACAGTATGGAAAAGAAAAAGAATAGAGAGAAACTTGGCACCACTCACAACAACCTGTCATATTTTTAACACAAAAGTATTTCCCATTGAACTAAATCAGAAAAGGCAAGTCAATCAGAGATTAGTACTAACGAATACGTGACAGGGAAATGTGCAACATGACTTTACATTAAGAAAAGTGCCCAAAAATTGATAGTTTAGAAGTAAGTTTAGAACTTAATCCTTGAATGTGCTACTTATCTGCCCATATAGTTCCTAAGATGATATTCCCACTGGGACTTGTTGAACAGGTTAAAATTATTTGTGTAAATTATGGTAGCAAAATCAGGCTCTTAGGGAGCAATACAATATGGATTGCTGTTAATACAGCTTTTGACATGATGAAAGGGGAAAAAAGTACTCTCTTCCAAATGAAGACATAAATATCTATAAAAGAAATCTCTTTCTGAATCCTGAACCAAGGACTTTCAGCTGCTGCACACAAAGGAAGCAGCCAGGAGCCGCCTTTACCCAAAACAAACATATGACCATAGTGTGATTCCCACAGCAACATCCCATTTGGGTTTTACACCAAAGGTGTACCTCACAGCACCATTTTTCCAGCAGCAAACTTTGCCCATCTTCTCCTTGACTTACTCATCTTGAGGTAGTTCTCACCAATCTTCCACACATGACTGCTCTTTATGGGAATTGCTTCATTTCATAGATGAGCTAAGCACTGGGGAATCAGCTCTTCCCTCAGCCCACCTGCTGGCCCCACCTCCCCTGACCCTGCCATGAGACAGCTGAGGATCCCAAACAACAGGGAAGGATATGCTTTTGTTTGGAGTGTTGTTTTTCTTGCTGGTTTAGCTCCCAGAACTAGTCATTTGGATTTCACAAGTGCTAAGGCAGAGAAAAAGCAACGAATTCGTTAGTTCAGCAGTAGGTGCAGTCAGGCTGAACAGTATCAAGCAACCTGGTCCTTCACCATGGGACTCAGTTCATTGCAAGGGTTTGTTGCAAACCATATCAGCGAAAAAGAATTCAGGATTAAAAACAGGAGACTGTATGAGCTCTAGAAAATATGATTCACACTTTTCCAAGAAAAAAGATGTAAAAATCAGTTACACTGGTACAACAAAGGGGACAGTGATTTATGAGGGGCAGAAGAGATGAAAGCAGCTGCAAACAGAAAGGACTATGACCTTCCCAAATCAGACTTATCATCAGAAAAAAATCATTATATGAAGCCTCAATTAAATAGGGTTTTTTTCAAGTGTTATCTTTTAATTATTTACTACAAAAATGTCATATATACCATTTTCAGCCTTTTTATCAGGAGATTTGCTCTATACTTCTGCATGCCCTACACATTGCCAGTGAAACACTGAGGTTTTTCAGTAAAAACCTGTATGCACATAACCAACCTGATTGTTTTTTATCTCCTAGTCTGTTGAAAATGCTTTTCTATATTTTTCTCTCCTTCCCCTTGTGCCCAAGGTGCTGAGAGCTAATAGCTTGCTGTCAGTGCCAGTGTTTTGTGGAAGGGAATGGTTCTGAGATGATCAGTTAATAGCTGAGTGTGAACAATGGCAAGAAAATCTCTACAGTGCAGCACATTTTCATCTGCTCTCATCACCCTGTATGGTACTCAGAATTGCAGCTTCTACTTCACCCTAAAGTTTAAACTAATGCCAAAAACCAGGGGATTTTAGGATTAATAGCATACCCACACAGAAATAAGAACACCATGAATATGTGGTTTTTGAATGTGCATGGTACCTGTATCTCATTTCTGCATTGCACTGAGACCTGGTAACAAGCTATATTTCCACTGCCTGCTGTCTATACTCCAAATCCCTGCATTTTCTCAGAGAAGAACCAAGCCCTGAACTTCTTTAGCACACACACACTTCTTCAAATTCAGCTTAGCAAATCAACTCCTATCCTAGAGATAAACATCATAGAAATGTATCTGAATACACCAGTTGATTTAACATACTCTCAGGCTGATGCAGACTGCTTCTGAATTTTTTTGGTTCTCTGCTTTTGTCATAGAATTTCTCAGCCCCATCAGCACTCCCACTTCACAAGTTGTGAAATCATGCTCCAGCAATGAATAAGGTGTAAAATCTCTGCAGAATTATACATTGTCATTATTATTATCAAGTTGAAAATTAATGTACCCTTAGCTGTGAAAAAGACAATGAGACATAATACCCAGTTCACTGTTTAAGCCTGGAAATAAAAGAGTGTCTGGCCAGTTATAGTCATAACCTATGAATTCTTTACGTATTCTTCAGAGATTTGTCCTGGTCCCCAGCTCAAGAAAACATTTTCAGTGTCATGTTTTGTATGTGCATTTCCTTGTAAACTAAAAAAATATAATTAATGATTTTTTAAAAAAAAAAAACAAACTCATTTTTTGGTTTGTTTTTTTTTTTTTAGGGCAGTGCTATGAGTCTAACACTTAAATATCATTTTTTAAACCATGCAGGTTATGTAAACACACAATGGTTCATATGTCATATGTAAGTCCACTCTAAAAAGTCAGATACATAGAACTCCAAAGCTTTGAAATCAATAATAGCAATTGTACACACATTGAAAAGAACTGCTGCTGTTTGGTAACTTATACCTTCTGCAAGCAGGTACTTCACACTTTCCAGCAAAGCCAAATGCTGCACTACTGACACAGGTTAGAGTCTGTCTATGAACACATGACTAAATGTCATGTCATTAGCAGAGCTGTGTTTCAGGACTTTATTTTTATGTGCATTTAACTACTTTCTTTGAGTCCACTAATTTACAGCTATGTTTGCTCCAGATGGAAACATTTAATCTAATCTATGCCTCATTTTCTATACTGCTCATGACAAGGCTTTCAAGACATTTAAGAGAGAGGAGGAGGGGGAAGCGATCTTGGAGATTTTGTGAATGATTAAAGCCTCTGCAACTCCAGAAGGAACAGGGGGATGTTTGGCATGCTACTTACTCTTTTTATTACCAAGCAAACAGGAGAAATAAACTCCTTTCTGTCACACTACTCTGCATCCAGCAGTGCTCGTAAGGAAGCCTTGTGAACGGAGGCAGCAGGGATAGACTCAACATCTGGTGCCCTGTTTTTGCAAGTCTCAACTGTTTTGCTCTGTGTTCCACCAGCGAGACCAGGGCACAGAGACTGAAAAACCAGTCTCCCTGAAACTCTCTCCCATTTCTTGAACGAAGATATTGGCCTAAATCCAGATGAGACTGCACCTTTCTTCATTTGTACCTGCTGCTGTTGAAGTGTCAGTATGCTGAATATTGTAAACCCCATTTTGAGGCATCCACACCTTCTTAGGTATTATAGAGATTCATAGACATCTTTGTCAGGTTTGCAGCCTAGGATCCAAGCTCCCAGGCCGGGGCTAGGTGCAGCAATGCTGAGTTTCCTTGTGTTCAGCTTCTAGGGCACCTTGCTCATCAAAGAATTATGCAGCCTTTAAAAAAATAATGTTTTCAAAGCACAGATTTAAGTGATTTAATCATTAACATAACATATTACAGCAATCACACACAAGAAAATCCATAATTTAAACTACCAGGATTCTGTATGGAAGATTACATCAATAGTTAAGAACTGAGGATTAAATCAGTTGTTAACTGTTACTGTGGACAGCTTCAGTTTCCACATCTGTGAAAGGACAGGTGTTAGAAAGGGCACAGAGGAATACAACTGAAGCAGCTGAGGAGATGGAACAGATTTTTTGTGCAGAAGGGTTAAACAGGTTAGAGTTGGAAGAGGGATGCCTGAGGATAGAGAAGGGAAAGATTACAAAGTCCTGAAGAGGTCTGATAAGGTAGGTGTTCTTCCCCAAATGTTGATAAATAGGGAGCTTCTATAAACAGACATTTTGAGACGCAGGGCTCCTTCCCAAAAGAGTCAACAGCTCAAGTCTGAAAGCTGATGCTTTCATGGAGAAAAGGTGGGATCAGAGGCATGTTGCAACTCTGAAAAAATTCTAGTCAAAATGCAGTCAGATATCCAAAATACTATTTTTAGTTTAAAATCCAGTGGAAGTAAGCGGGTATCTTGCTTATCAAAAGAAATATTGTTTTGATAACTAAGACATAAGGCATGGATCAGGAAGTAAGCACCATCCTGATTTGAGGCTTATAGGAAGTTCACAGCTTCTTGATGGTTGTGAAAAAGAGTAAAAACATGAGCTAAGAAAGGGCAAAAGAAAAACAACCCTGCTAATTGCTGATAGCTGCTCATTTTTAAGCAGTCAGTGACATTTCTGCTCTTTCATTTTCTGATGGTTTGCACTTTGATCCTAACACAGACAATCATCAGTACCGCAACCTGACAGGTAATGTGTTAAACTGTGCATTTAGTTTTTCTCTGCCCTGTTAGCCAAATCCTACAGAGGCCAATTATATTGTCTATACCAGCATCAAACACAACAGGACCTATCGTTTGGTGTGCTAGTGATTATACACACCAAACTACACTCTGAATAAGGACTGTGCTGTGAAGTTGTGTTTCCACTTTACTTGAACAACTTTTGAGTAAAAACACATTTTAACTTGCAACGTAGTTACTTTCTCAGGAGTATTATTTCTAACTACAGGAAGACACCTGTGTTGTGCTTCCTTCCCTAATTACAAAAGGTCAAATAATTCACCATATATGAGGTTTTCAGTTCTTGTAATTTTTTGACATCATGATTAAATGAGATCTATGTTTCATCTATTAAATCCATTATATAAATAATATATATAGCACTTTGCCAATATTTGATAAAACTGCTAAAAATTTCTATTCAGAAAAATTAAAAACAGAGCCCTCTGCTCTCAGGCAAAATACATTGACTTTCCATCCACGTTTGAAAACTCTATAATCATCTGTTTCACAACTGCATTTCAGGCAATTTCAATGTTAAAAAGAACTATATTTTTGAGCAAAGACAGAAGCATCGCAAGAATGGAGAACAGGAAATTGAATGCTTCAGTGAAGAACAATTAAGGTTAAAGAGACATCCTTGATAGTTTATCGAGGTAGTGATAGATGAGCAGCCTTATATTTTTTACACATGGCATTTCTTTTCAGAGTAAGAGAGTTCTAGAAATTAAAGCAATGTTTTAAAATGAAGCCACTTGACTTTTATAATACTGGTTATTGTTGGTTTCCTATATAAAATACACATGACATTTTAAAAATGAGACTGAAGGTTAAAGTCCTTCACTCAGAAAAGAGAGTCTTTCTAAGAACATTTTAAATAATCATTGAAGAAAATTATTTTGGAAAACCTTTGTTTGTCTGAACTTCTCTACTTGGCTCAGTCCTCAAAAGACATGTAAATCAAAATTAATTTGATGCAGCCACGTACATTTGTGTAACTGTGGGCAGGGAGTTTGGAAACCATCTCTAGGAAGGGTAATTGGAGGAGTCTGGGCAGTTAGGACTTCACACAAAAGCCCATGTGTTCTATGGTATCCTCAACTGAAAAGAGACTTTAGGACATCTGTGTAAGGTTAAAAACCCAACCTGGGGATGAGGGTAAAATGTGGAATTTCAGGCAATTCCATGGCCAGGAAAGAAGGAAGGACAAGCTATGTGGTCTTAAACTCCTACCTGAATATGAAAGAGAAAATCATAAAATCACAGAAATATAGAATGAATACCAGATTGGAAGGGAACTCAATGAGCATCTGGTCCAACTTTTCTTGTCAAAAGCACAGTCTAGACAAGGTGGCCAAGCACCTTGTCCAGGGGAAGCTTAAATGTGTCCAGTGTTGGGGAATCCACCAGTTCCTTGAGGAGATTTTTCCAATAACTGATTAGTTTTCCTTGTGAAAAATTTTCATGTGTCCATTTGGAATCTCCCCAGGGGTAACTTGTACTTGTTGCCCCTCATAATTTACATGTGACTCCCCATAAAAAGGCAGTTTTCATCTTCTTTGCAAAGCCAAGGATGTTCTCCAACCTCTAAAATGAACATCATAAAAGCTTATTTCATATTTAGGAGTACAGACAAGGGGCTGAGAGACCCAGTAACCTGGCAGTGTTTGAAAGCTTCAAAACTGTTGGCTGAAGAAAGGGCAAGTGCTAAGATCAGGGGGAAAATTCACCCTTGTAACAATGTAGATTAATTCGCTAAAATTTTAAGTCCAGCCTAGAAAAGGAGCCTTTATGTGAATGTTCTTCCTTCCCCTTGGCCAAAAGCAAAATGGGAATAGTTAATGTCACCCTGTGCTAAAAACATACAAGAAATAGTGGAAGAGTTTAAATTACTTTAGTCAACCTGGTAGGAACAGGCTTTCCTATTGGAAGGATGCAGTGAGACCTGCTTTCTGCTTTTGTCTTTATTCACGTCCTTTAACAACAAAAGATAATTAAATACTGAACACAAGCTGCAAGAGAATGAAAGATCTACCAAGTGAGATGAAAGATTTATTACAAGTACTTACAGAAAGAGAGAACTTTGATTACAGGCATCCTTGAGAATTCTTGCAAGAGTGAAAGGGCAGGATATTAGGCAATAAATCCCAAATTACTATCATATTCTACTAAAAAAACCTTGATAACGTCTTTGACTAAACTAAGGCTTTGTGGCCCTTGTAAGGATAAACATCCCAATCAAGGATTTTCTGTAAGTAAATTTGCAATTTCTGTATGGAGGTTGTCATGATGATAGAATTTTTTTTTTATATATAAAAAGCAGGTTCTCCTGAGCCACAGTCAATCAGGAGCCCATTTCATCCTGCAAGGGTTGCTCTGGAAGACAAAAGTGTGCACTCACATCAGGTGCTCAGTCTTTATGATCCCAGGGCAAGGATTTGTTTGTACTTTGCGTCCCACAGAGGTACCCATTCGCTATACAAAGCCTGTCATTGAAATGGTCTCCACATATGCAGGAGCTTTCAGGGTGCCAGGCAGGCATGTGCAAGACTCTCCCCAGCAGCATCACACCCAGCACTGATGACAGAAAAACACTTCCAGTTCTTTTATAACAGAGGCTCAGCCATGCCATGAGAGGGGAGCTGTAGCAGACAGTTCTCAAGGGCTTCCATCTGGATCTCATTGCTGCATTGCTGGGTCCCCAATCACCTTCAGTTCCAGTTCCTTTTTTTTTCTTTTTTTTTTAAATTTCTTCACTGAGGCATTGTCTTTCATCTTTTCACCTTTCCCTGAGCTGTTTTCTCTTTGATATGCCTTCTACATCTACCTTTCTTCACCATAGGAGAGCTTCCCAGAAAGAGCTGGGTCTGATTATATGGCACTTAGATCTCCCCTTGCTCCCACCAGCTCTTAAAAAGATAGGTGGCTAATTGGAGCCAGCTGCTTGGCAGGTTTTCCACCTATGTGGTAGTTCTGTGTGTCACAATGAGATGACAGTGGGAATAGACCATAAAAACCCTAGAAAGCAAAGACAAGCAGCACATATGTGATATACAGAAGAGAAAGCATGTGGAGGGAATCAAAGACAGGGGCTGCATGGTCAACAGACACGAAGAGAAATCTTCAGTGTAGTGCTGTGGAAAGATAACTTTGGTCAGGGGAAGGAGTGGCTGCAGCAAGGAGGTGGGAGGAGATCAGAGCCCTGTGTTGTGGTTTAGTGCTGGAAATTAATAAGAAAACCAAAAGCTGAGAAACATATCTAGGAAGGATCAGCAAAATTTAAGGAGTGCCATATGCATTTGCCATATATGATTAAAACTTTAGCAGGAACAATGAAAATACCGCAGATCCACAGACTGATGGGAATATAGAGGCTCAAAGTTTCCCCCACCTTTTGTCCAGCTTTTTAACTCCCTCACCTCAATTTAGCCTCTGTTTATAAAGTCTACATTCTGTGGTCAAGAATCAGGATCAAAATGAGAAATTTGCTCATTATTTATTCTACATATAAATATCTACTTAACATTGTGGCTTCAGTTGTGTTTCTTTAGAGTTTCAATAAATATTAGATTTTAAAATGTACACCCTTATCTGCTTTAATTTTTTCTTATGTAAGAGGTATGCTCTAACATGTTAAAGTAGCATCACAATGTACCATCAAAATGTTTTATTTTCATAACTGTAGTATGAAATTATGTCTGCTTCTTGTCAATCCACCATTATAATAATATGGCTTGAAGATTAAATAATAGATGAAAGAAGGAAAGAAACAAAAAGGGGAAATAAAAAAACGGAAAGGTAAGGAAAAGGTGAAGGGAGGAAAGAAAAAGTAAAAGGGAAACTACTTCCCAACCAGCTACAGGATTCAGGTTTTATGTGCTCAGATGATACTGCGTCTTTTGTAATAGTATAGCCCACACAGAAATTTCAGGAAAATTGCCGTCTGCTACATAATCAATTTTTTTCCTCAGAGTAGGATGTAGCTTAATCTAATTACAAACTGCTGATTTCAAATATCAGCTTTTGTGCATCCTGTTTATTGTACACTTGCCAATTATGTCTAATAAAGACAGACAGGTAAAGTTCAAAGGAATAATTCAGAGAGTTAAAATGGGAATCATCCAAATTAGCAAAACTGTATGGCCAAATCATGATTCAAAGAATTCAAAAGGAGCTTTGTTTGAAAAGCCAGTGTGTTTATGATTGCACAAATGAGGGTTTTCTAAACATGACTGGAAATCAGTAAGAAGTTTATTTAAATCCTGGCTTCAGTTAAGTCAAAAGAATTTTTGAATTTTTTCCCCGCTATGTTCAGGTTGCTTACAGTCTGGTTTTTGTTCTTCCCTGAATATATCTGAAATGCTTAATCCATCCTGTAACTTTACATCTTGTCTGGAAGAATACACACAGAGTGCATGTAAATACACCCGTTTACTCAAGCCACCTGGCCTGGTGGCTCAGCTTTTACAGCTAAAGTGAGCTGGATTTATGCAAGGTCAGTGGGGTCCCTCAGCTGGATCCCCTCAAGATCTGATGGGTTTTGTTGCAGCACTGATGTCTCTACCAGGTGAGATAGAAACTCAGAATGCTCTTGATGCTTATTGAAGTTTCTGTGGCATTTCTCCTAAGATTAGAATTGTTAACTTCAGCATGAATTCCTATGACCTGACTAATTTCCCATTGAATAAAAATGGTTTTTTAGATCCTACTTTCACTCGCTTCATGTTGTATATTGCTGGCAAGTGGCTTCACACCACTAAGCAGCTACTGAGATTCATCTTATGGAGCTGCATGTTAATGCCAATAGAAGTCTTTTTACATATTCCTTACTTCTAAAATAGCTTCCCTTTTCAGAAGCTTAATAAAACTAGGTAATTTTTTAATAGTTTGAGAAGGATGATAGGTGTATGAAGAGCACTGGATCCTACTGAAAGTCAACAAGGCTGAAGTTTCCATTTTGGGCTTAATTTAGATACTTTCAAGACGTATTTGCAAAATAATAGTATGAAACAAAAGCTATGTCTATATTAAGTATATCAAGTACTATTGTACAGCAGAGCAGAAGCAGAAAAATACAGCATAGAAGCTTTTCTGTTATCTTTCTGTAGTGTTACAAACTATTATGAAGCTTACCTAATATTATACCAGAATGATGAAGTCTAATTACAGAAACTATTTAATCCCAACTCTATAGATCTATCAAGGGCTGACAACTCAAGATGAAAATGCACTGATTTCTGGTAATTATTATTTCAATCAAAATTTAAAAAGTAAATATTTTTTCATTCTTTTTCATTTTTTCTGTCATAGTTTAATGTCTAAAGAAAACAGAGCTATAAATAGCAGGTAAGAATGTCTTTCTTTGTAAGAGTATTTCCCTTAAAAATGTTATTGATTTTTTATTGCTTTCATCTGTAAAGACACGGAATGGAAATCCTGAACTCTATTATATTATGTAAGTCCAGGTTAATTCTGTTAAAGGAACTCCCTTGGAGTAATTCTGGTTTGACACTAATATAATCAAGACCATCACACTTTGGTTGTTAATGAAATCAGAAGAATTAAGAATTGGTGTAAGAAGCAGAGTGCAGCATTCTTTCTGTACTCAAGGATACATTTACACAAGCATTTGCATCTATGTACTTAATATTTTTACCTTCTGTAAGAATCCTAGGTACACAATTCCACTAGAGAAGGGCATCAAGGAGGATAAAAAATTGATATTGACTTCTCAGTCAGGAAAATGTCTGAGTGAAAGAAAGAAATCTCCATAGAGACAAAAAAGGACTCCAAAAATCATAAAAAATGAACTCTTCTTCCTCAGGTCAGAACAGAAGTTACCAAACCAATTGGAGAAAAGGAGAAAAACACCTTATTTTATGTCAGCCAGAGAGGAATACCTTAGCAGCAAAGGCAGAGCACACACTACACTTCTAATCCCAGTTGGAAGTGGTGTTCCTCACTGATTTTATCCAGTGCTGATCCGCTTGGCAAGTTTCACACTGTTCAGAGGTTAAAATCTTTCCCTTCCACATCAGAGCATACTGTTGACAGAGTAACAACAGGGCTAAATAGGGCTTTTAGCACCCCATAAAACTGAGCAGCACCTGAACTGTTTCTTCTAAGCACCACTGAGTTGAAAACAGAGAGAGCTTGCTGCAAACATATATTATGACAGAATAAAATACATATAAAATTGCTTTATTTATAAACACTACTACGGACATTTCTAAAAAAGTTTGAATTAGTGGGTTTTATAGCTGGTTTAGTAACGCATTATTGCCTTTTTTACTAGCACAATACCCAATCCTGATTTCAAACCGTGTGTGTGCCTTTGGCTTCTATCACAACCAGGTGACTTCAGTGTACCACACAGAGACCAGAGCAGGTTACTAATCAGCTAGTTTAAAATAAAAGGTGGTGGTATTACTAATAATGAATCGATGGTAATATCTCTGATAACAGATTTTTTCTTATTATTTTTATTGCAGGTATTCTTTTAAAGCAGCCCATTAAATTTAACAATCCTTTGCAATAAAATGTGAATACATTAATGAAAATTAAAAGCTTTTCAGTAAATTTTACCATAATTTTGTTTTAACCAAAGAATACTGCACCAGTATCAAGCTTCTGCCATTTTAAGGAGAGAAATCAAAGTCTGCTGTGTACAAGACTTCTTTCTTATAAACTTCAGCTATTTATGTATGCCTTCATGGGATAATGTGCACTGGGTCATGTTTCATTTTCTATAGGACCCTGCAATTTAGCTCTTATTAAATTCTACAGGCTCTTTCCATTCAGTGCAGAAAAATAACAGTTCTTGAGATTTCCAGTCTGTTAGTAGCCCAATTAAGACCATCCAGGGCAAGTCCTGATCACCTAGGCTTCTGGATCACAGAATTTGGAGCCCATCAGGGCATGCTCTGTGCTGGTGAGTCTGGGCTTTGTCCCTGTCTCCTCCTCATGTCACCAGGAGGGTAGTGGGAGAGGGTGAGATGGGTCTCATGTTTAGATAGTTCAGTGTGTATTCCATGGCCAGGCAATGGTAGTGAGGGGAAGGCTGAAGCCATGGCCATGCTGCTTTCTCCACAGCACGTGCAGAGTCACTTTCCTTGAGCAGCAGGGACAAGACCACAAACTGAAGAAAGCAGGGATACCGCAGTTAGGTTTACCTTCAGTCATGGCCCAGAGTAATACCTCTGTTCTGGCTCAAGAGCTCCCTCAATGTGTCTTCCCAAGAAAAGTACAGATAGAATTGCCCTGATTTTCTGAAATTTGTATAAAATAATTGGGCATAAAATAATGGGCTCCCTGTTACCCAACAGCCTGGAAGAACCTATCCACCCAGGGATAAGGAAAAGCATATAAATTATATTCACATGTGAAAAGCTTCCTGAAGGATCAGCAAAACCCCAATAAGGCCATGCTTAAAAAAAGAGAGACATAATCTGCCAGAAAACCTGGATAGACCGGTTTTCTCCAGTAGTGTGCATTGTCCTCTTACAGCACACCTCTAGGAAATCCATGGACATCTTTCCTTCCTTATACAAGTGTCTGATGAAATCTGGTCTCCTTCTCTTTCTGCCTCTCTGCTTAATTAGTGATCATGTCTTTCCCACTATTTCTGGGGAAGAAGCTCACATTCCTTCTCTGAACATGTCATTACTATGTTCAATGATTTTGCAAACACTGGCAATTGCACATTGACAGAGCTGCCAGGTTAAGCCCCTGCCCTATTCAGCAAACCTGGGATCTGGCCTCTTAAGAAATACTGCAACCATTTTTCATCTGTCTTACAAACATAAACCTCTGAACCATATCATCAGATTTCATTACCCAAAATGCCAAAATATACTCTATGGGCTAAAGTTACTTTCCAGTTTGCAGAGACCATACAAGGATTACATGTTTTAAGCTATTTCTGGAAATAAATAGATATGAAAATGATAAATAAAATGTTAAACAATGTGACAGAGTCAGAAGCAGACAAGACTAGACACGGACCATCACAGCATTGATAATGAGCATGCCTGCCCTTCCAACAGGTCTGCCTTGCAGGTGGTGTGTACCTTGTCTGACAGTGTTGACACACATTATCTCAAAATTGACATGAAATCATAATGCAACCAAGCTTTAAAAGAAATGGGGAGAAAAGTCTGTAATAACAGTATTTTGCTTTTATTGCCTGGCAGTTCAAATAACCATCTTCTCTGTTTGGTACCCTATTACCAACAGAGCAGTAAAGCTTCAGTGTAACTCCATGCCATAAAATCTAATTGACTGTTGTCCAAACAGTGGATATAAAGCAACATGCCACAAACTTGTCTCTTGTCCATTTACTGCAGTGCTTGGGAAGTACTGTAGTGATTTACTGAACAAGGTGCTCTGCTTACAGTCTATGATTTACTCTGCAGCCATGCAGAAAATGACAGCACTGACAGATTTCAAGAAAAGTTTGTCAGCCATTACCCCCATGAGTTACTCAGCAAAATGTTCCGGTTGGTGATAAGCAATTCTCACCAGAACACTATTTTGTATTTATTCTGGATTTTATTGTCTTATCCCTCAGTGCTTCTAAAAATGCTCTTCTTAAGGTTTTGAATGAAATTTTTATTGGCTCACATAGTGTGTAATTCACATTCTCCATAAAAGTGCTGAATGCTAACCAGAAGTATTAGATAAGAATTTTAAAAAGCCATATTTAAAATAACCTACCGAGGCATTCAGAAACACAGCAAAAGAATAAATACTGAGAAAAGCAAAAAAAAAAACAGGACAGCAAATATACAATGTGCTATAAAGTTTCAGCTTTTAGCGGTGCTGCTCAAATGGGTTGATTGCCATTTGCATAGAATTACAGTATTATCTACTACAGGAGAACAAAGTAAAATATTATTGTTTGGATTTGAGCTAAGCTGCTTTCTCAGGCAGGGACAAGGTTGTTAGGACATTATCATTCAGGTGCAAGGATTAACTGAGTTCTTTACATGAGCTTTTCTGGAGACAGTGGCACCCACTTTCAGAGGTGAGCAGAGCATTTAAAGGCTGTCAAAGATCACTGGCCTAAAGGGACAGCATACCATGTCAGACCCAAGGTCTGTCTACAGAAAGCGACCTGAGTCAGACAAGGAGGTGCACAGACAGGGCAGGATATGATCACTACACTGACACAGGCTTCCAGTTGCACATAAGCAGTATTTTAAGAAAACGGCATTGCCCAGGATTCTCACAGAAATTCATCTATTGTTCTTCCATTAAAAACAGACTCCAGAAGACCCAGCCTGGTCCTGTGCTAGTAAGAGTAAGGAATTACCTTTTGAGAGTTTTCAGAAATGCCTTGGGCTAAATGAGCACAAGAGAGACAGCTGTTGCCCAAGAGACACTCCAGCCTCCACACAGTCAGACACAAATGGGAGAACACAACATGCTATCAGCACTCTCTGAAAGGTATGCAGATACCCCAATTTAAAAAAATATATTGTTTAGTAGATATTAGAATATTCAGCTTTATAATATCTTAGCATATTATGTTACATTATGTGTTCCAGGGGAAACTGGCAAGACCCTTAAAAGCAGAATTAACTGTGTTGGGGTGAGATAAACCCATTAAAAAAGGTTTTATACAAAGATGCTAGTGGTAATGTCAGTGCCCTTGTGATGGTCTGAGAGAAAATGTTTAACTAGTTAGTCATATTGCTGGAAAAAATGAACAAACTTTCAAATCAAACATGCCCCTGCTCAATGTCAAACAATGCCTGAGGCAGGAGCTTGTTCAGCTGCCAGTCAAAGCCTTTCCCTGGGGCAGTATTTTCCTGGGATTTTTCTCCAGCTTAAGCCTACAGAAGAGCATCCTTACCAGGATTTTGCAAATGCTATGCATGGTGTGGCCACAACCTTCTGGAGATGTGGAATTCACTGTATGGCACTTTCAAAGGAGGCCCAAGATATCTCAGAAACACCAAATATTTCATATGAGAGTAACAGATTTCAGCTGATGTACTTGAGATTTCCAGTTATTTAGCAACCTATCCAGAATAGAGGCGGCTGGATTTCCAGGTGTGACATTGTAAAAAAAACTACTTCATCCTCAAATTCTAGCCTGGCAAACTTCCAAGATGAGACAATTTTGGTACCTGGGGAAATCCAGATGTAAAGCTAGGAGAACAGATTACAGAAGAACCTCTCAATTGTTTAGATGTTCCTGTTTGGGCACCATTTTCATTATGAAGTGTTACAAGCTTGCGACATCCGTATTCTGAAAGTGCATAAAAAATTACATTAAGTAAGAATAGTTTGAAGTGGATTTCAACAGTTCACAAAATGTTAGCTTGAGACAATGTGTTCAGGGAGAGAAGGGCTGGAGTGTCTCTTGGATTTATTAGAAACTTGTATAGCTGTGGAAATTCAAAATACAAATCCTCAGAGATACTAACATTAGAACTGAGGCAGCAGTAATGCTGAAGGGGACCCACCAGCAGTAGATGACAAAAAAAAAAGAGAAATTAGTCAGTTCTTTGATACTGCCAGGGATAAATCTGTGGAGAACATAGAGATAGTCTGCTGGCCTTAAAAGCAGTTGTTAATAACTTCATTTCTCTGCCTTGTTTTGTACTGTTGATGAAGAAGTAATGAATTCAGGTTATGTGTAGGACCAAACGGCTATGGTGGCTGAAGAGATCTGTGGTTCTTTGCCTTGAGTGGCCATTCAGAAATAGAGACATCAATCCACAGAAGTGGAACTTGAAAACCAGAAGAAGGGAAAGATATATCCCTCAACTTCCATCAATGTACCCCCCCAAATGTGTGTCAGAGGAACCATGCCACCCACATTTCATTATGAGACACAAAGAGATGGAAGAAGAAAGAAATTTCAGCTGTTGTTAGTAACATAAAGGTTAAGATCCCTTAGAAGCCATAGGGATAGGTGTTTGAAGTGGAAGGAATAACTAAGAGGCAGTAAGATAAATCACACATAAGCAGACAAAATTCTGGAGGAAGTCAAGCCTGGACAAGGCACAAACACTTTATTGATTTTAATATCTTTAGTCCAAATTTGTAACATTGTATTCTAAAAGTAAGGTAAATATGAACAGAAAATAAAAAAAAAATACTTAAAGGTTATCAGAGCATACAGTTTCAAGACTGTATTTCAACATTTTCTAGTACAAAATAATAATAATACTGGAACTGATTCTATGTGGGTGGCATTTTCAAGGTGGGGGGAAGGGAAGAATATCCAACTCAGGAATAATTTTGATTGAAAGTAAAGCATAGGTGAATTCAAACAAGAAAATTTTCACTTAATCAGGAATTATTATTTTACTTTCTACTCACTCTCTTTCCAGAATGCCTTTCCAGAAATAATGCATTTTTGAAGGACTGAAGGTAAAGGAAGCCAAAAAGACCATGTCCTTTACTGGAATTATTTCCTTTCCTTCCATGTTTATGGAAGAAACATAAAAGCATGATAACTATTATTTTTTACTTGTCATACGAGCAACAATGCAATAAGGAATGTTGGAGTTATTATGAGTATTTTTGGCAGAACTGAACTCATCAGCAGTAGAGATCTGTGTTTGCAAGTGCCTTGCACTGAGAAACACAAGCTGAACAAATCCTACAAGAAATATAACAAATATGGTTTAAAAAATAAAAATAAAAATAAAATAATAACCCCCCCTTTAATTTATTAAGGAAGAGGAAACATCAAATGATCTTCTACACAATACCCAAGCAGTAGAAGGGGTTGTAGTCTATCAAATCATCTTTTTAAAGATACTCTCTCCCTGGAAATTGTAAACAATTTGCAGTTAGCTCTGGGTGAAGCTGCTGCTGCCTTTCTTGTTTCCTTGGTAGGTACTACAGATGAAAGAAAAACAAAAACAACACAACACGTTAAATGTCCCATCATGTTATGTGATAAATAAAGATGAACAGAGTGGATTTCAAGTGCTGACAAATCCAGCCTCCTCCAGAAGTTCTTCCTTTGCACATTTTACTGCTTCTTTCTAGTGACTCAGATTGTTTAAACTGCTTTCTGTTTATATACCTCTTATCACGCTTTTATCCCAGGTGAGCACACCTCATTTCCTTTTATTGTGCCATTTAAGGGTCCCTTTTCCCTTCTCGTGCTCTTTATGGAAATAGGTATTTACCTACACATGGCAACACTCCTAAATGACAAGAGACTCACAAATGAAACATAGGTCATAAATAACTTCTGGAAAGTCAAGAACTGACTTACAAAATTACCTGGCCCCAGTAATTAGAAATCATGTAACAGAGAATCTGAAATTATATTTTCAAAGGTTCCTACCCATGATATATCCACCATACTAATTTATGCATCCTGTAAGTGCAAAATCTTCCCATGCATGAGCAAAGTAAGCCAGCAGTCACACAAAGAGCAACTTTAAGTGTGTATCTTGACTATTCAGGTGTGTGGAGATGAACTGGAGGACTGGAGGAACCATTAACCTTCTGGGGCAATTCTACTGTAGTGCAATATGATCCCTGACTTGCACCAAGATACATATGTACTTCTATTTACAGCAATTAAATAAAATGGGAAATTTTAAGCTACATGGCCAGAAAAATCCACCTTTACATAGTTTGATTCCTGGATTTAATGTTAACATTTTTTCTTAATTACAATAAGTGAAAGCCACACAGCCAAATTGCCTTCAGATAATTCCAATCAATTATATCATTTGTGAAATTTTGTAGGAAAATTTTTCCCTACTTGAGATGAATATTTCTTTTAAAAGGAGTCCTGTAATTCAGAAGCAGAACAACAGGTAGATTCACAGGTTCTTGAAGCCAATGTGAAATATCCTGTTAACTTTGCAGGAGATTGGACTTCTGGCAAAAAAAAAATATAACTGAAGAACTGATGAACTGATTTTTTTTTACATCTGTGCTCATCTCTGAGTTTCAAGTTTGCAGTACAGTATCAATCAAACTCCAGTGAGTGCTGGAGTGTTTGCTGGAGCTTGTCCCTGGCCCTGCAGTTCTCTGTATTGGAAGAATATGCTATTGGCCCTTATTCCACAAGCCCTACTGCCACAGGAAACAGAAGAGAGAGAATTGCATGTGCATAGCTAAACTGTCCCTCAGAAGAGCATTGGGGTATTGCCAGCATGGTCACCAGGACTTTGGCCGAAGAGCTTCTCCAGGGACTTGTCACAGAATCATAGAATGGCCTGTCTTGAAAGGAATCTTAAAGGTCGCTTAGTTTCAACCACCCTGCCATAAGCAGGGACACTTCCCACTAAACCAGGTTGCTCAGAGCCCCATCCGACCTGGCCTTGAACATTGCCGGGGATGGGGCATCAACAGTTTATGTGGGAAACCTGTCCCAGTGCCTCACCATCCTCACAGCAAATTTCTTCCTAACATCTGATTTAAACCTACACTTTTTAAGTTGGAAGCCATCTCCCCTTGTCCAGTCACTACATACCCTTGTAAATAGTCTCTCTCCACCTATCTTGTAGGCTTCCTTCAGGTTCTGGATGATCCCAATCAGGTGACTCCAAAGGCATCTCTTCTCCAGAATGAGCAATCCCCATTCTCCCAACCTTTCCTCATAGGATTGCTGCTCCATCCATCTTGGTGCCTCTCCTCTGGACTTGTTCTGACAGGTCCATGTCCTTCCTGTGCTGAGGACCCCAAAGCTGGAAGCAGCACTCCAGATGGAGTCTCATGAGAGGGGAGCAGAGGGCAGAATCCCCTCCCTCGCCCTGCTGGTCACATCTCTTTGGATGCCGCCCAGGACACGATTGGCTTTTTGGGCTGTGAGAGCACATTGCCAGATTCTGTCCAACCTCCCACCCACCCTTGTCAATGTCTGCATGTCCACCAGAGTTCTCTATGGCAAAACACTGCTCTGCAAGAACAAGGGCATCTGACTTGACACAACACTGCCCTTGCCCAAAGTTTTGCTTTCCAGAACACTGTGTTTAAGCAATGTAGGCCAGGCTGATGGGTTTTTCCAGTGCCTCTTTACCTCCTGTTTGAACAATTCTTCAGTGAATCAGTCAAAGGAGGTTTAGGAAGGAAACTGACCTCCAGTAAATCAATTAGATCTTAAATGAAAGCCCTTTTGTAGTCTTCTTTAAAATAATAATAAAAAACTCCACTAAGTAAAATACAGTTTACCTTTAATAAAACTACCAAAAAGTAATTGTATTGTATAATAAAGGATAAATCAATGTCCATATTTATAGATTTTCTATAATAGCCACAGTCACAATGATCCATGTGCTTTCACCCAGGTTAGTTATTTCTTATTTTAGAAGAATAAAAAGAATAATTTAAATTTAATTATCCTTTTAAACTGTCATAAAATAAGGATTTAGCCTTCCAAGAAATCATCTTCTTTAAACTCACCTCTGAATAGAGTGATAATACTGCTATAAGATGGCAAATTATTTAAGAACATAGTATCTATTACAGGTTAGTGTGAACAGTATTCAGCCCACCAATGTGTAGAGCTTTTGGAGCTTGACCATCCGAGGGACACGTGTCCATATACTAAATCCTGACCTCTGTTACTGCCACTGTCATAGCTGCTGGTTCAGTCTGTGCCTAGCTCCAGAGCCTAAATCCCCACAGTCTAATTGGTAAATAACCTTCAGGATGGACCACTAACAACTAGTGTGGATATAAAAAGTTAAATTAAAATAAGATCTGCTAAGAGCGTTTGCTCCAAATCTAAACTAAACTTATATAATATCCCTAAGGTTCAAAGCCTTTGGCTAACTTTGCTTTGAATTATTCTGGTATGTTTCAGCTTTTTGAGCTTTGGAGATGAAAGTGTCAAAATATAGGATGTCAGCTTCCCCATATGAGATTTTCCATGAAATTTTGCAGACACAAGAGGTTCAGGTAGTTTAGGAAAGTTTCAATTAAGAGTCTGTAGATTGCCTTTGCTCACCCTACAGTACTTGCTGGATGTGAACAACACATACAGGCACACGCACACATGCAGAGACTTTTTAGGTATTTAGTGACATCAGAAATGTTCCCAGTCTCAGATAAATGAAAATTGAAGTTTTATATTACCTCAGAGGAAATAAATCAACAGAAACTGGTGAAGTGGTATTGGTCTATATCTGAAGAAAGTAGTCAAATATAAACTGGTTTAAAATATGATGTGATTTATTCCTTGGCTTTCTTTAGGCTTCAGTTTGAGAATGCAAACTGGCATTGTACTAAAGATTTTGTCTAACCAGAATGAAAGAAAGTGCAATGGTTTATGAATGTCAAGAAGCCTTTGCTAAGGCAAAACACACAAAATACACAAAATGTTTGCCTCAATGATAGGACAAAGAAATAATTGAATAAATAATACATACCTGAACAAAAACCAACTTATATTGAAACAGCTTTTGTAATGGCCAAGAGTTCACTTGGAAGCAATGAATAATTGCTTGGCTTCAGCACAATCAATGACAAAGTCTGTATCTATTTCAGCAGAGCCAGAATTTAAATTGATATGTAGTGAGTATAATTAGGGTCCGTACTCCTCCTGCCTTCCTTCCTTCAAAATTGGCTTATTCATTTCTAGCTCATTGGTATCCTCTTGGTCCCATTTTTCCCCCATCAAGACATAAGCAAATTTCTGATTTTTTTATGTCACCAATAATTTTCACGTACTGGATGAGCATTGAATGGATTCTGAGAGGGTTGAATTGAAATGCATTTATGAAATACAGAAGGGCTGAATTTGATGACCAGAGAGTTCCCAATAAATTGGTACTAGTAAATGAAACAGGAATTCATGTACCAAAGACAATAAATACCACATTTTCTAGATTTCTGTACTATTCTATATTTCCAGCACAATAAGTAGAATAAGACTGCTGAAATTCTTTATTTCCCCTGTTTCCAAACAAGTTGTTCAAGAATTCAGATTCTATGGGTGCATGTAGATACACTTTTATCAATTGGCATAATTTTTAGTTTGCTGTTGCAGATTAGTCCCAGCCTTTCTATGTGAATGTCCTTGTACCTTGGTTCTCCACCCGTAAAATGCAAATACCATTTCCTTACCTAAGGAAGCTACTGCTAATACATATTAGTGTATCTGAAATGCATGATGCTGTGATTACAATTGTACAGGAAAAGCAGAGAGAAAATGTTGGTTTTATAATTATTTCAATTTAAATTGCAGGCAAAAAGACTAAAGAAGAACAAAGACACCAAAGTTTAGATCCAAATCCTCTGGTCTTTTTTTCACCTTTGGCTATGATGTCAGAGTCCATGCAAGTAGGGAGTAAAGAAGGAGATATTAAGGTTTCAAGAGATGTGCTCCACTGATTATCCCTCAAAATGGTACTCATGTTGGAAATTCTGTTTTCAGTGTCAATACAGGAAGAGATTTATGGGATTATGTATATCTTTTCAGAGCACTTTCTTTCTCTGAAGCTGACTTCTGAAAATCCAAGTGCTATGCATGAGAATTTTCTCCATAAGAGCTTATTAATACACTCCTAAGTACTTCAAAATCTTTACAGACTGGGGAGGGACCTTTTATAAGGGCATGCAGAGGTAGGATAAATGGGATGTGTTTTAAACCAAAATAAGGTAGTTTTGGATCAGATAATGGGAGAAATATGTCACTGGTGGTGAGACACTGAAACAGGTTGCAGAGAGAAGCTGAGGATGCCCCATCCCTGGATGTGTTCAGGGCAAGGCTGGATGGGGCTCTGAGTAACCTGGTGTTGTGGAAGATGTCCCTGCTCATGGTAGGGGGGGGTGGGACAAGATGGTCTTTAAGGTCCCTTCCAACCCAAACCATTATGTGGTACTTTGACTCAGCAAGAGATAAAGAGCAAAACAGAGATCTTTGCTTCAGATATTTCAAATTTTTTATAACCTGAGATCCTTGACCTACTTGATATTGGAGTATGGAGCATTTTTTTCAGACATTTGTAGTTCTTCTAAGCATAAAATGTGACTTCCTCAAAGGGATCCATTAGAATGGTTCTAGCAAATGTTAAAACTATAATTTAGGCTTTCCACAACTGATAGAGGTCAAAAATTATTCCTAAAAGTGTAACTTGAAAAAAAGAAATATGATTTTAAAATAAACTAAAATCCCAGCTAAAAGAAAACCACATTATAGAATATATTCAGCCAGTTACCACCAACACCTCTTAACAGATCTGAATCATATATCTGTACGTTCTGGCAAAACAAAATGCACTGCAGATCAGAATATGTTCATTTCCAGTTACCTAGCTGGGAAATACAGTTTCATGCACACATCTACTTTCAGGGGAAATATATTGTATATACAACACTATTACATGCCTTAAAGGAAGAAACAGTGGATTAGTCACCTCCAAATCTGCTGTCACTCCAGAGCACTTCTCTGACATTATGTCTAGCCTCAGTCACAAGCTAGTACTAAGCTGTATACATTTGAGACTGTTGTCTTTCCATGTGCATTTTTATGTAAATTTTTTTAATAGAGTAACGTATATGAAAAATATATTCCTCAGTAAAGAATTAGAAACAGTCATCAAAGGGAAGGAGACAGTCATGCACCTCATTGAAATAAATTGCTCTTTACTAATCAATTAAGCAAAGGATAAGTCCCAGTAGACATAACATATTTACATAACTATGGAAATGAAATAATCTCTCTTTTTTCATCTCTAGAATTTGGTGGTAAGACAGACTGTCTCTTCTGAAAAGATAAAACAGAAGTCATTGCAGAAGGGATAAAAATACATGGGCTGGACTCCTGGAAGATTTGATTGAAGAAAATTAATAAGAAAGCTAGAATACTCTACCACAGGATAAAAGTGACAAGCATAAAGCCAGAAAGTTGAACACAATCTTGACAAGAGAGGAAAAAATCCTGATTTGAGAAGGAAAAGGAGACCTTTCTGATCTAGTTCCAGTGAAGTAAGATAGATAGAGCTTTTCTTTTACTTCTTCACCCATTATTTCTATGAACGTCTGTGACTGCTATCTGCTTCTGACATTATAAATAACTGATTGTCTATTTGTTCAACCTGTTTTGAATTAAGAATAGTTTTTAAAAAAGAAAACCTGAATCAATCCAATACACTTCTCAGGAAGTTTCACAGGTACATAGAAAATTTATTGAAATGGTAACAAAGTAGACTCTCATTTGAGCTTCAAAATCAGAGTAAAGAGTAGGCAACAGAGGTGTCAGGGGGTTCCCAACTGTCTTCAAGTGGTGAGTGGTGGGACGTCAGAGGCTATCTGGCAATCAATAACATATTGAGGTACATATTTGGATGTTAAATCTCAAGAGTAATACACATTAAATAATGTCTGAAAATGAGACAGAAATAAGGACAAATATATTTTTCAAGCATATTGTGGCACTGGCAATTTTGTGTGTGTTAATTGAAGACTTCTGTTAGTTTCTAGAAAAATACACATTTTCCATTGTAATACATGGATCTTAAACTGAAGAATTTTAAGACCAGGAAAATAAAATAAAAAAAAGTCAGGAGATTTCAAGGAGAAAATTTCATGGATAAACTGAAGTTGCTGCAGTCCTACTTCATTTTTTCTTAGCTCACTCACACACCATTCAAATGGTAGAAAACTGCGGAGAACCCTTATTACATTACCAACAAGTCCAAAGATTCAAGAACCATAAAATAAGCATAGAAATTATGAGATTGACTGTAAATCCCTGAGCTTTTAAAAAATGTTTGGGTATCCATCTTTCTTTTTACTTTGGAGGCATTAGGCTTCACTTGGGCCATACAAACTTTTCCGCATGAGCAGAATGAGATGAAATCTGAGCATTTCAAACAAACACAGGAGCTGGCATAACACAGAATTCACTAAGCATCACAAGGCACATCATAAAAATTACAGACATCAGCAAACATGGTTTTTAAAGCAGTCTTGTTTTCACACACTCCCAGCCATGATGAATTCCCTTCTTCCCTTGATAGTCTATTCCAGTGGTTAATTACACTTATAAAAATTGTTTCTTTTCACTTTTCTTCCTGATACCTTTTTTAACTCAGTTGCTAACCAAGGAGGGTCTTGCCATGGTTTCAGCACTTTAAGTCCCTAGTACTTAGAACCACTTCTATTTTGATGAAAAACCCCAAACTTTACAAATATCCTTGGTGGTTTTGTGAGGCTTACACTTTTGTTTGCCAGGGTAGCTGTCTTGCAATGGACTGAAAGACGGAAGGTATTGTGGGCAGACACAAAGGCAGCCTTGCCTGTTCTTTTTCTTGCCGGTTGAACATGAGTCAGCAGTGCCCCGGGAGTCAGGAAAGCCAAGCGTGTCCTGGTGTAGCAATGTGGTTTTCCAGAATTCCATGTGGTTTTTCCTTTGTTCCCCTGCTCTGTATGTTATTGGCTGTTTTTGAAATGTGCATCCTGCCTTACCCAAAATCTATTGGTGTGTTCCCCTGCCTGTCTTCCCTTCAGACTTCCCAGAACTGGCTCTGAGAGAGCCAATCCCCTCCCCCTTCCCTTATAAGCCGATGCCAGCATGAGGCTCCCAGTCACTATCTCCAAGGCTGCCAGCCCCTACTCCCTTCCCCGCTTTCCTCCCCCTTTTCCCTTCCCTGCAACCACCCCCGAAGACTCCAAATAAACTTCCCTGGCAGACCAGACATGGCGTCCAGTATGTTCCTTTGCCTTACCCCTGTTTCCTGCAGAATTTCTGTGGCTGGGGCCTCATGCCACGCTGAGCGCACCCAGGGGCCGCCTGGCACGGACTGCATGGAGGTACGTGCTGTGGCAGACCTCGTTTTGTGAGGTTTCTGGGTTCTGCCACTTCCCTGCAGCAAGAAACCTCATCCTGGGGGCATCAGGCACAGCATTGCCAGCTGGGCAAGGAAGGGGATTGTCCTGCTCTGCTCTGTGATGGGGCGGTCTTGCCCCGATTATTGCGTGCAGTTTTGTTTGCCATGATATAAGACTTAATTAAGCTATTGGGAGAGCATCCGAAGGATGGCAGTGGAGAGGATGAAGGGCCTTGAGGGGAAGCCGTATGAAGAGTGGCTGAGGTCACTTGGTCTGTTCAGCCTAGAGGAGACTAAAGGGACATGTCTTCACAGTCCACAACTTCCTCGTGAGGGGAAGAGGAGGGGCAGCCACCAATCTCTTCTCTGTGGTGACCAGTGACAGAACCCAAAGGAAAGGCCTGAACCTGTGTCAGGGGAAGTTTAGGTTGGATAATAGGAAAAGTTCTTCACCCAGAGGGTGGTCAGGCACTGGAACAGGCTCTCCAGGAAAGTGGTCACAGCATCAGCTTGACAGAATTCAAGAATTGTTTGGACAATGCTCTGGGGCACATGGTGTCACTCTTAGGGATGGTGCTGTGCAGGGTCAGGAGCTGGACTCGATGATCTTGATGGGTTCCTTCCAACTCATCTCATTCTGTGATTCTGTGATTTTCTCCTGGTGAACCACACTGGTGCAGAACACGAGTCTGACCACAGGTCATCAAATGGGGTCATACACATGCATAAGCAACACTTGCACTTCTGAACCACAAGTGGTCTAAGCAGTGAATATAGAAGGATGTTATTCAGCATGATTTGCAATATATTCTAAACTTTTAACCCTCTTTTGATTTCTTCTTCCATGGATTACAACCCTGTGTAATAAATAGCAACTGCAATAATTTTGGTTTTCATATGAGTGAGTATTTAGCCTAACTCTTCTGGAAAGCAAACAAACTCCTCAAAAAAGCAAAATATTTCTATCCAAGTTGCATGGCATTTGGATATTACCAAAAAATATAAGTTAATGATTCATTTAAAAAAAAAGTTGATGTAATGTAAATTTGATTTTTCAATATAACTTATTAGTAACATCTTCCATATCCAGAGGAGGAAGACAGAGAGTGACACCCTCTATTGCTCATCTAAATGATTGTATAAAATAGTTATTAATATTTTTCACTCTGTTCCAACACTTAAAAATAGTGGTAGTTCAGAGGACTATCTTATCTGAAAGTATTTAGGAAGTAGATATCAGTTTTTCTTATTATTATAAGCTCAGACATCTTCCTAAGCATTTAGAAGATATCACAGTGTAGTTTGTGTTCAACCTTCTTTTCTGTGGCCATTCCTTTATTAGGACTTCAAATATGTCAATGAAAGACATAGTCTTTTGTCAAGAAGGCTAAAGGAACAGTATGAACAGGAACATAGAAAAAGTTTCTTACTGACACATTTGTTTTATCCCCGGAAAAAGCCTGAACACCAAATATTCCAGTTTGTTTATTAGAACGTAGAATGATAACATTTGTACAGCTATGGGTCCTCAAAAGGCACGTGCAGTTTCTAAAATGTTTGCAGCATGCAAAGTACAATTGATTGATACAGAGACTAGTGTTCATCTGAGTTTGTTTGGCATTTTTGAGGGGGCGAGCTTTGTTTGGTGGTTTCAGGGGGCTTTTTTTGCTAATGAGTTTTTCATATAATAATAAAGAATTTTTGATGCTTACATTTTGGGAATATAATCCACAGACTACAAGAGGAAAAAAGGTCAGTGCTTGTAATACATTTTAGGACAAAGGGAAAACCATGCATCTGAGAAAAGAAATGTGTATACAGTATTTTCGCCTTTGTTTTTCAGAAGTAAAAATATGCTGTAGAATTTAAGCAAATCTTCCAAGGGATTAAACACTACCTAGTAAAAAAAAAAGAAGCCCAACATACTAAAATGATACTAAGAATCTGAAAGTGTCATTCAGCAAAAAATTTAGCAAGAA
Source organism: Lichenostomus cassidix (assembly GCF_008360975.1). NCBI lineage: Eukaryota > Metazoa > Chordata > Aves > Passeriformes > Meliphagidae > Lichenostomus > Lichenostomus cassidix. Next base: position 36,889,443 of record NC_139479.1, read on the forward strand.
ATATTTTCTAGGATATAAATGTAACCATTGCTTTCGTCTCTTTCATCTGGCACATTTGTTATTTGGAAAGCCAAGATTAAAGGAAAAAAATTCTAATCCAATTTGTAAAGAATAAATTCATTGCTTCTGGTTGTATTTTAATTAGGTGATAGATGTATAGAGGTTATGACCATGACACATTTTTCCTGAAAGCCACAAAAACCAAAGCCATAAAAAGTAATAGAGTTGAATCCTTTGATCCATTAAAATCTAACACACTGACATTTGTCATCTTGTATAGTTATGTACAAGTATTTATATCTTATGAAACCAGATTATTTTTATCTCAACTGCTATATTCAGATCTTTTCAGGTTAGGTTCATCAGTCTATTAAACTGCATGCTTGAGAGATATCTCATGTGGAAGTTCAGCTCCTGAGCAGGAGTAATGTGCTCATCAGCAGGCCCCCATGGCACCAGGTGTAACCATACCTAAATGAACAAATCCTCAATCAGCAGTTAAAAAGACAGTGAATAAGAATCAGAATGAAGTATGGACAGGTCATTCAAACATGTCACTAGTTTCAGATTTTTTTCCATAGGTCATCACATATTGCATTGTAATTATGAAAACACTATTGTGGCAGGTTTAAATTCCATGGCAATGATGCTGTGTATTTACTAGTCTGGCAGTTCACAGTGCCATCATACATTTACAAATATCTGACAATACAAGTCGGAATTCCAAAATTTGTTTTTCTTCAATGCAGTGACCCATTAAAGCCTTTCAATAACATTGGCCGCATTCTTTGAGAAAATGCACAATAATTACTTCATAGATAAAAAATGTATTATTATTTTCTTCCTTCAACTATTATTTTGGCAATTGCTTCTCCTCCAGATATACATTTTACAAAAAGGCATATATAAGAAACTAAATTAAGAAGAAAACATACCATATTTATATTTAAAGGAGGAAAGTACCCACTTGTAATCTCTGGAGATTGTGATGTATATTAACTCAAAATTGTTTGGGAATGAAATTTTGGGAAACTATTATTCAACATTTTTGCCTCTAAAATGTTGCAATTGAAAACAGAGAGGTTTACATAACATTATACGTATAGGTATGTATTTTATTGCTGTATCTTTTCTAGACTGTTATCAAACAATCTATCAGACTTACACTTCTGGGATTTGTATCTTTTTGTAATCTTAATAGCTGTCAGGAATTTCTGCTCTTTTGAGCTGTTTTATTATTACTTGCCTCCCGTAGATTGTTGGTAACTCAGTGAAAGCAGAAGGGGTTACTTTCTCCTAATATTATAAGTGTCAAGGAGAAATACACTGTCCATGCAGCATTTAGGGTTTCAAAAGGCTCTTATTTTAATGCTTCATTGAAAGGCTATGTGTATCTTCATATGAATAACCTGCTTGTGATACAACAAAAATTGCAAAACATGTTCCTATTTGATCTTCCAGGAGCACTGAGAAATGTATCTAATTGAGGCATATGATCAGTCTCACTGACCCTGTGCTTAAGCAGGTTATTTTAGATGAGGGGCACAATCCCTAGGCACTCAGTTATATTTCTGCCTATATAAACATTTACAATGTCTACATGCCCAGGGAGTGAAGATAAGTCTGTATCATGCAGTGCAGCACAACATGGAGCTACACAAACCAGCTTTGAAAATGCTGGCAGGTCTACACAAGAATGGCTTACTGTGAACTCCTCTCTGCCAGCTGAATGCATGCACTGGTTCAAGGAGAATCAAGATGAGGTTGTATTTCAATACAAGGCTAGAAAGAGACCATAAGAGCATCACTATAAATGCTCTTTGCCAGTTCAGTAATGCAGTGTCATGCAAAGATACTAGTTTTTGTCCCAGAGGCAAGACAAAATAGTAATAAGCTTTAATAATAATGTCCTTGGAAATTATTCCTGCTTTTCTAAAGCATTTTAGCTTCATTATAATCAGATTGCTTAATGTTGCAGCCTTTTTACAACGTCAATTTTAACCAAGGTCACACATTGCTGCCTAACAACAGCCAGTTCTGTAGCTTCCTGAATTAGAGATCTGGTGTCTAACTCAGAGCAACCTTTTTACTCAAAGCAGCTCCAAACAAGTTCAAACATTACTTAGTGCTCTCATCTCTGCTCTGCCTCTTTTTAAGGATTCTTCCTTTCTTTCTATCTGTTTCACATTTGGAATTGGTAGTGTCTGTGATGGCATTTGATGTCCAAAACCATTTTATTTCTCTAGTATTCAATATGATCAACACTCACTGTGCCTAGTCATAAATACGCTTGTTCAGTACAGGCAGCACCATGTCATTAGTAGAGAAGAAACCTCTAGTATCCAGGCAGAAAAAGACTTTATTTTTTAACACAGGTAACTGTTCTCTTTCTGGCCACTGCAATATTGATCACCATAAGGTACGTAGAAAGCCCCACGTGTCACTAATCAGACTTTTTCCTTTCAGAAACCACCCTCTTGAGCGTGAAATTAGCGTGGAAGTTGAGGTCTGTAATAAATCTCACCATACATGCGCTCCCTTCACTAATTTAGGACTGACTTGAGACATAGGTAAAGATGGAAACCACTCTGGACAGTGGAACAAGTCAGCAAAACCATTGCCCCCCAGGCTCAGGGGTGGGTAGGCTCCCATTCATGGCCAGTGAGCTCTGTGCCCAAAGCCTTCTGCTGGGTGCTGGGACACAGCAGAGCCCCATGGGCTCAGCCTCAGCCCTGCAACAGCACACAGTGCCCAGGGACATAAAGCCACAGTCTGGAGCCTCCACCCCTGCACTGGCAGGCCTACAGGGGAGGCAGGGCTGGACAGGAGCTCCTGGCAGAGGTCATCTTGCCCCTGTTGTGGCTGATTGTGACATCAGAGACTGGCACAAGCATAAGAGGACACAGACTGGAATGAGGTGCAGAGATAAGACAATAAATGCCCCCTACTAGGGCTGAGCTGCACATTTAATTCTTGCACACAGAGTGACTTAAGGAGAATATTATTTTGTCCCACTAGGCAAACACAGGTTGGACACAGAGCCAGTTGAGAAGAACAGATCTCTGCCATAACCATGACTGCTATTTAACAATCCCCAAGACAGTATTATTTTAAGTCACCTTAGGAGCAAGAAAATTTAATTTCATTATACTGAGATATCTTAGGCTGATCCCAACTGGATTAACTGATCAAAACTAGATTTATCCCACTTAACTTGAAGCACTTCACTGAGTTATATAATTTTTGAGGGTAGTCTGACTCCACTGTAATCAATGGGATGAGAAAGGATTGGCTACAATTGACTTCTGGAAATAATGATATCTCTGTTCACTAAAAAGTGAGTTTGACCCTGAATTAGGCACCTTCATCTTATGTCTGAAGCTGAAAGGGAATGAATCACTCCTCTGTAACTTAGGATATCAGGTCCAATCAAGACTATAGTCTTACAGTCTTGAAATCTGTCCAAGATATTTGCTGCATCAATTCTGTGTTGAACAAAGTCTAGGGTTTACTGCATGAGTTCATCTGCTGCAGCAAACTAGGAGAGTTTCATAAAGGTCATGTAATTATTTCACAGCAGCACAGGCAGATTTAAAGACTGGTGTTTAATTCATGTGTGTCTCCACCTTCCAAGTCCCTATCATCAAAAATACTTTTAGAGACTCAGAGTAATTCCAAAGGAAAAGTACTTCCTGAAACCATATTTCAGCCCTTCACCTCCCATTCCCTGAGGAATTTTCTCTTTAGATATTTTATATAGCATTTCTGTTCAGAGCTTTTGCTGTACACCCAGCAGGATGGATATATTCACAATTCCTTTTCACATCAGTGGAACTATGAGCACAAAATGCTTTGCAGACTGGTTGGGAAAATCATCCCTTCTGTTTGCTATACTGCTTTAGTGTGGGACATCTAACTCCTTTTCATCCAGGAATGGTAATAGCCAGAGCAAACAGATGATAAAGAAAAATCACTGTGATGGAATAAAATATAAGAAAGGAAAAATTACACCAACTGGTTAGAATTCAAGGATTTGTTTTTATACTAGCGTTATTCCACTCATATTTAATACTACAAGGCAAATGAACTCGTTATACGAAAAGCAGTATAAAATAAAACTAATTTTTTCCATTCCCTCCCAGGCCCTTACATGCCCAACATGTACATCAAGGGCTTGCAATGCAAGTGTCATAATTATAAAAGACAAAGACAAATAATTGTAGGGGTTTGACACTGGCCAAACACCAGGCACCCACAACAGCCACTCACTCACTCTCCTCTGCCACAGGTGGGCAGAGGAGAGGGAAAAAAAATTAAACAAAGGGGTCATGAGTCGAGATAAGGACTGGGAGAAAAACACTCCAATGGTAAAACAGGCTCAACTTAGAGTTACAAAGTGAATTTATTACTAACAGAGTCAGAGGAGGGTAATGACAAGTAAAATAATCTCTTAAAGACTCCATTTTTCCCCCAACCCCTCCCTTCTTCCCACCGACAACCCAGGGACAGGGCATGGGGGTTAGGTCAGTTCATCACCAAGATCTCCTTCTGCTGCTCAGGGAGAGGAGTCCTTCCCCTGCTGGGCCATGGGGTCCCTGCCATGGGAAACAGTTTTCTGTGAACTTCTCCAACATGGTCCAATCTCAGTAGTAGCAGTACATACTCACCTGCTGCAACATGAGTCCCTCCATGGGCAGACAGTCCTCCCAGAACTGCTGCGGCGTGGGGTTCCTCATCCACAGGGTACAGACCTCCAAGGCCATGCTGCTCAGCCTGGAATCAGGGTCCTCTCTCTCCACCAGATCTCCCACTGGATCCCAGCCTCTCTCAGGCATCCACCTGCTCCAGCATGGGCACCTCCCCATGGGCTGTGGGTGGATCTCTGCATCCCCATGGACCCCATGGGCTGCAGGGGCACAGCTGCTCCACCATGGTCATCACCACAGCCTGCAGAGGAATCTCTGCTCCAGCACCTGGAGCACCTCCTCCCCCTCCTTCTCCACTCACCTTGGTGTCTCCATGTTGTTTCCCTCATATATTCTCACCTCCTCTCTTCTCTGGCTAGAAAAACTGTGCGTCCTCTTTGTTTTGGTTTTCTTCTTAAATCTGTTGTCACAGAGGCATAACCAACATCTCTAATTGGCCCAGCCTTGGCCAGAGGCATGTCCATCTTCAGAGCCATCAGGGATTGGCCCTGCTGGATATGGTGGAAGCTTCCAGCAGCTTCTCACAGAAGCCATCTCTGTGCCCCCCCATCCCCCCTAAAAAAAAAAAAATGAGGCAAAGCAAAATCAACACAAAAATGTATTTTAAAAACTAGTTCTTATGTGTATGTCCTTTTGGCGGGAATATGATCTTCTAAGAGATGTAAATTATTAACTAGAGAGCACTTCATATGTCTGTTCATTCAGGAAAACAGATCTTTACCTTGCTTTACTGACTATCACCAATACCAGTTTTTATACACATATATTTTTAGGACAGGATTGCTTAAAATCGAGGAAGAATATTCTTGAAAGCATGTTGTCTGTGTTGGGTAAACACAATGTCTTGGGCAGAATTTGATTAAAATGTGAGGGGGAGAGGTACTGAGTTTATCTTGAGTTTTCCCACCTCTTGCAGATGACTTTCTAAAAAGCTTGCTTTATCTTAAACTAAAGAAATTGTAAACTTAATTCAGAAAGTGAATGAAGTTGTATAGTCTGAATAATCCAGAAGGTCAAGATAGCTGATAAGAATGGCCCTTCATTGATCTTTTAAAATAGATTATCAGTTTAGTGATCACCAGTGATCAAATCTAGCATTGTTCTTTATCTTAGAAGCAAATTTGCAACAACACTGTGCTGACTCCAGATAAAATACAGATACCTCTACAAGGTTCAGATACCTATACAAGGAAAAGCAACTTCTGTGAATTAACTCTTGATGTATTTAAATTTTTCTTGGAACTTTCAATCCGAGTATGACCTTATCCAGGTCATGTAGAATTTCTTGGTTTTTTTCCAGTAGTGGACACATCTTCTAATAATGCTGACTATAGGGGAAAAACATCACACTTTCTGAAAAGCAAATAAATCACCCAGATATTGCAGTTAGAAAATGAAATTTAAAAAGTATCAATTTCCATGAGACACAAATAAAAGGATATGATGCCACTTTCATTTGCAGACAACCAAGAAATATATTTTCTGCATCTGTAGCCCAGACATAAAATTTAGAAAGATTAAATTCTATGTCAAGAAGAAATTATTTCTGAAAATTACATACTATCAGAAATAGCACACAATTCAAGGAAATATAATATAAATAAGAAGCAGGGTTTTGTGTCTTTATGCTGTTTCCATAATTGAAATATCATGTGATAGCATAGCAGTGAGACTTTTAGCATATTGGAACAAGAAATTTAACAATTTCGGGTATTGATCATTCAAGCGTAAGATACTTCTTGGTGTCTTATGAACCAGGAAATTAATAAGACAGTTCATGCTATCTTACCCCAAGATATAGTCAGAGAGGATCTTGTCAGACAAAAGGTGAAAACTCAAGAACAAAGGCAGACACTTTTTTCTTCACAATGTATGTCACAACACATTTATATCTGGAAATAGATGGAAGACGTCTTGTCTGGAGCTATTCAGAGTAACCTGCCAAATTCACCCTGGCATCATTACAGAAGCTGTATTGAAGTTTTGTCAAAGATAAATTTTGTCTAATAGGAATAATATCTGCATAATATCTGTAGTGATGATGCCTTAAGGCAACAGTAGTAGGAGTACTAATCATATCTATCTGAAGGTGTTTGCTAAAAAAAAACCACATTTAACAGAAGATTCAACTTCCACACTCCCAGTTCAACGCTGCTGAGGAGTCATACATTAAAAACATTCTTATAAGCATTGTAAGATTTGACAAAAAAGATTATATAATAAGCTGTCCCTGTGCAGCACATTATTAACCTGTAGGAGGAGGAAAGCAGGCACATGACACTCTAAAATCCAGTGGTATTTTTTGACTTGTCAAATATGGACAAAATTAATATTTTTCTTTCAAACAGTGTTCATCACTCAAGTGGTGATTATATTCTCTATGTATTTTGACTACACACATTTAATGATTTATTGGTAGAATATATTTAGGTTAGCTAATTTAAATGCAGGAAGAACAAATTGAATGGTTATTTGTGGGAAAATATCTTTTAATATTTACTTGTGGACATGTTCTCATGTCACAGCCATACAAAGAAATGCCTAATCATTTAAAACAGTCTAAACAACTTTGTGTAATTTCTAAAAAGTCTTAAGTTCCATTTTTTAAATAATTCAGGCTTTAGGAATCTAAGTTTCCTGTGAACACTGCTGACTTTGACTTTTCAGTAACAAGGTGGTTTTTGAAAATACACTACAGTGGTCTTTTGAAAATAGGGAGGGCTTGTTCCAGATCAGCTTCAGGCAGAAGTTCAGGGCCATAATTTGGAAACTGACACTTTGAATGAGTATCAATTAGAAATGTGAAGAATTGAAACTCAAAATTACGCTATTCTAAAATCAAAACTGTTACACCAGAAATATATCCAATAGATTTTACATGCCATGCCCTACTCTGCCTTCTCATCCAGGTTGTAAGTTTACAAAGTGATCATAACTAATATTTCAAAGGCATATGATCAAAAACAACTTTATTTTTAAAGGCATGTATAACACAGATATAGTGAGGGAGTTTACTTGCTGATCCTCTGCCTGTATGACTTTCTACTCAGATGCAAGTTTCTGGATTTGACAGGTTTACCTAGGCTGGGAGGGCAACTGCCAGCTACAACATGTGGACTCAGAACCATGTAAGATTGTATGGGCAGATGCTGTGTTTCCATACACATGGAAACCCTATCTCCTAGGCACTGGAGAGACTTTGGGGCTTTGACCTCAGAGCTGAATTGCTCTCACTAAGAAGAACAAACAAAATTTCCTGTCATGGTCCAGACTTGTTGAGAATGTTGAAAAGCATACTGAGTGCTGATGGGACCATGTAACACAATCTGCAGAATGTGGCCCTGAAAAATATGTTACTGCACTCTGAAATCTTTGCATATTTTCCTTATCAAACTCAGTCATTCTGCTCAGAGTTCACAAAGGAAAAGGTGAATATTTTTGCCCAAATATCCTATAAACACAAACATAACATATCATGGAAGCAGATTTTTGGCTTTGTTGGCAACCAAACTCTCTGCTATTGCACGTATTTACTAAATTTCAAATGCCTGGAACTGGAATACTTCCCCCCAGACTGGAACCTACATGTCACAGAATCACAGAATGGATGAGGTTGGAAGGCACCTCTGGAGGTCATCTGGTCCAACCCTTCTGCTCAAACAGGGATACCCAGAGCTGGTTACCCAAAATCATGTCCATGTGGGTTTTAAATGTCTCCAAAAATGGTGATTCCATAGCCTCCCTGGGTAAACTGAAACAGTGGTCAGTCTCTGTGCTGGTTTTGCTTGGCCTGGTTTTTGGTAGTGAAGGGGGGTCATAAAGATGGCCTCTGTGAGAAGCTGCTGGAAGTTTCCACCATGTCCAGCAGAGCCAATCCCTGATGGCTCTGAAGATGGACATGCCTCTGGCCAAGGCTGGGCCAATTAGAGATGTTATCACAGCCTCTGTGATAACATATTTAAGAAGAAAACCAAAACAAAGAGGACGCACAGTTTTTTCTAGCCAGAGAAGAGGAGGAGGTGAGAATATATGAGGGAAAAAACATGGAGACACCAAGGTGAGTGGAGAAGGAGGGGGAGGAGGTGCTCCAGGCACCAGAGCCAAATTTCCTCTGCAGGCTGTGGTGATGACCATGGTGGAGCAGCTGTGCCCCTGCAGCCCATGGGGTCCATGGGGATGCAGAGATCCACCCACAGCCCATGGGGAGGTGCCCATGCTGGAGCAGGTGGATGCCTGAGAGAGGCTGGGATCCAGTGGGAGATCTGGTGGAGAGAGAGGACCCTGATTCCAGGCTGAGCAGCATGGCCTTGGAGGACTGCAGGTCATGGACAAGTGACCCACACCGCAGCAGTTTTGGGAGGAATGTCTGCCCATGGGAGGAGCTCACATTACAGCTGTTTTGGGCGGACTGCTACTACTGAGATTGGACCATGTTGGAGAGGTTCACAGAGAACTGTCTCCCATGGGAGAGACCCCACAGCCCAGCAGGGGAAGGACTCCTCTCCCTGAGCAGCAGAAGGAGATCTCGGTGATGAACTGACCAAACCCCCATGCCCTGTCCCTGTGCTGTCGTTGGGAAGGAGGGAAGGTCTGGGGGGAAGAAAGCGTGTCTTTAAGAGATTATTTTACTTGTCATTACCCTCCTCTGACTCTGTTAGTAATAAATTCACTTTGTAACTCTAAGTTGAGCCTGTTTTACCATTGGAGTGTTTTTCTCCCAGTCCTTATCTCGACTCATGACCCCTTTGTTTAATTTTTTTTCCCTCTCCTCTGCCCACCTGTGGCAGAGGAGAGTGAGTGAGTGGCTGTTGTGGGTGCCTGGTGTTTGGCCAGTGTCAAACTACAACATTCACCTTTGATAGTAAAAAAGTGTTTCCCAGTATTCAGAGGGAACATCCTCAGTTTCCATTTGCACCCCCAGCTTCTTGTCCTGAAAGGGCCTGGCCCTGTCCCCTCTGCACCCTCCCATCTGACATTTATGTGTATATATATATATATATATATATAGATATAGATAAGTTGCCACCAAACCCTCTCTCCTGTAGCATACAGAGTCCCCACTCTCTGTGCTTCCTCGCAGGATGGTTGCACTAGTCTCTTCATCGTCTTTTTTGCCCTTTGCTGGATTTTCTCCACATGTCCATTATCTCTCCTGTACTGGGCAGACCAGAAATGGACACAGAACTTCAGGTGCAGCCTCACTAGTGCTGAATAAAGAAGAAAAATCACCTCCCTCTATCTGCTGACAGCGATATTCCTAATGCAACCCAAGATATCAAAACCTCCTTTGCCACAAGGGCATATGGGTGTCTTATGTTCAAGCTGGTGTCCACCCTGTTTATGTATTCTATGTATGTATTCTATGTCTGATCCTCTTCCACTAAGGTTGCATCTTCCTTACACCAACCTTTTTGCTTGGTCTCTGGGACTTGTGATTCCTGACGGGTGGTCTTGCCAGAAAAGACTGAGGCAAAAAGGTATTCAGTACCTCAGCCTTTTCCAAATCCTGTGTAACCAGCTCACTTGTCTCATAGTGCACGGGGCCCACATTGTTCATAGACTACCTTTTGTGTACTCATAGAAGGCTCTCTTGTGGTTTTTAGTGCCTCTGGACAGATTCAATTCCATTTGGGCTTTGACTTTCCTAAACCCATCTCAGCATGCTAAGGCATGTCAGAGAGGTCGCCGAGAAATAACACACAGTTTCATGGCGATAATGGTGTTATTCCGTTTATTTCTTCTAAGACAGGCATTATTATATAAAAAAGATACAGATTCACATGACAGACTGGCATATATGATTGGCTGTTTGGTCTATGCACATACCTATCTTAGCTTTCTGATTTGCTGTGGTCTCTAGGCACATTTCACTTGAATCAGCTAAAGTTCTGCCAGCATAAGCTAAATTACTGACTGTGTGATTCTTTCTCTATTTTGCTTATTTCCTCTACATTGGATACAATTGTAGCTCTCTTTTCCTTTCTATCTCCTGGGAAGAACATCTCAAAGTTATGAACAGTAGCATCTTAGAGTTTAGAACAATAGCATCTTCAGAGTTTAGAACAATAGCGGTTTGTGCATGCTGTGTTCTATTCTACACGCACACCTCGCCAATATGGCCTCATTCTGTTAGCCATTTCCCGATAATGGCAACATCTGTGTATTCCTCCTACATTACCCATTCTTGCTTCCACTCTCTGTGTGCTTCTTTTTAGTGTTTTACTTTGGCCAGGAAATCCTTGTTCATCTGCAAAGGTCTCCTGGCATTTTGGCCTGACTTTCTACTCATTGAGTGCAACAGAATATCCTTAAATATTAACCGGTTTTCTTTTCTTAGGCCCTGATCTCCTTTAGGTCCTTATGCCATTTGACTCTTTCAAGAAAATTTTGAAGCTGAAGTTTACAGTTCTGAAGTCCAGGGCTATGAGCTTGATTTTTACCTTCCTCTCTCCCTTCAGGATCCTGAGCTCCACCATTTTTTGGCTACTGCAGGCAGTCACCTTTGACACACACTCCCAACAAGCTGCTCTTTGTTGGTGAATATGATATTCACTAGGGTACCTCACTGCTTTGGCTTCTCTGTCATTTGGGTCAGCAATATGTATTATTTACTGGACTTGCCTTGCTTTGCTTCCTCACGTCACTAATACATCTTCCCAGTGTATTTGAGTACTGGAGAAGAGAGAATTTTTCTGGATGAGTTGTATTCATCATAATATTTCACAAGCTGGAGAAGAAATATATTTACTTTTTATGGCTCACAAGAAAGCTCTAGAACAGTAAGTGATAAAGGAAAAGTCCAAGTGCTATCAATGCAACTTATGAGCAAGTAAACAACAAAGCCCTGAGAGTGTCACTCTGAATTGTAAATGAAGAGGAAAAACTAAGTAGAATACTTGCTCACCCTTCAAGGAATCAGCTTTGAAATGTTTACTGTACAGGCTGACAGTTATAAGACATCATTTGTTTTCCCATCTTTCCATTTTTCTGAAATGTGTAGGCATTAATTGAACTAGAAAGGGCCTCTAAAGCCTCATGTTGCTGTATAATGTTTTACAATCAAGGTTTCAGATTTTAACTTTTTCTCAAAATACTGTTGATTATAAAAGAGATATCATTCTGCTTTTAGCACTTAGTTTTCATTTCCTTCCAGCTAATGCCAGCAATAACTAGTGCTTCAGCAGCTTATTATTCATTAAATGCTCATTTAAAACACCTTTTCTTCTGTATATTTTGGACTCTAAATAGTGTTTTGATACATAGAGCCTTTTATAGTATAACGCTTTTTTTTTTTTCAAATACAATCTAGTTTGATTTCTTTAAAACAAGGGGTTTTTTTATACACTTTATTTTATTTGTAAGATTTCCAGGCTTAGCTTTAGTTAAAAAACTTAATGGAAAATATAAAAATATTGGTCCCCAATCCAACAAAAGTAGGGGGAAAATGATCCTATAAAACAAAATTTATAAATAGGATATTCCAGTGCACTTTTACTAGACACTCCAAGTCTGCCAGAAAAAAACCTCAAAATATTTCTGATTTGAAGTTGTAACCCAGATTCTATAAAGTCTTGGAGTTCTACTCAATGGACCATCACACTATTTTTAAAAAATAAAATATGAATACACATTGATTAACTATTTCATTTCAACATGGAATGAAGTTAGGTTCATCAACCATCCAGGTTTAGGGACATATTTTTGCTGTGAGAGTTAAACAGGGTTTCTGCTCAAACCTTTTTTATACCAAGCAGGCTGCTCCAAAGAACAATTCAGAACAGAAGCCTCTCTCTAGGAAGACACTAGAGAGACTCCCTGCACAATTAACTCACAGGCTTAGTTAGGTAAACATAAGACCAAAATTACACTTTTTCCTCTTACAAGCACAAAATTAGAAATAAACTTTTCAAAAAAGGCCCTGGGTGTGCTGGTAGATAACAAGTTGGGCACAACTGAGCAAAGTTGCAGCAACGAAGAACAGCCTTCTGGGCTGCATTGTATATTGTCATAGAGCACTCCCTGACAGGAGTATGTGAAGGGAGAGACAAACTCTTCCAGGAGATGCACAGTGACATGACATGGGGCAGCAGACACAAGCTGCAACCCAAGAAATTCTGACTAGGTATTAGGGAAAAAAATCACTCTCTTCAAGCAATCAAGCACTGGACCAAGTTGGATAGGGATGCTATGGGATCTCCATCCTTGGACACATTTCATTTTTGCCTGGACAAAAGCCTTGAGCAGCTTGGGCTAACTCCAAAATGAGTCCTATTTTCACCAGGAGGTTAGACTAATTTATTTTAAAAAGTTCTTTCAAACCTAAATTATTCCATGAGTCTGTCAAAAGGACAAAGCAGACATTTGCCACATTGACCATACTTTCATGTCAAGCTACTGGCAAAGCAGAGGCTACAAACATTCACAGGGAAAAAAACCTACAACAAAAAATCTTTTTTTTAAATACTTTTTTTCAGAAAATAATATAATTTTGCTCAGTTTGAAGAGCAATAATGGCTCTAAAATGTTCCTCAGATGCATATGGTCAAAGCTGCCTAGAGACCTACTTGTGTTCCTCTCCATTTATAGCTCAGATACATTGCCAACCAAAACTCCTATGTATTAGCCAAATATAAAATAGACTAAAAAGGCCAGTAAAGGTCACCCAGTAACCCAGCCTTGTGGCCAGAGGAATGTGTCTGTGGGTGAGGCACACCATAAGTCTGATTTCCTCACTTTTACATTGATATTGCTTTAACTTGCTTTAGAAGTGCCTTAGTCACTCACTCACATCAGAATGATAGGCATAACAGATGCAAATTTGTACCCAGTAACACATGTTGCTGGTGATTAAAAAACACACTACAGAGACTAATGTTAATGAATTCTGCATACCATAAATAGTGAATTACCCTTGCCACTACAAACATCCACAAAGGCAAACCTTGATAGAAAAGAGCATCAAAGAGAAACAATTAGGATATCCTTTCTGAAGAGGCATTACAAAAGGTTGTTCACACAAATCTGTCAGTTACTCTTGACTTCTAGCAGCACTGCATGGTACCAGGCAGTGTTTGATACCCACTCCTGTTCACATTCTAAAACTTACAGTGCTCAGGAAAGGACCACCAGCATTACATGGCTCATCCCTTCCACACGCTTTTTTGCCTGTGCAGGTTCACAGCCTGAAGCACTCTGGCCACATATTGGAATCTCAAGACATGAATGTGTCAATCAAATCTTCTAAAAAAACATACAACTTCTTGTCAGTGTACACCCTTCTAACACAATCAACAAATAAGCCTCCAGTATTTAAATATTCATGGCCATTTTGTTGCTTGCAAATCACTATATAGAAAATCTTAATTTGTGTAATATTGCTGACTTCACCAAGCTTGTATCCATAAATGAATGTGCTTGAGTTCAGGGTATTTATCTACAGTCCCAAATTTAGAAATTAAATCTGCTTGCTCTGGGACTGTTTGCTGATACCCATACAAACCTTCTGGATGTATCAGTGTTTGTAAAAGTAAATATTCCTTTTTTTCTTTCCATTTTAATTGGGTGATCATGAAGGCTGAGGGTCTCAAAGGAGGTGCAAAGAAACCTTCAGTGCACAGCATGCACTGAAGAACATTTTGCTATGAGGCATTTGCTTAAATTCTTTACCCTTTCATAAAAATATAGTCAAAATAAGAGAAATGTTTGAAAATATTCTTAGTATCCCATCTGAAATTGTATATTCAGGAGCTAAGGAGTAAGATTACATTTATATATCTACTACAAAGACCTAGTCACAATACCAGTATCTCACTTCAAGTCTGATGATAGACTTCTCCAAAGCTCATGCACACTGGATACTTGAACATCAGCTAAATTATGACCTGTGATGTGTACACACTCTAATTTTAGGCAAATTATCAAGGCACAAACAGAACCCTGGGAAGAAGTTTTAAATAGTGCATGAATTAGTGTTTAAAACACCCCAAAACATTCAAAATAACTTTAATTGCATTCAGAGGATTGTTATACTGTCATAAGACATAGCATCCTTTCAGACATCTCAGACAAGTGTTGGCATTAGAGAGTTAGGCAAGAACATACATATGTTCTCATAGTGTATTTACAAAAAATGTAGGGAGAACATATGGTAGACACTATCATGAATGTTACAGGAGGAAAAAAGTGTTGTATGCCCCATTCTCCATTTCTGATGAGAGCTGCAAATAAAAGCAACATGAACAGAGTAACACCCCTAGTGGCAAACTGGATATTGATACACCAGAAAATGGCAAGACAACTACCATCCACTCAAATGCCTTTGAAAAGTATTATGCTACAATGGTTATGGAAGCCAAAATGGATCTTCACTACTGGTTGTTCATGCAAGGAGGGTAATTGCTTTTTAAAATAGATGTTTGGCTGAGTTTGGGATATCTGACCTTCATTCCATGGTACTTCAAGAAACGGATATTAAAGACTATCTTTGCTGCTCTGTAATTTGAATTACATCCTCAGTTTCAATCTGGAAATTAAATGAAATAAAATCATTGACATTATTCTAGCTTTATGCGGTGTTCAATGACACCAGAATTTGACTGCATAACTAGATATCAACTATCCTCTAAAAACTGTTCTAATTACTAGTGCAGTGTAAATATATTAGCATTGCAATTTTTGCCATTCATTTCTTCAACAGTTTTCATAATCACTTAGGAAAATCTGAGCCAAGTACACAGACATTTACTTACAATTTTTCAAACAAAATAATTTTTTAAAAATCATTTTTCTTTGTATTAAAAGTGTCGTTTTTACAAAAAGCATCCCATTTCAAATTAATTTTGTTATTGAAGTTCAGGGAATAATAAAATAAGAATTTTGGCCAAAAAAGACACAGTTTTGACTCTTTAACAAAGTAATCTGGACTTTAAAAAAAAAAAATGGTGCTTATAGGAAAAAGGAGAACAGAACTGAAAGAGAAGATGGGAGGGAAGCTGTAGTCTCTTTTACTCCAGTTAAATCCTTTAATAGTTTTAATTGCATTTTAAGAAAAATAAACTGATTTCAATTTGCTGTGACTGTTCATAGGTATACACTTTACAAATTTTTTCATTGTAAGTGCACCACAAACGAGATTTCACATGAGTAAACATCCACTTAGAACACATATTCAGAAATTAAACTTGGGCTAAATAGCAAAAACTAGGGAATGGCGTACAAGAGTGTTCTAGCACAAAAACAGAGTTAGCAAAATATATTTTAAGACTACTAGTATAAGCACAATATAAACGATTATATAACAGAAGCCCTGGCACTGTCTGTCCTGTCAAGACTCCTAGAGTGGGATTTATTTGACCAGATGCAGAGGTATGAAGGAGGACTCCAGATTTGAGGCTAATGGGGTTACCTGCAGTCAGAAGAGACAACAGTCACCTTCAGGCACAGCTTATCTCATACTAATCTGAACACCTAAAACACAAATGCCTCAGCTGTTAGTGGGAGGTGCTGCTGAGGCTCTTCTGCCCGAGCTTTCAAAGAGATGCCAAGGGTTTGTACATTTATTTTCAGGATCTCAAATGCTCATTGCTGTTTGCAGGATGCTTTGTTGACCTGCAGCTCCTCTTCCTATGAGCCACGCACCCTGACCTTGTGGAAAGACCAATGCTAAGGTTAGAAAGAGCAGAGTTTCCATTTCTGATCCCTTACAGGTCACTGATGGTAAAGAGAGTTGATATTTCTTGTCACTACAGGTCACTGAGGCCACTACTGTCAAACCTGAACAATTCCAAAGTAAGAATTTTGTCCTTTTTACCAGGAATATGTGAAATGTCTGATTTATTGTACATCAGGGAAATATCTCTGCAGGTCAGTGGATTTCTGTATGAGAAATCCCTCTTATAAGAGGTTGGTTAAAAAATAATGCGGGACATTCAAAAATCTGTGGAGTTATATATACATTCAAAGCTACACTGACTTGGAAAAAGCTGGCATAAGAAATAAACACTAGATTATCTAAGAGTAACATTTGGTAGGATACTTCTGCTTTCAATAACACCATTTAAAAATATTGACATCTCTTCATATACTAAAAGAAAAAATTGAAGAAATATTACTAGAAAAAAAAATCAAAAGTACTTCAGGGAGCACATGACCAAACATAGAAAAAAAAAAGTGAAACAAACCACACTCATATACAAATGTTGATCTTTCTAGCATGAAATGAAAAACAGAACCATCCAGTGGTCACCATTATGTAGATTTTATGTTGACCAGAGCTATGAAGCTATTCATACCGTTATGTAAATTTTATTGTGAATTATGTATTTCTGCTATGTAAACAGAGTCTGTTTCTAGAAACTTAAATCAAGCAATGAGAAAATGTTCGCCTTGCAGAATAGTCATAACTAACAACCACACTGAGAAGCAAAACTGCCTTTATGAAAACTGACATAAGGTTTCCTCCTAGATAAGTACTTAACTAATCTAAAAATGGGTTGTTACACTTTAAACAGATAGGTATTACTAAAATATCATGGTTTTTATCAATATATTCATAATTTTGACATTCAACCAGTATGATTTTGATAATAATAATAATTATTATTATTGTTGTTGTTGTTGCTGTTGTTATTGTTGGGTTTTTATTGCTGTTGTTGTTATTATTATTACATACATAAGCTTTTTCTATTATTTGAATCACTTTCATTCTTTTAAGACATTCAGGCTGCACTCAGTGCAGCCTAATCAGCTATGATAACCAAGGCTTATTATTTTCCTCAGAATTCTACTTCCATTATCATAAGAAATGAAACTATTTGTCCCATCAGTGTCAGCAAAATAAGAGTATGAGATTGCCTATTTATGAGTTATATATTTTACTGCAATTCAAGTAGAAAAAACCAAAGAAAAGGTAGCTGCAACTTTTGCCCAAATCAGACACTTTTCACTCCTAAGGAATCACTGACAGCAAACACCTGCATGGCAAACTAAGGTTGGACCTTAACAGAAGGCTTGCATCAGGAGACTTGAAATTTTTCTAGTTGAAAGAGTGACTGCACAACATTTTTAAGTCACTGCAATTATTTGAAGAAATTTGAGAAATGCCTGATAAATACACTGCTGCAATGAGGTCTGCAATCTTAAATTTGATATTCTGCAACATTCTATGGAACGGATCATTTTTGTTTCCATGTGTGCATCTATAACACATATGTGCTCATCACAATAATATATAGCCATAAGCACACTTTATTCATGTTCAGATGCAAAATCCCAGGAGTTTATTCCTGAGCACCAGCTCAAGCTTCTAAAATCTGAGGTCGAATAGAGTTTTGTCTGCCTCTTGAAGAAGGAGCAAACCCTGTTTTACAGCTTTAACTCAACAATTGCAACAACTGCAAAGGATGGGAGTCCTGCATCAGGCAGGCAGCTGTGTGCCTCCTCATCCCATTAACTGTTGGAACATCGAGTGAGGAACTGTGTGTCACTGTAGCCTGGTTAGAAAAGGTACCATGTGCCACTTTCCGTCACAATCCCCAGAAATCAGACCTCAGCTGGAGGAACTTGTGCTGGCAAAAGCAGCATGAACCAATTGGCAGCTCTGGTGGTATCCTCTGCTCTTTTTCTATCTTGTCTTTCTATGGCTATCCTTGAAGAGTATAAAGCTGTTGAAAAGCCATTATGTCCTAAAAGGGGGATGGTTATTACCTTTCAAGACTCATCCTCAGGCTATACTGATTAACATTTCCACTGTGGCTGTCCAGGAAAGTAGCACCAGTTCCATCTGTTATACTTTCTTGCCCTCTGCTGGAAGAACTATCAACTGAATGTGTAGAACTGAACAATTTAAAACTAATTTCTCAAACAATTGTGAAAATAACTGATTTTCTTCACACAGTCTTCCTGCAAATCCCTCATAAGAAATGCTAAAAAAATTTCATTTCTAATGAAATCATCTGATTCCTAACAATTGAACTTACTTCAGAATCAGACCAAGGCATTGCAAGTGACATCTTGTCCCCAAAATATACTTGCTTCAATATACAAGGGGAAAGTAGATAGAACTGAAGAACAAACACATGAGAGAAGGTTCAGGAATGAGTCGTTTTGATTGCATTTTTCAAAAACACAGATGAAAGCCAAGGCAGGTTCTGGTGTCAAAAGGAAATACAAGGCAATAATATTTTCTGTTTTAATGCCATGCATTTGTGATGCTTTAAGTGAATAGGTGGGTAGCAGGTTTAAGTCCATTTTTCACTAAATATCATACATATGTTTTCTTACTCACAAGAAAACAAGAATTTTTCATAATAGGAACTAAATTACCCCTCTTCCATTACACCATTACTATGTGGACATATTCAGGAGCATATTCAGTACTTCTGGGAGAGAAGTTTGCTTCTGGGTATTATGCTTTCAAAACCTCATGCCTCCAATTTTCTCCAAACACATACAGTTTCCCATGAATAGCAGTTGGAAAAGCAGTCAGGTTTATCGTCTGTATTGTCACCATTCTCCTTTCCATCAAAGAGCAGTTATGGTGGATTAGAAAAGTAATGTCACCATGTCACAAAGAAGGAAGGATAGCTCTTTGTTAAGTATGCCACTGGGAAGGACCTCTCTGACGTTTAATGCCTCTTCAGGCCTTTCAGACAATCAGTAGCTCCCTCCTGTGAGCCATGAACCTTTGCAGAAAGTCTTTCTGTCATACGTAACCTTCTGCTTTCTATTTAGTGACCTTAATCTTCAAGATGACAGGGTATTTCCATGGCATGGAGAGTTTCCCTTACACACCCTTACCCAGTGTGGAACAGCTCACTTGAATAAGTATATCATATTAGGGAAAATGGAAATTTTCTTTCTACTATTCTTTTTTCAGTGAACACTTTCAAAGACCAGGTCTTTGCTTGATACTGCAAAAAGTAGTAAGCTCTGCTTAGATAAAACAGATTGAAAATGGATGTGAGAAGTACTCATGTTCCTCTTTTCAGCTGCAGTCATGTTCCGTTTCAGATAGTCAGTCCTTTTACAGTGACTGATCTCAGTTATCATGCTATATTCTACTAGTATCCAAAAGTTCCCAGATTTATTCCATAATGTGAACCAGATTTTTAAGGATTTCTTTAGGGAACTACCATGTTTTCACTAGCAGTTCATAGAGCATCTTCATTTCTGTTGCTGACTACCTAATACCCTTAACCTTAACCACAATATCTTTTTACTCACAGGGAGGGTCAAGCTCTTTTAACTTTTAAAAGCATTATAACAGCTTGAAGCTAATAATAGATCCAGCAAAATTCAGTCAGTAAGTTTTCAGAAGCCTGTTGAAAGACTCCAGACTACAGATTGAAGAAAATTTATTCAAACTGCATTTATATAGATTTATATATAGGCATAGTTTATAAATACTTCTATAGAAAGACACCAACCATGACATCATCCTCTGTCAATGTCATTTTGCCAACACAGCTGCAGAAATATATCTTCCTTTTGCCTAAATTTCATTACAAAAAAACCCAAAAACATCAGGGATAATCTATTAGCAACCTGGTATGGTTCAGGGAATAAATAACAGCATGCAGAGCTTTTCATTTTCAGAACACAAGTTCAGGTTCTGCCCAAGCCACAAGAGGCCTGAATCCTGTTGTGACACCTATAACAACGAATTGAAAATTAGTTCATTTTCAAAATCCAATTACTTTGGTTTTATTTTCCAAATCCAGAGAATATGTTCACATCACAAATAACGTCAGCATAGAATACAATCTTCTTAAAGTTTTTAGCAGATAGGTCAATGATTTGATGGGATTAGAACTGATCTATCCTCATTTGAGTCAGGTTTTCCTCCTCCATCAGGACACCAAGGCTCAGAGGTTCTCTTGGGCAATTTCTCCAGAATTGTCACCTTGTTACACATTCCCATTGCCCAAAGCATGACAAATCAAGGCACTCAGTGAGAGGTCAGGATCTGAATTTTCAGATCATTTCAGAAAGAAGTCAGTGGGAAAAAGAACAAACCCCATTTTGAGCTAGAGCTCAGTCACAACAAGCATTTCTTACCACATCAAACAGAATTGCCATGCGGTCATACTGCTTTATTTTTGTTACACCTTTTGTGTATACAGAACTGTGGGTGTTTCAGAATGTGGGTAAGGGCTCCTGTGCCTCATGTTAATGTAGTTTATACTGGGGTGATCAAAAGTGATTTTATGGAGGAGAAGTTATGGTTCCCACAAGAGTTACTCAATACCTTTCAACAGGAAAGAGGAGCAGAAGATCTTGAAATCCAACTTTAAGCCAAAGAGTTTACCCTTATTTCTCATCTCTGTTATTTCTCAAAAAAAATCTTAATTAGATTGGATAGTTTACATATAAACACTCCACATGAGAACACTCCAGATTCCAAAAGGCACTTTCTGCCAACACCAGCAATGACTACAGAACGAAATATGGCTCTTTAAAATCAATCTGCAAACTGAAATTGAAGACTTTTGGTGTGTGACAATGTCATTAGTAGTAATTTTGTTTCAGGGTTTTTTCTGTGAAAAGTTCAACTCATCAATCAGCTCTCTTCTTCTTATAGTCTTTTTTTTTCACAAGCAAAAACTGGATGCAGAATGTAATACATTTTTCAGAAGTAAAACATTTTACATTCACTTTGCTTCACTTTTCCCTGTCCCATGGCAGAGGACGAGTCACAAGGTAATGTAGTCAGATCAGTAGTAGTTACCTGCAACTGTTTGTAGATTTGGACAGTGTGACTGATCTACATTTTCTTTGATTTTTCTGATGTTTCTTCAAAAGGTGCATGGTCTTGACATTGTTACTATTTGCCTTTGTACCAACCAGCAGAACCTTGTGAGTTTCCTGCACTTTCCTGTTCTGTTTTTTGCAAATAAGCAGTATTTTCTTAGTGAGACAGAGTTTCTTTTTTTTTTTTCTCACTCTCTCTAGCAAGAGTGGAAAACAGTGTTTCAGAACTGTTTTCCAAATTCCCACAGGGAGTTGTTTTATGATTTTGGGTATGTCTACAATGTACGCAGAAAAAGAATAGTTGTAAACTAAGTTATCTAACTCATGAGAGTAATAAAGATAAAATCAGTTTTAATAGAGATTTGACAATCTCTTTAAAACATTACTTCAAGAGTTAACTGTCGTTACTGGAGTTTAAAAGTCAAGTGAAGAAGGAACTTTGTATTTCAATGCAAGGTACACTCAAATTCTCAGAACTATCCTTCCTTAATGCACTTTTTCCCTTAAGGTCAGATGCAAGAAAAGGGGAGAATCTGCCTGTTAAAAGCATCTCACCAAATACAGATGGCCTGAAAACATCATCTGGGATTCACCTCCTTTTTGTGAGGACACTCTGCAATACCAAGCACCTTTAAGGTATCAAAGGAGAGTGCTTTCACCCACATTATACAATCAAGAATTCTAGATATTGTTTCTACCTTGAATCTTTAATATTTTCTCTAATTTTAGTTACTTCTAATGGACAAGTCATAAAGTTTGTCAAAGTATGTTCTACAGAAAGTTCTCTTCTAGAGATGTTTTCCAGCAAATGTCCTGCAGTCAACACAGAGCAGCATTAGCCAACATGCAATTTCAGGTTATTCAGTGAAGCTACTATCTTTTTCAATCAGTAGTTTCACTGTTGCCATCAAGAAACTGCAGCTTTGCATCCCTTCTGTTCTGTGGGTGTCGGCAGAGCTGCTCTATCCAGAGCATCAGGGAGGAGATCAGCTGGATCTCGAGAAATGAGCCGGGATCTGAGGTGGGGAAGCTCCTGCAGGCAGGGCAGAGCCCCCCACAGGGCAGTCCCCAGCACTTGCACAGGGTCAGAACAGCAAAGGTGAAGGTTCAGAGTGTCCTGTATGATGCTGGTAGTGAGTCAGATTTGAGATTCATCCAGGGAGTCTAGTCAATAAATTGAGACAATACGACACAGGGCAGATCCCTAATGCTCATCTAATGCTCCATGAAAGTTGAGGAAACACAGATTGTATGAGCCCCTGGGGGTAAGAAATATGTAAAGCCTGTGCTGGCCGCCGAAATAACATGTATGCTGAATTTGTAAAGGGCTTGGAAAGCCCCGAATACAGTAAGGATGAGAGTCAATGAGTGATAATGGAGAAGAAGACATGGTAGTTCCACCAGAAGACAAAAGAACACAGCTTCACAATGGATATCTCATTGCAATCCGTCTAACACAAGGGTAAATCATTATCCAGAGGACATATAAACACCTTTTAACCTTCAAATAAGAGAAATCCAGAACTGACAAAGAAAGGGGACCACCAACTATGAGGACACAGACTGACTCAGATTAATCAATAAGAATGGCAGGCGTTTCTAAAGATTTGGGGGCCCATTTAATATTTTTCTTCTTCTACTCGGAAGCACACCAACTTTGTTCTCATTCCACTCCAATTTGAATTTGACCCACAGCAGTGCAACCCTGATGTCAGATCCTTATCTGTAAAATAAATGCAGCAGAACTGTGCCCACGGAAGCTTTCAGTCACTGTCTAATCCCAGCCTGCAGCAAATCATCCAGACTGACTCCACTGCCACACCAGGGAAATTCCAGGACAAATTCCAGGACAGGTACACAGACTGAGAGCAGAGGTGTGGGAGGAGGCAAAGGAGGATGGTAACCTATCCTGTATTCTGAAATAAAGCATTGATTTGGAGTGGAAATATATGTAGTCTTTCTACTATGTCTGCTTTATAACCAGCCAGATGGTGTCACATCTGTAGTGGCTCATGGTAAAAGAAAACTTTTTTTTTTGCTGAGCTCTTTGTGGACATGGTTACTTTTATTGGAAATAAAGAATTCGAATGTAGATCATTATGACTTGTGCTTAAAATAGAATGAATGTTATTTGAGTCACTTTCAAATTAACATGATTGTTTAAAAATATATGAAGTGCTTCGCTGAATTTTAATCTCTCTACTGCAAAAACAATTTTAAAAGATTACAGCCTTGCACATTTTTAGAAGGATGTAATCATACTAGCTAAAACATAAATTTCACACACCACAATAATTTTTAATCATTCTGCACTGCACATAGGCAGCATTCAAATGTCTCTTTCAAATGTCAAAATAAAATTAATATTTATTACCATACCTCTGAACTAGCACATTTACAAAACTGAAGCTCAGGACATTTTCTACTAAGCCATTTAAGCCATTTTGTATGTTCTCAGTTAAACATATTTTCTAGAGCTATAGCTCTGCCTCAGGGACTCACAGGATTTCTGAGGAACTTTATGGCTTTTTTCACTACATTCTTCAGGGAAAATAACTCAGGTCAAGTCAGGAAGGAGATCCCAATTCCAGAGGTGGTTCTCAATGTTGGTAGCTTGCTGTAAATAAAGCCAGAATAACTGGCATTGCTGAATCTTACACAAACAAAAATCTGAGTAAAAATATAAAATTAAACACAGATAAGTCATATTTATACCAAAATCTTTTACACTTTCATGGCACAGAAAACATTCACAGGGTCAGGACAGCATCCATAACAGCAAGTCCCCAACAGGGTAGGAAAAAGGCGAGGTCCTGGATACCTCCCAGTTTGGGGAAAATAAAACCTCCAGAGGAGAACTTCATGGGCTCAAGCCCACCAAGAAAAGTATCAGAAAGACCTGTGGGATCTTGTCAGAGAGAGAAAATATTTTTGCCAGTCCCTACTGCAAACTAAGCATCAGAGAGTTTTTAAATTGGGTTTCTGACTTCGCAAACATAGAGCACAGAGAGGGACAGGGTCCCTGTACACTTCTCTCTGCGACTCTTTTGCATGATACCTTCACTGTTAAGAGGATTGTAACAGAGCAGGTCTATCCAGGGAGATGTGCAAGGGATTTTGTGTATCCATAACAACCTGTGTGCTGAGTTTCTTCGACCTCCTAGGATTTTTTTTATTCTCTTTGCACTCTGCAGCCAAATCTCAGGAATTTACGAGACACCAAAGGGGTAAGCCTATACATTTATTATACTAGTCCTGCGTTATCTGGAAGGACAAAATGAACAGATACATTAGCATCTGCACTCCTAAATCACTGACTCTGAAAAATCCTACCTTTCCCAGAAAAGCAGTAGCTGACAAAGATAGTGTTGTCAAGCAGTATGCACCAAACAAAAATCCAAACATACAGCAAAATATTTTACTACTGCCCATAAAACAATTAATCTGGCATTAGATTTCTGGGATAGCAAACAATTCATTCAGAGAGTGAAATTACAGGTACTCCTGCCATGGTGTACCAGGAAGAAGCAGGAGAAGGAAGCTCCTTTCAAGTGTCCTGAGTTCAGCTGACCGGCAGCTGCCATCTGGTTGATCAGCAGAGAGCATTGTCTGCCAGCAGTTTGTGCTATCCAGTGATTTGCAGGACCCCCTAACACCTCACTATACCAATACCTGGGGGTGATGGATGACTTTTTATAGATATAGCAAGACCCTGACATTTATTACACACACCCTGCACATCTGAGGCTGTTACACTTTGTTCAGTCTGAGATACAAAGTCAGAATAAAAATTGTGAATTAATAATTTTCTAACGGCACTTGTGGTCATTCTGAGTTTGTCTTCTGTGAGCAGTTTAAATTAATATGACTGGAGGGACTTTTCTCAGAACCCATGACACCCATAAACACCAGCTGCCCCACTGGAAGCAAGAGTTACTTCTTGTCCAGTGTGGCAGCAGAAACAAGTAACTTTGCTCAATGTGTCAGGCTGGGCTGAAAAAACCTCCTCTGTCCCTCCATAAGTGTTTATAATGTATTGCTTGCACATGCTTCCAGGAGAAGAATGGTCCTCTGAAATTACTCTGGCATTGATTCCTTATAGATGGTCAAGAAAGTCCCTCATCTGCGATCGAGCTATGCAACTCGCCCTGTTGTGAAGTGACCTTGCTCATGGAGCTCCTGGCAAACAAGCAGCCACCTCACACTGTAATTACACAAATACGCAAAACCACCACACCAAACCTCCCAGAAATCTCTGCTGCTCCACTGATGTCAGCAAAAGGTGCCAAAAGCCATAATTAACTTTTGATTGAACTTTGATCAGTCTGAATGGATACAGCCTGTGGGCAGTGCCTGGGCTGGGAATTCTGCCAAACCTTCAAGTTCCTACAGGGAAGAAAAGCAACACTTGGTGGTTGTTCCTGTCCTCATGTCATCTCCCCAGGTATTTGCAACCTTTCCTGTCAAAGGCACCAGCCTGAGCTAGTCTTTAACCTTGCGTGGTGTAGTTTCTCTTTCTTTCTTTGTATGTTAATAAGAATTTCTTTAAAACCTCAGTGGCACCTGAGCAAGGTAGATAAAAGAATTGTCAAGTCATTGGAGAAAAGGGGAATTCTCTCACCTCAAAACAGATCACTACCCAAAATTGTCCTGTTCTTCTGAGTTAAATCCAGCAAAGTTTGGGCTCCCATGACACAAACACAAGCTGCATCAAGAGATTCAGAGGCTAGAAATTATTACTCCCAGTCTGTTGCACCAACCCACTAACCCCAGCAAGAATTTGGAATGGAAACCTGGCAGGGAAAAACTGTATCTTGTATTTCTTATGTTAAACATGGTATATTATTAGCGCTATGCTAATTTAGGTCGCCTAAATGGGCTCTGCGTAATTTAGTAAATTTAATTAATTACTTAATAAAAGATTGGATTTGGCTGGGTGTCAGGCAGCCAGTTAAACAGTGATTGACTGATACCCAGGGAAACAACACTCTCTAGAGTGGAGATACCCCATCTTGGGGTTATGATGCCAAAGTATCTTTGTGAGACAAAGACGAGGCTTTTGGCAGTAGAAATTCCTGGTTTCAGATTCAAGGTCCCAAGTTCAGCCTCTTCTCTCAGTGATCTTCCCAGGGGTGTTCTGTTACAAACCGACAAAGAAATGCATGAGCTGAATAAATCATTAATTAAAAAACATTTGTTCGGCTCTGTGCAGATGCAATGCCTCTCTCCCTTAGGGCAAATGTCTTACTCTCAAATCAATCCAAAGTGCCAGAAGAAGTGGATGATAGTTTCACTTATCTCTGGTCTAGTTCAAGAAGAGTGAATGTGGCTAATTAAATGTGCAATGCCTAAAAAAAGACATCCTGTGGCACTGGCTCCTGCTTTAAAAAAAATAAAAGCAATATACAAAGAAATAAAAGACCCAGTGAAGCATGAAGACTGTTTTAAACCTTCAGAGATGCAACTTGTCTACATTTTTTTTTTCACTTGTCTATATAGACTCTTTGCCCTTGAGGAGCAATTATGACAAATGTAGAGCACAGTAATTTTTGTTGTTGTTTTTCACATATTTAATTGCAAAAGCATGTGGAAAAATAAGAGTAGTTTACTTAGCATAATCTCCTTCTTCAAGACACCTTGTAGATTCTTCTTAGTGTTTGCACAGGCTTTTATAGACAAAAGATCAGATATTGTGGTCAAAGCCACACAAGGCAATACAATGTCAGCAGTCAATGTACATCAACTATTTCCATTACTGTAAAGTAGTAGCTGGTTTTTATCCCTCAGCTGGTTGTCAACACTGCTTCACTCCTAGGATGGGTTTCTTTTAACCAAATGTTATTATCAGATATTTTTATCAGAGCTGGCCATCTCAAGCTCCCTCTAAACTTTCAAGAGAGGAAAAGGCACTTTCAGGACAAGCGTCCATCCAGTCCCATTTTACTGAACATGTAGACCTTTACTGCTGAGTCAGCATGAGTATTTCTAAAGTCAGTGCAGGGGTGTCCCTTCAACAGGGGAACACAGCCACCTCCTGCCTGGATCACACCCCAGAGAAGTCTCTTCCTCTCTGTTGATCAGGGTGAACAGGAAAGGACTTCCCACACTCCTGGCTTTTTACAATGTTTTCAACAGTAATTGCCAGATCCACCACCTAAAAGAATTAAGGATTTGCTTGTGAAGAATTTTGTCCATTTAGTAGAGGAATGTCTCACAATTTGCTAAAAAAGATCATTTTCTTTACATTAGGAAAATATATTTGCCTTTTTCTACTTTGATTTGGAATTAAAATAAATTTTGGGCTGGCTTCAAAACATATTCTCTGATTCTTGGGGGTTTAAAAATTATGTGTCTCCGTTTCAGAAATGCCATTTGAATTTTTTTTAGTTCCTCTCTAGTGTGTTTTTAGTGTTCTATATGAGGTCATACCACATCAACAGAAGCTCATGCAGGACCAACACTGAATTGGATAACCTCCAAATACCCCTTCCAAGAAAACTTTTCTGCCGTTAGTATACAGTAGTCATCATTATATTTTAATACCTCAAAGCTTAAAAGGTGTGCAAATTTAAATAGATTAAAATTAAATTTTATTTAATATTACAAATTTTAACAACATTTTGTGAATGTCTAAAGAGACAGAAGTGTCACACATGAGCAAATTTAAATTCAGGGCCCTCTGCTTTCGCTTGTCATTCTATTGTACCCAAGAGAGAGGTGAGCAGTTAAGCATTTGACTAATTGAAAACTTTTATTTGCCTCTCTTCATGCTTGACTTCTTTCTCTGCTATTCCTTGTTTCTACTCATGTTCCTGTTTGTTGTGTTTCACATGGACTGAGGATCATCTTGGACAGTCACTTAAATGGAAATACTCCTGAATGAACAATCATTTCTAAAATCCTTGCTGCCTTCAGACAGGTTACCTTAACTCTTTTTTCCTGGATAAAATCATAAACTTTGAAGGGATCTTTCATATACAGACATTGACCTACTTGGCATTAGTTTGTCTTACTCTGAGCTAAGACTTTTGAACTGCTAAAATAATTTGAGGGCATTTTGAAGAGAAGTGTGAGTGTCCTGTAGCTTTGTCAATGCCACATGCATAACCTTCTGGAAAATATTCAGGGACATTCATAAAACAGTAAATTATAAGGAACACCAGTACAAGGGTTGTGGGATTAAAATTTCTAGTTCAATTAGCTGTGTGGTTTTATTATACACATCTAACCATGTGTATAACAATACACATCTTCTAGGACTACAAGACACATGAAATCCAAACAAATAAACTTCACCTTGAACTTGAATGTTCATAGCAAACTTTTCATGTGCATTGAAGTGAGACTGAAAGTACTGAAGTGAAAGAAAAATTTTGTTGCTGTTTAAATTAAATATGAAAAGCAAATTGCCAGTAAAAGATGCAGAAAGAGTAAGGAAAGAAAACCAACAAAACCTAGCTGGCAGACAGACATATGCCTCGTTTCTAGACAGATGATTTTGCTGTCTCTCATTTTTATATTAGATTCCTGTCTAGGCCTCAGACAAGAGGCTTGCTGATTACCCATTCTGGAGCAAATTAGAAGATGAAGTCCATTGTGCCACAAAAAAGGTTTTATTTGTGGCTATGTGGCTGGCTAAGAGCAAATCCGTCTAAGGCAGTACACAGGCCATCCTACCTTCCTAAAATTTCAGTCTCTAAAAAGTGCTTGTTTCCCCAGAAGCTTTCTAGACTTCAGATAATACAGGATATTAAAACAGATAATAAAGATAATAAAGCATAAATCGGTCATCCAAAAGTTTTTGCGTATCATCTGAAAGGTTTTTCCTTCATGGAATACTATGCAACATATTTTAAATCCACATATCTTTAGGAACTGAAAAGCAACGAGCCATTTCTTCAAAGACTTTCCCCCTCTCCAGCTGAGAGATTATTGCAAGATTTGTCTGGTGACATTTGTTTTGCAAATTCTAACAGCCTTCCCTGGATTTTTTTGAACCACCAGTAATAAGAATATAATAATATCTGCACATATTTATCCTTAATTATTGGAAAAAAGCCTGAAATAAACAGGAAGAGCCACTGACATACCTCATATAATCATTCTCACACACATCCCATACAACAGTCAGAAGAGCGAATTTTTAATGCAGTAATCAGAAATATTTAAGATAATTAACAATGCTCTCTTGTGGTCCTCCTAGATACAATTTTTTCTTGTATAAACTCTTCAGCGAATTTAACAGATTGGTTAAGCAACACCTGAACCATGTAAGTGGATGACATATTTCTGGATTCAGTCTTAGCACTAATAATAGACAGCTAATGCATCATATTCAGTAAAATGGCTCTAAGTGATAACAGGTGTTTAGCATAATGGAAACTGCTGCTAGTTGGTCAACATGTAAATTAATTTTGTTATTTACAGAACCAGATGGTCAATTCTGGAGTACCAGCATGAGTAACATTAATAAACCTCCTCATTGCAGAACATGATGTCTCATCTGTAGCTTCACCAGTTTCTAATTCCAGCTACCATGTGAATTGTGAGAGTACCCCTCTGACAGAAAGATTAACTGACTCACTCTTTGCCCAAGAATACTATATCATATATCATCAAGTGGCTAAAGATCATACAAATGAACTTCATGAGAGATTAAGAGAAGTGGTAAGAAACAATAATGTTCAGCTTTTTCACTTTTTTTAATCTGTACTGCTTAAAGTGTCAGTATGATTTGCTATTATTTTCTACCTGCTTGCTTTCTTTCTTAGAACAATGGCTTGATATTGTAGAAAATGCAATGTAGCAACAGAGCTCTTCTGGTAAGCCATTTGCATTATAAAACAGACGGTTTTATTACTATATAATAATTAAGCTTTTTTTAAAAGTTAAGCTTTTCTTCAAAACTCCTATTTGGGAAACTCATATTCTGATTCAACCTGTGATTCAGAAGAAACTCCTTTTTCTATCCATAGTCAAAACTTGTTCAGGTGAAATAAGGCAGATACACATGCAGGCAGGACTAAGAAATCCCACTTGTCTGAACTTCCTGAACTAAAAGGGATGGTGAAGACCTCCAGCACTACAGCCATGTTACTCAGGGTAACACACTGTGCCCAGGGTCCCACTTGCTGTGTAAGTTGTGCACAGCAAGCACAGTGCAGCTGGGGCACAGCAGACCCGGAGCACTCCAGCTGCAAAACTCACGGGAGCACAGACAGCACCCAAGAGCAGCTCCTGCCACATTGCCAGGCACTTGAGAATCATGAGCAACCACTCGTAAGCAACATCCTTAAACTGCACTTGGACAAAGGCTAAAGGCAGCCAACCAAGCCACTTCAGGGAAGCCCAGGTGTACAGTAGCACTGAACACACTTTTACAGCAAGACAGCTCTTACAGCAGAAAGTACTGAATCAGGCTCCTTTGGATATTTGTCTCCTCATCTGTGACCCCCTGTGTGTGTCCCTGTCTGCCATGGGGTGGAGTGACAAAATGGCAGAGAGGCAGGATGAGTGTGCTCAGAGTCCCTGCAAACTGCAGAGAAGCTCCTCTGTTCCCATGGGTCTAATGCATTCCTGTTACACACTTTAAAGTTATAAAAATGTATGCACAATAGAAAAAAATAGTTATTGATAACAGTTTTGAGCCTCATGTTTCCACCAGAGTAGGTTCCTTTGATGAGTATAGACAAAAGTGCAACACTGCACACTGCCTCTTTGACACTTCTCTAATCATATTTACCCACTTAAACTGAGGGAAAGCATACCAAATATAAATATGGATTCAATTCTAATCTATGATTGCAAACATTCACACTTTATCCAGAACTTATATTTTCTGTTTCCTCTTCTGTGTGTATCAAGAATGGGTTTTTTTCTTCTCCCCATCACTGCTAGGAGATTATGCTTTAAAAATGTAAAACGTTCAGTTTCTTACTAAGAATTATCATGTACATATGAACTAGTTTTGGAATTCAAGTTGCATATCTGGAAGATTCATGTCACACTGAATTATTCAAGTAAAGAGTAATGTAATAAAATGGGTAAAATCCAGAGTGTCCCGCTTCTTATTTTTTAAAATCCTGTGTATTTTAGAAATATTTTGGTCTGTTAAGAAAATAAAATTATGCAGTTAGGTGAAGTAACAGACATTCCTATGGATTTCTTAGATCAGTTGTATCACATACCTCAGTCCTCCACTCACAGCTGCAGTGCCCTTAAGTATATTAAACTGTACACTACCTGTGTTATACAAACCATTTTTGCAGTTAGCATGCCGTGCAATGTGTGAGACATCAAGCAAAATAAGTCACGGAGGAACAAAACTTTTTTTTTTTAAATATGTATGTATCTCCAGACATTTGCAAAGCACCATGCACTGACCAGGTACTGCTTCTTCTCAACAGACAGTCCACGGGGCATTAGTTGGCCAACTTAGAAAGAAGAGAAAATCATTATAAAACAGGTAAAACAAATATATTTAAGTCACAGAAACTATCAAGGCCCTTAATTCACAAGGCAGTAACACACATCTGCAGGTGAGTAAATGTTACCATTCTGGCTCAAGTGTTTTGACTGAGCCCACAAAAACTGGGGAGAAGGGCACAAGTTAGGGATCCAGGCTGGCATTAACAGAGGTGCCATTTTTGAATAGTCAGTTGTAGCAGGCTTGTGCTGCTCTGTTAAATCTGTTATGTACTGTGCAAACAATGTTACATAGATCTTGGGGGGAAAAAAGAACATAAGGGAGCAAAATAAAGACTGCAGATATATATCTCCCAGGAAATACCAGAGGGAAGGGGAGAGAGCCTTTGCTTTGGAAGAGCTCTTGCATGTCCCACAGAACTCCCCAAATGGGTCATTAGAAGAATCAAGAAACCTGGGAACTGACTGCATGAAGAGTTTTGAGTTGCACAAAATGTTGATGGTTCCGCTCAGCCAGGCAAGCTGTTGGCAACTGCTCTGAGTGTCAAATAACAGCTCCAAAATATCTATTTACAGCCTGAGTCTTTTCAGTGACCCAGTTTGTAGCACAGTTCCTCTGATTATATTATTGTTTTTGCTTTATTCCTGCTATTGACATTAAACTGTGCTTACAAACGAGTGTGTAATGATTTATTAAAACATTCTGAACATAGAAAATCAGATGTACAGCCACTGAACTTGGTAGTATTTGGTGGAGATCCAGCTTTGTAGCAGTGCATGCATGTCCAATGATGCAGGGGTCTTCCCTTACACTCTGGTGGAAACCTGTGTCCCCTCACAACAAGCCCAGCAAACCCCTTTTGGTAAAGGGCAAAGGCAATTGATTTACCAAGTTTCGTCTAAGAATAGGATAATTTCTTCCCTGGAGAGTGAGAGGCACATTGTCTGACATCTGCAGGACTTTATTTTGTCACCCTACTGAAGAAACAGAAATGCAACGAGTGCTATATGCCCCATACACCTTCTTCTACTCACACTCAATCCCACAACTGCACCATCTACATTGGAGAGAATTATTCCTCCCAGTATCAAAATACTTCTGTATATTTGCAGCAAATCAGTACAAATCTGCATCAGTAATGCTGCATAGGTTCCTTGAAAACAGTTCCTGACTTTTGTCCAGCAGCTGCCAATTTGTTTCTATTATTTAATATGAGCAGTGATATGCTTGAATAAGACTGTAGAGTGGTTTAATTAAAGTATTAAATAAACAAAAAATGTGTTTCTCTTGGAATCCAAACAAAACAGAGAAGGAAAATTGACAAAGGAGAGAAAAAAACTCCACAGCCAAACAACAAAAAAAACCAATTAACAGACACCAAACCTCTGATAAACCATTCAAGCAAAACAAGCGTATCCCAAATCATAATGACGGCTCATTATAGAAAAATCTAATGCTGCACAAACTACAGAGGTTTCAGTAATTGCGATCATCTTGCTTACCTGCAACTCGGTGACAAGACAACAAGAGGAAGGTGAAACTGCATAATAAATTGGGTAAAGCCTGTGCTGTTTTCCAGCATCTGCAGGAAGGGAGCAGTCAATTTTTCCCCAGCTGAAATGCCCAGCTAAGGTGAACAGGCTGTGCTCAAAGTTCAGGACTGATAGAGGGGGATTGGTGACCCTCAGAGCAGGCAGAGCTCCCAGGCAGTTCTCAGGTGGCTGTGCCTGCAGTACAAAGCTGAGCTGAGGGTCCTGAGCACACCACACACATGGACCTCGGCAGCAAAGCTTGTAAAAGGAAGGTTAAGGGCTGTGTAGTAATAGTCTCCTGTGTAGGAGACAAAGCAACAGCTGGCTGCAGGCATATCTTAACATGAAGATGACTTCTGAGCACTCGGTAGGGGTTAGAATAAGTACCTCCATGCAGCAGTGCAGCACAAAGAAGCAAGCAAGCATAGTGCTTTAGATATTTATAAAGAAAATTAAGCACTTTTCCCATCATGGCTTCAGGACTGAATGATGTTTAGTACAAAGAGCAGGAAGGAAAAGGGGTTGCTTTCAGTTCACTTAGGAGCACATAAAGACAATAATTGCTTCAAAATTAAGTTGTGTAAATACTATAAATTGTGTTTAGGTAATCAGAATAAAACATCCCAGTATCTCAGCCACAGCTAGGTACTAAATTCTCTGAGCTGCTAGTAGCAGACAATTCAGGATCATTCTTTTCTATCTCAGGAATCCACAATCCAGATAAAACCAGGGATATCCATAAGCTTGTAGAACATGTACAAAAACCTGACAGAAGGTCAAGGTCAATTACAAAATGTCTGGATAATATTCCCATGAAGACATACATTTTTAAATACTACCATAAAAATATGTAAAATCTTCTCTATGGCAGATGAGGAGTTTTTGTGCTTGGTAACTCTCTGGACAAAGTCTGTTTTTCCAGTGTGCAAAGCAGTTTTGCCAAAGGGTAATTGTATTAGAAAGAACTGAGGATGGAAGCCAAGCAGGAAATTATGTGATTGTCACGGACAACGCAGGAGGAAAATTTGAGAGGGAAAGTCTCTGTATGTTTCAGAACAACAACCTGCAGTTTAATTGCGCCTTTCTTTAAAGAATTCAAAGTACTCTATAAGCAAGGTTTCATGCAGCTGCACCTTGGCAGGACACCAAGACCTTCCTGCTCATTCTGTTTGTTTTTTTCAAAAAACCCCTTTCTGTCCTTTAAGACTGTCAGTTAAATTGGTGAAGTAATACCTAGTTGAAACAGACAGTCAAACACCAAAGTTAATTTTCTCTCCTTGGTCCCTGTGGATGCCTCACTATTAAATTACAGCAACATTTCTAAGATAAATCTGATATCTGTACTCTTGTGCACTGCTTTGTGCACAACTTTCAACTTCTCAAGGACTTTTAACTAAGAGATCTCCAAGAAGAAGAGCAAGAGGAACTAAGTAAACCACACCTTCATGCCTTGATAGGGTGCTGCCCACCCTCTATCCAAAAGTCTAATGAGCTAAAATGGGAAACTTGTGTTCCAAGTTAATTCTTAATTCTCAGCTGAGAGGTCTTGAACCTCTGGCTTTGGAAGTAAAAAGGCACCTGGACCACAGAATCTCCAATTTTAATGTTACATCTATAAGGCACAACTCATAGGTTTAGAAAGGACTTTTTCTAAAATATCCCTCATAACATTGAAAAGAGAATATTTGCAAGCAAGTGTTCAGGAACACAAATACAGCCTTCCAAAGGTTTCTGCATGGCTTCAGTGACTAAGTCTCGCTTCACAAGTTATTCAGGGACTAAGGACAGGTCCTCTGAACTGTTTTCTGTTGATAGTTAAATTACTGCAGGGTACTGAGGGTTATTAAGTGTGACTGACATGCTACATCAGCAGAGTTCCCAGAAGTAATGCTGCTTGATGAGTATACCTAAAATTTGACCATTTTAACTTGTTTCACTCAGAGGGTAATTTAATGTACTGATGCTGACTTAATATGCATCACTTTACAGTTCCCCCTGAATTTCCTCTTGGAGCAGTTATCTGCATTAGAATATTGTTATTTCCATACCAGGAGAGCACTAGCAGTGCACGTATAGTCTGTGCATCCTTTAAATTTAATGGATGGGCCTGATTTCTCAGAGCTATGTTTTAGATACATGTTTTAGGCTCCTGCAGATGAAGTTAGTGGCTGAGGTACTTTGGAAAAAGCAGTATTACCTACGTGCATCCCAGGACATCTGATTTCTTTCCAAATAAAAACCTACATGAGTTACTTACAGATAGGATTATCAAATTAATCCAGGACTTCTCTAGCTGCTGTGGCAAATAGATAGCATAAGCAAAACTGCAATCCAGAAAGAGTAATTCAGAAGTCAGTGCAGTAACCACAAAATAACCTTTCTTCCCTTTAACTACTTCACTTCTCAAATCAATACACACTGATCAAAAACTACTATGCTTTAAAAATAAAACTTTCTTAGACTGGTAAAGCCATTTGTAAAGTCTGACCAGAAGGAAAACTCCAACATTATAGTTTTAGAATCTTTATAATTTTAATTATATTTTGCCAAGGCCTATATTTTAGCCAATGGTTGGTAGTAATAGTTGATTGTATGTGTATGCACATTTATTTCCATTCTTAAGGCAGGTTTTGTAGCTTTTTGTGATGTAAAACTCTGCTATTTAATGTTTTGTAATGGTAACGTCTTTTTTTTTTTTTAATGAATAAGTAGTTTGAAGAAAATAATAATAATATACACCGCTAAGGGACAAGAAGCATTTTCATAACATACCAAAGGAGATAGGTAGATAGATACAATAATTCTTTCACAAGCTACATTTTGGCCACAAATCTATACTTTGTTCAATATTTTAAATTGGTAGCTTTATTCAGTACCTCTTCTAAAGATAATTACACTACTCAGGATTCATTATACTTTAAAAAAACCTATAAAAGTACAGCAAATTAAATTTCAGGAGCACTTTTGTTTCTTAATTGATCAAAAGAGTTATGGAGCACTGTACAACTGTAATGGCCATGAGTCTAATGGACATGTCAGCCTGCCTGGCCTGCAAATGGCAGGAAAGTCACTTCATCAGACCAGCCAGCAGGCTAAATTCTGCTGTCACTATGCTGAAACAAATGGTGTTGGGCAACTGTGTTTAAGAGCAATTTGACCCATTGACTATAGTGGAAATTGTGCTAATGCATGTAAAAGAATAAATGGATCTTTCTTAGCTTAAATATAGCAGATTGAGAGCCAGGAATATTATCTCACTTACACTGGCTGGGGCCATTTGAAGTAATGCTATTGTGTTAATGCAAACTGACATTCTTTATGTCTTCCCGGCAATCTATCAGTCTGCTGCTATGTATATCATATATAATGTGTATTGTTTTAGTGAGTAAAAATGATCATTTTAAATACATAATGTCATGCATCTGTCTTTATTAAAGCCAAAACAATGAAAGTCTGCCATCTCACTCTACAATCAAACCTCTATTTTTCACTGAAGACAATTCCATTATTCTGCAATAAGGGACCTATTACATGCCCTCATTTTGGTGAAATTACTAATACAGATTGAGTTTCCTGAAAGAATTACTGAACTTCTGTACTTTTTGAGATTTTAACCTAATTCATGTACTTATCATGATAATGTGCTTTATTATTTGTTACAACAAGCTGATGAATTCTCCCTAGGCAATGTGTAATTATTAGACAGTCCCTATTACAAGAACACTGCAAATTGCTATTATACAGTGACTCCATGCAGTTTACACCATCCCGTTTATATCTCATCTCTTGACTCAGAGCTGTCACTCTGATCTGTCTGTATTAATTCAAGGACGAAAGTTCTATTAAATTTTCAAATTATCTAATTATAGTACTGATTTCACATTAAGATATAGGAAATAAAATAAGACTTGGCATTATTTTATCAGTTTAACATTCCTTAGGTATGTGAGGCTACTATCCCAAATCCAATCCACTAAATGCAGCTTAGTCAAAAGTTTTAGGATGTGCATGAAGAAACCAGGTTAAAACTCTTCTACAGATGAATAAGCAAAAAGGAAAATGCTATCACTTTTCAGATCAACTTATACATGTCCCACATTCCTCATCCAAACAAAGGCCTCTAGATCCATAAATAAGAAGAACCCAGAGTATTATTGGCTAAGTATTTCACCACTGATGATTTTCACTTTATTGCTGTTCTTTTTCCAGTATTTCTATATCCAGTTTTAAAATAACAGAACATTCCAGCTACAATTAAAAATTTAGTTCTATCTCATAAAATTTTGGAGGGAAGCTTATGGACAATAAACAATTACCCAAGAACAGGACACAAGAAAAGAAAATCCCTCTTTCCCACATGCATTTAATTTTTAAAATTTAGCATTTCCCTGTTCTAAATTTGTAAGCCTAATTTTAAATGTTCTATGCCACCAGTGAGTAAACAGCCTCCTTGACATATGCTGGGCCAGTAAGACACCAACATGTTACATGACATGAGGGATGACAGAAGTAATCCAGCCCAGTCATGGACCACTTTCTACGTTCTAGCTAGCTCAACTGGTCACAGAAGTTATGTGCTTTCAGCAGAAGAAACCCATCTTCAACTCACTGCTGATTTACAGAGCAGGTGGTTTCAAAGTTGACATTTCCCAAGCACCAGAAGTTCTTTCCTAGGCATTTTTAAATCAAAATCAGAACACTTCACTATAATCAAAATGTTTGCTGAACTAGCTGAAACCTTCCTCTTAGAGTCAGCCTGACATCACAATGCACTTTGTGCATTTTGTGCTTCATGAACTCTGTAGGCTTAAAGTGCCTGAAGCCCAAAAGAGAGAACTTGTTTTGTCCTCTGCTCTGCTTCATGGAGGAAGTTCTCAGCAGCATGAGTGCAGAAACTTTTCACAAATAAAGCATGCTGCCTGGCCATGAGAGAGACCGTATTTAATCTTTAGGAAAAACAGAGTTAATGTGTTCATTACACTGAATTCCCCCTGTTAAGAATTATTCCACTCAGTTTGTGGAAGCTGTAACAGTGAATTAAGCTGAAGCAAAAAAATGGGTGCTGTGTTTATTGCATTACTAAGCTTAAAAAAGAACTTCTGGGACCTCACAGGTCACCATGAATATTTAAGACACCATAACTGCTATGATAATGTGGTTCTGGTTTTATTTTTCTCCAATAGAAGAAGATATTTCTTCAGTGTGCACTTGTGCCAGTGTGGAGGAATTTCAGTTTACATTTCAGTGATGAGGCACATAAGCAGCAGCAGATGGTATTTGGAACACAGTGAAGATACAAAGATATCAGGGGAGCTGGAAGAGAGGATCTGAGCATAGCAAGCTGCTTTATAAGCCCTCACTGAAGAAAAAATGCACTTCTTAACATGTTTACTTGCTAACATTGTTTTCAGTTACTGTCTATAAAAGGCTAACAATAAAATATACTAAATATTCCTTCAAAACATTGCAATAAAACTCAAAAAGAAGCCCCAAAGTATAGTTATGTTTTCCATCCTTTATAACTCCCTCCTCTGTGCAAACTGCTTAACAGAAAAGAGTGTTATTTGAATTTGGCAAACATGGAACTGAGTTGCAGAGGGGCAGTGGAATCCCACTGGAAGCTTGTAATACTGCTAAAAATTCATCAGAAGTCTCCAAGCTTAAGCTATAATGCATTAACTGTGATGTTGCCTGTAGGAGAAATCAATGAAAAGTATTTCAATGTGGAGAAAAACAGGAAGCAAGCAGCAAGGAAGATCTGGTGGGAGTTTAGCTGGTTATCTTTAGAATGTGCTACAAGATTATCAGGAGCTGGGGTTACACAGGGTGCTCAAGGGACCCCTAGCCCAAAGTAAACCACGTGAACATGTGATTGGAGTCCTGGATCAATACTGAAATCTGTTCTCTTGGGAATTAAGTGCTGGTGATGCTACTGTCATGATACATGTCACCCTAGCACAGAGTTAGAGATCATGCAGGTAGAGAAAAAAGCTCAAATTGTGAATGCGAACAGGACACAGATAATTGGGGTGGAGATGGGTGTGACAGGAAGTCTCAGACTGAACTTCTGAGTTTTCATGTAGAAATCTGCTACTCTCTCTATTACCTTTCATAATACCTGGACTGAACCAAAGTAGCACATGCCAAATCCTCTACTTGGGAAAGAGATATGAACCAAATTAACAATTATGAGACAGACAATGGATTGTGCTTCCCCCCCCCACCCCCCCCACCCCCCCAATATTTAGGTTGAGAAAACAGAGGACTTTTGGGGGCTGAAAATAAGGTGAAGGTCTTCACTGAAGGAAGTGTCCTAGCAGTGGACAAAGACCCTGGAAGCTAGAGCTGCATGGAGACAAATGCAGGGGATGCCCAGAGCCCTTGGCTCCCAAAATCTGAACTGGGTTGTGATGAACAAGAGAAGAAAAAGAAACAACCCAACTTTCTGACCAACAGTCCCAGACTGCCAGTGACCTCCCTGACAAAAACGGGGAGCAAGGTCTAATGATCAGAGCTCTGAGACAGCAAGGGAGTGGCAGCTATGTAAAACCCTCATCTCACTTCTTAAATAGACCTTAGAAGCGAGACCTGCTCTGGGTTATCCTGCTCTGGGTTATCCTTCCCACTGCCTTACCTGTGGCGCTGGAGTCCTGAAAGTACTGTCAGATCCCATCTAGGCATGGCTAGTGTAAAATAAGCAAAGGAAGTAAATTTTTTAATTTTTCTGCTGGTTCAAACTGAAAAGATTTCATTAAGTTCTCAGTCTACAGAAGTTTAGATATTCAGGTACCTAAGATCCATTTACAAAGGCTTTGAATATGATTTTTTTTGCTTTATACACTTCATTTCCAAGTTCAGTTCCACATTCTAAATTCTTAACACAGTTTTGTTGTATGACAAAAGTTCATGAAGGGATCATATGGTTTGTGAGACACTCCACTGCAAATACTACCTGAAAAGCAGAGGTCTACTTGACCTTCCACCTGACATTGCTGGTCTAAAAAAGAAGTAATTCCCTCTGCCTGGACCTGGGATGAAAGAGGCTGATTATTTTACCTTTGTTATTCTTACTCTGGAGCAGGAATTATGTGACAGCTTTTTTTTAACTGCTAGCTTATTTTAAACTGTCATTGAGTAAACAAGCAACACTAATTGTGATTAGTGATAGACAAGGATTGCCTGGAGGAAGCTTGGATTCAACAAGAAAGGTTTTAAGCTTTTTTAACCTCATAATTAAATCAAAACATGGAGGAAATATTTTAACTGAGTAATGGGCTGCATGTTTGGAAAAACTCTTTATTCAAATTGATGAGGCAAGCAGGATTTTGCTTTAATCCACATTCACTGATTAGAGCAGTTCACCTTCCTATAGTACTGCAGCCAACATGTTACAAAATAAAGACACTGACAGAAGGAAATTATTACCATCTCCTTTGCATGCAGTGCCTAGGGGAGGTTCCACATCTAGGGGGTTCAACTACCATTGCAGAGACAACTGATCTGCTAGAGGAACAGCTAAAGAGATATTGTTGATAGATAGTTTAATTTAAAGATAGAAATATGTGCCACTAACAGGTCAAAAACACTGAACTGTTCAGTGTGGAACTGCTGAGTGATTATTTAAACATCTTGAGATAAGTGGGAAACCATGAGAGGAGTAGAACATGTATTTGGGGGAGCTGGAGCCAATACAACCTTCCTGATTGTCAGCAGTAGTCTGAAGATAATGGGTATTTCAAGAACACAGGTAGTGAGCAAAGATGAAATTTTAAGGTACAGAATTTTAGCAGCATTTTCTTTTACTTTGTATAATTTGTTTGTGTTATTTTAGCACCTAGGAAACATAACAAAGAGGAGGATCCCAATGCCTACTACATGAACATTTGGGGAAACAGATGGAGCAGATGAACATTAATCACTTGTTTAACAGTTAATGCACTACAATACTCCAATCATTGGGGTTGCTCTGTAATTCCTCAACAACCATCATGTGGTTAACTCCTGATAGTATCTGACTTCTTGGTGGCACCCTCTGAGGTCCCTCAGCCTCTGGATGAATAAAAGTATACAAAAATTACACCATTGTGTTTCAATGCATAATTTCCAGCATGATTGTCTAGAACACTGAAAATCTGATTATACTATTTTTTTATGGCTACATGCTTGCAGCAAAAGTGATGTTGCTATAAACAGATTAGCCTACAGTTTGGTGTATTAGAAAAATCTATTTTTATAAAATCAGAATTGTATTAAAACATGTTGCCTGCACAAACAAGATTGCAAAATAACAGATGCTATTTCCATAATTTTGAGGGTTTAAGCATGAACTGAAATTTTATTTTGACTTTTTATATTATTAATCAGTGAAATAAATGCATTTTAACCATAAGTTTTCTAATATCCTTCTATTACTTTATATGTTACAGGTGATATGCGAATGTATTACAACTGCTGAATTTACAACATAGATGTAAACAATATTTAGATTAACTAATGCATAGTCTAATGCTAATTCAATCAAGAAAAATTAATTAAGCCCTTTTGAGTTCTGTTCAAATATGTATTGTACATATGGAATTAAGGTGACTTTTTCCATTTCAGTCTACACTGTAGGTCTAAAAAATTCACACTTATCTATATTTATATTTTTACAGTATTTTTTATTTTAAAAAGTATGAGAAAATACTTTGATTCCAGGGCAGTGCAAATTAATTCAGGAAATATTTTGCTCTCTTTTTACTGTCACAAGCAAGGAAAACAGGTTTCCACAGGATGGGTTTCCCTACATTTCCTTTCTGTTCCACAAACAGGTCTTCAGATTCCATCTAAGGATGCTTCAATAAGAAGAGGAAAGCTGGAGGGTACTCAAAGTCGTCAACAAAGAATGGAAAGTTGGAGCATTTTTATGAAAGTTTGACTCAATTCAAACTCCTATGTGTATATTGCTCATATTCCTTTCAGATCGCTTCTGGAATTTCTCACCACTTTGATATATTCATTATGCTTCACTCTTCTGAATGCTTAAATGGTCAAGAAAAAATAAATTTAATAGACAAAAAAGGCATATATGTATAAATACACATAGCTGGGCCAAAAATGTAACCTATACAGTAGATGTTGTGGTTTTTTGGTGGAGGTCTCAAAGTAAATCTTCCCCAGGAATTTTAAAAATTAGATAGAGCTGATCTTACAGCTCTCCAAAGTTTATAAGAATAAAAGCTTAAAAATTAGATATTAATATCTTAAACATAAATCTGCGATCTTAAACGTGAGAATAATAACCAAATATATACATGAAGTCAATTAATTTCATCTACTGGCTGGACCTGACGGCCATTTCCTGATAGGAAGTGGAACAGATTTATTTCTGTCCAACCAAGCAAACTTGATTTTACCTTATATATGTATATATGTATATATATATATATATATGTAGCTTTTATTAATGGTAACATTCCGGAACTTTATCTGTGTAGTACTCATTTGCAATAATACTTTTTTAATACTAAAGCACACAATGGAACAAGACCTAATGAGGGTCAGATCCATCCCCTTTAAATCACTGTGAATGTCTAATTCTGTGCACAACAACCCAAGGTAGCACTTGTCACAGGGAAGGTCATGGAAGTGAGAGGCCTCTCACCCCAGCACAAAAAGGAGCAGAGGCTGTTTCCTTCAGCATCCAAGCCATCAGTCTTTTCTACCTGTTTGTACAGTCACTAATGTATTGACAGATAGCGGTAGTCATATATTTATGTGAAACATATGGAAGACATTATGCAAATGTTTCCTCTGGAAATGGTATGTTACTTTCCCAGACATAGAAAAAATCCCTGAAGAAGAAAATTTTCTTCATTTTTCAAATATGGGAATTGTCTGCACCTCTCCTGCCTTGATCTTATCAATTCTGTAGCAAATCAGAAGCTGCAAGGGACTATTAGTACTCCAGAAAGAGAAGGTTAAATATCCCTGAACAAATAAAGAACTCAACAGGCTCAATTTAGACTTGAAAAAATGGTCAAAATTTTAAATAGTGTGAATATCCCAGACTCAGCTCCTCTTCTAAAGGTGTTCTCTAGGCAGCTAACAGGACTGAGCAGTCAGCCACTTGCTTGCAGCAGTTGTACAGCTGACAGGCAATAGACATTGAAGCAAAGAGAAAGGTTTCCATTTTTTTGCAATCAGCAGATTAAGTCCATTTTTCCCCCTCCATCTCTATAAGCACTCATCTTTCTCTCATGTGTGTTGGATATTTAACTCCTGTTCTCTTCCAACTGACCTTGACTTGTATCAAACATCATTTCAATGTCATTAGCTAACACTAGATTATCCCATCCCTACAGTCTGGTAATCTTTAAATAAAACAGGCTACTGGAATAATTTCACAGTAACAAGCATACTAATACACGCACTCCAGAGAAGTGGCCTGTACTTTCACTTAATCCCCTAGGATGCTCTGTGAGGTGATACTGCAAGGATGAGAAAGACTTGTCTTCCAGGGACCTGCATTAGTCAGAGAACAGCTCTGACATATGGCAGCAGAGATCATGCTTTGGAGCCAAGGGAATTTTTAACATTTCTTCTTTGATGATTCAGAGAGGCTTGGTTGGCATATAATTGGATCCCATCAGCACATAATCCACCAGTGAGAATAATTGCATGCCTGTGCTCAAATCATCAGCTTTCCAACTTCTTTGCCAGATAATCTCCTCAGTGTGGCTGAACTAAGTAGCAACTTTAACAACACCAAAGGTTAATTAAGCTTTCCAGAAGTCCATGTGTTGCTGTTTTGATAGCAACCTTTAGAAATATTGCCACATAATCTTATGCATTTTCATATCAACATGTTTTATAGTAGGATCAGCATCTGATTTCAATATTTATTGTAGCAGAGTATGGATTTCATTACACTATAAGACTTCAGAAGGTAAAAAAGAAATTCAGAAGGAAAGACTTTTTTGTTAAAAATACTTTGCTTTTTTCAGGTCTGAACACTGAAGTTTTGTCTCTGTACTTGAGGCCTGAACAGAAATGCTCAAGTCAAGAACTTGCAAATGACTCAACTCCATGCTAATCTGGATGGAAAATGATGGAGTAGGGATTACTCAAATGGTGTTCTCAGTCCTCCTCAGAGCAAAGGTTAGAGACCTGCTTTCTGGATTGGAGCTGCTGTCACTTATAGGATA
The DNA here is from genome assembly GCF_008360975.1 of Lichenostomus cassidix. Classification (NCBI taxonomy): domain Eukaryota; kingdom Metazoa; phylum Chordata; class Aves; order Passeriformes; family Meliphagidae; genus Lichenostomus; species Lichenostomus cassidix. The sequence goes on from NC_139479.1 coordinate 36,934,042, forward strand.
GTGGAACCAGGTGGCAACAGTTCTCCATCAAACAAACAATCATTATCAGTTCTGGCTCAAAAATCACTTTGCAAAGTCAATGTGAAGTCTTGTCCATCTGTGCATTTTGCTTAACCATACATTCCATAGCTGAAGCTCTGCCCAAGTTTGCTGTACGTATTTACTAATTTTCATGTAATTTTCTTATTTCATACACTTCTTTAAAAGTAGGGAAGCAGATTACTTCACATAAAACCCACTTTCTAGTAAATTGTTTTTAGAAGACATTCTTCTAATTACAATTCTAATTTTGCAATCTACTGAAATCAACCATATTTAAGAGTTGGACTAGATGATCTTTCAAGGTCCCTTCCAAGCAAAGCTCTTCTATGATTCTATGAGTCAGAATTTCTGTAGAAATGCAGAGACCTCTCATCTTAAATATTATATAATCAAAATATTTGTTTGCCTTCTTCTTTTTTAATTTTTTTTCAGAAAATGATTACAACACCTATACTTTTTTGCCATCTTTACAGCAAGCAATAAATGCAAAATATGTTTGAATAAGTAGAAGACTAATTTAGTGACAGAAAATCAGATGAAAAAAACAATTAAGAAGGAACTTTCCAATTATCAAAACTGACAAGCAGCAAATCTGTCATTAAGCATAACTCTTCAGGAGCACAGGTTCACTTTCTCCAAGCACAATTTTAACACAAACAAATTCAGCCATTAAAATTGCAAGACATCTCATGAGGAAAAAATATGTACAGCTAAATATGCTGGTAGTAAAAACATAAAGTTCCTGTGCAGAAAATTATTACAGACTTCTTTAATAAACTGCTGAAATATAAATAATTATCAAAAAAGGTTTTCATAATTTTTTATGTGATTCATTTTAGCTCTTGTTTATTTAATTAGGACTATGATGATGAAAGTACTATTTCCTACAAGCAAAAGAAAAAGAATTCAAGACTTAAAAGAGGAATTACATTCAAATGTACATTTCAGTTAACTGTTTATTCCTCACACAGCCCTTAAATTTGCAAGCAGTTGTAAGAGTACCACTGTTCATGTATGCAAAAGCAGTTTTGTAGATATGCAAAGCCTTGCAGAACAGTAATCTTGCCGTACTTGGTAGTACAGATGTATTTCAATCTCTCCATTCCTTTGCTGTTTGAATTAGCTTCTTCTTGGTTTTAGTTCATCCAACAAAACGTTCTTTTTATGAGGGGGAACTGTTCATCCAACAAAATGTTCTCTTTATGAGGGGGAAATTTCTCTTAGCTTTGCAAATGATATGTAGGTTTGAGTAGAGGAGAGGTATTTCTATTGCTGTGATAATGTACAATAAATTACATTATTGAAGGGAATGTCAGCACAGATTTACTTCTGCTGTAGAACACAGACTAAAACCACTTAACACCCAAGCACCTCATATTCCCTTCATCCCACATTTCTGTACAGGCAAGGAGGACATGGAAGAGTATCACAACTAATATTTAGTCCAAAGAGGTATCGCAAGGGTTGTTTATCATAGGCTCTAAAAGTATATTTGAATGATAAGCATATGCTGAAACCTCAAAGTGTTCTGCCATGACTTTAGTGTTTATATTTTTTGCAGCATGTAGTAGTCTTGTGTATCTGGTGTGTGTTTGTTGTAACAAAAATCAACCACAGCACCATGTCTTTATTCTGCAAGAACACCTGTTCTACCTGTTACTCCTACAGCTGCAAACAGCAAGATATTAAGAGCAATCTTAATATTAATTAATCTGAATTTCTAGTACTTTATTCTCTTACTCTCCATAAATCATAAACTAAACACGTTCTCTACTAGATCTTTCAGGCTCTTTTGTTCACAATCTTACACTGCAAAAGAGATAAATTAAAAACAAGAATATACAGAGTTTTAACTCTTCATTTCCATTTTCATTTGCTTGACATTAGTGACTAGCCTTAGAATGTAAACACTCTTGATGGTATCAATGAGTATAGTCACCTTTGTTCAGCATAGCCATTCTGTTCCATCATGTTTTTCACCCCTTCTGAGAAGCAAGAAAAAAATTATGCTCCCAGCCAAGAAAATTGTTGATGGGAAAGTGGTATGTTAATGTATAATATACAAATGCTTCCACAGACTTTGAAAAGTGTTTTTAATAAAAGTGCTAAAATTTCTGAATTAGAAGTTCATAATTAGGGACTCAATGTTCTCCTAAATTGTTTCAGTTCAGAAATAAATAAAAAAATCCCTTGGACTCTGAAGATCAGTTTTAACAACTATCTTCAGGCAAAGTAAAGTTAAAAATTTAAGAGAAAAGTGCTTAAGGCCCACTTTTTGCCCAAGAATTATAAACTGCCTTAGTGATTCTGTTCCTTCACTCAGGATTGAAAAACCCAATTAGGTCATTGCAGCAGTAGGATGACCACTTGCATCATAGCCAAGATCTCTTTTTCACATAATAAGCTCGGACTATTTGCTACTCTGCAAGAACATTTCAAGTTAATTAATCCTTCAATTTTCCTGCTAATCACTCATTAAACCTGTCCTGATAATAATAATTTATGAGGTTTGTTATATAACTCACCTTGAAGGATTGCAAGAAGTGAAACTCGCATGAGATTTCATGCTGCAGTGACCAGTGATAGAAATTTGTAACATCTGGGCTGTCTTGAATCCTCACTTCTTAATTCTTTGAACAGGCTGCTAACATAAGACCCATATGCCTGCGAGCATGCTTCACATCTGTAATTGATGTCCTGCTGTCTACTGAAACACTCTTCTGTACCCATAAGATACTAAGATGAATGCTGCACTGATCTCTAGGAGAAGAAAATTAAAGTCCAAAGTTTGTAATTTCTTCAGCAGCAAGAAAGCAGTTAATAATGTTATGCACTAGCACAGACTGTCAAAGTGCAGGTTTAGTTTGAACACGATTTTTCTATTTAGGTAGGAAAGAGATCCATTAAAAACCTATCAGAAATAGTGATGAAAGCCTTAAGCACAACATAAAAGTTAGGTAAGAGATAATGAAGAAATTTTCGCAAATCTTTGGGTTTTTGTATATGGAAAGTTATGTGTTTTCCATGCAAGTGTCTGCCAGTCCCATTAGCACTGTACTTTCCAGTAACAAAGTAAATTGTAACCAAAATTGACTTCAAAGGGTTTTAGGCCTTCCACCACTGTCAAAAACTGATTCTATGGTGACAGGACAGAATTTGCACATGCAGCTTTCTCTGGTTATGGGCACAGAAAACTGTGGCATAAAAAGAACCCATCTTTACAAGTATGGTTTGGAACTCCAGTTTGTCTTCATTGTCTTTATTTCTCAGAAAATAGTTGTCATAATTATTTAGTTAAAATTTAGTGTTCATTTTCATACAAATATACTATCATATGAGTCATGTGAAATAATGGTTGTTTTTTTTTTAAAAACTGTGGAAACCACTTAGTGTTTACTATACACCCCATTCTTCCCCTGCAGGTACATCAAGAAACATTTATAGTCATGCTGTGCATGACTAAGTAGTAAAATAAAAAGCACAAAAGTAAATAGAGCATACAGGCAAACTTATGAAGAGCATATGTGAACAGCACTGAACTTCAGTTAAGACAAGAGCTGAAGGAGAAGCCAGTTGCTTTATTTTACAGATTATCTTACCAAATGGATCTTAAAAAGATATTAAACTTGAATTCTGAACCCATATCTGTGAGAACCAAAGAACATCAGGAGGAATCTGCACTTTAACAGCCACACAATTTCATGGGCAGCACTTACAAACACTTTCATCCACAACAGTACGAAATTAAAAAACAAATCACTACCCTTCTGCATGTGCATCTTCCTGTTTTCTCCGGCACTGCTAATGAAAGCCTAATGGAAGCTATTAAACCTTTTTAAAGCCATAAAAGCCATTAAGCCCCAAACATTACAGATAGGCTACTCTAACACACTCATCTAAAAATTAATGTTAAATTTGTTTTAATCAAATGATGTCAAGGTCTATCCATCTAATTTTACATATCCAACCTTGGAGCCTGTTTTAGTAGACAGTGGTCTCAGGCTTTTAAAGAGCCCTCTTAAAATTTTGACAGCCTGTGACTTGGAGTCACTCCATCCACCTCTAGACTCCCAAGTTATGCACCAAGGCTGAAAATACAGCTATTTTAAGTTCTCTCTAGCATCCACAGTGTAACTTGGTCTCTTCCAGATGTCCATTCAGATCTTCTATGCCTGGATATTTTGTCTTTGTCTCGTCTACCAGCCAGAAAATATTAGTAATTTAAGAGGCCTTTATGATTTCAGCAGCGTGGGACGGCCCATTTATGTTCCAAAGAGTTGACATTCTGGAAATTTTCTTTCACTAAGCACATTTAAAATTAATTATGTTCTCAGAGACAAGGTAGGATCACTGAATCGGAATGGTTCTCATTTATAAGAAAAGACAGTCCACTAATAGAAAAATAAGCACTAGCATAAGCATAAGCATAGAATAAGAAAGAAAGAAAGAATACGAATAAGAATGAATAAGAAAATAAAAGAATAAGAATAAGAATAAGAATAAGAATAATAAGAATAGTAACAGAATGGTAAGTGCAGATAACTTTGCCCATAGGTAGGGCACTCAGAGCAGCAGCATTTCCCCAAGAGCAAGAGAAAAGAAGTCAGGAAGTACAACCAGGGCTTTGAAACCACAGAGGTTATGGAGGTATCAACACAGAAGTAAAGCTTGAGGCAAAAAGCCTGAAGCAAATCACACTGTGACAGCTGCATCCAGACTGCACCTTGTGCTTCTGCGAGCATGAGAGAGCATGCTGTGCATCAAGAGGAAGGGTACTTTCAAGCATGACAAATGTAGCTGCCATTTGTTCAGGAGTCTGTTGGCTACTGCTGCAGAAAGATTAAATTTCTGCTGGAGGTGTCCCCAACTCTTTAAAACACAAACAGATAAACTTGCTGGGGATTACCTTTTGATGTGTGTATATCTATTTAAAAGCTTGACAGGTAGGTCAAGAAGCCTAAAGGCAGGTAGTTCAAGCACAAAAGAAGGAGTGAGACATGTTTTACTCGCAGAGGAATCCCGTTTTAATTCTGCAGGCAGAAGTGGGGGCAAACAGCACAAACTCCAAGACTCAGAACTCACTTATAAGAAAGAAAATTGAAACCATTCAAAAACAGAAATGAAAAGGAAAAAAAAAAAGAAAAAAAAAAAGGAGAAAAAAAGCATAAGAGTATTTTTAAGCCCTTAAAAGCATGGGAGAAAGCACTCAGTAAGAACCACTACAGCAAAGTGCTTACGAGGCTGAGGCTCTAGGAAACGAGGCACTTAGCCTACCAGGGTTTCTGAGAAGGCAGAATTGAACCTGAAGGCAAAGGCTTTTAGATGACAAGGTATCATTCCTGTAGCACGTAATGCTCAAATCCTCCATGCCCAAGTGGTCAGGGCTGCCTGAAGCACCTGAGAAAAGGCAAAGTTTCTGCAGACACCTGATTATGTTAGAAATTAGTATGTCCTCCAGGCTGCATATGAAAACTAACAAAATTTAAATGTATTTGATCTAATTATGAAGAGACAGAAAATGAGCAGGGAAACAGGCAAAATCCTATCGATAACAGGTGATCCAAAACTAAAGCTGAACGACTTCTCTTCCTTAAAGATGCAAAATCCAAGCATAAACATACAGTTACACGAGCACAAATTCTCCCTGTGGTTTAAAAGTTTTTGTATCATTCCAGACTGTTATAACTCTATAACTTTTCTGAGAGTAGAGCCACAGAGAAACATTAAATATACTTGTATTCACACATATTTTTGAAAGGCCTTAATTGGTTTATTAAGTTCAGCCCTAAAAGTGCTTTAAGGAATTTGATCAAACCTAAAAAACAATTTTTAGACAGAATTTAAAGAAAAAATCAAGTTCACATAGCTATCATTTGAGACAATTAGTGTAACTTGAAAACCATCTCTAAAAAGAGAGCGCTTAGGTAACCATAACTATGCATACTCTACAGAAACTATTTCCCTAAAATTTTAAGAGCTAAGATAAAGAATATAAAAAACTTTTAAGGTAGGACAACTTTTAGGATAAATAGGGTCAAAGTTGCCTCTTACAGGCTGTCTGTTTAGCAATGCTTCTGCACCAGTAAGAGGGGAAATATCTGCAAGATATCACTCAAAGAGTTTGTTATAGAAAGCTTGCCTCTGGTCTACACCAAATATTGAAATCAAGTGAAGCCAGCAAGACATTATTAAAAAATAAATATTAATACTGTAATATAATGAGCTCATCATTCATTCTTTTATACTTACTGTTAAGAATGTAGATTGTGATTAATTAATCTGCCTTAATCTAGCAGTTACAATGATTCATAGAATTTCCAGTAGAAAAATCATGTTTCATGCAAATCTATGTCAATTATATAAAAGTACATAGTTTGCTAATTTAATTCAATAAAATCTAGGAACAATTATGTAACTGCCTTCAGCAAGTGAATAAAAAAGTTCTATATGAGCTAGGAAGGAATGAGCTACCATCGAATGTGAAACATCTTTCAAATTCAATATTCAAGCACTCCCTTCCTCTGTAAACAAACCTTTCCAGACTGAAATCTGTAAAACTTATGAGGGAGTCACAGGTCAGAGTAACAGAAATCCTATAAGTGCACTTTGAGCAAGAACAGTATGGGTTCCTTCCTTCCTTCCTTCCTTCCTTCCTTCCTTCCTTCCTTCCTTCCTTCCTTCCTTCCTTCCTTCCTTCCTTCCTTCCTTCCTTTCTTTCTTTTTTCTCTGTCTCTTTCTTCCTTTCTTCCTTTCTTTCTTTTCTTCCTTTTCTTCCTTTCTTCCTTTCCTTTCTTTCTTTTCTTTCTTTCTTTCTTGCTTTCTTGCTTTCTTTCTTTCTTGCTTTCTTTCTTTCTTGCTTTCTTTCTTGCTTTTCTTTGCTTTTCTTTGCTTTTCTTTGCTTTTCTTTGCTTTTCTTTGCTTTTCTTTGCTTTTCTTTGCTTTTCTTTCTTTCTCTTTTTTGTCTAGCAATATTTACAGGGCTTTTGTATTCATAATTTAGTTCAAAATATATTAACCTCATTAGCTACAGTTAGAATGTTTATCTATATTCTTTTGAGAAATGTACATTTAGAGGGTTTCCCTTCTCAAATGAAAAAAAAACCAAAAAACCAACCAAACAAAAACAAAACAGAAACAAGACAAAAACATATCCTTGCACAGTGGATAAACAGCCAAAGAAAAGACATCTTGATGGTTACAATCATCTCAACACAGCGGAAATGTACCTGAGCTAGGTCAGATGTCCTTCAAGAGAAATTTCCTGCAGAGCATTCACAAGTCAGTGCTCCTCTTTCACCAGAAGAAGCATTTTGTAAGACTCATCATTGTAACAATGCTCTGGATTTAGTTGTCCCACCTCAAACTCCCAAGCATTAATGTGTTATTTTTCTTACTAGTGATAGGGTTCCCCATGACAAAGGAAAATGTTGACAAGACACTGGACAAAATCTGCTTGATGCAAATCAGGTTAAAAATACCATTCCTACCTTTACAAAGTCCATTGTAAAAGCAGGGATAACTAATCATGTCTTCCTGGGTGCACCCTGAGCTAAAAGATAACACTTAGCTATTGAAGAGAGACTAAATAAATCAGTATTTGACAAAACACCATTTTGGGATGTAGTAGCTGACAGGTTCCTACAGATATAGAGCTTCTGCTGGGGTAAGCACCTTTTCCAGCCCTCTAAAACAAAGCAGCAAGGTGTTGCTTCTCCCTCCAGTTGTCGTCTCAGCCTCTCTGCCTCTATTCCTCTGGAACTAGGTTTTCATCAAGGCACCATGGATGATAAATTTACAATGAAATCCTGGACTCTCTCTTTTATCACGGTTAGGTTAATCTACAAGCCATATGTGACAAAAAGAACAAAAACAGTCATAGTAGTTAATGTGATAAATCACTGTTCAAATCAGCAGGCCACTGGTAGTGGTCCTCCCAGTACTGCATTGGTAATGGGTCAGAATCTTGTCTCTGGAATTCAGCTAATGAACGTGATTAATGGCAGAAGGGTGTGACATACTGGGCATTCATTTTTCCTTAACTTTACAGTGTTAAGCAGTTTTACTCGCATCCTCAAAATGATAGATACACCTAATCAGTAGTAGTAGAAGTCCCATTAAGTTCTCATTAAACTTCTATATCCTGTGTATAACCTTGAACAATGCATTAGACACTAATGAGTACATTCTCCTTTCACTGTGCACTCCTCTCCCACAGCCATGAGTGTGGTGTAAATACATACATGGAGATTGTTGGAGAGGGTTTTCTCTGCACGCCTCAGAATAATTTCTTTGACTAGTGGCAGGGACAGTCTTAACAGTAGCTGTACAGACAGTCTATGTGTATTTATTTGCACTGCACTTGAGTCCCAAAGGCAGGCCAGGACCTCACTACATTACATTTTGTACAAACACACACAGAGGACACCAGAGCTGAGCATGAGCTAAAAATAGCAATGTTACAATACTCAGACTCCAGATCTATTGTTCTTTTATTAATAGGCTAGATGCACAGTTGAAAGATGCCATGGGGGTGTTTTTTGTAGTGTTCTTCTTCAAATTACTTAGTACCACTGTTAAGGCTGTAATTAGTTATATGGTGCAATTTCAAGCAGCAACACACCAGCAGGCAAATAAAAATAAGTATTTTGCAAGCTGTTTCTCATCAAAAAATGATTGTGTTAATGTTATGAAGCATCAGAAATCTCAGGGCTGTCCAAAATAATGAGGTCAAGCTGGTAGCATAGGGATTTCAGCAGTGATTCGATAAGTTATGTGCTCAAGAGCTCATGGAAAGCTTTATTGGTTGCATTAAGCCTTAAGGTTGGGTTTCATTGAGCCACTGAGTTCTTGGGAAAACAGTAATAACAGCTTTCCTATTTTATTCAATGCAGATTTTCATTTTAATACAGTCCGAGAGAGACCGAATTTCTTTCTTTTCTTTTTGAAAAATTTTACCAAAATTTAAAGAGCAACAAAGAAGTAACTTGTGTTAACATGTACCATTTAGATCAGTTCAACAAAGAATTAAGTATATTCTTATATCAAAATGTATTCTGTTTAGAGGAGAAGTTTAAAATCTAATCACAAACTAGCAGTCTGCACCCCCTTCAGTCAGTCCAGAGAGGCATTCATATCATACACTGAGTAACCTTTCTCTTTCCAGGGGATAAAGGGGAGCTTAGCCCAACAGGTAAGTTAAGAAAATTGAAAATCTGATTCAACACAGGTCTGAAAAGGTCGGGAAAGCAGTTGGAGGAGGACCACAAAATCTCAGGTGTTTAAACTAAAAGGTGCTAATTAGGAAGGTACTATTTTTCATCGACATTAACGATATCCTCATCTGGGATACGAGAACTAGTTATATTTCTCTACTAGCAGTAAAAGTTAGAGCTTTAGAAAGTGAGGGTGACTTCTACAATTAATTGCCAGTTGAAATATTTTGAGTACTTTCAATAAGACATTCATCATTTCAGGGCAAAAGCTATATATATTATATGGAACAGCACAAAAAATTACTGGAGGAGCCAAAAGCACCACTGCAGTGATAAAGAAGTGAACAAAAGAACAGCATCATGTGGCAAGGTATCACTATCTGCATTTTTGTTTCTGGAAATACCTTTAGTTTGTCTTGAAACCTTAACTTCTAAAAGATTCCTTCCTTCCTTCTTTTAAAAGATTCCTTCAAAAGAAGTCCTAGAAACCCTTCTGTGACTTTTCAGCCACATTTATGTCCCTTGAAGATGACCCTTATACATCAGAGATAAAAACAGCCTATTACTTTTTCAGACCTAGGGAGATAATATATTGTCTACACAACACATTTTAATGTAACTTATCTGATTTTAACAGTGGACCATATGTACATTTTGACAACAAAGATTTATGATAATGATTTTCAATTTAATATAGCTATTCAGTAAGATGACCTTCATTGAGCTAATAGAGAGTTAGGGGTAATTTTGGTTTGCATAATTCAATTTGCAATGCAGATTAAGAATAGAGACTTTGCATGTTTTATACTTTTCTAACGCTTCTGTTTTCCTACCTTTACTGTAATATATTTCTACTTCCACCAAATTCAGTGTGATACTTTACATTGCACACTATTCTGAAAAAAGAAAAGATACTAATATTTTCAGGCTGAGTTCTAAATGGGTTTGGTATTTTATGTAGTCCTACAGTATTTCTTGGATAGCTTCTCATTTCTCTTCAAGATTGTTAGAGAAGTGTTTGTTTGCACTCTTCCACAGTGTATTGGAGAAATTGTATAACTCTGCTTCTGTGGAAAATGTTGCCACGCTTTAACTATGCTTCATTCTGTGCAGGCAGCGTCTGTGGATTTTAAGAGCCTGAATGCACCCCATATATATATATATATGTACATATATATATATATGAAGTGTATATATATATATATATATATATACTGTGTACTATACATATATATACATACATATATATATGTGTGAAGTATATATATATAAATATACTTCACATGAATTTTTTCACTCTAGAGTTAACTCTAACCAAGACCACAGGCTGATTTTGTCCAAGTGAGTCATATCAGTTCTTTTGTCAAGCTTTGCCATCCCCCAGATGCTGGGATGTGGTATGGACTAGCCTTCAAAACCAGAGGCCAGCTGCAGACAAAAGTGATGTTTGTTCTTTTCTCCACCAAAAAATATATATCTCATAAAATCCTTGATTTATAAAATTACCTCATATTTAAGATCCTAATGACTTTTAGGTAAGTAAGATAAGTTGAAGTTATGAACTCTACCCCAAATGAGTTCTATTACAAAGGTCTTTATTGGGTGCAAGTTATGCCCACTCTCATCCCAGGCCTGGCTTTTGTAGATTGTAACCAGAGCAGTTACAGATAAAACACCACTAACAAAGACACAAATCTCTAGCCTAAGTGATCCAGTAGGAAACCTTCCTTTCCCGAGGTGTTTACAACCTGAATCCACTGTCTCATCTTCCCACTGCCTGGAATGAGCAGTCTGATATGACACGTGGTAACTGCAAAAAGAAGTGGTTAAATCCTTTCAATGAAGCATCTCCTAAAATTGTTAACTTTATTTGCTTTTGGTGGCTGAGTGTCCCTTCTGTTATACTATTCTTGCTCACAGTGAAGGGAGAGCTGAAAAACTTGAATAACAATAGTCTTTTTCCAAGCCTTGGTCACCCTGCACAAAGCATCTGTTCTACTTTCATATACTATAACCATAGAAATGAAAAGGTGTGAATAATACATATTAATTGTGATTTGAAGTGGAAAATTAAAATAAGATGGGATCCATTTAACAAGGATGATTTGTCTCGTATGCACTTGTCTTTTAGATTGCATAATACTCTACAACAAAGTCACAAAACACAAAGTATTGTGTTAATGGACTGCTTAGGCACCTCTAGGACAGACAACTCATCTGTGCAATGTTAATCTCCCTTGTTTTGATTGCAGTGTTACTTATGTTAATATTCAAGCACAAGTACCATTTCAGACATTATTTTAAAGCTGTTTTAAATAACTATTTGAAGAGTGCTAGAGATTACAGGCATATATAGGAACATTTGAGCTCAGGTCTAATCCTGCTCCAGGACATTCAGGCATCAGCTGTGGCTTTCTAAGAGCATTCTCCATCTTAATTCTGTTACAGAGAGATCTCAGGAACAAATAAACCTTTTTTCAGGCAAAAGCATTGTCTAGGACTTCTTTCATCCTGGACTAAAAATCTAAAGAGGTGGGATGAATCTTAGCTGAAACTACGTAATTTTTCTTTGTGTTTATGAATTAAGCCAACGATGGCTCATCACTCACAACTATGTCAAGGTCCTTATCACATCAGATCTGAATTCAGGACAATTGAATTCTACATACATTCAAGAAGAAGTTTATCAATAACAAACAGCTAGAAGAAAAAAATATCAGGGAACTCTGGCAGCAGGCCATGAGGTAGCTTGGAGTCAAATGGAAATGTACATTACTTTTAAAATACAGGAAAACAGTCTGTAAATCTGTTGTGAGAAAAAGAAGAAAAGTTTAGCTGCGTAATCATAAGTCCAAACTTTAAACACAAAACCACGGCAAGAGGAGCCTAGTATATGTGAGCAGATTTTGGACAAATTAAGATAGTTTATAGGCATCTTCATCTCCAGTGAAATGCCATTGCTTTGGCTTGTTACCTGCTTATGGTACTGTATAAATCATCTGAGATTAAAATCAATAGAGGTACATAAATGAAGATGCACTAGCAATTAAGTGGATGGCTGAATAGGTTTGCCTGGGATCGAGTCCAAAACAGATTGGAGTTTCACTTCACTCAGAAATTTAGCTGATTCATTTGGGCAGCTAAGCAAAAGTTACCTAAAATCAAAACTAAAGCCATCCTTATTAATTTCCTAAGCATATGCTCCATCAGAACCCCTCCCTTGTGTTAGCTGGAAGGAATCCTGAAAGCCTCTATGTTACTGAACTGAATGAGAGCAGAAGGAAAAGTAGAGACTAGGAGGTGGAATTGTTTCTCAATCCTATCTCACTTCTCCACAGAGAGAGGTTTTTAAAAGTTTTATCAGCATACAGTGATGGCACAAAATTCCTGACGGGATACCTGGAAAGAAGAGTGCTCATCTGGGGTATTTCTAAATCAAAATAAATAACAACAAAAACAAGGACTTCTCAGCATACAAACATCTATTTTAAAAAGCCAAAACAAAACAAAAAACCCCAGAAAGTTCTGAAAAAAATTCATAGATTTAGGATATTTCTGTGCCACATTTAAACAATCTTTATCAAACCCTCCTCAAGAATGTGGCCCAGATCATATGTGGTAATGCTGTTTGAAAAAGTGCCAGACACACCTCACAGCTGAGGGAAAGCAAGGTTATTAACTATTTCAATAGAATTCATAGGCAGTGTAATGTCACAGGCATTAAACCACTTTCTAGGCAGAAATACATGTATTTTAACTCATAGCAAAAACTGTTGGAGCAAACAAGGAACACACACTTCGTAGAAAAGAAAAATTTGAAGGCCTCAATTTCTTGAATTAGATATCAATGTTAGAAAAATTTAGAGGCTTAAGCTATATAGACCAGACATGTTCTATATTAATATTTTTCACTACTCCAAATTTCTGTAGGAAATCTCCACCCTGATTAGTAAATAAACACTGAATCTTTCTGGGATCATGATAACGACTTGCTTATGACAACACTGCATATCTCCTTCAAAACAACATGCATGCAGTTCACTGTACACATTTGTGTTATAAAGCAATCTTCACCAAATAAGTACTTTTAGGAAGGGACATAAACCAGCAGGTCTTTAAGTGTAGTAACTGCACAGAGCTGCAGCAAAATCCAATCCTCTCCTGTGTCAAATTTAACAATAGAAGGAGCATCCTTATATTTCTTCTCAGCAAGAAGTACTTAAAAGCTGATCATGTTGTGAAAGCCATTCCCAAGGATTTTTTGTGATTGGAGTTGGACGTCACAAATTACTCTCACATGGAAATCAGACAGAATAATTCTAAGGCATCATAAAAGATATCTATAGGAAAAAAATATAAAGTAACCAAATAATTCCATACTCAAGACAAATTCAAAAACAAAGAAAAAAGTTTTGCATCCCAGTCTTCTAATTTATAACACGACACAGAGAAATTACAGTAGCACTCCTGCATTTAGCAAATGAGAAATGTCAAAACAAGGAAGGCACTAAATCCATATAGGAGCATGACAAATTGATTTTGAAATCATGTTTTCTGCAATCAGATGCTGTTTCCATGATTGATTGTTTCAAAATTTTATACACATGCAAGGTCTTAAGCTTATGTTTTTGAGAAGGACAAAGCAATTCAGCAGTTCCAGAGAGCATTTGACATAAACTTGCATTAGTTTTTCTTTTTGTCATCATTACCAAAATTATGATACTTCATGGAGCCAGACAGAATTGTTAATAGACCTAAATTGTTATATGCCAGGTTGCTTTATGCTTTTGATTTCTCTTGCAAATAAATGGAATTTTTTTCCCTAACGGTGATCTATTCCATAATTGATACCTCTGAGAGTAATGCCGCTTTCTTTATTTGTTATAGCTGGCAATTGTTCAACAGTCTTTTAACATATTGTTGGATAATAGAGTAGAAACCAAAAAAGGTAAAACTTCTGCCTTCCATGCAACTACGTTGCCTTTCATGTGTCCTTCAGCTCTTAAATTCAGTCATTTTATATAAGGAGAGCAGTCAGGTGTAAATGTGGAGGGCTATAAGGTTAATTCTTCAGTAATAAGAACTGTGAAAATATCAATGGAATATTTTTTACAGTAGACATTCTTGATCTATCATACAGAAGAAAAATAAAAAAACTGTAACATAATTCACACTGTAACAAAATTTAAGATCAAGTGTCCAGTCACTATTCTGGTTTGGCCACAATCAAATTTTTACAAAATTATAATAATGCTGCAGAAATAATGGAGTTCATAAATTGAAAAGCAGACTGAATAACTTCCCTGAAACCTTTTTCATAACACTAGGAATCAAAATTATTGTATGCAGAAACTAATGCCAGAAATTAAATTGAAACACATTCTCCAGAAATCCCTATTTCATCTCAGTGTCCATAGAATATGCATGTTTCTCTAACACTTTAAACTTCACCAGAAGCTAAGACAAAAGGAAGAAATGACACCAAAAAAACCAACTAGCTTCTGCAGAGCTGTATAACACAGTTGATGAGGGGATTTTTGTTCCTGGCCATGGCAGGTGTCATTTTCATTCATTACTGAACACCTCTGCAGGGGTATGGAGGTGCAGTAGTGGGATGAGCAGTTCCAAAAGGTCGGTCTCGCTAATTTTCCACAAAATCACCTTTTCTCACAAGAAAAACGGTTTGGGGATTTTTTTAATAACCAAAAAGCGTGATCAGTTAAATTCACTTTTACTCATTTCTTCCTTTCCTGAGCTAAAATTTTGACACAATGATTTAGAAGTCTCTGTTGAATAGGCAGACTCTTCTTGCTGTACCAGATGGGAGGGTAAAGTGTCTAAACCAGAAACTAAACAGAAAACAGCACTCCGCATAGATTAAAAATAACTGCTAGGTGCTTTACTAACTGACTGCTATATCCATAAATAACATCAATGGGACAAAACTAATAAAAAAATAAAAAAGAGTGAACACCCACTTGGACAGACCACAAAACCCAAGAGCTACTAAGTCAGTACACAAGGTGCAGCAACAGCCTCCAGATAACATCTCCTTAGTCTCCTTCTGCTCCTCCTCCACAATTCAGCAACACCAATCACACAATGCCTTCACACTGCTTGAGGTGATCACACTTTCCAAGATGAAAATAGCCCCAGCCAAGCTTCCTGCTACATTTTCTACCTCTACAATTTCCATTTCTTTGTAAAGTAGTTACCTTGAACTAATCTGTTTCCTGAACATCATCATCCACAGTTGCAAAAATGTGGATTTGTGATTCTCTCAGGAGATAAAGTGCTTTGAGACCGAGAATAGCTTGCTGCAGAGCAGTGGTTTCAATCTGCCTTTCTCAGATCCCAAAGAATCCATGAACTGCTTTGGAGATTCAAAGTACTTTGAACAAGATAAACTCATCGATAATGTTACCATTACATTTTTATGACAAGTGAGTGTGAAAGGAGGCTGCTGAAGTGTTTATCTTTTTCAGCCTAAGCATTTGCTGGATGTCTTCCTTCCTACTGCTGATAACTTTCTAAATTTTATCACAAGACCACTTGGCTGCTTTTATTGTCACACCTCTTACCACAAGATTTAAATGTGATATGTTGAAGTGGTCCAGACTTCCAGTCTAGTTATCCCAGTCACAGAAAGTGGATAATCACCCTATGGATTTAACAAAATATTATTGAAGACTCTGTTAAAGATTGCAACACACCCTGCAAGTTATACCTATGGATATTTGCCCAACACTTGTTACCATAGACTTTGTGTTGGTAAACTAAAACCTGGAATTTCTACATGTTAGAAATGCTCATCTGGATAGATATAGAGTCCTACCCTATGCCCCTGGGGTATAAGCCTTCTGGGCAGTCAGCAGGCTTCGGGATTGAACACTGCCTCTTGTCACAGTGCTGTTTGATCACTGCATTTCCACCATTTCTTACCATCAAGGATTGCTCAATATGAAAACTAAATGTCAAACTCTTTCTGGAAATCAGCTGCACCTTTAGGTTTGATGGGCTGTTGCAGACATCATGCAGCTTAATTCAAACATCATTTAGTCAGGACATTTGTGTCACTTACAGTGACTACCAGGCCAATAATAATAAATACATATTGAAAAGCCAATTAAGTGAGCTTGCCCTACCTTAGAAGTAATTAAGTACTGTATTTCCCAGTTTTGAAATAGGTAATGGATAATTACCTATGGTGATGCTGTTTACTTATCCTTACCTATAATTTAGGAGATTAAGTCTGAGTCTCTTAGGGTTGACTGTGCCAAAATATTAACAAATGCTTTTTATTTTCTTTCCCTAGTTTTTTAATGTTTCCACTCTCTGTATAAGTTCCTCACACAGCTTTGGTCTAAGTAGTCTCCCACACAGGGAAAGGCTGAGCATATCCGTGGTTTGAGCTGAACAGGGTAGCGGATCATTAACAGCTCTCCTCAGTTATTGCCCTTCCATACGCTCCATGTAACTTTCTGAGGAATTTAAAGTCTATTTCTTTAATTTCTTGTGCACTAATCAGCCTAGGTTGAAGGCACAAGGCCATCACAGTTCTGAAAGTTTAACAGCAATTTGGAAAAAGTAATAGAGCTGCAAGTCTGAACTTTGTAAAAAGATCTAGTGTTACTGCAAAAATCTGAAAAACACAGAGGCTTCAAGGGTCTGAGTTAAACATGTGAGCAAGCACTAAGCATTGGAAGGTATGGATAATGACAAGCTAATACACAGCTTTTCAGTATACTCCATTCTTTGACCTGAGGTAAAAATTACTCTCCCTGGAGACGTATTCCTGAATAATGACAGCATGGATAGACATACCTATTTAGGTTGAACTGCACAAGAATCAATGAATGTGGAATGAACTGGCAGTTCATACTAAAGTGCCTGGGCTGGAAAAGGCAGTCTTAAGCCAGAAGAAACAGCTAACTGAATCAGATTTTTTATTTAAAAATTTTTCTGTTATCTGTGTTGGGTAAAAAGCATTTTAAAAAAGGAAATCCTGGGCATTATCAATTTCTTTATCTTGCTCATTGTTTATACTCCTCATCAAGCCTAAAAAGGAAAGCTTCCACATCTCTCTAGAAAAACCTTCTGCAATTACTTTCTCCTGATCAGTTTAATTTCACCAACATTTTCAGTGGGAGCCCCTCAGCCCTAGTTAGATCTTACCCCACTGTGCTTGCAGGACATTGTTGCCAATACCAGAGGTCCCCCCTCATGCAAAAACTGTAAATTAAAAAAAAAAAAAAAAAAAAGGGAAAGGACAAGATTACTTGCCAGCTTTCTCATTAAACTGACAAGCCCCAAGGCTTAAATTCTCCTCCTTATGCAGTTTGCAGTACTGAACTGAAAAGCCTGGAGAGGGGCACAGCCAGCCTCTGGCTCAGAGAGCTCACTGGCTGGCAAGCACTTCTTGGGAGCCCAGTTAAGTGTGCATGGAGCTGAGCTACTCAGAGGGGTCTCATTTCTGGGAGCCAGAAAGGGAGAATTTCTCATTCAACTGTAAAGTCATCCCTTCCGATCCTGTTCCCCCTCTATCCGCTGTGTAAAAATATCCCAGGCCAGAGACAAGAGGGGACTTCATAAGGAATAAGGGGTCAGGGGATGAGGCATTAATCATTGTCTGTGTGTCTTTGTCACTATTGTCCCACCAAGGGCAAACACAGAGGGCAGAAGTAGGACCATTGGATTCCTGGAAAGCTGTGCCTATCAAACATCTCAGCGAGCCCCATTTGCTCAGGTGTGTTCTCTGCTGAAAACATAAGTGCAAGCAGCTCTAAAAACAAAAGGAGACCTTCAGACTACTCATTTACTCAGTCACAGAATCAGGAGACAATTAGTATTGTATAAGAACTGCTGATGACATATTGGATGTGAAGAAAAGAGGCTTCCTTACTAGAGAGCATTTTATCTTTCAATTAAAAAAATATTTCTCAATTTCCACATAATGTTGTTGCTAGCAAGTCTGTTATTGGGAATGTCATGGTCTCTCTCTTACCCAGGCTTAGCTGAACACAGGTGCTATCATTCAAACAGAAACTTTTTTCCCCTGAAGCGTGTATAAACATGAATTTATCTACCTCCTGTTTCAGAGACTGCTTTTAAAAGATTTTTTCCAGGAAATCTATAAAACTAATAAGAAGTATTCTTCATTCTTGCTAGTGATCAAAGGAGGAGTTAGATCCCAAAGATAAGGCAAGTTAGAGAGATAAAGGTCTATCTCCCCCACACGCTCAGCGAATATCAAATCTCAAGGTCAGTGTGTAGCTGACAAATAGTACATGCAGAAAGTCAGCCAGAGAAAGCTTTGAGCTGTGAGACTTGCGAGTTACTTCAGTGAGTTCTTTACTGTCCTGCTCAGTGTAGCAACGTGGGTTTTAGGATTCCATGTGCTCCTTTGTTCCTCTGCTTTGTATACCATTGGTTCATTTTGAAATATGCTCTGCTGTACCTCAAAACCTATTGGTGTGTACCCTCGTGCCCATCTTCCCTTTGTCCTCCTGGGACTGGCTCAGAGAGAGCCAGCCCCTGCCCCCTCTCCTTCCCCTTAAAAGGCAGAGCCTAGATCACCTCGTGGTCTCTGCATCTCTGGGCTGCTAGGATCTCCTCCCTGCTTTGTGTCCCTTCCCCCTTCTCCTTCCCTGCACCCCTTTTCCCGTTACCCCAAATAAACATCCCTAGAAGAACAGAGATGGAGTCCAGTTCTTCCTTCGTATCACTATTTTCCTGCTTGAATTGACGCGGTTGGAAGACTGCCGCCATGCCGCAGAACCTCGGGGGCCGCCCGCCCCGGATCCGGTGGGATTTACAAGAACCAGAGACCCCGGTTTGGGGGGCAGCCGGCCTGTGCCACCCTCCCGGACCGTGTTACAACAGCTCAGAGCTCAGTCTGGCCTCCATCATCACTGCAGACTCTACTGCCTTCAAATAGCTTCACCCATGCCTGTCCTTGTACCTCTGTCCCAGCAGAGGGACCAGGGCAGGACATCCCTTCCAGGGAACACACACACGTTCCATGCATGGAGTGACCATCTGACAGAGATGCTTCTCCACATAAACCCTACAGAAATAGCAGCTCTTCTGCAGAGAGGAAAAGTAAGAGGAGTTGGTTCAGATGCTGGTATTAAACCTGAGTTATTCATCTTTTTTTCCTAACTATATTCTTGAGTGACCTAAAAATTTTAGATTTTTTTTGCTTTCATTTACTGTAGAGGATTTTTTCCTATTTAAAAAAATATGTACTTCTGAGAAATATTTTATAATGTAAATGGACTTCAGCAGGCTGAGTGTCTAAGTTGGACTTGCTATTTTATTTCAGCTTGTCCACTAATGGTATTACTGAGTCTCCAAGGATCTACCTTGTACTCTCAAATCGTCTTTTTTTTCAATATTTTGATTTCTACTGCAAGATTCCTCCAGGTTACACTGGTGGAAAAAAAAGGGGAAAAAAGGGTGGGAAAGTTGAGCCCACACATTTAGAGATACAGACAAAAAAGTTTTGGACCATAACTTTGTTATTTGATATAAAGTACATGAACTACTTTAAAAGCAGGCTAATAATTTTTTTATATTTTAATACATTGGTATGGTGCTGTCCCATTTTTTTATAATGAGTCCCACTCATCAATTTTATATTCCTGACTGCTTCAAAAGCCACTTCTACATTAGTATTTTGTGCCCTTGCAGTCTTGTTTAAAACTCATTTGAAAGGTTTTTAGAGATAATACTGTGAACATATAAATAGGTTTTGTCACCAACTTATTGATTTCATTGAAGCCTCACAGTGATGTCTTTTTCCATGCATGAGCATTCTAATCCTCATTTTAAGCGCATTTCCAGACCTTACAAAGGAGAATTCAAAACCAGCACTAAAGCATAGTCCAAGTGTCCAGGGATCAGAAGGCAAAGAAAACAAATTCCTCCAGTTAATACCTGGGCCTTTTAAAAGCACTCAAAGGTGATTCAAACATTTTGAACTGGAATATCATGCACGTAAATAATTATACATTTAAATTTGCAAACTGAGTCACGTGGAATCACTAAGAACACTGAAAAGAGATAGAGATTACATGTCCCCATTTCTGATAATCCATTCAAAATGATGTGGGGTTTTTTTTCCTAGCTAATGCTACTTGACGGTAGGTCACGAGGCTTTTGACTGATCACAAAATCCATATGAAGAGGAAATAGATATGACTGAAATATTTACAGAAGGTCTTGATGCACAAAGATCTAATATTGCCTATACTTATTTCAGCGGCAGAAAAAAAAAGTAATTTCTAAAGTATGTTGTAATTTACTGAAGGAGGCTAGGAAAGTTTTTAGAAGAGTCACTTCACTCACATGGAAATTCTCAGAAAGCACAGCTGTTCTCTCACAAAAAAATGCCAAACCACCTCCATACTTATATTTAATATTTTTTCATGTTGCATATACTTTATATATAAACACATCTATGTAGTGGGTTTTATATGTTTATTTTTAAATATTCATATGTAAATTAATTTTCTTGTAAGGATAAAATCAGTACACCTTTTTGATTTATTACACTCCAAATAGGAGACATTCAGCTGCATCAAAAGTGAAAGCAACCAGACACAGATTATATTTTCATGGAAATAATTTCAAAACAGAACTGATAGAAATAATTCTGACAAGCACTTTCAGAGCAGCTCTCTGCACTAGCAAGCGTGCATGCTTCAAGAAGAGCTGTGGCTCCTGTACTAACAGGTTGCTGCTGCAGGAGCCTGACGCCAGGTGAGATCCTCAGGCTTTCTCTGAGCTGTCATTTCCACCTGACCCAGCTCCCGACATTACCAACAGGCAGAAAGCACAGCCGAGCTGCAGGGACATGCAGAAAGTGTATCTGGCATCTCTGCTCTTTTTTTTCACCCACTGGTTAAAAGCTGATGTGAGCTGAAGAGGTAGCAGACTTCAAATTGCCATTTCTGCCTGGAGGGACCTGAGCTTGCATCAACCAGGTCCCAGGCAAACCATCTGCAAAATTCTCTGAGCACAGCCGGGAGGCTGCTCCAGGCCAGTGCTGCCTCAGCCAGCCCACAGAAACAGTGCAGCATAAACAAATATTGACTAGGACAGAGAGAGGTCATGAGCAAACAGGGCTCTTGGAAAAACGAACCTGGGCTCCAGATCCTCTTCTAGTTCTTGTATTCCAGGAGGCAGTGCACAAGGGCAGTGGGTGCAGGTCACAAACACATCCCCTGGTGTTTTCAACTGATTGCTGAGCATGACTCCCACCCTGCTGCACTGCTTCTGAGAGATCACACGTTTTAAAGGATGCTGCATGAGGACACCAAGCATCTAAGAATGGATTCTCTTAGCCCCCAAAACCCACAGGTTCAGCGTTATTAACTGTAAATTGTTAATCCAAATGGCTTACTGAAGACTCAAAATGTCATTCAAGTTCTATTATAAAATGAAATTTCAATACTACCATCTATTCTATTTGTGCAGCTCCAAGCATCAGTTAGGAATTACACCCTCATTTACACAAGCGCATGGCACACTTGGGCTTGATTTTCTTAGTGATCATTTCCAACCTTAACCTTTCTATGAGAACAATTCCTTGATGGAGACACTGACACAGAGTCTGTACCATTCCAGTTATCAACTGCCTGAGCACTACAGTACACCAGATCTAGGGCACCTCATCCTCAGTACTTTCAACTCCCACAACCAAAAAGCCACCCATCTGAATTTCCAAAACTGTTTTGCTAAAGGAAGTTTTCAATATTCAGGCAGGTGGCCCAAATTTCCCTAGTGCTAAGAGTCCAGCAGCTCTCCTATAAAGTTGCATATACACAGCATTCTTTAATGTTTTACCATCATATTTGACCTTATATAGATCAAGTCAAACTGCAAATAACTCTTAAACAGTGTCTCCTGGTAATAAAGGGTTTCCTGAAAGCAAACAAGATGCTGATTGGTCTTATCAAAGCCAAGTTTTAAAGGCCTAGAAACCTTATGCAGTCCCGGATAGCATTACTCCCTGTAATGGGTGTTCTAAGCAAATTAAAATTTCGTTAAGAAGATGGACATGCAGATAACAATTTTCCGTGAGGAAAACAGGGCTATGGTTTTAGACTGTCTTTTCAGAACTAGTGTCTTTTTGTATATAATTTATATTTGTAATGAGTACCCTTCTACATTTTTATTTTTCTTCATTTCTGTAGAGCCTGTAGTGTTGACATATTCCATATGTCGAGGAAAGATGACATATATTACCAAAAATAAGATAAAAAAACATAGAACTGGTGGGAAGTGGTGCTTACTATGGCCATGCACAGCATCCAGCACAAGTGGGATCTTAAGCTTGTAACAACTCCCATTATCTGGTTCCCCTCCCTCACACCTCACCATATGCAGTCAGAAAGCTTTCGAGTTAGTGTTGGTTAAATCTTGCCAGCCTTTACTTCAGGTGGACCCCAGATAGTTTCAAAGAAGATACTATTCTTTTATACTCAAGAGAAAATTGTATTTCTACAGGACTCAGAACTTTCCATAAATCTGCAGGATGTGGAAATAGTACCTAGCAATTAGGGTGCCGACGAAAGAGATGGCATATATGGGTCCCAGCTCAGACCTCTGCAGGTGTTCATCTGAAGACAGTCTGAGACCAGCATGAGCTCCAACAGTCTGAGACAGTCTGAGCTCCCAACACGCTCTATGGAAGTTCTTAGTTCAAATCTCTGCTGTAAGTAAGAAAAAGAAATACTAAGGAACTTCCTCTGCCATATTCACTGAGATCAGCCCAGTTTTAAGGGGGCATAGCCTCATCAGTTGATGAATCTGCTTGTGTTCATTGACAAAGCCTGAATTCAAAGCAAAGCATCTGTTAAAGAATGGGAAGAAAAAAGAACAAAACAAAAAAACAAAACCAGAAACAAACAAAAAAACAGCACAACTTTACTTTTGCGTTTCCTCTCCTTTACCTCTTCTCCTCATTCCCAGAAGTGCTGCTTAGAGCTTACCTGAAGCAATGTGGAAGCTTAACTTTCTGTTCCTTTTCAAATTCCTGGGCAAACTAAACATAAGAGCTCAGTAACATTTCTTCTCCTCAAATTTCTTGGCTTTTTGTTCATTAAAGGATGTGCTCTATAAAACCTGGCTCTCAACATCACTGGTGTAGCTGTCTGCTTCATAGCTGTTCACATGAGCCTTACCTTATACTCAGCACAGAACACAAAGAACATCAGAGCACAATTTACCTTCTTCAGCACAGCTATCCAGACTGGGACTCAGCTGTTTAAATGTAAGTATCTAATGGTATTTTTGATGCCCTAGATATTCTACCCAGCCACATCCCTGCAGGATGCACAACTCCCATAGCCCATTGCCCACCAACCAGCCCAGTGCAGATGACATGGGTAACCTAAGGCTACATCCCCTCTGTAGTTATGGTCTGGAGCACCAGAGCAATGTTGGAATAAATCCCTAAACTGTTCCCACCTACTATGTGCCAGGTTGTTTAGGAGAGGTTTTGGTGCACGCTTACCGGTTTTGTTAAACAGTTTATTACCAAGCCAAAAAGCCCCATGCACATTTAGGAGATATGTTCCAATGCTAGAGTCATATGAGTTCATAACCATGACTGATCTTTAAGACTATTTCAAAGTACACATGTTAGGGACACTTGTGCTGAAGTAAAATACCCAGATTACATGGAGGGACATTTTTAAGTCCCCAGCCCCAGATGCTTTGATCTACTGATCTGCTTCTGTCACGCTTTATTCTGTGATAAATTATGTCCCATCCACTGACAGGTGAACTAATTCATGAGAATTATTCACTTATTATTAGTTGTATTCTACGGTAATTCTCTGCTGTCTCTGCTCCACCTTTATCTCTCAAAATAACAGAGAAAACAATTAGGTCATTTTATTATTATTTCAGTCAAAGACAAAATATCAAATTAATTTATCAATTATCTAAATGAAAATTTTAGAAGTTGCAGCCACATTCCAGCCATAGTCATTGGAACTGCAGATAGAAACACTGGTTTCCTAGTACTCATCAGGTGTTAAATGTCATAAACCAAAAATACAACAATGAAAAAACAGTATAAGTGGTTTCCCCTTCTGATGTAAATTAACAGAGCCAATTTTGGTTCCAATAAAATAGAATTCCTATAATAATTTTATTTTTCGTTAACCTTGTAGACTTTAAAATCAAACAGACCTTTGATCTAGAATTTAGACATGTATTTTTTTTGCCACTTATCCCAATTAAGCCTTACTACTGAGTAAAACTATAGCTTTGAAAGGACAGGTAAAGGCACTGAAATATTTGTGTGGTGTGTTAGCCCTCAAAGACCAAAGCCAATCCTTGTTGAGGACCATGAAAACATGCTTTTATTAAGGGATTCCAATCCAATAGAATCATTCCAAAGCTTACAATTTTATAGCTGGTAGCATGACTCATTTCTTTGATTTGTTATGATATTATCTACTTTCAGCTTTTTAATCAATGTCAGAAGTTACTCTTACAGTTTGGCGGTCAAAAGCCTAGCTTATGTTTGGCAGACTGTTGCTGTTAGTCCCATAGCAGACAGCCCTTGGTGAACATGTGAAATGCAGATTTCCCCTCACACACCTGTCAGAAAAGGGTAAAGTTCTTTTATGTCTAAGGCCTTTGCATTCTCTGACATGCATTTGTGTAGTAACTATGTACTTTTGTTATGTTCTATTGAAAACGCTCACATTTGGCTGCTGAAGATGAGTACACTGAAATATGATTTGGATTGGCAAGTCTGAATTGTATCAGAAAATGCAAAAGCACTCTGTATTTCTCCTTGCACAATATTTAGAGTTCTGACAAATCATAGCAGAGCCCTAGTTCTCCAGCCAATCACTTATTCTGTGCAGGAATTCAGCCATGATTTTCAGGTTCATCTCTCAGAATCAGTACACCAGACAGACAAATTTGCCTGTAATCCAAGTACGTAACACATCAGGCTTTTTTTCCCAGCTGAGTTCAACACCCACACCCCCAATATTTCATTTGAAACTCAGCTCAAAAGTCTAATGGGCAGCATGCAGATGTCTGCACCAGGCAATGAAATGTAAAAATGTAAATGAAAAGTTTCTATAAGTCAGCTTTGCAGATGACTTTTTCATGCTATCCTGAGCTAGATGTATTTTAATGTCATCAGTTTCTCTCCTGCTGTTGCATGGAGATTTTCTTTTCTTAAGGCTTTCCATAAGCTCCCAGTGTAGTAAAATTTTAACAAACAAACAAAATCTTCCATCTATAGTTATATGAAAGTTTAAAGCTATAAACAAGGTCACCAGTACTAGGTAGAGCTGCTGTCTCTCTTTTAAAAATGGTGGTAAAAAGCAGGTAATTGACTTTAGGTTATCAATTATCTGAAAGAAAGGATTCTTCTAACCAAGACATAAATATACTAAGAAGCATCTCAGAGTCTGAATTAAGCAGACAGGGAAGATTCATAAGTCTCATTAAGAGAAACATCCCAGAAATAAGCACCAGACAGCCATAAAAGACAAACTGTTAAATTGTCTCTCCCAGTGTAGGGTTCTGTATGCATTTACTGCTATTCTTGTTTTATAACTGCCTGAGTTAATGGATAAATCAATTATCTAATTGTTGGCACAGGGAAATCTTACAAGATTTACCTTCCTGGATTTGTTTGCTGAAGTGACGCTAAACTCACTTGAATAAGCTGGTATTCTCATCACCACGAAAATTCAAGAAGACAAATCAGAGTATTGCTGTTTGGGATGCAGATATACCTTTAGGTTGGTATTTCTCTATTTAAGTATTGATTGTTTTCATTTTTCATGCATGCTGACAGTGTCAAGAATCAGTTAGGGGATGTTAATCATCACCAAAATGCCACCAAGTTCACTGCACTGCTGCTTCCTTCTCTGAAATTCAAAGGCAAATGCTTAAAAATCACACTGATTAACATGTGCAACAGGTACAGGCAAAAGATGCCAGCTGGGTTCACAGAGAAGTACGTAGTCCATCTCATCAGTTAAGCACCATAACTTAAGTGGAAAACAGGCAGTGAAACAGAAGCCATACAGCCAAGTATCTCCGAAAACCATCTCCGAATTGCTGCTTTCCGTGAGGATGTCTCCCACTAGCCTGCAAATGGATTAAATCCCAGAAGCACATTTTAAAAAGCAAAACAGACTTAGAGGAATGTTTGAAATCCAGCACTCCTGAGAGAGATGCCTGCCTACTTAAAAATACTGTACCTCCTTCAACATGCCAAGTTTTTAACTGTGCCTGTAAATATTTCAATGTCTTGGATATGGTTTTAGTTCCCTAACAACACATGAGGATTTCTTGATATAGATATTCCCATCTGTGCTATATTGTGACAATTTCATCCTAATAACATGCTGATTTCAGAAGGGTTTTCTTTTGTTTCCAGACAGCATTTTTGTGATCTAAGGTTTTATACAGCTAGTTGCTGAAATAATAACTCACAACCATACCTTTTAAAATAAAGGAAGAAAAACAAAGGCAAAGCTAGCAGTAAGTACAGGTTAATTTTACACAGATTGCTGACCCACAAGGCCATGCAGGTGAGTAGCTGATGTCCTGTTTGTCCTCAGCTGAGCACAAAACCTGAACATGAAGGTCTCCCCCTACACACTATTTCCAGAAATCAAACTCCAAATGACAGCTGGACAATCCAGTCCCTCAGCAGAGGCTGGAGACCAAAACCAGGGACATTTAATCTGTGCTGTATCTGGGGATTCAGCATCAAGCACCACTACACAGCCCAGACAAATGCTCTGCAAGGAGAGGGAGAGGGTAAAAGCAAGCCCCTGCATGAGGCTCTGCTGAGAAACATCCACTCTAAGCCCCACCTCCTCTCCCAGACTACTCACTCTGGGTTTCAACCACATACCAGACATTTACAGGACTAGGAAAGTCCCCCCCAGCCTCGAGGCTTGCTGGAGATTTCAAGACACTAGTAAAAAAATTTAGTTTCAACAAGAAGCAAGTTCAAGTGCAAATCTAGACTCTGATAGAGGTTTTATAGAAAATATTAATACAGCATTCTTAATATGGCTTTAAAAACCTTACTAGCCCTTTAAAAGATTTGGATGGAAAAGTAAAGGCTCCTAAAATTCTGTTTGAAAGCACACATTAAAAGGAGAATAAGTTTTTCTGCCAAACCAAGATCTTGTAGCCTTCTCTCCCTTTCATCTACTCCTTATTACCTTCCTTGTTGCTCTGTGTGACATATCCTAGTCACACAGATGTGGCACTAATCACAGGGTAGGAGTTGCCAGCTGCCTGGAAGGATAAAGCTACTCTGACATTATCCCATCAGGCACCCAACAGTGACTTAAGGGATTCAGCCATTTAGCTGACCCCTTTGTAAAGAAACAGGTGCCATCTGAGCATGCTGGGAAATCCTTTCTAATGCAGTCAGCTCCCCCTACACGATTCAAGGTTTAAAATGAAAAAAAAAAAAGCAACGCCTATCATTTCACACACTGATGTTAGGCACAAAGTGCTGAGGCTTCCAGTGAGAGTCTTGCTTGCTGAAGATAATTACGGCTTAGCACATTACTCTAGCAAAAACTACCCTTGTATTGAAAAATAAGATTATTGGGGGGGGATCAATTGCACCTTAAGAATTTATTTTAGTCTAAGATCTACCCTTGAAGATATTTCTGCCACAAAGCTTGGGCACAGGTAAAGAGTCACTAAAATTTGTCCTTTAGAAACAGTGCAAATGTCCAGATTTTGAAGGAAGCCTGAGGGGCAAATCTTTAAACATTTTCCAAAACTTGAGATTGCTTTTGAGCCACGGGGGTGACAGAGAGCAGCAAGCCATACCAAAGCCAGGCACAAGAAGTTTGTCTTCTAACCTTTGTGCCACACTAGACAAAAAAGGTGACCTGAACTGTCACCCCTGGTGTGGATGCTGAGTGTGTCGTGGCAGGGAAGAGGATGGGGTGTGTGCCAGCCCCCTGCCCTGCTCTCTGCTCACCACACTTGGCTCAGAGAACATATCTCCTTCCTCCTCCACCCTCGCCACCCCACACTCCTCCTCCCACTGTCTGCCACTTCCATTCCGAGCTGGAGCAAAGTGTGACTGTGCCAGCTGTAAATCTCCATGCCACCAGAAACAAATATTCCACATCATTCAAATGAGCCTTTGTGTCATGCTGGATGTTGCATCCATTACGAGAGTTGCAGCTTCAGATCATATCTCAGGACTTCTGGTCATGATTTCTTGTGTCCCAGTCACTCACCACACAGACCCCTGTGTTGTCAGCAGCATTGCATGCATGAGCAGGTCTCACAAAGACATGCGAGAAATTCAAAGAATAAAGTCTAAACTGTCTCTTCCTCCTGTGATTCTCATTTCACGGGCTCAGCAGCACCACGAGCCTCCTTTACACCCTTAAATATTAACACAGCTATTCTCTTGATGTGGGATTCCTCATTATCATTTGAATAAATGATTAATTGTCACTGTACCAAGTAAGTGCAACTTTTATAACTATATGAATCAGCACTGTGCCAAACCCTTCAAGAGTAAGAGTTTTCAGGCATTTATTGCACTTTATTGCTTCCTGGACCATTTAAAAGAAGTCACTGGCAAACAACCATTTACATGGGCTTGAAAGTTTACCACGGATGTACTGAGCAGTTCTGTATTCCAAAATGCAGACAAACTTTCTTTCCCAGCAATTTAATGCCAGCTCTTTGGCAGAAAACTCCACGGCTTGTCCAGCAAATGCTACTATTTGTGATGGCACATCTTGTGTATTACCAGAAGACAATTTTAATCAAACTTTGAGTGTAGTTTTAAGTACTGTTCTAACAATCATGCTGGCTTTGGTGATGTTCTCCATGGGCTGCAATGTGGAAATTAAGAATTTCTTGGGCCACATAAAAAGACCCTGGGGTATATTTGTGGGTTTCCTTTGCCAGTTTGGAATTATGCCTCTCGCAGCCTTCTTGCTCTCTTTGGCCTTTAATGTCCTTCCTATTCAAGCTGTCGTGGTGATGATCATGGGATGCTGTCCTGGAGGCACAGCCTCCAATGTCATCGCCTACTGGGTGGATGGAGACATGGACCTAAGGTAAGAGCAGCCGTTCTCTAAGTATTTCCCTTGGGTCTTTGCATTGTAAGTTTTATATTGAAAAGGACTGTCTTATCTGTTTGATCTTTCTTCGTAGTTCTTGGCACATGCATGGTGGAGGTTTCTTCTTGTAAAGATGGTTAATTACTATAATCACAGTGAATATAAGCAGAATAGCAAATATCCTTCGTTCATTTGGGAATTCATGGGGAAGATGTCACAACAGAATTGTATACATTAGAAAATATTTTCATTGTAAAATTTCAGATCCTGCAGCAAATAGCACTTATGAAGACAATTAAGATAACAAACATTATGAAAACTTTTCCCAAGTTAGAATTACTTCTCTTTCTCCCAAGATCTTGAGTAGTTAAAAAAAAATAGGGTATTTTAGGATCAGAATCTTCTGTATAAAATAGTGGCTATGCAATTGTTCTTGAAGTAATGTTTCTTGTAAAAGAGCTCCTGTGCAAAAATATTTTCCCTCCTTTTGTGTTCTATACAATGAAAAGATAGGCTTTTATTTTCTCTTTGGGAACCAGTTCAAATGAATATCACTTGTGATAATTCTCTCTGCTCCTGGAGTCTTCAAGCTGAGGGAATATTATACAGGCTAGAAACTACTACTTAAGGCAGCCCTGCACATTTTGGGCAATGAAAAGCCCCATCTTTGTGGCAAAGTGTGATGGTCTTAATGACAAGGTTCTCTGAACTCAGAAACAGGTATGTGAGGCACTTGACATGGCCTATGACATCAAGCACACCAGAGAAGTGAATCGTACCCTTGATGCATATTCCATGGGGGGTTCATTAACTCTGAGAACCTTTAAAATGAGCCATCTTTTTATTTTTATGTCCTGATTACTTTGCTCTAAAATAAACAGGATCATTTCTCTTTTTCCAACAGAACAAAATAAATTGGAACATTCACACTAGACTAGAAATGGAAAAAATAGTAGAAGTAAGAAAGATGTGGAGCTAGGGTAAATAGACTAAGAATGTTAATATTTGTGGCTTTAATGCGACATTTTTTCCATCCTTTGGAAATAGTGAACTTTTCTGTCACATACAGGTGTTAATGCAAAAACAGCTTTCGAATTATGAATGAGGTCAGCTCAACTTCCTTATTGTAGAGGAAAGATCTATGATATTAAGAATTGTAAGACACTTAATTTCAATTAATACCATTCTAAAAAACCACAGGAAGATATCCAAGGCAAGTCTGAAATGTTGTTCTAATCTGTCCTTGGAAGAATACACTGTGCTAAACTGTGCTTGGTCAGCTCTGTATGTTCAGAGTTGCACCACTGAAATCATTGGTAAAAATACAAATATATCATGCTATAAACATGGACAGGATTGTTATCCCATGATGCTGTTTGAGGGTGAAGTTAATTGAAAATGCCTTTAAAAAGGTATTCTTCAGGTCAAAACCTTTACCTTAAGAAGTGAAAGGCTTTTGGTCAGTTCCTTTGTGACAGAGATTCAGGAACCACAGGATACAGGAGGTACAGCAGATTGTCGAGGCAAACATTTCTATTCTCAACAGAAGAATAACATTAGAAGTAGTGTGCCTAGTTTCTGGAACCACCACAGTATTATAGAAACCTGTCCATCATATCAGACAATGCTTTGGTTTTACCTGTAATATTTTATGTTTATACATTACAACCTCTGGTCATTGTCTATAGTTCTGCTTCAAAATGTCTCTGTGCAAATAGACCACAAGTTAGAGCAGGAATTACTTTTATAATTAGCATTATAATTACATTGAGGTGGAGCATGATGTTTCATATCTTTCTTAGTAAATCAGATCCAGTTGATATCCTCTAATGCTTCCCATAGAGACATCTCTTGGTATTTCACAAAACTAACTGCTTCTGTGGAAACAGGGCTGGGGTTAGAGGATGGCCAGACTTTGGAGAGGGATGTAAATTCAGGGACAGCTACAGGAAATACAGAGGTAGAAAACATGGTTTTTTTCCCATTTGGGGCTTCATCAAACTTTAATTGTAGCCCATGACTCTTTCTCTGTAGGACACTTCTGTAGGAACTCTTTTGCCAGAGGCTTTTTCAAAATCCTATTCAATGACTCTAAAGCAGAGAGTGACAGGAACCAAACTCAATGCAAATATTCCTGTGGTTTCTGCATCAATTGTACTAGATTTCTCTCGATCTCACCAGTTTCCCAGGCTCAGGATCAACAGCCCCTTTTCTGAGGAAAAGCAACACAGACGAGAAATCAGAAGTGGGGCTCAGAAGGATCTTCCAAAGTCTCTTAACTAGAAACATCTCTCATTATTTTTATATCAGAAGAATGAGATTTGTAGGCATAATTATATTAATTCTACTCAGATTGAGAGTTTTCTTCTTACTTTAGATGTCTTGCCTTTTCCTCTTTCTTTATTCCTGTAGCAGAATGCATCTTTTTCTACAACAGAAAACAGAAATATCTTTGCAAAAAGGCAACAACAATACTTATGCTAAGCCTCACTGAGCAATTTTTAGCACCTACTCTTTGGCCTAGAGAAAAACAAGCCAGAAAATGGAATTTTATTACATCACACATCCTAGACAACGAAATGGATTTTTATGCTGTTGAGTTCAGAATGAAATTTTAACACTCTAGAACTGCTGGTATAATGGAGAGCTCCATTTGATGTCCATCTCTGCCCCTGCCCCCTGTGCAGCTTGCCATCCTCTCTGAAACCAGCTGGCCAGGCAGCATGCCGACAGACTGGCCAACAGACCTTCCCACTGGCCACCTGTCTGACTGCCTCATTTGTACAGAGTTATAGTTTTGTGGCTGTAGAACACCTCGATATTTTATGTTCTTTTCAGCAGAAGCCATTCCTTTCATTTAGCTTTTTTCAAACCTGATAAACAGGATGAATTGGCTGTAGCCAGCATTTCTTACACAACCTTTCACAAGGTGTGAAGTGGTAATAAGAAAATGAGAAAAACTATGGGCTAGCATGAGATGAACTGTCACTGTAACCAATTTCTTTGCAGCATCAGCATGACAACTTGCTCCACGCTTCTTGCAATGGGAATGATGCCACTTTGCCTTTTTATTTACACCAAGATGTGGACTGATGCTGATGCAATTGTACTCCCCTATGACAGCATTGGTGAGTCCAGTGAACCAGCACTTTCCCTTCTGTCTCTCCTCCCTCCAGTGTCAGCCACCTCCATACCATCATCCTGCAGAGTCAGGAAAAAATTGCCTCAGATTTTCAAAAATATTTCTCTTCCTACTCTCTAATAACCTCCATGGGCATTTCTAATAACCTACCATGGGCAGGTACCAAAAATCACTTTATGTCATCCAAAGCTCTGCTGAAGGAAGGTTTGAAATCATTATAAATATTGTACAGAGACTTACTACAAGGTTGTGCATGTTTTTCTTTCCAAACGGTTTGGAAGCCTGCGTGGTACTGGGATAAAACTATAGAGTAATTCATACAGGAATAGCTGCTTCTCCTGGATGAAAGTGTTTGTTACAGCTTTAAGACACAATCCCAGAAAGTGCTAAATGCTGAGGCCATAATCTGGCAAAATACTTAAGCACACGTGGATAATTAAGCAAGTGATTAAAACTGCTGAGTCTCTTTGAAAAGCTGCAATCTACAGTGCCAGGAGTGGCTTCATTTGACTTCCTGTCAAAAATCTCTTCCAGCTACAAAGAGAAAGTAGTTAAAGTATTTAGAAATACATGCTCCAATGCTTTGCAGAGCTGTGGCCCTAGTGCTTATCAAGTGCAGTTTCATGTTGTGCTAATCTTAAAAGCCAGCAGAATCACTTTCACATTCTTCAACTTCACTTCCCATTGTCCTTGGGGAAAAAAAAATCACATACATTGCGTGTGCTTTCAAAATAAATACTAGAGGGGGAAGGCCAAAACAAAAGAAGCTCTAAGCTGGTTGCTGATGTGGTACAGTAGCGAAACACCTGCAGACAAAATGAACATTTAATATAGCTACTCACATCGCAGGATAGTGATGATTAGCACACTCAAATTTCTGTCTGCCTTTCTGATGCAGGTGAATGAGCATGCAGCTCGGCAGAATGGCAATTACTTCAACAGGCTGCCAAAGATAACAGAGTCTATAGAAAAGCAAATGGGCAGGTGTGGGTGGAGAGTGTATGTGTGTGCTTCAGGGTGTGCACACCAAAAACATCCTCTGGAGGGCTGCTCCACACCCACAGTCCCTCGACATGGTGTCTGTCCTGTTGTGAGCTTCTACACCACATGTGGGCTTAACTTGTCTCTTCTTTTTTTACAGGACTCTCTCTGGTAGCACTTGTAGTTCCTGTTTCATTTGGAATCTTTGTTAACCACAAATGGCCTAGTAAAGCCAAAATCATACTTAAGGTAGGATATATAAGGCTGAAGCCTAAGCAATTATGGACAAATTATGGAATCAGTGGCACAACTGAAGCAGTACATTGCTATTCATAGTATTAGTATCAGACTTCATAAGACCTGGGAAGTTTTCAGCAGAAAACAAATGAGATGATGTGGAAATGTATTGCTTTCCCCCTGCACAAACATGCATGAGTTGCATACATTATTAGAAACCATCATTATCTAAAGAGCCTACTTTTGTCTTTGGCTGCAACTATGTTAGTAATTGAGTTCAGTATTTCATGTAAACCGAAATTGGAAGGAAAGTCATTCAGGTCAACAGTAAGCAGTTTTTCTCTGCAAAACAATAAAAACTAAAATCATTCTGGATAAAAATGCCTTTCTCCTTTTAAGCCAGTTTCCTGATTTTTTGTGTGGCAATTTTAGAGTGTGAAGTCAATTTTTATCAAAAAACAATAAACTGAAAATATTCCAACACTTATAAAAACCTAAAAAAAAATTATTCACAAAATACAGCTATCTTTGCAAGATGGTTTCAGATGCATGAAAAATATGGGGATTTTGGCAAAAACTATTCTCATCAAAATAATAACAATAATAATTTAGCCATATTTAGGGTGACAGCAAATTAATCATTCTGAGCATTTGGATTAGGTTTAAAGAGATTTTCAGACGTGCTGAGAACCCTTGGCCTTTGCTAACCATTCTTAGTTAACACATCAATTATCTAAATTTTCTTAAAACTAGTCTGGTCACTTGTTTTTCTACCTATATTTTGCTATAATTTCTTTGCTATCAGCTCAGACAGCGTAGAACACAAACAAAGCCTTTTTAAGTCAATTAATCTTCATTAAACTGCTAGCTCATCATGTTGCATTTTTAAGTGCACTCACAGCTTACTATTTATGTTTAATCATTTAAGGGAAAAGCATGAACTTGTACTAACACGAAAAGAAACTCTACTTGATGTCCCAGCAAACCACTCTTTCATCCCCTTTCTTACCGAGTGGGTGAGCAACCCACAATAGTCCATTGACAGTTTGCTTTGTGTCGGACAGTGAAGCATCAAGTGAAGATTGAGCTGTAGCTGTCAGATTGAGGCCCATACAGTGAGAAATTGAGACAAGAGCAAAAAGACAGTGTGCCAGGTGAAAGACGAGCTTGTCATGGCCAGACCATGTTTCTTCTTCCTAGGTGCATGTGGTTAATAGCTCAGGCAAGCAAAAGCACTTGCTCACTGAGTGCTCTTAAAAATGCTTCAGCCAAAGACTGATGAAGCCACTTCAATGGAGATACATGTTTTAGCTGAGGAATAGGTTCTCCTAAGCTTAGCCTAAGAAGTCCATCTCTGAGATCCCTGGCAATACATGCTATAATGACAGATATTTCACTTGGTATTGAGAAGACAGTTAAAACATTTTTAGGCAAGCAGCAGTAAAGATCTTAGTACACTCAGACAAAAGAAATAAGAACAACCACAGTGATTAGGTCCATGTAGAAGAGCTGTACAAGCTCACAGCCAGTTTTCAGGCACGAATCTTCCGCTCCATTAAAGATTTACCTCTGCACCTGGCAAATAATTTCCAAGCACTAGCTCACTGGCAATCTAGTGTCTAGTTAGCACATATTGTACCAAGTCCCCAAGGGGAGGGAGAAAAATGCAGTCTTCTGCCTACTAGGCTGTCAGTTTCCCAACAGCTCTGGGGGGATGTTTCTAATATGTGCATCATTCCTTGCTCATTTCACACCTGTGAAATTATTTTTAATCTCCAGTTCTAAATAAAATTATAGGCAGGGCCTCAAAAGGCTAGTTTTACAGGTATCTGCTATAGATACCAATTACGGCGGTGTCTTGATCTAGAATTGTAGTCACACCTTGAAGTACATAGTACATCTCCTGCTTGGAAAAAATGGCAGCTCTCTTTCTGCTGTGAATTGTATTGCTGTCAGCATTAGGTTTTGTGTTCAACAAGATGTTTCAGTGACTCAGAGGCAATCACAGGCAAGTTTGGCACCGTGTTTGTAATGGAGGTCTCATTCGCACACTATTCTGTGATTCTGTGAT
Organism: Lichenostomus cassidix; assembly: GCF_008360975.1. Taxonomy (NCBI): domain Eukaryota; kingdom Metazoa; phylum Chordata; class Aves; order Passeriformes; family Meliphagidae; genus Lichenostomus; species Lichenostomus cassidix. The sequence continues at coordinate 36,969,838 of NC_139479.1, forward strand.
TCTGTCTCAGTCCCTCCTCTTTCCCTTCACAGGTTGGTTCCATTGTGGGAGCAGTGCTCATCGTGCTCATTGCTGTGGTTGGGGGAATACTCTACAAAGGCGCCTGGATTATCTCACCCAAATTATGGATCATTGGCACCATATTTCCAGCAGCTGGCTATACTTTAGGATTCTTTCTGGCTCGTATAGCTGGTCTGTCTTGGCACAGGTAAGGAATACTCTGTGACAAAGACCCATAGCCTTTTTTCAACTGTGTAAAAATATTTTATTCAATGATTAATCAATGCTGAGAATGCTCCATAAACCTTAGTTATGTGACAGAGTCACTCATTCACCAACCTTTTTATGCAATACTATGGAGACAAAACTTTTCTTGTGCACATTTATTTACAGGTTCTGACTATAGCATTTCCTCCAATCCTTCATATGTTCTCCCTTTGTGTGCCAATGTCTTGCACTTCAAACAAGTGAAACAGACGTGACTTGTAAGTGGTTTGGGACTGCAGTAAAACTACTCATGTAGATGCAGCAGTCTACAATTTAAAAAATCATTGCAAGAGAGTGAGACAGTGAGTGCCACATATGTGCCTTGAAGGTGGTTCACAGTCGTTTACAGTTGCTGAGCTGCCAATAATTGCTGGTACCACTCATAGGTGGAGTGTTTTGATGACTTCAGCTGAAGGATACAATTTTCTTACTTATCCATTACATTTTTTGCTTATCCAGATTAGTAAAAAGCATGAGCCCACTGGATGCTATTTCACAACTGTCTTTGTGTTGTTCTCTTTAGATGTCGTACAGTGTCTCTGGAAACAGGCATGCAAAACACTCAGCTATGTTCAACTATAGTACAGCTCTCATTCACTCCTGAACAACTTGAACTGATGTTTACTTTCCCACTCATCTACAGCATCTTCCAGCTGTTGTTTGCACTACTAATTTTAGCAGGTAAAGTATAATGATTTTCTATTATATCACTGTAGATACCATTATTATTATCAGTTTAACTTTTCATGTATATGGCAAAAAAAGAGAGGGATAAAAATAATCAAATGGATTTCAAAATTAAAGTTTAGCTTTAAAAACTGTCTGGAGGTGTTGAAATGTTTTAACAATATAAGGAAAGAAAGTGTTGCATGGCTATATGTTACTACAGTACCTTTTTCAGGCAATTTTAATAATTCCTTTATTTAATACTAAACATATATTAATCCTCAGGCTACCGTCTTTACAGAAGGCACCGTGTCAAAACAAAGACAGATGTTGAGAAAATAGAGCAAAAAGAGGACTCAAAATCAAATGGTAAAATAAATGGAGGATTTGTACCAGATGAGATGAAATAGGCAAATACCTCTTCTCCCACCAAGTGTAAAGATAAAAATATATGGTTTACTTAAAGCTTTTTTTTTCACATGCTGTTTTTTCATGGAAATATTTAACTAAAGAAGAAGTTCTGCTGATGTTCTGCAGTGTGACTTTAAAATTATTAACTTAAGAAAGATCTACTTTGATTTTTAACATGGTTTCTGCCACAGTTGGAGAATCTGGTTTTGAGGCTAATTCCTTAAAAATATATATTGGTTTATTATGGATTATTTAACAAAAAGCAGAATAAAGGTGGGCTATTGCTAAAAACAAGCAGATATCTGTAATACCAACTCCAGCCTGTGGTCCTGCAAATTCATCTGCTGGTCTCAGCCCACACACCAAACAAAGAGAAATCTTGTAAAAATGCAGGAGCAGGAGCAGGAATTAATGTGGAAGATCTGGTCAGGCTGAATATGAATCAAGCATGAAATTGGACCAAGCCAAAAATGAAGTAAAAGTTTCATTTAGGTGAGTCTGGGCAGACTAAAGCACTCTATTAATTGCTTGAAGATTAATTCATTCGAAAGCTATAATTTTAACAAGTGTAAGGTACCTTATGACTCCATTTTTTTGCCCAAAGTAATAGAAAGTAATAGAATGTAACAGTCTTACCTCTTCAGCCTGGGTCTTTTAGGTGCTGGAAACATGAACAGAGAGACAAAGGTGAGGGTGTAAGCCTTGAGCAATTTTAGTGACAGCAGTGACAGCTGCATACAAGGAGCAAGCAGAAGTTCTGGAAGTGTAAGAAATTCTTAAAGCTTCTCCACTGAAAGGAAGGCATTTTCATCCAGGACTACTTCCACCAATCTTAACATGAGACAGCAGAGCTTGGAGAGACTTATACATTTTTGTTATTTTATGAGCTAAATAAATTTGAATCTGCCAGAAGTCTAAGACATGTAGATATCGATGCATTGATAATTTTAAGACTTTATTTATATAAACCATGAATAGAAATAATTGGATGTACACATACATTATACATTACTCATTTCTGAAAATTTAAAAGTGCATATGGAAATCTCTTCTAATTGTGCGGAGAAAATTAATATAATTCTAGGAGACACAGTGCAGTAAACTCCTTGCACCTGTAATTTTTCAAGGAAACATTCAGTAACATTAGTCCTGTAACTGTTATGTAAAGAAAATATCCAGAGTACTTCAGGTGAATGAGTGAGAGGTTAGCTGACCAAAAAATTCAAGAATGAACCAACTGTCAGTGCATGGAAACAACACATCTTTCTGTCAAGTGGGCTTTGCAAAGTATGGTGAGTTAATGTGGCAATTTTTTTACCAACACAAGTGAAATTGTGGAATTTAAGTTCCTGCTGTGTAACTTTCCACTGCTGCAGAAACATGTCCAGTACTAAAGAAAGAATAAATTATTGCTGTCTACCACATGTGGGGGAAAGGTTCTCAATATGTTCCTGAGTTCTGAGAGGCTTGAAGCTGCTTTATTTTTGGCAGGGAGATCAGAATGGTCACAGCCTCCAAGGAGGGGTTCAACACTGAGTGGGAGTTAATACACAATGAGATGTGCTGTGTTTTATAGAACAAAGATGAAACAGAACAATGTGGCAAAGATTGTTATGCAGAAATCATAAACTGTGAAACAACACATTCACCAAGAAAAGGATAATATGATGTTATTTGTAACACCTGTACTAAAATAGTTAGTCTTTCTCCTGCATCCATCCAAAAATGGACAGCAGAATTTAGTAAGGATCATGTCTTTCTTATAAAAGAAGCTGCTACTCTTCCCCCATGCTGAACTTTGAACTCTCATGTTTCTGTCAATACATCAAGCAGATCTTGAAAATGTGTTTAAGAATTATAGTTTGTCTTGCTTACACTCTCTGTGTATGGTGGATGTGTATGGGTGTGTGTGGGTGTGTGTGTATTTAACACAACTGTATAAACATTGAACTAAATAAAGCCAGAAACTATTTATAATTTTGCCCACTGGAGTAATTTAAGGTAAAAATGATTGAGACAGAAACCTAACATGCAGACAGAGTTTATAGCTTTGAGATGTAACAAAAATATCTCACGTTATGTGTCAAATGGGTATGTTTAATAATCACAGAAACATAGAATAGTTTGGGTTGGAAGGGACCTGGAAAATTCATGTAGTCCAACCCTCCTGCAATGATCAGGGACATCTTCAACTAGATCAGGTTACTCAGAGCCCCACCCAACCCAACCTTGAATGTTTCCAGGGATGGGGCATCTACCATCTCTCTGGCTAAAATGATGAAGATTATACAAACACAAGATATCACATGCCATATTTGATACACATTTTTAATGCATGTGTGCACTCAAGGCCTCTGATGAAGGAAGGAGGCTGCAGTTTCTGCAGCCATTACAATTATATCTAAAAAGGACTGTATGTCCCAAGCCTTATGTGAAGCCAGCTCAAAGGTTTTACCCAACATAAGCCCCTAGAGCAAATGAAACCTAAAAAACACCCAGGGCCTGATAATGTTGGGAGAAGCAGGCTTATGTTGATGTGACAACTTCTAAATCTCGAGCTGTGGAAGTCTGGGCAGCACCAATATCAGACCATCACTGGTGGAGCTGAGGTGAGCTATCTCACAGTAGTGTAAGGAACCATTGGGGAATTTGTGTTCTCTCCCTGGAGGTCTCCAGAGAGATGTTAAATGTCTTTGACTGTCAGACATATAAATGCTGGGATATGGGCTATTCATTTCCAGGATTCTGATGGCCTCCAGGCTTGCAGTTGCAGTTGTCTTGGTATTGTCAAAAGGAAAACCCTGGACTGCTGAGATCAGCTTGTTTAATCTCCTCAGTGTCATCTCCTCACATTCACAGTATGAAAATCCTTTCAATGAAAGGCAGTATCACTTAGTCACCACTGCTTTTTAGGCGATATTCTATCCACAGCAACATCCTGTGGATGTGACATTGCAGGCTGTACAATTTAAAAGCATCATGCAGTGTTATTCAGGCTAAGAAATGCCCATTCAAATTAGCTCTTACACATACTGACAATCGTAAATTTACCACTCCTAAGAAGTTACACATATGCCTTAACAGGTTCTAGGCTACCACTGCTAGTCTGCTTTTAGATAGTCATTCATGTCCAGAGTGCCTGGGTGGTCCAAGGCTGTGCTTCAGTGCTGGTTCTTAAGTTGTTGCGCTCAAAATGAGATGAAGGATGTCTAAGGAGAAACACCCTAAAAGCTGAAATGACAGTTGAATTAATGCCTTACTTATCCCAAGGTCTGCAGTATAAGGCCTACAAAGATGCAACAATCACACTTGCCAAACTGATCTGTAACCATAAATCTAGATATAAAGATGTATTCCCTGGTCAGCAAAGAGAAGGAGACACACCACCACAGAGTTAATCATTGCCCATCTCTATAAAGCAGATTGAGATGGCCTGACTTAGATCTAATATCTAAACTTTTAGTCTCAGACAGAGAAAAGAAGAAAATTATTATCTCTTTTTGTTTTTATTTCTTTTTCTGCATGAAGCCTCTGAGCATCCAGTTTGTTTCCTTTAACCAGGAAGATAGGCTTTGTAGTTGAGAAAATGAAATCTAGGCAAAACAAAGGACTGTATGGTGATTCTAATCTTCTATTATATAGCTTCTAATATAACTATTTTCTCATCTGCTCTAAAGACAGGTAGAAGAACTTGTTCGCTCATATAGTGTTCTATGTCTGTCAGAAGAGAGTGTAATTTGGATAGAATTAACAAGAAATTGATTTGCCATTTATATTAAATGAGTTTCTTGTTTCAAACTAATAAGGTTATGATGTTCAAAACCTGCTTTCATAATACCTGCCAGTCAGTATCATTTTTGTTCAGCCACAGGAAAGAGAAATGAGCTTATTTTTTCGTGGCCCAACCAATTAGCATACTGTACACTTGACGCAAATCTAAAAGAATAATGTATAAGAGAAGGTACAGACCTTCTCTTCTGGGTATCTGATCAGAATCTGCTCTCTACAAAGACACAATAATTGTATTGTTTGCTCTCATCAAGAATTAAAGCAAATATAGTATACCAGTCCCATAACCAAATGGTAATTAACCGGGCCTGACTAGATTTTTCAAGCCAGAAATGAAGGGCAGTAGAAGTAAATTTCTGCATCTGTCTCCTAAGAAATGTTCATTCTGCTCCAGAAGATCTCAGTCAAACTGAACACTCACCATATTACTCAAAATATCAAATGGAAAAATAACTTTTGCTTGCCAGGATACGTGCCAGTCTTCGAACTGGAATTGCAGAATATGGATAACTGAAGGTTCTGAAGGAGTCCTAATTTGTTTTCATGAATAGATATGTGCTGTGGAATGATATCACCCTCTCCCTTTAATTTCCACTAAATTTAGCTATCTACAAGTGAGTTTGCAGTATCAACATTCATCCTTCTCCAGAAAAAAGCAGTCAGTACTGTCAGTAGAAAAAGATAGATATCTCTGGGGAGCAAGCCATCACACTCTTTGGACATCTGATTTAGGACCAGGAGAATTCTGGAAGGAGAAAAAGACATTGTGCAGAACCAAGCACGAAATTCAATTGCCTGAACACAGCCACCTAGTGCCATGTGAGATGCCCTGGGATGTCTCGCCTGGATTTCCACTGCCAGTCCAGGAAGTCACAAGTACTCTGTAGGTCCTGTGCCCTATCTGCATTTACCATGGCCCTACAGCAACAAAAATGGCACCACACAATTTTTTAATCATCCTAATCCTCGTAACTTCTATGTAATTCATCTGTATTTGCAGGGTTTCCCACGATACATATTAATTCATCTGCAGTCAGGTGAAAGTTGAGAACTTCACATGGGATAATTGTAAGGCCATAAGAAGACCCTTGCAATATATTGTAAAATATTTCAGAATTTAGAAAAACAAACTACAAAAGTGTTACTTTCAACTGCCTCTAGGAACAAACCAGAAGTATGACTCCTTAAAAAATTTCCCCCACCCCTGCATCTCTCCCTAGAATTACATGGGACTTGGAAAGGTCTAGAAATAAAATTTGGTGAGAAATTCTAAACTATGTCTACGTAAATAAAGACCATACAAAAAGTATTAGTGATATCTCTACTTGCTCATAATGAACTTAATGTAAAATGAATCAGTCAATTACCAGTTTGACTTGAAAGATCATAAATCAGCCTACTAACTCAGATGAGGCTTGAAACTGGAAAACATGAAGCTTTAGAAATATTAAATTGAAATATTGGGCATCCTCTTTTGGACTTCAATTATTTGGGAATTCAGCCATGAGAACTGAACTTTTGCCTTTCTAACCACCAGTTGAGAAATCTTTTGCAATCACAGCAAATACTTTAAAATTCCAAAGAAAGGGAAGGGAAAGCTCAACCTCCTATTGACCGCAACAGGGAGTGGATCAGCTCCTTCAAGTGGTTCACTTCCTGGTTATTACATATCTAAGATATTGTTATGAAAAGGTTTCTCTTCCAGGCAAACAGAACCTAGATGATTTCCCTTAGAGCACACAAAGCTCATGCATTTTCTCATTCGCTGCAATTGTTCCCTGGCCATGAGAAATATTAGCAATTACACACCCAGTGTTTCTACTCACACAAATTTAACATTGTTTCATATCTTATAAATGTAACTTAATTTCTTCAGATATACTGATTAGGTCTGCTGATCAGGTAGCATTAAAGTAATTTGATACATTCTTTTAAATATGACTGCAGACCTTCTGTCTCCTTCTTCTGCAGTGAGTTTATGTATTACTCATTTGGGAGATTTCATCACAGTTTTTAAAAGATGCTCCCTCCATCTGAATTCAAAATAGAAGTGAGGAGGTCATATTGAGATGGTAAGGCCCTGATTAAATAATTTGATGGTACAATTAATTCCCCACAAGTGGAATTAACTGCAGGGGATTAATGAAAATGTCAGGGTTACAGGTTGTGCTGGTGATGTGTTTCTAATGTCAGTAGTAAATCTGCTGTAGGTAGAACACAAATTCTTTCCATGAAAGGCTTTTTCTTTAAAAATACACCCTGAACTCATAAAATAAACCACAGCTAGTATGGAACAATTTTCCATAAAAGTGCACCTACTGATGAAGCAGACAAAACATACAGCTTGCCTAGAAGAACACATATTTCAAGTTTAAGATATCCAGTGATTTTTTTTAAATGATAAAATTAATGCACAATATGTAAAAAACAGGCTTAATAAAAAGGTAAAGAAAAAAGACTGATTTGTGGACCATAAATTCACTGCTAGCAATTTAATATGATGTTTGAGGTGAAGCTTGTAGGATAGTCTTTAATAATTGTTTGCTGGCAGCTGCAGACATGTGGCCATACCTCTTACACCCTTTTCTTAAGCACCTACTTGTGTCATTGCCAAGATAACTGGAGCTCTCAAGTTCTTGTGTTTGTTTGTGCAGTCATTTCCAGTAAACATTAAATCCAAGGAAAAACACAAGCTGCTTTCAAATATTTTGCCTGTTGAAAGGGAAATTACATCTGAGTAGAAGGATAGAACAATCTATAGAGAAATGAGCAATGTGGTGATGGGGGGAGGACAGGAGAAAATTGAGATAAAATCATTTTATGAAGACCTACCTAGCTGTCTATAGAGGAACCAGTCATCACATTGATTTCTCTCTGTTCTGTAACACTTCACCTGTTCTTCTGGGCTTTTCAGAAATCTTCCACAGAAACCATTTCACATACAAATGAAAACCTACCAAAGTCAGGAAACATAAAACACCCAGACGGTTTACAATATCAAAATCACAAAGATTGCTTGGATCACCACTGGCATATGGTCAGACTAGTTTGCAATTGAAGAGAGCATGTCCTCCTCGAGGTCTTTGCAGTCACCCAGAAACACTGTGGCGCTACAAAAGGTGTAGAGGCTTCAGCAGTGTGAGTTGGGAGGAGAGGAGTCAGGGATGGCTGGGAGAGGAAGTATTGTTCAGGCAGTGGTGAGCAGAGAGCACCATTTCACCCTTGTTCTCCAGCCAGCTGGGCTGCACCAGCTGTACTCATACCATCCGTGAGGGCAGTGGAGAAGGATGAGGCAGTCACACTCTCTGCTTGCTTTTCCCCACTTGCTTCCCTACAGACCAGAACCAGGCCACAAGCCACCACTTAGGCTTGTAGGACAAGAGAATAGGCTGGGCTCAGGCACAAATCCAAGCTAACCTGACAGCAGAGATGCAAGTCTAAGCTACCCCTTTTCTAGTAAACAAATTGGAGACAAGTCTCTGACCCCAAAGCCAAGCAGCACTGTCTCGCTCACAATGAACAAAGCTCAGCTCTCTTCCCCCAGGAGCAGGAGGAATATATTTCTGGCTCCCTTCTGGAAATATTCTCCTTCCTCAGCCCTAGCCTGGCACCACTCAAGGGTGCCAGGTCACAAGAGCTGAAGCTGTGCCAGGAAGGGTGCAAACAGTCATGGGACAGCCCTCAAGCCCATGCCCTCCTGGTGGCTTATTAACTGGTGTAGACGTAACAGTACACGCCCAAACCCACTTTTTTCTCTTTAAACACTCAAAATTGTCTGGCTTTAGTGGGGCCAGAGAATTCAGGGTAAAGACCTTGTATTTTCCCTCTATTGTTTCCTTATAGGCTTGTGGCAGCTCTGACTCATGTTGTTAATGATAAATTAGGCTTTAACTAAGTAGGTATTTCAGTCAGAGCAATTTCTGCTACTATGGAAGAGAGTCTTCATTTGTACAAAGAAATGAGCATGTTCATTCCAAAAGAATGCTATATCTTTGATGCAGTGTTGGGTTGGTTTTTTTTACAATTTAGTTATGGTGCCATTTACACTGCACTTTGAACATTACATATTTTTATTGTCAAATAAATTAATGGCTATGAGAGGGAATGGAAGTGATCCCTGGGATTAAGTTCTCAAAGGAGAATTTCTACTTTTTTACCATGTTATGAATGCTAATTGTATTACATAAGCTATTTATGTTTAACTGCAGAGAACTACAGGGCCAGGTTCAGAGGTGATGTGTTGTCTTTAGGCATGTTTTTCAAAAATCTGTGACTCATATGTAGATGGTCATAGTTACTCACTATAGATGTGCTGTGAGTTAACCCCAGCCAGCAACTAAGTCCCATGTAGCTCCTTGCTTGCCTTCCCCCTCTTAGTGGGATAGGGAGGAGAATTGGAAATTAGGTAAAACTCTTGGGTTGAGAAAAGAACAGTTTTATAATTGTTGTTGCTATAATTTTTTAATAATAATAATAATAATAATGTTGGTTTTATTATTATTGTAATGAAAATTAGAAAGAGAAAGAGAGGTAAATAAAACTCAAGTGAAACAAGTAATGCACCATACAATTGCTCACCACCCACTGACTGATGCCCTGCCAGTCCCTGAGCAGTGGTCATCCCCTCCCCACTAACTCTCCCCAGTTCATATACTGAGCGTGGCATTCTATTGTATGAAAGATCTATTTGGCTGGTTTGGGTCAGCGGTACCAGCCATGCTCCCTCCCTCCCACCTCCTCACCAGCAGAGCAGGGGAAACTGCAAAGTCCTTTACCAACAGTAAGCATTACTTAGCAACAGCTGAAACATCAGTGTGTTAACAATGTTATTCTCATACCAAATCCAAACCACAGCACTGCACCAGCTCCTAGGAAGAAAATTAATTCTTTCCCAGCTAAAACCAGAACAACATTATAAGAAAGGACACTCCTGACAGTGGAGGAGGAAAATTAGTGTTGCAAGACTACTCAGCCAGACACATGAACACCTTTGCAAATGTGTGAAACTGTTTGATGCACTTAACGCTAAGCTCTTCAGAAAAGGTACCTGGATTCCAGAGGTACATCACAGTTTTATCTAGCAGTTTCCCAGACAGCTCAGTAACACAAGCATGTAGACTCTGGAAGTGCTTATAACATCAGCCAGGTCAGAAACAACTTTACCCTGAAGCCCAGCAAGGACTTAAAAATGAGGAATTCCTCCACCAGTGTCTCCTCAGAGTCTCAGTCTAAGAGTCATGCTCTTAACAAACCTACTTGAGTCCCAGAGCAAAAGGGTGTTTCTGCGATTTTTTTTATATGCAGCTGTTGTTGTTGACCCATTTCCTATTCCCTTGACCTCCTTCTCTCAGTGTATATTAGCCAAATCACCTTTACTTCGGGAGAATAGGGAGGGCAGAGGGACAGAGTTCTATTTCCTCTTCCATCTAGGGAGATTTAAATCACATTTCCCAATTCCCTAAAGAAAGCTCAACCAGTTAATTATTTTTATTACACTTGTGCCCAGCACATATCAGAATCCTTAGCATAGAGGCTGTGAGCCTAGCTGTCCTTGTAGTTCTGCACTCAACTGGCTTCCACTGTGTCCCTTCTCTGAGGGACTGAGCATTCTCAAAGCAGAAGTCCTGTGTTCCAAGCAGCATGAAAACTTACTCTGGAGGCAATACAACTGCTACCATTCCTAAAAATTATGCAAGAGCACAGAGAATAATGTGTAGGCACCAAGGGGAATGTACAGAGCACTATATCGTACAGTACTGTTTCCAGCCTCTCCGTCAGAATAATTGGACTGAGCCAGCAGCATATGTGGATTTTGACTTATTCACAAAATTTGATATGAAGGCATTTGTTGAAGCATTTGTTTAATCCCCTTAGAAGAGCATTTTGACACTGACGGTGCAGTAACACAGGACTGCAAGATGCATAAGAGACAGAACAGACACCCTGCCCTGCCCCTGGTGCTGTCCTCCAGAGAACCTCTTCAGCCAGAGGGAAAGCAACCATGAGCATGGCTCAGCTGGTGGATTGTAGGAGTGGGCCACATGGGCAAAGGGTGACCAACACAGCTGCACCCCAGAGCAATGCATGTCAGCAGAAACCAGTGTCAGCCATGGCACCTCAGCTCCTTACACACTCCAGTCTGGAGGTGGAGATCACCCTGAGCACACGGGAATGCTGCTAAATGACAAGATGCCCAGGAAGAAAGGCTGCACACAGAGTTGCAGTTCATGTCCACTGCTATTTGTTTTTGCAGTATTGGCAAAGGCCAGGCCCCAGCAGTACAGCCATTAATCAGGCCCTGTCCTCCATGCTTTAATGGTGTACTCATAGTGAAACAATCTTCCTTCTGGCTGGGTGGAGGTACCGGGACTTCCATCTGAGATATGCCTGAGCATGTGCCAGACCCATCACAGATTGGTTTCTCAAACCACATCTGGTTTCCTCAGGAATTAGACCTTGCATCCAGAAAGGGCCTATTGTACTCACCAGCTCTTTGTCAGCGATTGATAGATAACACTATGTATTGCATGGCACTTAACAACACACAATAATTCTAGACAGAGCCAGAGAGGTGCAGAGAGCACCTCTGTCCTACTTCATGCACACTGGCTAGATCACTAGCAGGGAGATGGGGAAGAAAAGAGAGGTTTATCTATTCCAGAAATACACACGCGAATATATGAGTAGATATAGCACAGAGGGCGCTATAAGGAGAAGAAAGAAATGAGGATGACAGATACCAGAAAAAAGGTGGGAAACTGAGCAACTACATTAACTATTGATGGAAGTAAAGTCTGAGCAATAGAAGCAGAACGGCTACAACCGAAGCAAAGCCAGAGATGTTGATTGCAGCACTGCAATCCAACCAAGATGACTTTTGACATAAAATTGAGACCAGGGATCAGAATTAGCAAGGACAGTTTTTAGACAAAAACATTATGTGGAGCCTTTCATATTGACACTGAGAACTGCCAAAGAATTAACATTTTTCAATATTTCTCTTCTTCTCTATGAAAACGTAGCTTCAAAATTTAGAGATCAAAACAGATGACGAAGTAACAGCTCCAGGTTTAATAGTCCTTCTGTCTTAAACTACATGCTGAATCAAACAGGGTGTGCCATACACTTTTACCAGTGAGTCTCATCTTTACAACATCAGAGATAAAAATGGTTTTTCTTATCAGATAAATTCCAAGAGATATGATACAAGAGCTCATCTAAAAGATGCACTTTGGATTAGGAAGTGAGCAATGGACAACTGCTAAACTGCAAACAATCAAAAGAAAATAATATATTTTGCCCTTCAATCTGTATCCTGGTAAATATACAAAGATCTGTCTCATTCTGTTCTTTTAAACAAAAATTTCAGTAGTTTTTCTCTGTAACTTCCAAGCAGAATTCAGTTTTACTGGCTGCACTACAGGCTCTATCTCCTCAGCCCACTTTAATTTGGCTCGTTAATTTACGTCAAAGTGAGATCCACATTAAGTGGTTTCATACAGTGCACTGTTTCACTCAATTAATGACACAGACAGAACTTGCACAGAAAAAAATGGTGTACTGTAGCAAATATAATCTGTGTATTCTTAGGAAAAAGCTCAGAAACAGCCTAAGCAAATATAAAATATTTTAGTACCATCTTACGGTGCACTCATTACCTAGTAGACTGCACAAATTGGTTCTCTTTTTCCTCCCTAGCTCTGATACTAAATTTGTGCAGGTTGATCTGACCTTTGTATGGAGAAAGGTTTTGCACAGATTACTGGGATTGGTGAATTCAAACTTTAGACTAATTTTAGATCTCAAAGCATAATTGAAATCCTTTATTCAGGTTAATCAATTCCTTGAAATTTTGGCCTAAGTGATAGTACTCCATTGCTTGAAGCACTATACTAAAACTTACTTTCTTTTCAGAACAATAGTAGGGTTCGGCTGCTGAAATTTTGATGTAAATACTACTTTCTATTCTATACCACCAAACTAAACAACTTCAACAGTCTTTAAAAAACAGGGAACTGTGGAGTTAAACTCATAGGTCATCTCAGATCCATCATTCATAGTTCAATTGGGAAACAAATTACTATACTGCTGCATTTGTTTTTCCTTCCTTCCAACCAGCTTACATTATTTTGTCTTATATCCTATTTTTCATTCTATGTCCTGAAGCTAAATGTTTGAAATCATGTAAAATATTTACACAGAAATCAGAAAATATCAGCATTTAACATGATGTATGATGGGAGCAGGAAAACTGAGTTCCAGTTTCATTTTGCTTAATCAGTCCCTGAGATGAGATGGTTTCACTGCACAGCAGACTGTGCCAGGACAGTGTGTTCAAATAAAAAGAACAGAAGACCATAAATATTATCTACCGCAAAATGTGTGAAAAAGCTATTGCTTCTTTGCATATCTTGTTCTTGAAAACTGGCATCAGAGATAGGAGATAGCAAGGTGGAGTAAGAATCCAGGCACTAATTGGTTTAATTTTTAGCTCTGAACAACATAGGTATAGGGTATGCTGATGGTGTACTATCTAGGTGCAGCTGCTTCTACTAAAGCATCTTTATTTACGCAACTCAATGAAACACCAACCCAGACGTCAAGAGGAAAAAGATATCCAATTCACCTCATGGACATGTCCTTGGCCAGTCTGCCTTGGTGGATGTGAGCAAAAGTTCCTTCCATCACTGGCTTTGCATGCACTGCAAGATGTCACCCTGCTTGTTCACAGAGCCCATGGAATGATCACCTCACGTGGCCAAGAGCCACAGAATCACAGAATCATTTGGGTTGGGAAAGACCTCTAAGATCTTCAAGCCCAACCATGAACTCAGCAGTGCCAAGTCCACCATTGATTCCTGAAGAGCAGCTACATCCCAGGTACTGGGGAAGGTACTCCTCATTCTTCTTATGGAAAGCATTACTTCCTTAGGCTTAGCTGTAAACAGAGCCATACCCTGATTATATAAAATTAAATTCATTTATGTGGCGTCAATTCCAAACAGTGAGAAGGATGCTGTTCACTGTGTGTGTAACACAGTCACTACCACAAAGAAGATGGGTGATGTACTCATTCTCTTCTCCTACGACAAATAAATCCATCCTTATCCACCCCAAAACTTGGGGGCCACTGGACCCCTCTTTGCTCCCCCTGCATCTCTGTCCTTACATTACCTTGAATGGAGACGTTTTATTGCAAGGACAGGGATGTCATGCCAGATGGGGAGATGGTGTGACACCATGTGTGTGACAACGTGCACATCTCAGAGAAGTCGTTTTGTGTTCTTTCTATCTAATCTAAGTGCTTACACTGCTGGCATTACTATGACTTCTAAGTGTTTAATTATCTTAGATAATAGTCTAGAGATTGCAGCACAATATTTCCATCAGATTCCATCGCCATTTATTCTGGTTTTGCTGACTCAAATGACAGAAGTCTCCTGGGAGTGTCTTTACCTATGTATGATCTAAAATCTGAAGGAATTTGGTTTCCCATGCCCTATATGGCAACATCATTTTAATGTTAAAATAAATTCCTTTCTTTGCGGAATTCTCTCTTCACTGTGGTAGTCACAACTGACACTTTTCCACGGGAATCCAGTACTCTAATCCAGTGTCTTTCAGGCTTGTATTTACCAAAGCAATCTAGATATGAACCTGTATGCACTTTTAACTCTACCATCTAGCTCTACTGCGTGCATGCCCTGACATATTACTGCAGAAGCCTTCACTAACACACCAGCTGCCCTCTCCATTTTCTGCTGTAGTTGCACCCAACCCAGATTGCTGCCCAGAGCAGGTACTTTCTTCTTTTAGTGCAATGCATGAGCCCTGCACAAGAGCACAAAACATTCAGCTTCTGGGCTTTGGTGGAAGTTCCTTGTAGGGTGGCACAGACAACAGGCAAAACCAGGCAGCTGGCACTTAACACTCTCATGTTGAGCTAAGGCAAAAAGAATGTGAACAGGTCCATTTCCATCCAATTATATTTTATGTTTGCAGACCTGTCCTTCAGAGATTTTGTTTTCGTCTTTCATGCTAATTGGCCAAAATAACATAAATCAGATCTGATCAAAAACACTTGGCATGCACTGAAAGAGGGAAAGTTGAGAGGGGAAGATCAGTCATGTAAAGGTGTGATATGGTCAGTATGAGCCAAGTCGCGAAAGGGTTAGCCTTCTAAACAGCCAAGTTAAATAAGACACAATTGGTGTTAAGTCAACTTCCAAGAGCTCCCAAGTGGAGGCCTGGAGGGACAGGTTTGCTTCAATTGTGTTGTATTTAACTTGGCAATTCAAATGGCAAAAGTCCTTCCTAACTTGGCTCTTGAAACAAATATCACACCTTTATATGGCTTAACATCTTTTGTAAAGTGGAATTTTTTTCTTCATGTTAATTAGATATTGCCATATGTGTGTACATAATGGATATATAGACACACAGTCACAATAAAATATATGTATCAATTAGATATCAATGAAAATTCTCATGGGGGGGTTAAAATTTTCCTACTTCTGGCATGTCATATATACTCAGATTTTTAATCTTGAGGAAAGTGGTTTTCTTAAAGCAAATTCCTAGTGGCCCAGATAGTCCAGGAAGAGAGGGAACTGTAATGAAGGCTTGTAGAGAGAGATCCTCTCCAGTTTGACTTGTTGCTCTTATTATCTGGTAATTTGGGGTTGAGGGGAGAGGGGGGAATTGTCTACTTAGGATTTCAAGTGAATCACCAAATAAAGAGAGCTGGATTTTCTAGTGATAAACCTTTTCCTGATGTCTCCATTAAAGATTGATGAGAGTTGCTAAAGATTGAACAAGGTCACACTGTAGGGCTAAGGTGGGCATTGTACAGGTGTTCTCCATCATGGGAACCAAATTCAAGTGATTGAAAACTAAAAAGAGTGGTGGGATTAAATTCCTTTTTAGCAAATCATTCTTTGACATGACTGAGGCCAGAAGCTCTCTCTCTCTTACTTCATCTCTTAATTTTTAGTGTGATATGCAATGAACCTACACTACTATTTGCTATTTTAGTAACCCAGGTGTTCTTCTCTAGAAAAGCAATAAGAAAATAATTGGACCTAAATTGATCTGTATTGATTTTTCTAGAATGCCACCCTCATTTGCCCTCAAACTTTAAACTGTACGCCCTTAATCATGCAAGCTTAAATTAAAGCACTTCAACCCTCTGATTTCTAAAGGAGCACTTTTCTCTCCTAACAGCCATCCTTTCCAGATAATACAAAGAAAAAATAAATAATTTTTCTGTTTGTTTTGCATTGACTTGAATGAGGGAGATACAACAGAGGAGACAGGGATTTAAGGCCTGAGAAGATATGTTTTCTGGGAGAAACCAGACTCTGTCTGGGCACCTTTGGTCTGGAAAGTGTTTGTTCCCAGAATTGGCTATTCCATTATTATGTATCAGATTTGAGAGTTAAATTTCACTTCCCCACCTTCTCTCAACAAAAATATTGAAGTTAGAAAGCAGATTACAGGCTGATGATAGTACTGCAAGCTGTAAAAGAAACTGATTTGAAACGAGATACCTTGTTACTTGCTCCACTTTTAGTCACTTTTATTTAACCACTGCATTCTTCAAAATAAGCTATGAAAGCATCATCTCAAAATGGCTTTTCTCAGCAATATCACTGGCATGTTTTAAGGTTGGGGCAGTATTCTTCTGCCACTTCAAAAGACATGTCTTTTCGTGGTGATATCACAGTCTACAAACAGTAGACTGGGCAGTTTGGGCTTCTAATCTTGCTGAAGACATCAAAAGAAAGTAAGTGAGTAAATCTGTTAAGACAAGGTACAGGATTTCATTACCTTTCATTGTGTTTTATTGCATTGTCCATATCATCAGTTATAATCCTTGCTATCAGTAGAATGTCCAATTACAGGAAGCTCCAGATACCAATTATTTGTTTAGGTGGGCCATTGTGGTTACCTAATGCACAGTATTTCAAATAGAAACATGTGTTTCAAAGAACATATAATATCCCCATTTGATATTTATGCAGTCATCACTGTTCCAAAGCCATAATTGTTTGCAAAGAGGCTGATTTGGCAACATCATCTGCTGTGATGTTTTATGCACGGACTAATAGACGTTAGGAGAATGGTTTGAAGGACAGTTCAGGAGCTGGGTTCAATTTACTGCTTAGTCAAGGGGTTTTGGGACAACCTGGCAAGTTATTTAGGACTACACCCACAAAAAAACAACAGGGTTCAGGGACGTGAACATGCCAAGGTCACTGCCTGAGCTCCACATGTGACACAGAGGGAGAAGAAGGCAGTAGAAAGAGAGATTCACAGCAACAGCTTCTGGAGCTGGCAGGTCAGCATAAGATAGTTAGTCTCAAATCAGTGGAGAAATTAATATACCCAGAAGTGTTGGATTATAAAAATAAGACTCCCAAGCCCAGATACCAGCCTACCATTAGACTTCAAAGTTATGTAATTGGCTGTTAATGTACTCTACTTCTAAATATAGCTGAAAGAGGGGATGCTACTTCTGCTGCCAGTCATCCTTCGCACAATAACTGAAATAATTGTTTCCTCTAGTCTTTTTTTCAGTTCCATGAAGTCAGTGGAAGAAAAGACATAAATAACAAACATTCCAAATAGTGCTTAGTGCTTTTCTTCTCTGCAGCACAAAACCATAATGATGTCTTATAAATATCCTGCCTTTTTTACTAAGGTTTTGTGTGTAACAGTATGTCACTGCAGAGCTCTAATTTATGTGTTGTGCTTATGAATGTTCCATACTCAGTCTTTTTGACATAGGATGCTGAATGTCACAATTTAAAATAACATTAAGGCTTTAATTGGCTCCAGTGTGGAAAGGCAGTAGCATAAGCTTCCTTGAAACTAGTTGAGGAAATTGTACTATATTATATTAACTTAAAAGTGATGAAATTTTAGTACTCATCTTTCATTTTTTAAAATCTTACTTTGTAATTTAAAAAAAACCCAGACTTCATTGTTGAAAAAAATTAAGTATAGAAAGTTATTTACACTGCTGAAGAACTCTAATGAATGTCCCTCATTCCTTAAGAACCCTCAAAATTAGTAACACACAGTTTGGAGAACAAGTAGGTAGTAAAGAAACAGCAAATTCAAAAACAAAAACAACTTGTGGAGTTTCTGAGGTTCAGGAGTCCAACACTGATTTTTTCCAATCCTCCGAGTTTTTTTCTTTCAGGCTAAATTATGCTCTGTGTGATTCATCAAAAATAGATAAATGGGAACTTTAGATAGGCAAGATAAGTTATCTAGAGTTCTCTAAAACTATCCAGAGAAAAAAATAGCTGTTCCTACATGATTTTGCTCTGTCAAGCAGAAAGGGGTCATGAACATGGTTGGTGCTCTGATCTGTTTGATTGATTCAGAGGGGTTAAAGAGAGATGGTTCTTCCTTTTGGACAGTCACTTGCCATGAGTGTGCATCCAGGCAATACAGATGTATAACTGGTGTGAGGCACAGTATTCTCCATAATAGTCATTGGACATTTTTGTCATTTATAGCAACTACATAATAAAGCAGCCATAGCCTAAGGAACTGCTCTGAACTGGTGCCTCATAGCATCCCTAAATATCTTCAAGATATGGAAGATGTGTTAAAGCAGAGACCAGTGTCCTTGCATGTGTCAAATTCAAACACTGGAGATACTTCACATCAAATGGTAACAGTCATGAAGCATGGAGAGAGCCATCTGTTTCCCATACTTGAAAGAGGTGTTGAAAAGAAAGCTGGTTTTTTTCCCACTTAGCTAAGATTATGATTTTCATGAGGCCAGAGTGTATGCCTGAAGCAAGCAAAAACAAGACTCCCTGTCCTGGGGATGATGACATTTTGAACTCTAATACTACTCTAATATGACTGGAGGAAAAAGAATATGGATAGGTGAAACAAAACACCTGAGTGCTTCAGTTTTATATCAGAAAATTAGGTGTGGGTCCTGTTGTTAATCCCTAGATCCCCTCCATCCGGTGTTTGTGGGAAATGTGCAGCTTGGAGCATTGCCATGGTCCTGCAGTGACAGTGAGAGACTGCTGATGCCAGGCCACGAAGGAGTGCTAGAAATAACACCTGCTCTCCTTCAGATGGAGATAACTCTGTGAGAAAACTGTGACAGCTGTTAGAGATATGGGACACAGCTCTGATGGATAAGAGCATTCAGAGGGCAAAATTTGCTCTAGCAGTTCTGAGAATGCTTGATAACTTCCACAGCACAGTATGGCAGGAGATCAAAGACAAGTATCTTCTAGAAGTCCTTTTCTGTCAACAATGCACTTGGATGGTTTCAGCTTTCCATAAAGAAACTGAAAATAAAACAGAACCTAAATTATCTGTTCCAGTTGCTTGGCAGAGGTCCCCGTGAGAGATTCCCATGGATCTGGAGTGAACGTTTGCTCTACCCATTCTCCTCCCCTAAAAGAAAGGAATCAAGTCAGCATTGACGGTTTTCTTGTTTTTTACGTTAGAAATATATACATCTTTAAAAATACATTACAATAAAATACTCACAAAGGACGTTTAAAAAACCCAAAGAGTTTTTAGGGGCAACAGATTTTTAAGGTCACTAATTCTACAATCAGAGAGATTTATACACTTAAAAAACAGTCCTTGCACAGCTTACAGATGGAAAGTAGATACTGCTTTCATCCAATTTTGCAGCCTTTGCTGAACCAAGTCAACATGTCATTAGTACCAGTATATTTTTACAGCCACTTTTACCAAAGCTTTATGTATAGAGAAAAGTTTGCTCTCTTCAGCAACCCTGGAGACCTTTGTGTTTTCAAAATGAGTAGTGGAAAAGGCAATACTTTCATGGAACATTGTTTCAATTTCTAAAAGAAAGAACATTTTCCAAGGAATCATACTCTTGTTGTAATGCGATAGCACCTTGCTATTTCCAAAGTATTGACAGATCGTGATTTAATATGAACATCTCTAAAATATCCTTAGAATACACTGTTAACATCAGCCGGGAAAATTTCCTGGTTTTATCCCCCTTGTAGGAAATTAATATCTAATCTGGTAAACTATGAAGTTAAGGACATCAGAAAGCTTGTTAAACATTAAGCAGCTGCTGACATTTGAAAAGCATTGTCACTAGTAAGAGCTATAAAATTATTCCATGAAATTACATTTTAAATTAAACTAGAGTTGGAGCCAGGTGAAGAAGAGAAGGATCAGGTAATCAGTGCTAATTAAAGTTTGGTTTCAAAAGCAAATAAATATTTAACACTAAGGAATTATATTTTCACACCAGTTTCCTACCTGGCCATTCTCTGTCAGGCAGCTTGTAGAGCTATTTTCACCTGTGACTTCCCATGTTCCTGTGAAACACAGGTATTCCACTGCCTGCTATAAAATCACCACCCTACTGGGCTGCAACAACTATTTGCATTATTTCAGTTGCATAGAAACAAATAATCATAGATAAGTGATGATGCCAATGTCCTAAGACCACACAATCCCATCAGATACCCAAAGCTAAGAGCAAGGAGTGGATGCAAGAAGCAAAGCCTGGGTAGGGTGAGCCTTGAGGCGCAGGGCTGTGAGTCATTGGCCACCACATGGCATGGAGTGTGTGTCACCCTATGAGACCGATGCAGATGGAACTACAGAAACTACAAAACATAATGTTGGCTGTCTACATATCTCTGTAAATATAATACTTGGAATTTATTACCCAATAAACTCTGACCAAAAGGTTACTATTTGAAGGACATCTTTGCAGAAAGAATACCTGCATCTGATACACAAGTTGCAGCTTTGTTTATGGGAATTCCTACTTGTTTATATTACAGGATTTTATAAAGTACAGGAATGTTTTCATTGTAGCTCCTAATATAAAAATAAACACCTTTATAGAATTCTTCCACAGCTGGCATGAACTCCCACTCCTGTTTTGTACCAGTTAGTTGATTGTAATGATGGCCCTTCCTCCCATTTTGTGCCTCTTACATTGAAGACAGAATTAAGGCAGCCAGGCTGTTGAGATCCTGCTGTGATAAGTGTTCACCACCTACAGAGCTGTGCTGAGAGAGTCCCAGACATCCTCAGGTGGGATTCTTACATCCTATAGCAAATTAGCTATATGGCTGTGCTTGTTCGTGGTGTTTCTCCTCTATGAATAGCTCATGGGACACAAGAAATTCAGGATCTGGTCATTATGTGGAAAATCTAGACAGTCTATCTTTAGGGAGAAGGAAGAAAGGGAAAAAAAAAAGCAAGCAAGAAAAGTTTCTGTAAGGACAGAGGCAGCAAAAGAACATCTAAGGAGACTGAGATTGTAAAGGTGTAACCCCAGAAATTATGCACCATGCAGTCACTAACCCCACTCAATCTCCAGTGGGATAGGGAAGACATACAGGAAAAAAATGCAAGTCCCATAGGTTGTGATAAGAACAGTTTAGTAGTTGAAATAAAGTAAAATAGAATAATAAGGCTAGAAGAAGAAGAAGATTGAAAAGTGAGACAACAAAAGAGAGAGGCAGGAATAAAACCCAAGAGAAACAAGAGATCCGCAACACAGTTGCTGACTACCCACTGACCTAAGCCCACCCTGTCCCCCAGCAGCTCCTGGCCAACTCCCTTCAATTTATGTACCAAGCATGACATTCTATGGTGTGGAATATCCCCCTAGCTGGTTTGGGTCAGCTGCTCCAGCCATGCTCCCTCTCAGCTTCTTGTGCACCTCCTCACTGGCAGAGCATGGGAAACTCAAAAGGTCCTGATTTAGAGTAAGAACTACTGAGAAAATACCAAAACATCAGTGTGTTGTCAACATTATTCTCATACTGAATACAAAAAAAAAAAAAACCAGCACCGTACCAGCTAGTAGGAATAAAACCAACTCTATCCCAGCTGAAACCAGGGAAGAGAGGTAAGAAGGAGAAACATGAGATCCTCAATCCCTTTTTTATCTTCAGTTTTCACTGATAAGAGCCCAGAAACTACAGGATAGTCAGCCTCACCTCAGGCCCTGGGAAGAGGATGGCCCAAATGTGCTTAGGAGCCTTCTCCAGTCATATAAAAAATAAAGTGACTGCAAACAGTCAACATTAATTTACCAAGGCCAGGTTGACACCTGATCAACCTGATTTTTTATCTTGAGGAGATGACTGATGCTGTTATAAGGGGAGAGGCAAGATTATGTCACAAACTTTGACTTTATCAAAGCCTCTGACACAGTCTTCACAGTCTCTGTATCATCAGATTGGTAAAATATGGGCTGGATGAGGGAACAATAATGTGGGTGGGAAGTTGGCTGGACTGCTGGATTCAAGGAGTTGTCATTAGTGGTGCAAACTTCAGCTGGCAGCTAGTTAATGGTGACATCCCTCAGGGATGAAGGCTGGGACCAGCGCTGTTTAGTGTTTCCATTAACATTGTGGGCAGGAGTGTACTCTCTGCAAGTTTGCAGATGGCACCAAATATATTGCTATTCAGAGAGATCCCAGACAAGCTGGAGAAACAGGCTGTCAGCAAAACTTGTAATATTTTTATAAATTATCTAGATGGAGGACTAGAATGCAAATTAGGTCAGTTTGCTGATTATACTAAATTGGGAGTGGGTGTGAGCTCCCTTGAGGGCATAGAGGCCTTACAGAGGGACCTGGAGAGACTCTGGATAGAGAGCTGGCCAATCAGCAACCACGTGAAATTTAACAAGAGCAAGTGACAGATTCTACACCTGGGATGGCTGTAATCTCCATTACATGCACAAACTGGGAATGACAGGCCAGAGAGCAGCCCTATGGAAAGACAGCTGGATGTTTGGGTTGACAGTAAGTTGAATATGAGTCAGAAATGCCCTGGCAGCCAAAACAGCCAAACTCCCTGAGGTGCATCAGGCACATCATCGCCAGCCCGCCAAGGGATGTGGCTCCATTCTGCGCTGCACAGTGTGGCCCCATCTTGAGTCCTGTGCTCAGTTTGGGGCACCTCAACACAAGAACATCAAATTATGAGAGTATTCAGAGGGGGCAAACAAGCCAGTGAAAGGTCTTGAGGCACGACTTGTGAGAAGTGGCTGAGGCCACTTGGCTTTTTCAGGTTGGAGAAGAGAAGGCTGAGGAGGGACCTCATCACAGCCAACAGCTTCCTCAAGGGGTGCAGTGGAGGGCAGCTGCTGATCTCTCTGGTGACCAGAGAGGATGCAAGGAAATGGGATGAAGCAGCGGAAGTTCAGATTGGACATTAGGAAAAGGTTCTTCACTAAGAGGGTGACCAGTCACTGGAACAGGCTCCCCAGGGAATTGGTCATGGCACTAGGACTGCCAGGGTTCAAGGAGAGTCTGGGCAATGCTCTGAATTGTGAGTTTAGTTTTAGGCAGTCCTGAGAGGAGCAGGAAGTTGGGCTCCATTACCCTTATGTGTCCCTTCCAACTGAAGAAATTCTATGAGAAGCAAATGCAAAGTGCAGCATCTTAAATGGGAACAACCGCATGAGATAGTACAGGCTACAGGGCACCCATTTGGGAAGCAGCTCTGCAGAAATGGACTGCAGGACCCTGATGGATAAGTGAAACAAGCAGCAGCAGCTGCAGCAAACACCATCAATATCCTGGCTATAAAAGTGCAGACAAGAGATGTAAGGAAGGACTTTTTGGTAGTTTTGAAACTGCAGTTGGAGTACTGTACTCTGTCTGAGGGGTCTCCACTGCAAGAAAGAGAAGGACATAGTGGAGCAAGTCCAGTGGACTTAGTGATTAAAGAGAGAGGGACGAGTGTTATCTCATTACCCCTAATCACTATCCCTGAACACATAAGCTCTTAGAGAGGAAGTCACATTAATTCATCTGCTGCAAGTACCTCAGGTGAGGTATATTTACTGAATTTTTCAGTGGGAAGGCATGGAGACACAGCCCGAAGCATGATTCAAGGCAGAAATCTCTTTTCAGAGTCTGAAGTATTTTGGAGGTCTCTTGCCTATACAAGAAAAGGGATTTCAGTACATAAGATAGCAGTACCCTCCCTGAACCTTAATTCTTTTTTCTTAACTTTCAAGAAAAAGTTCACTATTAAGTTTCATCACCACTAGCAGCTTTTGGGTTATGCGGGACTCAGTGCTTCTGCTGTGACACCTGTGTGAGATTCAGGAAATTTCACACGCAGTCTTGTTTTTCTGCAATGACACGAGCTTTTGGTAGGCAGGCTTCTGCTGCAGTGCTGGTGTCAGATTTCCCATGGAAAGGGTTCCCTCACTTGTGATTACCTGTGTAACTGGAGGCTTACGCAATTAAACTAGGAGTATTTGAAATTTAGAGACTCCACAGCTTTGATTTACACTCCACTATGAGCCTGAACCACAGAAACTCTGCAAGAAACAGCTGACTGTGCTGTCAAGGCAAGGAAGTTGCAATAGGAGACATAGTCATACTGTAAATATTTTATTTCACATTGCTAATTTATTCTATTTTATATCTATTTTTCTATCAATATTTTAATGTCATTTGCCACAGAGCATCATTATATTTTTTTTTGTCCACAATGAGACTTAAAGACCCCAAAATCCACTAAACTTCTATATGTTTGATACCGTCTTGGATAAATCAGAAATGGGACAACACCTGCTGTGTCCTGTATGTCTTATGGTGACAAGTGACTTTGCTCTCCCTGCACATTCAGTGAGACTCTGTTCCCTCAGTCTCCCTGAGCTGCCAGTCTCTAAAACACACATATATTGACACTCAAGGTACTTTCTGCCTGGTTAACTAGAGAGCATGGCAAGTGTCAGGGCTCAATGTAGAACTCCCAGAGGATGCTGATTGTCTCATAGAGACACTTGTAAGGGAATTCTGTGTGTCCATTCCTTACCTGTCAGAAGTTCTGTTCTCGTTCTCCATTGTGCTCAGCCAAGTTCCTAGTTCAGTTTCAAATGGGTGCAATTGCTACTGCTGCAGTGTTATTGGTGCAAAGCCTAGGGAATGGGAGGTGGAGAGCTTACATATCAATAATCACTCCTAAATGTCTGCACAAGTGTGGAGCTGGGAGCATCTTATGGAATAATAAGAAGCTGGACCTCTGGTTCAAAATATGTGTTCAAAATTAGGATTGTTTAAAAAACAAGCCACTTTTTAAATTTTATAAATTTAATTTAACCTTTTTCTGGTGAAATTAAATTTTTGAAGACCCATGATCTATAGTTTAGCCTAAGCAATACACGAAAAATGATATGCTGGAGTAGGTGTGAGTCCAAAGGCCTATCAGTAGAGACATCAAGCTCTGAGCTTTTTCAAAATCACCTGCAACTGATCATGTGCAAGACAGACATCTTTCGTCCATAATCTCCCTAAAATGCATTTGTTATACAAAAAAGGGACACATTTTCATCTTAAATGCATCCTTACCACATCATTGTACCTAGCAAGCTTGCATATGTGCAATTAAGAGAACTTGCTCCATTGCCTTCTGCCAAATTTATTGATGATCCTTGACCAGTGACAATAAAATAAAACTATTCCATGAATTGTGTAAGGAAACTCCCAAGAACAAAAAAGTAAAATATAAACATATTTTATTGTATGTTATAAAATGAGTGAGAAAGACTTTACTAAACTACTGCAGCTTATCACAATCTTATCTGCTTAGAGAGACAGCTGGCACTGCTTTTCCTTAGAACAGCAACAAAAAGCACTGAGGAACATGGAGATAAATTCTTCACCAGATGATTTGCTTCATAAATCTGTAGTAAACTTAAAATTTTGAACCCTGAATATCTGAAATCAAGGGCCCATGTCAATACATTAGCCTGCTTGAAGAAGTAACCTGTTTTTTAACTGATACTGAGCATCCACAGCTTTTGTTTCATTGAGCAGAAATTCAGCACATACCATAAATTTTGATGCACCATGCATGTGTTAAAGGTACCTGAAAATCAGACCACTTACACTTTGAAGCATAAACTTCTTCCCTAACAAAACCATCATTCACAGGTACATACTATAATTTCTATCATATTGTTAATAGTCTGCCGGGTATGTATGGTGATGCTACAAGTTCCTCACTATAAAGGAATTCTTCCTACTTTCCCTCTGCTAACTTGTCTTATAATAATTTAACAAAGCACAGTTTTTTTCTTTGACATAATTCCAAGATAAGTCACATATGGAAGGCATCATCTTTATTCTATGACAGGTACTCTATTTTGGGGGTTTGTTTATGTGGGTTTTTTAATGGAAATCAAGTGGATCAGCAACCAAGATGGAGAAGATGTAAAAATGAACGATGTTTGGAGGTTTTTGAGTTTTTTTACATATGATATCCAGGAAAAGAATTCCAGCAGTTCTTGTTTTCAGTAAGAATTTTCTGTTTCATCAGTTGTTAGTAAATTTGTCATCACTTACTCAAATACTCAGGCTTTCTTACATCACTGCTTTCTTTTTCTCTAGCAAACTCCTCATGCAGCTGAGCATGCATTTCCCACACAGAGCTGTGCTGGAGTGTCCTGGATCTTGTACTCCCAGCAACCAGGGGTACAGTTTGTCACCCTTGCCAAAACGTTCTCTCTGACCTCAAGAAAAGGAGACACAATGACACTGCTGGTTGTGTTCAGCTGTTTGCACTTCCTTCTACAATGGTGTCCCTTTTCCTTCCACCGTAGTTAGTGAGGCTATAGCACGTAATCTTAAGGTAGAGGAAACAATAGATTCCTTCTTAGGAGGTGCCAGCACTTTTCATTTTCAAGGCTCACATTTTCTCTCTTCTTCAAAAGAAAATGACTGGGCAGCATTCTTGTCAAAGCATTTTCCTGACCCACGCTTCTTTTTATAACTTCTACAGGGCTAATTGTCTCTGTGTCACAAGGCTTTCAAGGTGTCAGTAGTGAAGTTTTTATCTTTCTGCCCATAAGCCTTAGAACTGGTGATCCTAATAAATCATCCTGAATTGTGCTTCCATACCCTCACAATGCTATATATAGTTCTTTTGAAACTTAAGGAACATTTTTTAAGTCAAGTTCATTGTACTGAGTTGTTTAAAAAACAGTTTATCTTTTCACACTGTAACCTTGAAACAAGTCCAAATAATACTTTAAAATAATCTCCCAAATTAGTTACCTAACTATTAAAAATTCACCATGGATTTCATACCAAGTACAATGTAATGTACAGTGTTCAAATACATAGTCTTTAACGCACTGAAAAATGTTTAAATTTACAACAGTTTGAAGATAACCTGCACCAGTCTTGAACTATGAATGAAGAGAATTCCAAAATTATTTATTTCATTTTTATAGTTTTGCTATTTTATTTGGGTTTTTTAAATGATTGATTGGAATAATTTATGTATTGCAAGAGTAAAATATCTTTGTCCTTCAGATGAAAATAAGAGTTATGCTTATTTTCTGACCCCATTATTAACACTTTCCACAGAATCTTCTAATTTTACACATATAGGCAAAAAAAATTGTTAAGCTTGAAAATCTTGGGGATTTTCTGCTGATCATTGATCTGGAGTATTGCTTTTAAGTTTTGACACAATGAGCTCATTTTTATTTCCAACTGAAGACTTTCAAAATAATTTCTAGGAATTAATATTACTTGTGTCTTACATTCTTCTAATCACTTTTTCACAGCTCTGGAAATTTGCTATTAAGAAGTATCTAAAATTCTGTGTCTACCATCATCATGTCTAGTCGGCATTTCTTTTTTAATGAAGTAACCATTTTTAATTCCTAGAAGAGCTGAGGATGTTTTTTAATACTTGGTCTAATATTTATTGTGGTCTTTTTCTACTCTAGCTCTTTCTTCATGTCTCTTTTTGCCTATGGATAGTTTAAAAATCAGCCCATGAAGAAACCTACAGAAGTGAAAACAAGCATCAAAATAATTCCCATAAATTATTCAACTATAAATCCAGTGTTCTTCTGTCACTTAAAAACAACCATTGGTACTAAGATGGTACACTGTCAACATAAAACTCACTAGTAATTTTTTTTAAATATGCTGCTTATATATAAACAGGCATTTACACATATACGTTGACTTTTCAAACAGCAGCAAATAGAAGCATCAATTTATGCATGTAAATAACATTTAAAATTTCTGCCTTTGGGTCTAAAACAGCAAAAACCAAACAAAACAAAACAAGAAAAAAAAAACAAAAACAAAAAATCAGCTACTAAAAGGGAGAACTCCACCACTTGCTCTTCTCAAAGTGATAGTTTTTATCTGAAAGGGGGGCCACCACAACCCTTCTGCAAGGATGGATCAAGGCTGGTACTACTTCTGGGCAGAGCCAGGGGAAGCTGCTGCACAGCTGCTCCCCATCACCCAAGCAGGGGACTTGTGGCTCCTGGGGTCTCTACACCCTTCTCCATCCCATTCAGAGGGATGGCACCAGGTATTTGGGTTGCACCTCTGTGAAAGGACGGATGGG
Source organism: Lichenostomus cassidix (assembly GCF_008360975.1). Lineage (NCBI taxonomy): Eukaryota > Metazoa > Chordata > Aves > Passeriformes > Meliphagidae > Lichenostomus > Lichenostomus cassidix. The sequence goes on from NC_139479.1 coordinate 36,998,368, forward strand.
GAAGCCCCAGGTAATTTCAGTGTGAGGGGCTGGCCAAAACCTCACAGCACAAAGGGCAGATGCCTCCAGAGCCTGCTGCCACACAAGAACCCACCAGATATTTCTGAGTGAGCCTCTGAATTGTGAGTAGCATTTTTTATGGTTTTTAATTGTCAGGAAAGCAAATAACTGGGTTTTTATGTTGTAGTGACATTTTAAAAGAAACAAAATCATCAATTGCCATATTCCCACACCCTAGACTAGAGGATGAAGAGCACATGTGCAAATCAGCACATTGCTGACCTACTGCATATAAACACTTCAGATTCTTATGATTCCCAGTCTTGCAGAAACTTTCCATTCTCTCTAGCATGTTCTGGCACTCATCCACTTTTTTGTTTTCTGCTATGCATTGAAATTTGCTGATGTCATATCAGGAGAGATCGGAAGATGTTTGCATATGACTCAGTGCAAAAGGTTGCCTTTCCCATAAACCTTCCTCCTTCCTGTGCTTTTCAGAAACTAAATATATAAAACCTCCTTAAATAGTAATGAAGCTGACAGTTACAAAAATAATGAATCCTAGTACTTAGAAGAAAGTTATGGAACTAAATCTTTTTAACTTGATAGTAATTTTGTGAAAACATATTCAATTTCAAATAAAACATAAAAAGGCTAAAGATGAACTTTTAGTGTACTATCAGTATATACATTTGTGCCAAGAAAAGTAAAATTGAATAGCAATATTAATGTAGAGAAAATATGCCAGATTTAATCTTGATCTCCTATTGGTATGAGAGAGAAGCCTATGTAACTGATAAAACTGAAACTTTCATCTGCTATACCTCTACCTCACAGTAATTGTAGCAGTTTACATCATCCCCCAAAACATTCCGCAAGACAAAGATGCGTCTTTTGATGTACCAAAATAGCTTTCTACAAAAAAAAAAAAAAAAAAGAAAGAAAAGGAGGCAAAGTGATTGCAAAAGCTTCAGTTTCATTCAGCAAATATGGTTACTCCTTTTAAAATTTGTAGAGAGATGCATGAAGCATCAGATACTAGCAAAACAGGCATGGTACAAACATTTGCCTTGTCATTCTGGAAAATCATTGACCAAAAATGAACATGGTGGAGAGCTTTCCCACCACCTACCTTTGGGCACTCAGTATTTCCAAATAAACCTGATTTTCCTGGGCTCTCTTTGTGCACAAGGAGGAGATAAAAGTATCACCGTGTTGAAACTCACTCAGCTTCACTCCAGAGCCCCAGCTGGTGAGTGCAATACCTGCATTGCTGACTGCCACAGGCCTTGCTTTTGTACATGCCAAGTGTCCTTCCTGCTGAGGAAACAAGCCATGGCAAGATACCATGAGACAGGTGTATTTCTGTATGCGAGCTCAGAACACTCAAAATTAGATTTCTGCCTTCAATCACTCCCTAAGAAAGCCTCTCTCTCTAATGGGAGACTATATTTAGACTAAGAGGGAGACTACTTCCTAAGCTAGGCTGAGTACCTGAAGTTCTGGTACCCAAAGCTAGAATGTGTGAACTATCCCTGAGTTCCAAGAGAGGTTTTCAGAGCCCACTCAGAAAACATAGAGAGAAAGTATGGAATTAATTTGAAGTTTTGTTTCAAAAAATAATTCTTTACTTATTACTTTGTCCTCTCATGGACGTATGAAGAAAGAAAAAATTTTGGAGGAAATTTCTTTCGTTCACTTTAAAGATATGTTGTCAAGCTAATCATTACACAAGTTTCAGCAATACTGCCTGCATTGTGCTATCCTGATTTCATCAACTGTTAACTCTATAAAATCAAAGAGGGATAAAGTTCAAGATAATCACTGAAGAATGAGTATTGCCTCATGAAATAAAACAGTACTATAGCTACCATTCATTGGAATTTAGAGAATTTAGAGGTCAGAACTGCCCAAGGTTTACATTCTCAGATACATTACAAGCATTGCCTTTGATACAAATAAAACTCCTATGGACTGTATCAGTCTGTACTGTTCACAGTGCTGAGTCGTTAAAAAGAATGAGAATCTGAATTTAGCTTCACTGCACATCTTGTAGTTACAAACACAGCACCACAGTGCCCTAACTTCATCAAAAAGTGCTTTAAATGGGCCACTTAAAAAGAACAGTCCTACGTCATTTGTTGGCTTTCATACCCATGAGATCTGGAACTTGATGCATGAGCCCCTGGGATAAAAACTAACATTTGTTGAGTGGATTCCTTTAGGCACAGCTGATGCTAACTACACAGCATCAGCTACTTGATATTACATACTCACAGCTCATTCAGGATAAGTGTTAAGGACTTATGTGTTAAGGTTTGTGTGCAAAACAGTGATGATTAATATTCTGTAAGATTTAGCCATTATCAAGAAGTATGATGTTAAGCAATTAATTTAGTGAAGTTAAATTTAAATGTTTAAAGCTGGCCTGATTTTTCAGCCTTCTAAACATTCCCATCACAGTGATCATTAATTTCCTAATGGGTATGTGTTCATTTGCAATGCTGTTTGGCTTTATCCCACACCTTGAAGCAGGCTGAATTGTTACCATTAAATTAAATGCAAGCAGATACAGATTAAGTTGGCTGTCTAATATGTTTGGAAATAGTCACTTTTCCTTCACTTTAGCCATCTTCTATCTTTCTCTCACGTACCTATTCTCATACCCCTTTTTTCCCTCCTTTGGAATAGATTATCTCTTTCTCTCGCTGAAATATTAAAAAAAAACTCTATTTCACTTTTATTTTTGTTGTGAACATATATTCTTTATGAAAGGCTAAAGAGAAGCCACCCATACAGGTGAGTACACTGATGAATTTTACTTAGCCACAGATCCCATAGAAACATGGGGTTGGAGTACCAGCCCCAGCCAAGATGTCTAAACCAGCAGAGATGAATTGCACTGTGAAAGTGGCTATTTCTCTTCATTAACTGGAAAAAGAATTCAGGCACTTAACTTTGAGGTGGTTCAAGCTGGCAAAACAAGTGCTGCCCGGAGCAAAGAACTGATGAACATTGCTTCATAATGCTGTCAGGAGTTCAAGGCCACTGTTTAAGTGCAGGATAATGCAGGAACCAGAGTGAGCTGCACAGGCATATGATGGATTTCTTCATTTTCTCACCAAGTTTCTTCCTTCCAGGAAATACTAGACACTTGAGCTTTGGAGTTCTGATATAACTGGTACTGGAAAATATGAGATACTGAGACTGGCAGATTTCATGGCACTGGTGATAAACAGCATGAAACAAAGTTATTTCCTATTGGCTGAAAATGTCCTGATATCCTGTATGCAACAAAAATTGACTAAGCCGTACAGGTTTTCAGTCATTGCTTGAGAAATGTATCTGAATGGCTTTGAGACCCCTCTGTTTTCATTACAAAGAGATTTGTGTATTGTAACAAAAAATGCATGTCTTTGTAGCAGAAGGGTCTTAATAGAGTTTTATATTGCCTCCTCTGATTATATTTTTGTAGCTTGCCACAAACCCAACATTTCACTTGACTTGAAAATCTAAGAAGACTCAGTAATATTCAATCCTTTTTTTCCCTCTAAAGATGCTGAAATGTATATCCAGCTCAGAAAAGCAGTAATCAGCATAGCATTTGGGTACCTGATAAACAGTAAGTAGGTAAACTAATTTCTCTTATTCTCCTTCAGCAGTGTAATGACAGCAAACATGGTGTATGGTTTCCATTGAAATGCTAAACCATCACATATTTCATGTCCCTCAACTCTGCATAAGGTATGCTCTATAAAACAAGTTTTTGCTGATACGCACATCTAGAAGTGTAATGAAATGAAAATCTACACTGTGTGCTCAGTTCTCTCCTCAAGGAAAATGACAAATTTGAATGCAGGAAGGGACAACACTGGGATGGTGCAACATTTATCTACTTAAAGTAGACTCAGAACAGAAAAGCTACATGTATGCTTACCTCAGCAGAAAAGACAGGGCCAGAAGCAAATAACTTTGGGGACTGATCAAAAGCACCTAGAGCAATAAATATTGCCATAATATACATTCTCTGAAAAAATGAGGATTCAGACACAGGGGAATTCATCCTTACCTGAAGTTTCCCATGTCTACAATCTACATCTAAGTTAGTCATCGTAAGTGCCTGGTTAGAGGGTGTATTTTCAGATATGCTTTGTCCAATCTACACTTAACTTCATATTTAGGATGGGAGGTGCTTTTTTTCTCCCTTGTTGAGACTGCAGATGCTTGTTCCTCCCTGCAGCCTAGAAAGGACGTTGACCCGAGGAACACCTCCAATGATGTCTCTGCATTACACACACACACACCTGACCCCTTACTGATGCTGAATTTAGGTTATTCTGCACGTTGTGATTTGTCATTCTTGCCTTCTCACAGGCAGTATTCTTCAAACTGTGCAAAGCACAGAGAGAACAGGAATTTGGGATGATATTTCATCTTGGGTCATTGGTGACAATTTGCCAGTGACACAGACTGTCAGTGCAGAATAGTTTACAGGGTCACAAAAATCAGCTTTGCATGTACTGCTCTCCAAGGACAGTGGAAGACCTGGAGCTCAGTGATGCCTTCCACATGCTCACACAAACTAAAATTCAGAATAACCATAAAAGTATCCTGCCCACTTTGGCGTTACCACAGTGCTAAAATTGGCACTGAGTTTCATGTTCTTAGCAAATATGGAAATATTTATAAACACTTCATCAGCATTTTTTCCCACATGACATTTTGTTTAAATGTCTTTTAGGTCACTTTTAAATAGAGTGTCACATTTCAAGGGCTGTCTAATATTACAAACACATTAGCAAACTGAGTGCTGTCTCTTCCGCTGGGACTAGGTGAGAATTGATCTATTAATGCACAATATATGAAGCCAAATTTAACTTCTAATTTGCCAGTTCCTTAACATGTAGGAAAAGAGCACTCTGGAAGTGCCTGCTGATTGATGCAGTTTATGCTCACCAACAAAACTAAGAATGCATAGAGCAAGAGACTGATCAGTTCCTGGAACTAGTGCCAACACTTCAGAATTTCCAAGCTCTTAAGAGCTGTTTTGGAGACCTGAACTTCATTATTTACTTCCATCTTAGGTACTTGCTACTATTGGTACTGCTTACTGGAACTACTAATAGTACTACAGAGTAGGTACTACCTACTGCAGGTAACAACTGCAGAAAACTGGGGGAGGCAACAACTGCATTATGCTGCATCAGAGAGCTGGAAAATAAGGGGCATTTTGCAAGGGCAGAAATTGCTCTGAGAAGACCCTGGGAAGGGTCTGATGATCACATAATGTTGTTGAGTCTGGAGAATGACAGTGGAGGAGATTTTGTCTAGGAGTTTGGTTTCCATTGGGCAGAAGATCACCTATCAAGTCCACAAGCACATAGAGCTTGTCTTTGTGGGGCTGGCATCAAAATTAAGCCTTTGACAAGAAAGTATGGCTTGCTGGGATGAAATTTCCAGCACATGAAGAAGTGAGATGCAGAAAAGGGTTCCTTGGCAGTCATTCCTTTCCCTTCCACACACTCCAACCAGGTTTTTTTGCTATTCACCTTTTTTTTCATGTTTTTGCTTGGTTTTTTTTGTTTGGAGGCGTTTCCTAATTTAATGAAGAGGCTATGAACTGAAGCATCTGTCTGCATTTTGCTAGTGTTACTGTGTCTAGAGTCCCACGAGGGAAGGGAGTGCCAAAAGTTAATTTATGCAAGTTCATTAGCCCAAGGCTTTTTCCCCTCTTGTGTGCACTGGACCGACCTTTCCCAGAAGCTGCCTTGACTTGTGCCTGGCCTGTTGTCACTACCTCCTTGATTTTCTAGTTTTTCATGCTGCAGATGTGTTTTTCACCACATTTCTGGCACCAGCAGCAGACTCACAACCTGCATTAAATTCACAAGCAGCACCTTAGCATTCAGAAAGGTAAAGCATGAGCATCAGTTTGTCAGATAAAGTCAGTAAATGCTTGTGATTCAGCAACAAAGGCCAGCCGTGTAAACAGAATCCCAGTAGGCAATGCCCGCTGTAACACCCTTCATCCTGGGATCATGTCAGGCCAGGAAAAACTCAGCCTCAAGAACACTGCAGTCACAAAGATTCTGCTTGCTGGAGCACAGGAAGAGTTTTCCTTTTCCAGGACACCATGGTAAAGGATCATTAGTTTGTTTGCCCATCAATCACCGTGCAATCAGGATACAATTAGACCACCATACATTGACCAATGAAACCAAAAACACGGGAAACAGGCTGATCAAAGTATTTAAATACAAATATGTTCATGTCATGGGTCACCATGAAATAGCTCCCAAGCAGAGTACACCAGCTCCTCATAACTCCAGTAAAAAGAGAGCCTCAGAGCCCCAGTAAGCAAGCTGGCACTAGCTCAAGGTTGAATTGAAAGTTATCTTTTCAGTGTTTTTTATCCCAGACACAACCTTCAAGAAAAGGGGGTTAAAGTATCAGAGGTGGCGTTCTACACCTGCTGCAAGTAAAGAACATCTTAAACAGATGCTGAAAGTTTCCACAGTTAAATGGAGAGGAAAAAGAGAGGCAGAGCAACTTCCTTAAGGAAAATAGAGTATTTTGAAATATGAGGACACTGTGTGGTAACAGTGTTTTTCTCTTCACACTCTTCTCTCTCTTTCACATCAACTTCCTACACATGTTTATCAACTTATGTCTAAAATTATGCATCAGATATTGTATATCATATTTTACTTCCCTTAACTTGTAAGTACCTGTCCCTCTCCCAGTTGCTCAATACCTGTGTTAGCATAACAAATAATTTTGTAAATATCATTTTAATATAGATATTTAAATATCTGGCTATACTTTAGCTATAACAACCCCCAAATAACTTTTTCGACTCTCCAAAAAATTGCATGTTACTGACCATAATTTTGTATATAAAAGTCTGTACTTCTATTTTCCATTTCAGGCTATGTATATGTGTTAATAATAAAGACATTATAAAAATAATCCAAAAAACAGAGCAATTCGCAAGTAATAGGTGTTTTTTAGTAATTAAATATCAACTGCATCAAAATTAATAATAAGGAAATTGTTAATATAAAGTAATAAAGAGACATGTACATCAAAGTTAGAAGCTGACAGACTAGAAATTATTGAATATCTAAAATTAAAATGCCAAAGCTGGATCTGCTAAATAATGAGAAACCGATTGACTCAATTACCTCAGAGGAAATGAGTTCAGCAGTATAGAAAAAAGCAATTGGGTCGATGGGTATCAAATAGAATATTTTATAGATTTTTTTGGAGAGAGAGAGAGAGAGCAGTATTTCAGATGAGGAGTATATCATGGAGCAATGCATGCCCAATGAGATGAGTTCCTACAGCTGTGATTCGTAAAATGAGGGAGCTAGAACCTCATTCAGAGTGACAACATTTGCACTGTTTAATTAAATAATTAATTAATTTTTCATCAAAATCCTATCAGGTAGCTTAAAACAGGTCACAGATAAACTAATTCACAGAGATCAGATTGATTCACTCCATGGCAAATTTATGACTGATAATTTCTGTAAATTATCTAATTTAATACAGCAAGTAAATAAATTAAACACCTCTTCTACAGCAATCCCTGTTGATACTTAGAAAGCCTTTAAAAGGCAATTTACTCAAGACCTGAAATTAACGGCATTTCCAAGATCTTTTAGTAATCCTTTATTATTATATTTTACTGTCATTGCAACACTTTTTTCTAGTCTTTGCCAACGCATGCAATGAAGATGGAGGGAGAGAATTTGGCCCTCCCTCCTTAGACATTTGTCTTGCAGCTCAATAGGATCAGCACTGAGGGAAGCAGTTCCTTCCCCTTTGACTGGTTTATTCCTTCTTCAGCTGATGGAGAAAATTAGGTGTTTAATAAAGCCTCACAAGTCCAGGCTGCTTAGGCTGAGTTATCTCAGGTTTCCCCTGCCTTTTCTGTGATGAGTTGGAATGCTCTGCAATGACTGCTACTCATTATGTCACATAGACACATTCATGGGGAGGGAGCTGTGCTGTGTTCCAATCCTTGTCAAAACAAGCCAGCAAAACAATGCCCCTGAAAAGTGTGCTGTCATCCTGACATTTGCTCTCTAGAGGGAAAAAAAAGGAGGGGGAAAGGGAATGGAAACAAAAGGCTAGTCTCACAAGCCTGCTGAAGGAGGCAGCACAGGTTGTGGGCAGCAACCTGACAGTTACAGCATCCACATTAGGGATGTGTGGGACACACCTCAGTGATGTCCCTGCTCCAGGAGAGTTTCAAAACAACTGAGCTGTGGGCTGTTCCTTGATGGTGTTGTAATCCCTCTCCTTGATTGCCCTCCGTTTTGTGTAATATTCTGAAATACTCCAAGCAGAATGAGAATGACTCAGTAAGAGGGAAACTTAAGCTCCAGTCCTCTTTCTAATCCCATTATTTCTTGGCTTATGTTTAAGCCAAGAATCTTTACAAAGCCAAGATAAGCATCAGCAGAAGAGGCTGAGGCAACATTGTTGGAGGATGTGTGTGTTCATCCCACATTCTTGGGAAGGACCAGAAGGATCTTAAGCAGGAGAAGAAGGTGAATCCTTGTCTCAGCGAGGCAGAGGTGCAACCCAAGCACAGGGAGGCCAGCCCTGCCTCCAGCAAGCTGGCAGCTGCTCTGAGGCAGTGAATAAAAACAATACAGCAGCAAAGAAAAGCAGAGGTAAGTGGCATGTGTATCACAGCTTCAGTCTACCAGCCAGCCCACGATTTTCAAGGACTAACAGGCTTCCAATCAGAATTTGAAAAATAAAGAGATTAAGATATTGAATTACTATCAGCAGACAAACCACAGGGGTCTGAGGGAGAAGAGGCAGCATGTTTCACCCCTTCTGGCAATGTATCTGTCCCCTTTTTCTCTTGTCAGTATAAGAACTTCACCCTGAAGACAAATGTGAGAACAACCGTTTCAAAAAAGATCAAAGTAAACTCCTCTGATTTTTCCTTACAGCATGCTGTCTTTTTTATGTAACCCAGTCTTTCGGCAAAACTGAGACAAATATCATGAATTATTATCAGCCACCTTGAAACAGTAGGGGCTTTTTTGTAAATATGTTATTCAGAGAAAAACACTTTGCCTAGATCTAATCAGAAACTAATTAGAATCAGCATATGCTTTTCTGCACAGTTACCGTGTCATCTGGAACATGAGATGTACAAACCCAGATCTAATCAAACTGAGATGCTTAGCATTAGCAGCATTATCATCTGAAGAGTCTTCTGCAGTCAACAGAAAAAGAAATAGCAGCATGATTTAACTTACCTAGTATCCTGAACAATCATCTAGAAATTATTATTGCTCCTCCTTGACTGCAGAAGGGGTCTGAGAGTGTGATTTACTTGCATGAGTACTGATAGCCAGCAGTATTTTGGGTGACACAAAGTATCCACCTGGCCTGCACCTGCCCCTTTGGAAGGGCACAATCTCTCCTAAGTCTCATGGTATATCTGCCAGGCCCAGGCAGGTGTCTCAGGTACCCTGGAGAATCCCAAATGGCAACTGTGAATGGCACCATAGCTACTTCTGGATGCTTCAGGTAGGGCCTGAAGTCATCAAAGGTGAGCCTGGGACACTGCTAAAGGCTCCAGTGAAGAGTGTCAAGAGCTGAAGGTGGATGGCTTGGCTAAGAGAGAGTCAAGGAGCCAAGAAGCTGCCCAGGGCAAGCCATGAGCATGGAGCTGTATGTTCTTGAGTGAAGCACTCCTGTGCAGTGAGGGGACTGCTGAGACACTGGCGTTATAAAGCTCCCATGTCAAACTCTGCCTGGACCCACTCCCAATTTACACGAATTCATAAAGCCATCAGACACATATAAACACAAATCCCATTTTCCTGCAGGATTTTTTATTCTATCCCTATTGACATTATCAAGGTTATAGAAATAACACTCAGAGAGAGAAAGAACCAAAGAAAAAGCCAGAATGTGCAAAACTATAATCTTTGGCCACCGCTAAATTATTCTCTGTCAAATTTTCTTGCCTGATGAACATCCCACTTGTTCTTTTGGTGTTCCCTCTTGGATAAAGCTAAATATTTTCCTATATTAGAAAAAAACCCCTTCAGTTTTACCATTAATCATAGAACTAAGACATTCATATGAAACAATTCATTTTATGGCGACACACTAGATTTTAAAAGGAGATATGAGAGGTTTTCCATCTTATGTGGATCAATGTTGTTGTGCAATCAAGAGAAATTTCAGTCCATTTTTCAAACCATCTGAAGTCCCATGTTTTGAAGAAAAATCATTCAGCACATATACTTTCAGCTCAAGTGGTAATTTATGATTCTGTATGACCGCAATGATATTTGTAACACTGGCCACCAAAGACTGTCACTGGGACTTTGCCAAGCAAAATGCAACAGTCTCCCATGCTAATTGCAGGTTTTCATTTAAACAAATCTGCAAGATAGGACACACTCTTTGCACGATTGAAAACTGTTCAGCAGATTTACAGTTAGTAGATAGTCATGTATAGTTGAACGTATTTAACCATTAAATCATTTCAGAGCATACAGAGGCACAGCCGTATCCTGCCACAGCAGTGTCCAGCTCAAGGATCCTAAGCAGGTTCCTGAGCTGGAAATCTAGGCTGTCTGCACAGAGAAGCAGCATCTGAACTCTGTCTATGCTGATTTTAATTTGAGTACCTATAGCAGATACCCCATGGCAGGTCCTGAAATAACTCCTCCTTTGTGTAATTCTGAGACCAAGTGAGAGGTGAATAGAATGCTAATGCTGAAATACCTGTAGACCAGCCAAGACTGACACAGAAGTAGGAAGATGGACTGCAAAGATTTCATTCTTTTGTTTAATGTAAATATATTAGTGTTTTGGCCCTGTGTGTTCAGGAATGCTAAAACACCACTCAGATATTATATTTAAAACAACTTCATTATTCACAAATGCTCCTGCATGTTTAACTTGTTAGGACCACTGTGTGTCTGATGAAGCTGAATGTGCATTGATCACAAGGTGCATGGAATATCATTTGTCCATCACATTGAACAAGTGGAAGGAATATTGTTTGTGTGTGACATTCACCAGGCACAATCTGCAGAACTGCCCAAAGAACAACAGCTTTTAGACGTCTGGCCTTTTCAACCTTCAGCTTGGGATAAGAAAAACAGTTACAGGCAGATTTGTTCTTAAACAGCAGAGATGCTGCTGGTAGAACTAAAAAAGAGTGTCACCTTTGACAAGAATGAAGGACAGAGATGCTGTTGAGAAGTCACAGGAGCACCGCTGTTGGAAGCCAAAGAAGAGGACATGATGAAAATCCTTGAAGGTGTCAGACTGTATACTGTGAAAAAATGAAAGGTTTTGCAGATATTCTTTGCATAGGCACCCACAAATCATCCAAACACATTGGACACAAGCCCAGCTCCAGGCCCCAGGACCTTGGCTGGCCTCCAAGCAGCACCATGGGCAAGTGGATCAGGTGAACTGCAGAAGCTAAGAGAAGGTATGAGAGAGTGTATAAGTATCTTCTTGCAATGAAGTTTCAGTCAACAAGAACACTGATGCTCTTCCCCTTGCAACAGCCACATCTAAGATAAATAAAATATTAAATATTAACCTGCTGAAATGTGTATACTTAAAATATAACTGTATATTAACTTTTAGGTGGAGCATTTGTGCCCCATGGCAAGACAACTTCAGGGGATTTAGCTCTGTCTTTGTAAATGATTACAAAATTTCTCTAAAACTTGTTCCTCAGACAAAAAAACTTACGGGGAACAATGCAAGGTCAACCCAAAGCTAACATGAGCACAACAAAAAATCCTTTGAACAGACCTTGAAGCTGAATGATACACCAGAGCTATTTACTAGTGAGATAGGCAGTGCATGTGCTTGATGACAATAATAATGCTGTTATCAACATGGAAACGCTGGGTTTAAACTTAATCTTTTCCCTGATAAACTCTCCCTTTTCCAGCTCAAGGATTTATAGCTAAAAGCATTTCAGACTCAAACAGGACCAAACTGTGTATCAGTTTGTCCCATTTCTGTAAGGATTGGAAGACAGTGCATGTTAAATGCAAATGCCTAAAGTCCAGACACCAAGGAGCAGAGTTGAAGGATCTAAGCAAGTCTCTGGGGAGCCATAAAGTGAATAAAAAGCCAGTGCAGCCAACCGTGCTGAGAGCTGGCCCAGGGCTCAGCAGCACTCCATGCTCATAGAGCAGTAGCTGAGGCAGCAGAAGTGGGGGGAAAAAACCATCCAGTTGCAGCAAACCAGGGGAAACAAAACTAATGAGCAGATACTTAGTGTTCACACAAGGTCCGTAGTCTTGTACGGAAAATAAAAGTCTTGCACTAAAACGTTCAAATAGGGTCCTTTGACCTTTTTCAGTAGTGTATGAAAAGCCTTTTGCTCTTCCCTAAGATGCACATTTATTTTGAAAATCATAGAAAAATATATGCTTCTGTTTCCAATTTTTATGGTGTTGCAGAATTTTTTGTTAAATTATCACTAATTATTGTAATCAGTCATAGGAATGTCATTTCATTTTTGCTGATAGAAGGCACATTCAAAACAGCTGAAATCAGAAATATGTGTCTTTTACATTCACTTTTCAGTAGTTTATCCATTATTTCAGAATTTTCCCCAGCTTACTGAAGTGAGAGACTTCCGTGACCAAAGCCGGTGATTATCATGGGATGACAAAAATCTAAGTAAAAGGTGAGCCACAGCTACAGCAGGAGAGGTGGAGAGACAAAGACAACTCTGCTTCCCACAAACGGAGAGTCAATCATTGAGGGATCAGTCAACGTTATGCAATTAGGCCATTAGTGCCTGAATATATGCTTTGCACTGGACTGCAGAGGTACATGGAGTTTTCTCCAATGTCCAGGAAAAGAAATGGCAGTGCTTTTCTGGTCTTCTACTTTTGACCAGCCTATGATGAGGAGGAAAATTAGTACATAATGCTTGGAGAGCAAAATTCCTTTCCTGACGGTAAGAACAGAATGTACAAATCCTCATGTGGGTTTTGTTGTTGATTTGCCAGTAGTAACATTCAAGTTGTGACATGCAGCTTTACAATACAGTAAAGTTTATTTTGTATAGATTTTTTTATTAAAAACTGCCTCCCAGGTCGCATTGTTAAATATTGGACTAGTCTCAGCTAATCAATAAATACAGCTGCAGGAGAGGAGAGCTGTCAGATCTGTAAGCAAGGAAAACAGTTTTCACCTGGTTTGAGCACCAGGGATTGCCTCATCTTTCAAATGTCCACTAACAAGTGATTAGGATGTGCTCATTGGAGTAAAAAGAGTTTGCTAAATAAAATTTACTCTCTGTGGCATTTAATCTGCTCTGCTTCAAAACAGAAGCTGTCGTGTCACCATCAACATACTTGGTATGAGACAGTCCTAGAGCACCCAGGAGGAATTTGGCCCTCTCAGCTGAGAAGAGCAAACCCTAGACTTCCCCTGTCAGCTGTCCAGTGTCCATCAGTAACAGTGCCAGGCTGAAAAACAGGTTGAAGAAAGCTGTGCTTTCATTTTGTGTCACTGACCACCAGTTTGAGCACTTGTCTAATATGCAGCATATTTTGCCTCCAGGCCAAAGGCTTCAGAGTTGTGTCTTCCCAGTTCTTCTTGTTAGATGTGAAAAAAGAGAGCATTGTCCCACATTAGTACTTGTGGAGAGAACTTCCCCCAAAGCAGAGGCAGCAGGAGTAACATCACATCTCTTTAAAAAGCCCCTAAAAGTATACAGTATAAATCCATGCAAATATAAACATTAAAAAAATCTCATGGAGCAGCTGGTCAACAGATGTAACAAGCCTCATATAAAGCAAGGAGACTTTCACCATTACTTTCAAATTTTTTATGATACAATACCTGCAGATATACGTGGAAGATTTTCATATGCCTTTTCAAATTAAGGCAGAATTCCTTCTGCATCCAAGAATCCTTGTCCGTCTGCTGGACTTCCTTTTGGCCATGTTTTGCCATGACCCTAGCCATACACAGGTTTACAGCATGTTTCAGAAGAGATTTGGCATCAAGATTTACCTTTTAAAAGGTACCCTTTGAAGGCAAAATAGGTAGCAAGGGAGAAAAGAAATTTGCTTACTGTCATGTTTCACAGAATAATATATTTTCAAATAGGTTAGAAAAGTATCAGCAACATCTCCATGAAAGCCTGTTTTTAGGAGATTATAACCCTCTGTGTTTTTTGGATCCTTTTTTTTTTCCAGGGGTCGGTGCAGAGACACAATTTACTAGAGCATAGTTCAGTTTTATTTCAAGTACACAGTGCTAACAGGAGCCCATAATAAGCACTGCTCATTCCAGTTCCCCTTATAATGATATCCTTGACACTTCCAATAGCAATGCATTAAAACCAAAGTGGGCCAGCCCTACATGTGATAAACAGAGCACTGTTCCTACATTGTAAATCATCAAGGGATTCTTTACAACAAGGCTTAACGTTTGAAACTGTTTATAAGGGTTCCTCATTTTTCTCTTTTAATTAAAAATCATGTACCCTGATGCATGAATTCAGACTGCTAAGGAGAGTAAAAGTAAGCATTTGCACAGTCACAAAAGCAAGACCTCAGAGTGAGAAGTCCTTGGACACACTCCTGGTGCCCCTGCTAAGGCTAGCCTGCATTTTCTGATGCCAACCACAGCAGAATAAGAACTTGCAGTAGGAGTAAATGGCAAACACTGGAGGATGGATTAATAGCTCTGTGGCACTTTGAAGTCTACATCCAGTAGTGAAAATGAAGTGCAGTTAAACACCAAGTATCATAGAAGGCACCAAATATTATTCTTTCCCAGTTCACTTCAAAAGTGAGTTTAGAAGTTGAAGTGGGGAATTAACTTCAGACTGGAGGTCTGTATTTAGACCTAGCAAGAAATCATTGAAAAGAAAGAATGGCAACCCTGAGACGCAAATGAAATGAGCTGCCAAGCAGATTTTTCACAGTCATGATAATTATTTTTGAAATCTCACAGCTTGATTTTCTCTAAGTAGAAAGCAATTCTCCTCACTATTCTCTTTCATGACAACTTGGGCATCAGCTTCCACAAAACTGTTTTTCACTTGCAGTGGTATTGTTAATTATTATAATGAGATATGCAAGTATCTAAGGCTTAAAAAAAATCCAGATATGGTGCCTCATTGTCTGTTTAATTAGAACACAATAAAGTGTAGAATTTATCCTTTTCAATGTTTTGCAGACAATTTTCACACATGTGGTAAGTCTGTTAGAAATTTCATGCACAGCTAGATTTAAAGCTTCCCTGATGTTTGTCAGATCCAGCTGAAGTAGTGATTTTGTGTTGTAGCTATAATTAGGTGGCATATTGCCATGATCTTCCCTTTTTCTCTCTTCTTTTTTGCAACTCAGATGTCAAAGCAAATTATTGATCAGCTGTGAGATGTAAGGTCGGTTATAGGAAAAAAGTTAAACCTAAATTTTCATTAGTTTTTCATTTAAATTTATAAGTTCCTGAAGGATATTCTCATGCAGACAAACTGTGATTCCCACTCAGCTCCTGTTGTTCTCTCATCCTAAGGCAGTCTGGCATTGAAATGTTCTCACCTGGGAAGTAATTCCTTGTTTCAGTCGGGGTCTTGGTGACTGTGTGTCCTCCTTGTGAGAACTATCACCCATTTTGGCTTTTTTAATTCTTCTGACAACAGAAAAGGCAAGAAAATGGAAAGAAGGAGAAATAGTCTGCACAGTGAGAGCTGGCCAGTGTGCCTGGGTGCAAGCAAAGTGCAACCCTTGAGGAGAGCAGACCATGAGATCAACCCCCACCAGCCCAAGGAGCTGTCTGCTAATCTTTTGGGCAGCCATGGGCACCTTGTGCTGGCAGATGCTCTCACAGCTGCTTCTCAGGGTCATGTAGAGACATGGTTAGAAAAACTGACTCTCCTCCACTTCTGCATAGCTTTTCTAAATCAAGGGCAGGAGGTTCTGGTAGGGGATCTAGGAGATGTCCTTCTGCCATTTCCAACTGTGTCTGAGCTCCAAGTACTCAGATGAGAGATGGGGTGGGATTGACTGAACTTCTTCTGTTTCTTCCCTTCACCACCAGCAGCAAGGAACACAACTGATCTCATCCTCGGGTAGACATTTAAAACAGTAGAAGCAAACCACATTTGGGAATGTGCATTTCAAACATGCTTGGGAAGTCTTCTATCTAGCAGGAAATGTACAAAAAGACAACATAAGTGTGCAAGATAAGTCCCAGTCGAGTCCAGAGATAATGGTCTAATCCTCTCCTGCACACACTGCAAATGTTTTGGGAAATATACATTCATTGGTACCTTTCATAATGGCAGACACAAAGTGGAAGTAAAAAATCATTTACTTTTGCTTTCATTTTAAATCCCTTTGCTGTGGTGTTTAGAGCTTTGTTTCTTTCATGCAGAAGGTGAGGGGGGGGAAATTACACTTCCCATTCAACAGCAGAATTTTGCATTTCTTTTAATATCTAAATATTTAACTCTAAATGCTTCTTGATAACAAAATTATATTTTAATTATATAACTATTATTTTATTAAGGTAATTTTATTGATAATGTTAAATAATAGTTCTCTTAGTAATATCTAAATTTCTGATTTCCACCTCAGTTTTCAATTTCTTCAATGATTCTGCTTGCATCACAATGGCTCAGATAGTTACAGTATTAATAATTTGAAGATTTCAGCAGTGGTAAATCCAACCCTCACAATCTTGAGACTTGTCTGAAACCCAAAAGTAGTTAACTTTCTTCTTTTCTGCTTTTGAGCTTATTGACTCAGGTTTGAACTCCTGCAAGTTGTACTGGGTCAAATGAATGCCTTTCTGCCTCCTTTCTTTGCAGTACCCATCCCTCTGGTGTGACTGCACTGACCAAATACCATGCCTGTCTTGCAGGGTGAAGGGCAGTGGCAAATAAATCCTAACAAGAAAATCTTACCACAAAGTTATGTGATGTTTAAGCAGTTACACTATGACAACACCACCTCCCTGAGCCGCAGCTGTTATTTCCCACTCCAAACACAAGCAGACTAATGATTTGCCTCCTCACCTCTTTCTTCATACCTCTGCGGCTTGTCAGTGAATCCAGCACTATTTCTAACATTACTGCCGTCTTGCTTTCAGTCTCCTGCTGAACAGCATGTCAGTAGGTGGCAGCCCATGGCTCATTAAGGCGGTTCTGCGGTGCTAAATTCATAGCACAGTCTGGATTTACAGCTTTTTCAGTGGACAATTTATTATTTTAATGCCTTTTTCCACCGTCTGTTATACTGGGAATGATGGAGACTAGCAGTAATGTGTCTAAATCCAAATTTTACTGCAAATTGCCCGATTTTATGTTCTCTAAACTGTGGCCCACAGTCAGACATTATTATTCACCATGTACAATGTGTAGTGAAAGATTGGCTGGATATGTATGATCACGCATTACTGCAGTAACTCCCATGGGGAATTGTGAAGAGCAGTTCAGGATACACCTCTCAGCAATTTTTTAACATGGAAAGATCTCTTTGTTTGTTTTTGAGAAGGAATGAAAAATAAAAGAATAAATTTCTTCGTGATCTTTTCATTCTGAGAGGACCTTCCAGAAACGTGTCCAAAATTGTGCGTGTAGCAACCAAAGTCCCAACAGCTAGAAACAAGTCCTGTTAATTGCACACCCTCAGTGACTCAAGAACAGAACATCCTCAGCAATCAGAGAAAATGCCTCTACTGCCCATGCAAGGTAAGTAAAGCAGGGATGTGAGATTCTACTGAAGCAATGGTACACACAGCATAAGCATGTGAATGATTGCGTGTATGTGTCCATATGTACCCTCTTTCTGAGTTTTTGTCACACCCACTGCTACGTGGTCAAATCTTGTCAAAGTGGGTTGGGAGGATGATTCATCCTCACTGGTGGATAGCTCAGACCTGACAAACTGTTCATTTGGGGGTGTTTTTTTAAAGTTTATAATGTTAAAAATAGGAATGTGCAAGTTGCCTCATGGGATGGCCACATCTCCAAGTTCCCAGCAGAAACAGGTTCCAGCAGAGCAAGGTACAAATGCAATAGAGAATTTCCTGGCTGGGAGAAGGATCCTCAGGACAGCCCCAGCAGGCTGGGAAAAGGGGGAGAACAGGAAGGTGTGTCTGACCTGGCAGAAAGGGAGCCAGGCTTGTAGAGCAGAGGCAGTTTCTCCTTCCCTTGTCTTGAGTAGAGCTGCTATGATAGACAATGAGGGCAATCCTTCTGCCTCTGTGTGAGCATGAAACATGGAAACAGGTTCATTTTTACAGTGGAAATGTCCTGGCAAATACCATTTCAGCATTCCTGACTTTGTTGGCAATGTTTTGAGCATTGCAGCAGCCAGAAGATAAGGCTCACCTGTTCTGATAAGCAGAGGATTTCCTGCAGCCCATATGACTGATGTGCCTGAGCCCTGAAGCTGAGCAGGACTCTGACCACAGCTTGGATGACAATGACACCTGCACAACCTTCCTGCACTTCAAAATCATCCCAGCAGAGACAACATATTCTAGGAAAGTTCAGAGGAACAAAAGAGAAACAACAAAATAGGTTACCAGGACTGACCTTACTAAGGGGGATGAGAAAGCGAGAGACTGAATTGTTATTTCAAAGGCAACCTGCCATGAAGGAGCCAAGAAAGGACTAGGTAAAACTGTTGGCACAGATTGACACATCCAGTTATCACTACCACCCCCCTCTCTTATGTTTCATGACCCACAATTGCACAAGCCTAGCACTGAACCAGGCTCAGAAGCATACACAAAGTCTTGCTTTAACCTGCTCATCCCCACCATCTAGAAGTCGGGTGAATTACAGTTACTATTTTGGTTAGGATTGATATTGATAGAAAGAGCAGGAAGACCATGAGCAGGCTGAAACCTCCCAGACCCAGTAGGTTTTGGTAATTGTTGTCAGATATGCCACTGTGGTGGACAGAGGTCAGCGTGAGATAGTGGGTGCCACACAGCCTTGTGGAGACTGACCTGCATTACAGACTCCTTAGGGTGATCTAGGAGGGGAAGGCAGCTTATCCCATGGCTGTCCAATATCCCTGTTAAACGTATGGTAACTAGAAAAGCTGCAGTCCTGGAAAAACAGGGAGGTACTGGTAAACAGACTGGAAATATTGGAGTGCCTGAGAAAAGGCAGACTTCATAGCACTCAGCAGGAAAACCATATTTGACTGACAAGAAAACAGTGACAGGAGTGCAGAGGCTTGCCCAAAATCACTCAGGCAGGTTCAGATAATTAGTGAAGTTGAGCTTTGAGTAACTTGTCCTGTGTTTGGACCTGCTTCTCCCAAAGATGTTGGTGTGGTATAAAGGAAAGACTGATGGATAATGTCTTTCAGATGCCAGGTCTCCTGTTTAAAGCATGGCTGGTTTTTGTAGAGTTGTCAGCCACAGTTTTTAATCAGGAGCTAAAGAGCTGATTTTCCAAATTAGATTTGAGGTTAGGATCAAATGTTAACTTTTCTAAAAAATTTCCCTTTGAGTTCTCCTACAGCAAAATTCTTGCTGCATATCCCTTAGAAACTACCGTCCCTTCCTCTGAAATACTTCTTCCAGTCTGATATTCTAACTGAATGGCAGAAAAAGGATGTAAACACATAACATTTTGAAAGCAACAGAGTTGGTTGGTGAGGTGTTAAATGCATGATTTCTGTTTTCACTCTGGAAATGAACGAAGGAGAATTCTCAATAGTGAGCAGGAGCACCAGTGCCCACCTGACCTTGGGGCTCTCCCTTCTGTGCACGCCTCCAGACCCATCTGCACACATTGCTCCCTCCTCCAGGGATAACTGCTGCACCTGGAGACTTCCCTGAACCTTCTTCCACGGGAACATACAGACTCAGCTCACACTCTAGATTCAGCCCTTTTTTTCTAGCAGCCTTCTTCAGACCTCTCTGAGCAAAACTGGTGCTACTGCTCTCTGCTTCTCTCTGATGTGACTCAAGCACAGCCTCACACAGTAGAGGGAAAAATGTAGACCTCAAATAAGGCCTCTTCCCACACTTGACTTTCAAAGAAATAAGCCCCGAAGGCTGGTAAATCAGATGAAAATCCAAAGTCAGCATTCTAAATGTCTCAAATTTCTGCCAGCTGGAAGCAGTAGAGCACATACCTTAACCCTCACATGGTGTCCTTTGTACCAACCTCTCCCTTCTGTCTATAACCCTGTGGAGACAGGCTTGTGACAGGAAAGGATTTAAGTAACAACTTTGTGTCAGAGGGGCTTTACCTCTTATGGTACCAATGCCCAAACACAAGAGCAGCAGTGAACCTATTCCTCTATTTTTCCACTTTCCCCAAATGTCTTCACTAACATTTTTACCCTGCACATCTTTTGTGCATGGGACACATGCAATGAACTGTTCTGGAACAACATTTCTCTATCCTCCTTCAAACTCAAGCTCAGGACTCAATCCTACTGTCATATTGATACCATTTACACACACATGAAGTCGAATATGTTGATATTAACCTCCTAACAGCTCCTTGGAGGAGTGACAGGTGCTGTGTGTGTCCATGAAGACACTAAATAACTCTAGCTGATAGCACCAGCCTTACCTAAGCAGAAATACTCCTGAAAGAGGAGTTGGGGGAAATTGTGAAAACCCCATTCATAACCATTTTGAGCATTCTAAACAAAGAGGCTTTTTGGACTTTCTGTCACCAGAAAATAAGGCAACACTGATCTGAAATGGAAACATCAAAGTCTCAAGGCCTTTCCAAATTTGTTGCCTTTTTGTTTAGGTACAGACATAAAGCCAGCAGCTGCAAGTGCTGCATGCTCCATCCCTACCCCACACACCTTGCAGGGCTGCTGTTCTCTGCTCGAGCCAGTTGCAGGCATGACATGCAGACTGAGTGCAGTGTAAGCACATATGCAGACAGAAGAATCCAGGGGACTCCACTCCATCATTGGTCATCTTTTATCTTAATCCACCACACACTTTTTGTGCAAGCCTATTAGCCACACTTTGCATCATCAGTGTCCAGACCTGCCTGAAGGTTATTTGCATTTAGTATCAGATGTCAATACACATAACAAACAACCAACACTTCAGCATGCGTGACTTTTCTATTAAATTGGCTTGTTACCACCTCAAAGAAAAAGATGTGAGTGACCACAGCTTCTCTTTGAAATGCACATTTGTGACCTTTTCTGTCGTTCTGTTGCCAGCTTGCCTCCCTTACAGCAAATGTCTTCCCCGGGGAAACAGGCAGATTGCTCCAAGCCAAGTCTCTCATGTTGCTGATAGCACAGCTCCTCTTACTCACCACAGGACATGACTGTCACCTAAAGGTGAGTTGGGAGGTGCCAACCCTCTTTGACACATGCTTTCTTCTGCACAACTGAAAGGAGGAAGAGAGGGGGAATCCCCTCTCTGCTAAATTGTGAAAGGAAAATGAGGCTTGTACCTAGCATAGGATGAACCTAGGCTTCAGGGCTTTTAGTAGTTGTTAATCTCCTGGAGCAGATTCTCAGTGTCTCTGTATTTTCCCTTCCTTGTATTTTTTATATTAACTGTTGATTCACTGTCTTTAGCCAAAGGCTTTTTTGAGGCAAGATCTGTATCTTCAAGTGACAGATCTCCAAGCTGCAGCTATTAGAGTACAAAAGATAGGAAACTTTGTAATCATTCTGGTACAAGAACTTAACCAATTCTGAGTGTTTTGAAAAGTTTTTACATTCTTCAGCCATATTCTTATGCACCATTTGAAGTTAGGGACATAGCTATGCCTGAGCATATGCTAAAGTGCTCTGCTGCAGGAAACCATTTTGTGTAATACTGCCAAAATTTCATTCTTCCCAAGCTGGCTTTAAACTGGATGGCTCGATAGCTGATGGCAGGACTGCTGCAACAGCACAGAGCTCAGGGCAGGATAAAAGCCAAAAGTCGAACCACGTTTTGACATAGATTTTGCAGCCTTTTTTGGTGTCTCTGCTGCACCTGCAGCAGGTCACAAGTTTCAGTGAAGGTAGCTCAGTGCTTGTTACAGTGCCAGTTACAGTGCTTGTATATGCATCAGTAACCAGGAGTAATGAGAGCTGGTTTTAGGTCCTGGTGCACCAGGGCTTTGCTGTGGCTGAGTATGTCATCTGCCTGCTGGGAGGCAGATGCTGCACTTTTACTGTCTGCAGGGGCAAAGAAGGACAAAGGTGGAATTTTGAGAAACCACAAAACTCCAGTAATTATGTATCCTGCATCCTCATGGTATAGACCCCCTAAAGAGGTGGCCAGATAAGGGAAGCAGATGCTTCAGATAACAGTCTCATGAGGCTGGAAAAAATTCGTGATAGAAAAAATCCTTGCCCATGTAAAGATAAGAGGATAGGCATTAGCCCAGTGCCTTCTCTCTCACACTGAGAACTTGAAATCTTCACAGCATGTAGAGGAGCACGTGGGAAGTGGACTCCTACACTATTTGCTCAAAATACATTCCTAAACATACACAATTTGAAAAAAAAATGTGCAAAAATATGGCACATTTTTCAATGGGTTTTTTTGTTTTGTTTTTATCCCACAGTTTTCACACTGTAAACACAGCAAAGAAAGTCCCAGAATACTCAATCTTTAAATCTTTCCCTGGTCAGTTGTTAATTGTTTTTAGGGGTTTATGGAGGGGTTTTTGTTTGGCTTGGGTTTTTTGGGCTTTTTTCTGTAGAGCTAGAGTGACCTCCAGTGGCCGAAAGAAGTCTTTCAAGCTTCTAGACTTATTTTAGGAAAGGTAAAACTACCCCTGATTGTTATCTATGTGTGACAGCTGAGTCTGGAAATGGAGACAGAAACTGGATCCCCGTACTTCAAGATCAAAGCTGAAGACTAACTATCACTGTTATCTCGAATTAAGTAACAGGAGAAAAGTTTAAACTATTCATTATCTAGCCATTTCTTTAGCTGGTATGCTTTTAATTAAACAGAGCTTGTTTATCTATGTGTAAATCCTTCTAGCAGCACCTCTGCATCTAGAGTTTAGTGGGATAAATTTCATGCCTCCTCATCAAACGTGAACCCAAGTATTAAAAAAGCCCATCAAATATTGTAAAATATGGGAAACTCCAAGTTGCAAGAATTCACAACTAAAGTGTGAGAGAAGAGTGCAGAAACACATATACTAATCATTAAATACTTTCTGGTACTACAGTTCAACAGCTATATCTATTTCAGCTTCTGATGTGTGCAACAGCTTTGTTCAGCCCCATGCTGGCCAGATGAACATTCATGGGGGAAGGGATGCAATGGTGTAGCTCTTCACATACCCCACAGTATGCTAAATGCTACCCTCTCAGTATCCCCTGCCACTCAGTGCCACGTGTGCAGACAGATTGTCAAACCAGCAAAATCAGCCTCCTCACACATGGCTGGAGGTGGGAGATACCACCTTGCCCAGCCCTCATTTTCGTAGGTAACATTCTTCATTATGGTTTCAAGGCTACTAAAACACTGCCAGGGTTTCCAAGGGCATATACTGATACAGTCGGTAGCCTGATTGTTGGTAGGCATAAATGAAAAAGTCTGGGTTTAAGATGAGATCAAATAATGCAAAAGCAACCCTTAATGGTCCTTTTCCAAATGGTGCTATGGAATTCCCTCATGCAGTCACCAGCAGTGGCAACACAAACATTTTTCCTCTTCTGAAAACACAGGCTCCCATTCCCCTCCACACAACCACATGCATCTTTTTCATGTCATTCTATATCAACACCAGATTTCCAGGAAAACCTTCTAGGCCATGATAGGAAAAGTGTCAAAGTAATTACGGAGGTTACATATTTAAAAGGCATTGGTATTCCTTCTTTTTCTGTCAAAAGCTTCTCTACAGGTTCATTCACTGTGCAGGTGACTCTCAGCAACACACCTCCCTGAGAAATTAGGAGGCTCTTGTTTGAAAAAAAGACTGAAGTACAATGACACAGAGGTTTAATCAAACTAAGACATTCCAGTAATATCATAAAACTCCAAGTAGCAGCCCATAATGCCCAAAAGGGAGGCAGTAAAGTCTCTTAAACAGTGACAGAATCCACTTTGAATTATGAGAGTACTTTGTCTGATTTTTGCCTCGAGATGGTAAGTTTTCTAGATCTTTCATCTTTAGACAGACCCAGCCAGGGTTTTCCTAAACAATCTTGTACCCCAGTCATTTAAAACCCACTTTTACATCCAATGTTTTTAAAATACTATCACAATCTTTCTGTTCATCATTCAGTTCAGTTACAACTGTACTGTTGGCTTTGGGAAAACACACTGACAGCAGACATACCCACTGCTCAATGTGTTGGTCTCCTGCATCAACAGATCCCTGCTCACTGGAAGGGAAGGCCCAGCTCATGGTGGTGTTGTGCATCTCTACTGGCACAAAGTGGCC
This sequence comes from Lichenostomus cassidix, assembly GCF_008360975.1. Classification (NCBI taxonomy): domain Eukaryota; kingdom Metazoa; phylum Chordata; class Aves; order Passeriformes; family Meliphagidae; genus Lichenostomus; species Lichenostomus cassidix. The sequence goes on from NC_139479.1 coordinate 37,022,768, forward strand.
CTAAACATGCAAAAAGGTGGCATGATTCCCGTTCCAACTTCTCAGAGCATCAGCACATTTGTGTGGGGATTGCATTTCACAGGAGAGAACAGGCTGTTATCTTGTTGGAAAGAACTTTCTGGCTGAAGGAGGAAACACCTGCCCCTGTCAACCTGGATTTAAGAAACGGCAGAAGGGTGACATGAACTCCAAATGCTAAGACAAGGTCAAGTGAGACTTCTTGAGGAGAGGAGAGGAGAGGAGAGGAGAGGAGAGGAGAGGAGAGGAGAGGAGAGGAGAGGAGAGGAGAGGAGAGGAGAGGAGAGGAGAGGAGAGGAGAGAGGTGCTCCACAACTCAATATATTGAAGTGCTCACTTTGACGCAGATTACCTGTTGCAGGCAATGCACCAATTTTAGTCTCTGTGGGAATTGCATGGTGTCTGCATCTATCTGGAATGGACACAACTTCAAATGATGATGATCTTTTTTATATGAATAAAGAGTCTGTATCTCCTGTGGACATCTGGTACTTGGTTTATGGACTGCAAGAGATTGAGCACTCTCTAATATCATAGGCTTATCTCTGAAGTGCTGTTTTAGCTGGAGAAAAGATCCTCTTGAAAGAAGATACCAATTATCTAGTGAACTGGTTGAGTAAGTTCTTCTAATTATTAAGAGAAATGTAACATACAAAAATAAATAAATAAATAAATAGTGGCATTAAGGTTTTTTTATTTGCGTGCTTGTCTTCAACATTATCTCTGTGAAATATTAGATGCTGGTCTGAAGCTGCAAGGATATGACCAGTCCCTTCAGTATTATTTTTGAGGCTCCTTAGATAATAAGCAGAGAGGCAATACCTCCAGAAGTCTGCTGAGTCTTCAAATGTACTTTGCCATCAGTGTCTCTATCTCTCCATTTATTTTACACAGAATTTAAACACTGTGGTAATGATCTAGTTTGCTTAAATTATGTATCTCCTTCTCACACTAAAAGAAACAGCAGGTGTCTCTTGATACAGACAGGGAAGTAATGGTGCAGATTTTTATGTCCTTGTCTAGTTGTTATGGCACTTATTCAAGAAGAAGAATGAAGTTCAAGATCTTTTCTCATCATAGACCTAGACGGAAACAATCTTTGCTTTGGTTCTTGTGGAGGTTGAGCCTACGCAAGTTGCCAGCTAGAGGGCCAGCCGTGGGGACAGAGTACAGAGAGCCTGTGCTGTCAGTCACAGTGACAGGAAGATCAGCCCATGAGCCCCTGTGGCAAATTATGCACCAGCAGAGAAGATCATTGGCCTGGACTCCTTCCCCGCCCCTTCTCTGTATATGGGTTGTTTCTAGACTGTTCTCCTTTGTTCTGCCCTTGAGTTGTACCCCACTGGTTCATTTGAATCCTGTACCCTCCCCCTTTATGTAACTATTGGTTGGTATCCCTGTCCCTCTTCCCTACAGCCTTCCCAGCTGGCCTGCATGCCAAACCACTCCCCTTCTCCTTCCCCTTAAAACCCTATGTCACTGGTTGTTCGGGCTTTGTTGCCACCAAGCAGCCTGCAGACCTCCAGACCCCTCGTCTGTCCCCGCCTTTCCGCCCCAACTCTCCGCTCCTGGACTTTCCCCAAATGAGCCTACAATAAACCCCTGGAGAACTGCAGACTGCCTGCTGTGCGTCCTTTCGCCGCCCGCGCTCCTTTGCCTCCTGCCCTGATCCACCAGGCACTGCATGCTACATACAGCAGGTTCTGCGTCTGGATTGCTCTGCATCCAGGAAGGTAGGAATTATGGGACAGAGCCCCAGAGACCCAAGGCTAAGCTTAGCCCTGCATGACAAAGCACTTTAGGTAGGAAGATGCAGCAGGGAGTCTCCCGATAACTGGCTGAACTGCATATATCTTTTATATCAAACTTCCATGAGACGGAAAAAAATGGATGAGGCCACACACATGAAAAAGAATCCAGATCTATTCTTTCCTCCCTTTTTTATACTCTGACATCCTTTTTTCCCCACAACTATCACAACCTGTGGTAGTGCTGAGATTTCAAGTGGTTATCCTTATGTACTAAATAAAAGGTAAATTCCTTTTCACAGGCTGTGTGAGACAATTTGTCTTATAAAACTTTTTCCTGCATCTATTACTCAGTGGTTTAAGGCTACTCTATGGACTATCTGCTAGGAGTTTACTGAAAAATGGGCACTAGACTGCAAACAAGTATTGAATAAAGCTGAGCTTTTTACATAGCTCAGCAATAATTTCCATATGATTTCTTATCTCTGTAACCTTCTGCACAGCTTGTTTAATAAATTTTTTTCACACTGCATTTTCCTGATTAGAATTTGCAGGGACTCCACTGGTAAAGGTCGTTTGCAGAACATACCAGTTTCAACAAACACACTTGGACTGAAGTTGTTTGCCTACTCTACTTCTAGGAAAACCAGATTTCAAAAGTTGAGAAGCCTGTGTCCACTGTTTCATCTGAGCCAAAGTCTTTCAGGCACCTGTCTTGGAGCATTGTATTCCACCCACTCCAGGAGACAGGGCACTAACAGAGGTCCCCAGACATTAGGTGTGACCTCCCAGACAAGTCTGGGAAACTGTAAGGCTTGTCATCTTATTCAGATTAAAACACTTTCCAACAGCTTCCTTCTTTGGTGAAGGAGTACAGCCTGGAAAGAGGCAAACTGTGCTTATGGAGCTCACTTAAAAATATTTTAACAGTTATCCCTGCTTGAGCAGGGAAGTTGGACCACATGATCCACTGTGCTCCCTTCCAACTTTACCCATGCTGTGATTCTGTGGTCCATATGAGGAAGAAATAGGCAAGAAAGTAATTTTTCTACTTGTAGTCTCTGAACTTCTAATTCAGATTTACCACCTATCTCCATCTGTGTCTTCCCATTTTAAAGCAAAGCGGTACTATTTGATTTGATAAACCAGAATGAAGCCATGTGTCTCTTTCGGTTTATGGCAGCACAACAGCAGAATCACAGAATATTCTGAGTTGGAAGAGCCCAAAAGGATCAAGTCCAACTCTCAAGTGAATGGCCCATAGAGGGATCAAATGCACCACCTTGGCTTTGTTAGCACCATGGTCTAACCAACTGAGCTAATTTTAGAGGGGAAGAATGTTCCAGACTTTCACTGTTAGGTCACCACAACCATGTGTTTTGGTTGTTCAGGCCACTTGTGGAACATTGCTAACAATGTTATTTTGAGGGATCAGCAGAAAAAATCATGAGAAATCATGTGTTCTGAACAAAGATGGTTTCCACCATCAAGAAAGCTGTACAGTTACCCAGCGTGTTTTCATAGACTTTTACCAATTAATACAGTACTGATTGACTGTTGGCAGGAATGCAGCCAATATTTAATGACCCTTCTACTCTGCTGCCAAGGCTGAGCCCCTCGGAGTGCAACAGTCCTTGCTGCACCCAGGGGTGTAATAATCACAGGCATCTCAAGAGCAACAACATTTTCTGTTTTCATGAACTGCTTTCAAGCTTGAAAGAATATGAGTAGGGCCAATAACATAGAGGACAGATGGCCTATGGCTAATTTGTAATAATAATCATCTGATAATATGTAATCTGGGCAATCCAATGAAGAAATAATCTCATACTAGAGGTTAATAATCTCTAAAAATCACTAAATTTCTGTAGAAAATTCATCTAATTATGGACCTCCTAGGACATAAGCATTCAGGGTTTCAATGCATTTGGGCTTTATGCCTGGATACCCCTAAGAGTGCAGCATCTCTAAAGTAATCCTGATTTACTCGTCTCTCGATTTCCAATTACCATTCTGCCTCAGAGACAGTAATAGTCACACTGGTGTATTTTCGAGCCTTGTATTTTAGATAAATAGCACAACTGTTATGCTGTGATCCACAGGTCTTTAAGGACAGGGAAAGAGGACAAAATGAGGAGTGGATTTGCACTCTACAAGAAGAAAAAGTTCAAATAAATTACACCCTGCTATCAATGAGACAATGGGCAAGCCAACAACACTTGGGTAAGATCAGAGACCAGACCAATACAGACATATGCTACAGACCAGCTGGTAGAGAAAAGGTGGCGGACAAGCCTTATTTAAGCAGTCTGGGGAAGCATGAGGATGGTGGTCCCTGGTTCTCACAAGGACTTTGATCATCCCTGATGTATCTTGGAAAGGTAACTTGTAACACTTCAAGCAACTCAAGAGGTTTCTGGAGTGCTTTGGGGTCAAAAATCAATTTTTGTTGCAGATGCTGGACTGGCCAGATCGGGAAAGTGCTCTGCTGAATATTCTACTCATAAATAATGATCAGGGATGTGAGAGCCTGCAGCAGCACTGACTGCAGCAACCCTGAAATGGGGGTTGTAGGGTCTGAGAAAAGAGAAGGCAAGCAGCAGAATAAAGATTTAGAGTCTATGATATTAAAAGAGATTCTAAAGAATTAGAACTATGCAAAAGGAAATTTTTTTTCTTATTCTGACCTACTTCTGAGGGCTTATACTTTTAGGGTGTTTATAATTTATCTAGGATGGCATGGAAGTACTTGTTTTTATGCAATAATAAAATTAATTTACTTTTTTTTTCTCAATGTAAGCAGATTCAAACAAGGTAGAGCACAAGACATGTTATTTTTTATTGAGAAAGAACTTTAGTACTGGACTTTCTCCTGTGAGTGAAGTTAAAATCCCTTGACATTTAGCTCAGCTTCCTCTTTGCTTTACACCTGTGTAACAACATTTCCCTGAAGTCACAGACCTATTATAGGAATGAACATGTCAATTTCTTAATTAATCCCATGGTGCAATGACATCTCGACAGCCTCTTTTTTCTTTGTCACTAAACTTATCTTGAGATCACCTCAAGGTTACCAATGCAGTAACAGTGGCTGAATGAGGAAAAGTATTGCACCATTCAGGTCTTCAGAGTTCAGAGGGTGTTAGTGAATTGGTGTCTTCTAAATCCATTCAGGTTTCAAGGTCCTGGGTTGTTTGGTAAATGTAGTATTTCTTCAGATGACTGTCACCTGTGCTGACATACTCAATGTGACTGGCATTACAGATCCATTCAGCAGGACACACATTTTGTCCTTCTGGTCTATTTTGCTCACCTAGCACTGACTAGTGCTTGTATAATGACCAATATAAGTTGTTCATCACTGAACTGCCATTTGGGCCATGGGTAGTTATTTGGGTATTTTTGGCAGTTGCATTTCTTAGGCTGGGGCTACATTAGTGCTTCTGAATGAAAATGAGGTTTGCATAGGAGGATCTGTACTGTCATTTGAATGTTTTTTTCTCAATTTTTGGCAGCTACAGTTTTTTCTTACAGTTGTTATAAGAGGTAAAAGCCCAAATCGGTGGGTGTAAAAATACAAACAAAACCAAATCACTCAGAGCTGCAACACTGAAATTCAACAAGAGAGAGACAAAACCACAACATGACCATATGGAAAATCTACAATGTTGAAATGATTTTTTTTTTAATGTTGAGAAGAAAAAGGCAATGATTTGTAAAAAATTTTGATGGAGTTATAAAATAAGCAGCAAAGTAAATCACTAATGATTTTACATAAACTTTATACAAAAAGAGCCCTTCCTGAAAATATTAGCACTTGGAAAACATATTGTTCATGGAAAAATTAGTAAATATTATCAAGTTACTTAAATATACTGCTGCTCTGAGGTTGAAATACAGAAACTCCATAGAATGAATTGAACTTATACCATACATCCTAATTTATCTCTTAAATTAATATGATTACCATAACACTCCATAAGAGTCTGTAAAAGCCAACCAGCATAGGCAGATTCTCTGGCATTCTTCAAAGGTGGAGCTCTTTCACCCACAAATTTAACTGACCTTCTTGGCCCCCTGCCTTTCAGAAACTGCAGATACAAATGTCGTGTGTATTAGCAACATAATGCACTGAAGGACAATTTGATGCTTTATCTGAAATATTAGAACAAAGAATAAGTGGTTATTGAAATCATGACTGACTTCAGCGGTCAGTAAAACTTGACATTCCTGTGAGACTTATTCTCAAAGAGCAGAAATGAATTCCGTAGGCAAATGTCACATACAAGCTCACCCTCCACTGGTCATGGCTAATAACCTGCCCATCACACCAGAGGACAAAAGGTGGCTGTACAATGGAGCAGCCAGTCACTAGAGAATTCCCAGGAAGCTTCACACAGCAGTGCCAGGCAGACTTGTGAGAAAGAGACCTGATGTTACATTCCAGTAAATACTAACAAGCTGTTAGTGCTAAAGTGAGGAATCCTGACTCCATTCGACAAACACACCTCCTGTTGACTGCAGCAGAAGCTCAGCAGGGGTCAGTCTGTAGCCCAAACAGGAGGGCTAGTCAGCTATTTAAAAGTCATCATACTTAACCACTTTGCTGTAGTCTTCCTCTTTAGCCTTCATCATTTTGGAGTTCAAAAGATCATTTCATTCATTACAGTGCCAATCCATTTATCCATGAAATATTTGTAGACTAAGATGCTATTTTGGATAGAAAGATTATGGTTACAATTGCAGTAGATTTGATGATTGCAAGCAAGTTAGGAGGAAGGAAATAGGGAGAGAAAATCAAGCAATGGCAGAGATCCGTGTTTATTTCTTTATTCACTTACACTGAACTATTTCTACTGTGTAATGTGGAAAAAAACATATTTCCATTCTGCAGTCATTTTTCTACAGCTATAACTATCTAAGGATGTACACATAGTAGCATCTCTAAGGAGAGGTAATACTCCCTGTCAGCTGGCATAGAGTCTAATTTTCTGGCTGTACTGATTGATCCAATAAAGGATGCTACCTCTATCTACAAACTTTGTCTCAGGAAATTTACTGATGAGGATTAGATTTTTTTTCTAATACCCTCCAAGCCAAAAATCTCACATGTGATCTCTCAGCAGGAGAGCTAGAAAACAGACTTGACTCACTTTCTTTTCATTTTGCTTCTGGGCTAAGACATACTACTGATTGCTTTGGTTTTATCCCAGGCTCACCCTTCAAGTTTCACCAAGGATGCCCCCATTACAATCAGTAACAAGAAAGATGATCTACCCTCCTGCTGTGGTTCCTAATCCTTTCTGAAGTCAGCCTCACTGTGTTCTCTTTTTCTTCCTCCATCTTACCTTCTCCTTGTAGCCACATTTTCTCTGCAGCCCTCCCTGCAACAACAGATCCCTCCTTCCACATCTTCATCTGCTCTCCTTTCAGACATAGGATACTGGCTTCTCACTGGAAAAGCTTGGCAGTTCAGCCTCTCCTCTCTGGAACATTTAATCTCCAACACTGGGCACCAATGTTCAGCTTGGACAAAAAGTACATTCCACATCCCATTTACCAAATTTCTGCCCCATGCTTGTGCCAGGCAGCAGAGTAAATTAGCAACATGCATCTGCCACAGTCAGAGATACAAACAATAGTATGTTCAGGAAGTCAACAATGAAAAAAAAAAAAAAACGCCTTGGGAGAATACAAATACAAGTTAAAAACACAAGTACTGACAGTCCCCAGAGCCTCCATATTACTAGGGCAGTTGCCTGCTACAGTAGAGATGGTAAAGCTCTCTTATCTAGCCTGAAAGGGACTTGAAAGCCTCAAAATCAACTACAAACAGAATCAGAAAATATGGTGTGTGGAAACAATAATTTTGTTGATCTCCTCAAAAGAAAAGTCTTGTGTAGGCCACTGAAAACAGGAGCATGCAGTACTGAGTGACTAGGAAGAAAGTACTTTGTTTGCCCATACCAAAAAGACAAGCGAGTATCTAAGCCAATCCATGCCTCAGCCACACCATGATAGGTTGGTTTAGTTTTCTGCCTCCAACCACTAGCAGCCAGAAGTGCAAAGCTCCTGTCTTGATGGCCACTGTCATTTTTCCATTGTTGTTCCCTCTGTTCCCAGATAACTGTCTATTTTTGGAGGAGCAGACCTCCAGACCAAGAATTTAAAGTCTTTGCAAAGGGCAGCTGGTGATATGCTGTATGCTTCTAATATAAGACCTTTGTTCAAGCAACAAAACATTAAACAACTCCCTCTTGCCTCACGTGTGCAGCTGTCTGTTGAGGAATCCCTGAGTTTAAATAAAATATGGAAGCACAATCATTAAATTAAGAGTAACTAATATATTCTATCCCTTCATTATATCAGTACGTTTCCCAGGTGGTGAGGTTTTATTCAGCTAATTTAATGTCCTATTAAGGGTATTAAAAGGAAGGATTAGCATGATAGTGAGAATGGGGAAATATCAGATTTAAGAGCAAAACTTTTAAAAACAAAGATTTATCATAGACTTAAGTGTTAAGTAATTGTTTGATCTTATAAGATACTGTTCAAATCTGTAGTTGAAAATTTTGGAAATATTCATTGTATGACCCATAACAAAAAGACTTGTGAAAGTAATTAGAGTTGTCATCTTAGCGCATAAAAGTCAAGAAAATGTCAGAGATACATCTCTTCTGTGTATAACACTACTGGCAAATTGAATTTAGGAATTTTTACGGATGCAATAGGAGTTTGATGATTTGTTTTAGCTATCTCTAAAAATGTCACTCATGTAGGTGTCAGCAGCTACTAAAGTGGAAACTATTAAGGAGACAACAAGCTGCAAAACAGCTAACTTTCACCTCCCTGTATTTTTCAGACCACGAGTTTGGAAGGTCTGGCTTTCATCCTGCCTTTCCTCATTGCTTTATACAACGCTATGTTCAAACTGGGGAAATTAGAAATCATCTCTAAGTCAAACAGTGTCTGAAATCTGTCCACAAATTGATTTTCTTTCTCCAACCTAAATTTCATAGCCCATAGAATAACAGTATCATCCTTGCACAAGTGATCAAAAGTTAGGAGGAGTTCATCCAGGAATGGATGGTGGTAAACTACATCAGCAGCCATAATGTAGTCAAAGTGACAGGATGACCTAGGAAAGTTCTTTTCCAGATCAATTCCCCAAGACAATTCCTTAACACAAGGCTGGTGCTTGCATTTCTGCTTTGTGTTTTGGAGAATGTTGTGCTGAAGGTTTTCCAGTAGTTCTGGCAAATCGGTGGCAGTCACATAGGCACCTGTGACACAGAGAAAACAAATATAATATTTGAATATGCATCCAGACTTGAGTAAAAGCCCATTCACAAAAGCCACTGCACAAAGAACTGTTTTATCAGGTAACTCTCACTGAGGGTAATAAAAAATTTAAAAACTCCCAATAATTCTCAGACATTGTGCTTAAAATAAATATTTACTTCCTAGTCATTCTACTCTACAGATTGGCATCCAAATGCAGCTGGTGGGGAGAAATCAGATACTTACTGTACCTTTATAACACATTGGTTAAAAGTACACTGGCTGACTAGGGATTGAAGAATACCAGTAACTGAATCCAAGAAGTCAGCATGAGATTTAAGCATTGCCTCAGGTTCTTTTCTTCTCACACAAGGAGCGTTCTCAAACTACAGAAAGCTGTAGTTCTGTTAAAATGCAGAAGCCACTATCCTGGATTACTCTTGAAGAGGAATAGGATGCCATGAGAGAAAGCACAACAGTGTCTGTAGCAGAAAAATTAAGTTGCTGAAGGAAAATACTGAAACACAAATGGATAGAAAGTGACCTGGCATCCGAGAGCTCTTTGGTCAAAGGAAGAGGATGCAATGGTCATATCTACATCTGGCTCAATCTGTTTGCCACTAACATCCTGTGAAGCCACTAATTTCTTATTTTGATCCCCAGTTTAACACAGTAAATGATGGCATATCTACTGGGACCTCCTTTACTGCATCCAGCCACTCACTGAAAAAATAACAAGGCATGTTTCCAAGCAAGTCTTTTAGAATTTACTGTTTCTTGCTCTTGTAAGCTTTCAAACAACAGTCTTTTAGAAGAACCAAGCCATGTCCTTTGTCCACCACTATTCATCTGAGAGATGTTTCCTAGAGCATAAGAGAAATGTCATATACTCACCCAGCAAACTGGCTACTATGGAGACCAAGCCAGTTCCAGCTCCAATTTCAATCACATTTTTGTCAACCAAATTGCATTGTTTAGAATTAGTTTCCAAAAAATAACACAGAACAAGAGCCTGTAGGGAAGGGAATCCATGAACATACTGAACAAATTAATGAAATAAATCCCTTTACTAAATATGAATTGTCACGTAAAAGCATGCAAAACAATTGTTGTCTGCTCAAATAAGCAATATTTATTCCAGCACTATTCCTAAAGGATCACCACTTACTATGATCTTTGGGCTCTGTAGGCAACAAAATAAATGCTACAACATGCCTCCATATAGGTTTGTAAATTATTATGGCCAGAAGGAACAACTGCAATTAGATAATCTGCCACAACTCATAACATGAACTGTAAAACTGGGCTTACTTCTGATTGAGATAAAACGTGTCCTTCACAAAGACATCTTGATATAAGGGCTGCTTGTGAGAGAGAATCCACAACAACCCTTGTTAAGTTCTTCCAATAGTTGATTATTTATAACAATCATTAATTCTTGTTAAGTTTCAAAAGGGACAAATAGATTTACTCCCTTTTCTTCTGGTTCAGTTTGTTTGCAGTTTCTATGTGCTTAGTTTGTTGAGCTTAGCAAACTTTCACAGTAAATATAGCTACAAATAGCATCTACAACAGACTCCTTACATATGTATATATAAATTAAGAAGATTCTTCAGCTTTTCTACCCTGTCTCACACTGACCAGTGAGTTTTAGTTCACTGTTGAAAAAGAAATTCCTTATTTTATTTCTCTGATAAAGATAGTTTCCTTATTTTCTTCCATATTTTTCCCAGGCTTTGATAGTTCTATGGTTTCCATTGACAAATAGGATAGTTGCCACACCTCTCACAATACAGATGACCATTTGGAAAGGCAATTATTAGACATTTGCTCTGGCACAGAAAAATTAGTTTTGCTTTTAACTGATTAAAAATGAGAAGGAAAGGAACAGGAGGACTGCTGACCCAATGTGAACATGCTAGAAATTCAAACAAAGGTTTTGTTTTCTATCTCTTAATTCAGAGCACGGAAGAGAAGGTAATGTGAACATATACATATATATATATATATCACTTAATCAACAACACTTTGATATAGAAATAAGTCTGTGAGAACCAGGAATAATTAAAGTCAGGTTCCTAAAGCTTGGGTCTGATATTGGACACATTGTATTCAGATTTCCTCCTAGTTACATTAATTCCTATAATTCCTTCCCTCAGAGTTTTTCTGCTGTAGAAACTGGCTGACATAATAAAGTTTCTGAGGGTTACATCAGGGAAACTTTGAAATCTGCCTTCCTTTCCATGAAGCATGCAGAAATTTTATTTTCCTTAAAGTTTCTGCACTCTTGACAAATTTCTGATATTTTTCAGAAAATTTCAAGTAGAGCTAGATGGAAGAGGAAAAGAGAACGTTATGAGACAGAGATTGAAGGGCTGTCTTCCTTCCACAACAAAACTGGCTAAGCCCTTCCAGATGAAAAACATATGTTTTTCAGTGAAGCCCATGATTTTGTGAGAATAGTTGGTAGTCAGCCAAACTTTCCATGAAGACATGCACAGAGGTCACTAAAACATACAGTACAGATGACTGGTCCAGGTCTCCTAAAACCAGAATAATCATTTGGACTTCAAAACAGAAGAGTAAGACAACTATCCTCAGCTGAACTATGGTCATACTTATAAAAAATAGTACGATCCTAGGAGTTGGGAATTATGCAGTTGGGAAAGAAATGGAGTGTCCTGGGTCTCTCCTATAGGGACACAAATTTCAATTGCATTGTGGCATCTCCCTGGTGATTTCTTTCAGTCTTAATTATTTCAAAATAGTCAGTTTGCTGCATTGTACAAATTCCAAGCTTGAAGAAGGCTCCTTGTATGGTGAGTGTATTGATGGTTCTTACATCAAGAGCCAACAACAGTCGTTCTCTCCAACTAGATTTCCAGCTGTTTAAGAAACTGAAAGCTCCAGCTGAACATTTTCTCATGTCTCTGTATTAACAAGGTAGATTTGTTTCTTACATGAGTAGGTTGAGTAGCTTCTATGAGTGCTAACACCTTGTGAGCTCGTACCACAGTTGTTTCCACAACCTGGATCTGCCTGCTACACAGCCATCTGTATTTATAAAATGTACAGAAATGCAATCATCATAAAACTGACATATTTCTTTCAAAATATGCTTGTAATTGGCTACAGGATTAAAAGTTACAGGTAAGCGAGGAGAGGACACAAGATCATACACCTTGTGTGACTGGGGCACAAACAGGAAATACCATGTAAGCTTTGAGAAACATGAATCCACACAAAACCAGGTTAAATTCAGGTTTGGGATTTGCAGAACAGAGACAGAGAAGCATGGAGTTATTTCCTTGGGTTTACAACATATAACAAAATACATTTATCACAAAAACAAATTTAAAAGTGCTAGAAGGCTCCAAAAATAAAAAGTAATGATACCACAAAAATATTGTACCGATGACCAGACGACTGCCCCATAACAGTCAGTGGCTTCTGTAATTCTTATCTCATGGCCGGCAAAGTGAAAGCTTTCCCAGGTCCTATGTGTTATAAGAGCAGGAATAAAACGTCTCCCCATGATTTCTGCAACTATCTGTTCATCTCCTTTTTCCCCTGGAAGCAAAAGTATAAAAGGTCAAACAGGCTGAGTGGATTAATAATGAAACTACCAGTTCATATTGAAAAGCTGATTTGGAAGCAAGCACATAAATTACATCTGTGAAGAAAAACACATTTCACCATTAATAGTTAGCATGGTACACAGCAATTCTCCTGAATTCTTATTGAAGTTTTCAGTGTGTGACTAAATTTCTTTTCCTGTTTCATTGAAGTAGCCAAGTTCATAAAAAGTAAAGAAGGAGAATGTTAGCATACATTGCTTTGCATTTCAGTAATCCAAAGTAAATTTTTCCCTTTAAAAACAGCTGCCCTGAGAGGTACTCATGGTCTTATGCACTCGGATTTTTCATTATTCTCCATATCCTTTTACTGTTCACTTTCCCCATATTATGGTTCTTTTTGACAGTAAACAAAAGAAGCCAGAGTATCATTTATAAGTCTGTCACAAAACTTGTGAAACAGATCCTAGCAACACAAATTATGACAGACAGGAGTGAAAGCACTCGTGTTGTCAGGAAAGCTTATCCGCCCACCCCAACAGAGCCCTGTCAGAGGGATTCTTTCCAGTTGGCTTGGTATCCTGAATGCCATCCCTGTTGCTAAGCAAAGAATATTTATGATAGCTAACATAATCCTGGATAACTCTTCTAACAGGAGAGGATTCATTCCCTTTTAGCTGAATACCAAACTAGTTTCAGTTTTGCCATCACCACACAAAACTGCACCACAATGTTAGAAAAAAATATTTAAGTGAAGTTGTCTAGATCATTTCCTTAGCAAAGTCTAGATTCATTCCAAGTTTTCACAGGAATTTCGCTGTCATTGACAGCTATGATCTGTTGGCAAACCAGCGAACGAAAACATGTTTACAAGCTACACCTTATAGAAAGCACGCTAGAGATTTAGATAACTGGGTCACCACCTTGTCCAAAGCACAGTTTCTGTATCAAGCCTGCAGCTCCCACTGAAATCACAGATATTGATTTTGGGATCTGCATGGAAATTGCAGGCCCGGTGGATATTAAAAATGAAACCAATTATGCATTTGTCAACTTAAAACATATTGGTTTACTGAAGATTCTTCACATTTTCTTCCCACTCAAGTCAGTGCAGTGACAGGATATAATGACCCCAAGTGTTGTCTTTTATGTTGCCATATGTTTCAGTATTTTTATTGTCAAAACCTATGGACAAAGTCTCTCTCCCTTCCTTGTGATACAAGGCCCCAGGAACAAAATCAAGGGTGAGCAAAGAAAAAGATGATACCAAACAAAAAGACATCAGGAAGCTGCTCAGGCTCATTAGCCAGTTCTTTAAGCTTGCAACTCAACTTTTAGCATCAGGGGAAACTAGAGAATAGCAGCAAACAAGAAAGAAAAACCAAAAATGTTCAGTCTTGGTATGCTGACACTAAGAAAAAAAGAAACATGAAAAGCTAACTCACCAACCACAGTACTTGTAGAATTTATTGTGGGAGTGGAGGGGAGAGCCCTAATCATGGGGTACAGCAAAATTAAAAAGAATACCATGCATATACTACTGGGAAAAAATACAAATACAATTTTTATAAATTTTATAAATGTAACTAAAATAAAATAATCAACATTGAGAAGATGGTATTTTAAGATGTTAGGAAACGAGCAGTATGTGTCAGCCTCTTCAAGCCTCTAATGTTAAGCTGGGAGAAACCACATGCATCACTGTGCCTGTAATCAGGGAGCTGCTGACAAACATCAGTTAAGTGCCAGGGAAATACTGCCTCAGGGCAAAATTAATCTTCTTTTTATGAAAGAAATAATAAAAAGCTGTCTTATTACACATATCGTAAGTGTATTTAATAGATCATCCTGTTTCCAAGCATACCAGATATAGTCTGCTTTTAATCTTCTACAATTGCTTAGAGCAGTCTGATCTTGTTCTGTGAGCATTACAAGCTGTGGAACTAAAAGCTATTCTTTCTATTACCTTTCAATTACAACCATTTTTCTTGATTCTTCCTCCCTTGACATCTGTTTTGGATCCAATTTTGTTGAGAAGTTGGTAACTTATTAAGTCTTAACTTATAAAGTTCCTGCCAGAAGATCGATAAACTTTAAGCAGTATTATAGCTGCCCCTCTAGCACTCAATAAACATTTCCCACCTATTCCCTACAGGATCAGCAAACTTTCTACTTCAGGTTTGCATGGCACCTACACTAACAGAGTCTGTAGGCCACTGCTCCCTTCCTGAGCTAAACTGTTTGCACCCCTAAAAGGACAATCCCAAATCTGCTGATCAATAACACCACTTTTTGCCCGTCTTATCCCTTTGGTAATCTTCCAGGTGGCTTATCTGGAGAAGCTTACACTTTTTTTAACTTTTTCCCCTCTAAGAAGACAGTACTATTGTGAAAAATCAAAAGGAATATGTGTTTCACCAGAGTTATCATATGTTAGACAAGACCCAAAGGAGAAGCTTTATCAGAACCAGGATGCTAATCATCTTGACAAAGAGTGCTGACAAAATAAGGAGTGCAAACTTTTAGCTGGATTCACTTATTTCATACAAGTTTCCCTTTGTTCAGGAAAAAACACTCCTCTGTTTGCTGCTTTTTATCTTTCAGAATAACTTCTGGTAGGACTGCATAAAAGGAAAGAAGTTAATTTTACTGTAACTTCAAAGCAGTGAGAGTAGAAGAATAAAAAACTAGTGGGAAATCTTTCAAGCAACACAAAAACTCTTGTAAGAGTAAACAAAATCCAAGTAAGATGAGCTCTTTTAATATCTGAAAGCATTAAGAAAATTCTGCTGGTACTTTTATCAAACTAGTTTCTTGGTAACAGATGTAAAAAGCTGAAAGTGGGTTATTCTCCTGGAAGTGTTTACTTCTGTGTTAGTCCATACTCTCTTGTTCAGAAAAAATCCTGAAATTATGAGTCAATTAATTGATTGTAATGACATTTTAAGACAAAAAGAGATGACTCATCAGTAGAGTAGGATCAGATAAGAGAAGAAGAGGCTTGACTGACCTGGCTCTCAATTCATGTAAGAATGGAAGTGCATAATGGGCATTTCCAGCAGTGCTGCTGGAGCACAGGGACTGAACTATCAGAACTTAAACGTCTGACAGCACTGGCTCTTCCCTTCTTCACAGAGCCAGAAGAAGACAAACACACAGGTGTTTGACTAGATAGGTTTGCCCTCACTCCTCTTCTGTGAGGTGGAGAAGTGTGGAAGTGGTAAAAACACAGGATGATTTCCTTCAGCCTGTTCATCGATTTGCATGAGCAAGTGCAGAAACCACTGGAGTTTCTAGTGCCAGAACCTTATTTGCAGAAAGATGAGGCAGTTTGATCCTGCCCAGGTAACATATAGAAATTGAAATAATTTTTCTTAGTGAAACAGATAGAACTCCATTGGTCTTGAACTTGTGTACCCAAATTTCCCATCTATATATGCCTCAAATTCTTCAAGAATATCTGTAAGTTTCTTAAGACTTTTTGCCTAATAGGTCAATTACTTACAGTGTTCTTTGAAATATTCTAGATAAAGAATTGTTTATCATAGATGTTTATCAACATCTTTGGAGCATGTTCTCTGAGCTCCCTTGATTTTACATTAATATCAGGGCAGAGGGAAAAAACTCATGTACTGCTGACACATCTTGCACTATATCATCAACATCAAATGAGCATAAACATCATTCTCAAAGGCAAAGCAACTGAAAAGTGAAAAGCCTCCCAAAGAAACATACTACTCAGATGGAAGACTGGATTAGTGAAGTTAGTGGCAGGTTGGTTAGAGAAACATGTGTCAAGCTGCAAAATCTTGTCTAGGGAATCATAGAATTTTGTTGTCACATTCACAAGTCGTGTTAAACAAATGTTAAAATGTTAAAATGTTAGAACAAAACCTAAAGAAAGAAATTTACATGAGTTCTGCAAAGAGAAAGCTGGAGAAGTCCTTCAAGTAGGGAATGGAAGGTAGAAGGAAAATAACAGGAAATAGACCAGGTCAGAATGGAACGTGTTGCAAACTGCAGCATTTTTTTCTATAACAATGAAGAAGACAATCTTATCTGCACACTTTTAGCTTAGAATGAGTAGAAGTATTACCTGTTTCGAAATTAGCAACACAATCAGCTATTTACACCACTTGTAGCATAAGATCATGCCTGGACATATACAGCTCCATCAGAAATGGTAAACTAAAAATTCAGTTGAGTATCTTCCATCAATTAAAAGCATATGTTAAATCTCTCACTGCATAACTAGTCATACTGCCTGCAATATTGTATTCTCCACTGAATGAAAAGGGAGCTGTAAAACAGCACTTAAAATGCCAAAAAAGCAGCAAAGACAAGAGGGCTAAATCAAAATTATATTTAAAAAAAAAAGTTACCACTGTCTAGATACCTGGATTAAAACATAGCTAAAAAAATAAAAGGACCTTTCCACATGAAAGCTGTGAAGAATATACTAGCAGTCAATATCTCCACTTTCAGACTGATTCACAAATAATACACAGAGTAACAAAACATACTCCAAGTATTTATTAGTGGATTAGAACAGCACTCATTCAGAAACAATAATTTCACCCATTGATTCATGGGAACAGTCTACAGGAAAAGAAAAACCGTATTAGTCTCTTTCGAGTGTGGGCCTGACTCTACTTGATCTCTTGAGGTCAAATGGTGTCACAGCCCAATGTCACAAGGAAATAAGATCCAATCATCTTCTGCTTCTCTCCTGCTTTGATGGATTTTCTCCAACTGGCAAAAGGAATGAAATCCAAGACTTCAGCATGAACTTGACCTGATGAAGTTCAGCCCTACAGCAACATAGTCTCCCTTCTTCAGGAGAAGTATATTCTCACCTGTAGATTTTGATTTAAAATTTACCCTTTAGATTTGTCCTTACAAATATTTTAATACCATGCATCTACAGCTGTGAAGCTGGTTCCTCTATGACTTCTCAGAAATTGTCTCCTCACAGGAGGACTAGCTATGCTGATATTACTGATTGAGTAATGCAAGGTAATTTCCAAGAGATTCCAAGAATTCATAATGGCCAGGACTCTTCAGATAACCCCCACTCTGGATACATTGGACTGGAGCCATCCAAACTAAATGTTTAAAGATGTATTTTACATATATCATGTGGGTATAATTTATATAGTACACACAGATTATATAGTAAGTATCTATAATAGCTATCTATATATCCCAAAGTCAAGAGGATACCTGCAAAAAGATCAGTAAGGGAACAAACCTGCAACCAAGTCTGTAGCTGTAGGAGATGACTGGAGAAGAGTTACATTACTCCACTGAGAGAAGTCATCTCAAGGCATCCCAATAAATCCATATGGGTATTTCCAATGGCTCAGACCAAGTTTATCCTAAAATTACGAAAACATCCCAATACTACAGGACTCTGGAATCTCAGTATTTTTACTGAGCTACTGACATGTTAGGATCAGAGTCCTAGTCTTGAAAGTATAACAGATGGTTCCATGGAAACATACACAATCCTGAATCACAAAGTAGTCCCTAAATTTCAGGCAGTATCACTTTAGTATCTTTATTCCATTCCACTTATTTCTATTCAATTCCATTTCAGCCTAAGCACCCTTAAAGGAAGGGGATAGAAGGGAAGGCTAATCATGCCCTTGACTTTACCAAAGTCAGATGTAACCTACACCTTTCTAAGAATATAAAACAAAGTACCATTCCAGTACTTGTCTAAACTGCACAGCTATTTTTTCCTTACTGCACCCCTACCTAAAAAAAGGGATATCATCGTGTAAGTGTAGGCATTCCAGTACATTCATTACAAGCTCAGCCTGCTGAAGTGATGGCAATGAAGGGGTGTATTATATTGATTAACCCGAGACACCATGTCAGAGTAATAAAATGCTTGAAACTTTATACTTTGAAATGCAGAAATACAGAACTAGCACTCACAGGCAGCCTCTTCTCAGCCAAGAGACAAAATGCACTTAACCCAGAGCATGAGGACACAAGAACAGAAGGATTTGCTCACAGTATCCAGTCTGTGTATTTACCCAGGCTTGAGAGGTACGTTTTCAATTTCAAATTTACATCACTGATATCCCAGCCCTATCCAAGTCACAGGTCATCTAAATACCATTAAATAGCTGATAATAGAAGTACTGTAGTCATTTTATCTTATGAACACATAACGAATTCAAGTTTGCCAAGTACTTCCCTTGTTAATTCATCATGTTTGTCTGTCATTGAAAACATCTTCAGGTCTAGGCTCAGTAGCTAGTTCATCTCTAAAAATAACAAAATTATTTCCCTTTGACTACAAAGCAGACTATGTTCTTAAATTAGATGGACTAATGTTCGGTATAAAAGGCAGCTAACTCCCTAACAGACAGGAAGAAACTCAAGAAAATGTTGTCAGTATTCACTTACCAATAATTCTGGATTTCTAAAATATTCCTTTCTGTAAAGGACCTGAAAGTAACCTAACAACACCAACCCATGCAATCATACCACTTTTCTCATGTGGCAGTTGAGAAATATTATTTATGGTCAAAATGCAGCTACTGCAAAGGCTAAAGAAGTGAAAATAGGAAAGGTGGGCACATGGCTGAGAGGTAAGAATAAGTTACAGACTTCCTTATAAAGTTAATGTATGCCTTGATTATTTGAGTGTTGCCTGCAACTTCTGTTCTATCCATACACAAAAAGTTTTCACTTGAGTTTAGCAGTGCCTTAAACAAAAGTGTGTCTACTTGTTGAGGGGAGAGAAAGAGTACAGAGAAATGTTAAATCAAGAAGGTGGGCCATCAGAAAACCAGGATTGCAAGAATCATGCTAGAAGGATAACAAGCAAAGAAAAGTCCAACTACTAATTGGCCACTCAGCTGTGAAGAGGCAGACTTGGGGTCCATGCTCAGGTCCCAGGATGTTTCTCACATTTTACAACAAACTGAAAAAGTGCCAGTGGGGAAGGGAACAAGAGAGATAAGAAGTATCTTTAGAAATAACCCAGGAAATATGAATGAAATGCTATGTCTTTCCCTCTTCCCAGCTGAATTATTTTAAATTGTAGGTTACAGGGTTAGGATGCTTTTCACTTGGCTCCATTCCAAGTACATCCCAGTTAGGGAACATTTCTGGAGTCCACCAAGACACTTGAAAGGATGGCAGGAATTGCCATCAATTAGGACATCTGTCAGGCAGGGCAAGTATAAGGAGTGTGTCCCTTCCAAAATGTCAGGAGTTACGAGAAGGTTACGTGGTCAGCATTTTCTCAGATATTTATGGATTAAAAACTGAGCCATGGCCAAGTGAAGAGAGAGACTATGGACTGTCAAGGACAAGTACACTTTGCAAACTTGCCCTTCTCCTTTTGTCTCAGAGATAAAATTATTCTGGGGTGAATTTACATAATGTAACTGAGGTAAAGTAATTCACTATCCCAAGAAATTAAGACCAGAGTGGTAGCATCTGCTCTCAGAAAAGTTTAGCCAAGGACAGTTAAAGCTAATATGAGAAATTATGTGAGGAAAGGAAAGAAAAGAGACATCTAACAATGAAGGTGTGGAGAATTGATTGTTTAGTCACAAAAGAGATGATCAGACTGGGTGAGGACCGAGCTGTAAGATGAAAACCAATGGTAATAGGAATCATGAACAAAATAAGGAGAACATATGACAAGTTAATTAATAAGCAAAGGGGAAAGCACCAAATATAAAGAGCTCTCGGACTGTGAGACTAGTGCTACACTGGAACAGGTTGCCCAGAGAAGCTGTGGATGCTCCATTCCTGGGAGTATTCAAGGCCAGGCTGAATGGAGCTGCAAGCAACCTGGTTTGGTGGAACATGTCCCTGCCCATGGCAGGGGAGTTAGAGCTAGATGGTCTTTAAGGTCCTTTCCAACACAAACCATTTCATGATTCTGTGATCCTACAACTGGAACTTGCAAAGAAACTGAACAGGAATAAGAACCCTGAGAAACAGATATTGAGGCTGGGCAGGTGAAATAATGAAATAGTAATGGGAAACATGATAGATAAAAAAGATGAGAACAAGGAGGGCACAGGCTCGGAGTGATGGAGCAGGCAAGTCTCCATGCATCCAGTTCAGCAACCTTCTACCTCCTGAACCTAGCATGGAAATTAGGATGGCAAAGGTGTCAGATAAAACTGTAAAGATATCCAATTTTCCATTCATGTCTCTTCGTGATCTTAGACTAATGTTTATAGACATGGAAGAGAACTACATGGCTTTACACAGACCACAACTCAGATGAGATTTTAAACAAAAAATATTATGAAAAATAAAGTAATTTTTTCAATCTCTTCCTTATGCACTCAGCTGTAGAACATAACTAGACCCCATCCCAAAACATGTGCATTTGTCTTGATACCTTGTCTATTCCTGGTGAGCACTAAAAAGGGGACTGATTATGAAGCTTTAGGATCTTCAAAGACATCCAGCCATGAAAGTACTCAAGAGGAAACACTGTCAAAAGCCCCTGAAGGTACATGAAGGTTGGGTCTGAGGCTGTCAAGACAGAAGCCAAGCTTGTAATAACCAATTCTCCTAACTGACAGCCTGTAAACAAACCTCTCT
This sequence comes from Lichenostomus cassidix, assembly GCF_008360975.1. NCBI lineage: Eukaryota > Metazoa > Chordata > Aves > Passeriformes > Meliphagidae > Lichenostomus > Lichenostomus cassidix. The sequence continues at coordinate 37,043,979 of NC_139479.1, forward strand.
GAATAGCTTGATCATAGTCACAGCTTCATTCCCTGGAACCAGACACAAGCAAGTAACTGGAGGACAGATGCCAGGCACCAGCAGGAAACTGCCAGGACAAGAGTATGCAGGTATGACATACTTAAGATACGATGTGCATTGTTAGAATACTACAACAGTGCTGGCTGTAGCACTTTCTGTACAAATGCCATAAACACAGTTCTTCAGAAACAAACAAATGAGAAGACAGCTCCTTGTCAGCAAGACACTTTATTCCTTATACTTAGCAATATTAAGTGCAACAAGGAAACATAAGGAAATAAGAAACATTTTACCTTCTTGTCTTTCCAGTTCTCTGACCCATTGATTGTGTAGATGATTATGCTGTGGTGATGTCAAATCCATACTATGCCACAAACCCTGGGACAGAGAAACATATGCCTGGCTGAATAAAATTACCTTTTTTCTTCTTTCGCACGTAAGCTTCATTAAAAAAAAAAAAAAATTTACATGTATTATGCTAGAATTTACTTCTATAGATAATAAAGGTATGAAGACACATAAGCATCAATATTCAAAGCATAAAAGTACCAGAAGCAGCAAACTAGTTCAACTGCTTTACTCTCACAGAGGAAAAAGAACAGATTGGAAAAAAACCCAAACAAACAAAAAAAAACCCCAAAACCTAAAAGATTTTATCAATATTTGGAACTATTTTATGACATTTTAAAATTAGAATCAATTAAAATCAGGTTGGGTAGGCTTATAAAGGATTGAAAGGAAAGGTGGAAACAAACAATTCCTGAAAGAGAATAAAAATTGCACCAATAGGATCTAATCCTGTTGGAATTAATGGGCTTGGAAGGGAAGGAGACAACCTACTAGTAAAATTCACACATGAGAATAAGGGAACAGGATCTACAAACAACATGCTGAACAGAAAGCATATGTACCTATATGAACAGACAAAGAACATGCTGGAGAAAAAAGAAGTAGGGAAAGTGGGACAGAGGACAATACAACTTCCAGCTGTCTGCAGAAAAGCAGACAGACAACAAATAGTCTCCATTTCTTGATATTTTACCATCAGAAAGAACACTGAGTTCACAGCAAAACAAACAAACAAACAAAAAAACCCAAAAAAACCAAAAGAAAGCCCCAAAGAAACACAACCCCCCAAATAATAACAACAGAAAAAAACCCCAAAAACAACAACAACAAAACCACAAACACAAAAACAAAAAAAAAAAAACCAACCCAGAAACAAACCAGTGCTTTGACAATTTTTGATGCTTTTATATGATTTTTAAATATGCACTCTTATGTGGAAATTTGACTGATTTTTGCCAGGATAGTTACAGGCAGCATACAGTTAATAATCTACAGGTGTCTAAACAACACCCCACAGGGATGCAATTAAACAAGGTAATGACTAAAAGAGTATCTCTCTACAGTGGAGGGGAAAAAAATGGGCAATCAAAGTAAAAATACATTCTGAATATCAAATCTTCCTCATGGTACAGTCTTAGGCAGGGTTTTCTCTCAAAACTTCAGGATAAAGAGGACAGTATGAAAAAGGCCTCTCCTGTTTGAGATGCACCTTACTCTCTTGACTTCACACTACAAAAGACACACAGGTTTAATGTTTAACTTTGCTACTACAATACCAGCAACTAGTATCTGTTTTGAAGGTGAAAATAACTTAGGGGGTTTCTACATATCACCATAGCACACATAACAAAAATATTGCCATGATATTTACATCTATATGTGAACTTAGCAATAGCAACATCATTAGATAGGCAACAGAAAAGAGACTCAGTGGGATTCAAAGTCTCTGTATGCATCTTCAGAATAAAAAGTAGCATAAGAACTACTGGGATATTAAGCAGAAAATGCTACACACATTCATCAGCTTGTCTACCTCAGAAGTATATTAAAGGAAAAAAAGGACATTTTCTTCCTATTAGAAGACAAAATAAAAGGTAAAATCACCCTACAGGACAAATCCTTTGTATTTTGTAGTCCTCTACATTTTTTATGTCAGTCTAAAATTATCCTGAGGTATGCTGAACTACGCAGCAACCAGTCTAACAGAAGCATTTAGGAGTGCTACAAGCAACTAAATAGCTCAGAACAGCTCGGTTACGCCGTCTAAAGCAAATGATACAAACTAGCTTAGAGTAAAAGACACGGACAAGTGAAACACCACTGGCATCACCACATTTCGGTCAATGTTACCTGAATCTCTCGCAGCTTTCCCAAGATGGTGCTCCAACAGCAAAGTCCTTATCTGCCCCGTGGCTTTCCCCGCAGCCAGCCGCAGGCAAATGCGCGTTCCAAAGCCTGTGTCACACATTGCCAACATCCCCACACCGGAGCAATAATAAATCCCGACAGCTGCAGCACAAAGAGGGCACCACGCACCGCCCTCATGTAAGGGAGCAATTTTGTAACAGCAGGAGGCACCCTCTCAAGGGAGCTCCAACCAACAAAGTAGCCAACTTGGGAGTACTGTTTACAAAACAAATAGTGGCAGCGTTTTAGCAACGCTGTTACTAAAAAGTAACCGAAGAGCAAAGAGTCATTCTTCAGAGCCAAAAGGTTCTTCCAAGCATAGAGAAAAATTTACCTGCATCTGAAGCTCACATTGGAATGCAGAACTGTAACAAAAGAAATAAGCCCTAAAATCCAAGCCTGCTTTACCCCACAACACAGCTATCAACCTGCATAAATATAAATGTACCACTCCTCCATATCCAAGATGTCCATTCGCTCAACAGCTGGCAAACACTGTTGTGGGGACAAATATAGGTATCTAAGACTTCTCTTTTTTAGACTGTAATCAGTTCAGGAGCCATCTCTCACTCTACACATTTTTTAGAAAAATTAGACTTCAACCTTTACTGGAGTTTCTAGGTGTTGGCAAGAAATTATCAATTATTGCACAAAATACTAACCAAGCCCTACACTGAAGTGAGGGTCTCTGTACTTGGCTATACTCGGCGGAAGAAATTAAACATTAACTCTTCTACATTTATAAACAATTTACCAGGGCCTGATACACCCTTTTAAAGTAAAATTCAATAATGCTAACAAGTGATTCACAAAATAGTGCTGTAAACTGGCTGGACAGACTGAGAATTTGCTTAAAATGTTATAATCTTTCAGAAAATTAGTATCAAAAGGGATGATTTTTGCCCAGTATAAACTGCATGAAGTGTTTGACTCTCTGCAATTGCAAATGCCAAATCCCACTCAGTTCACCTCAGCCCCTCACCCATTGAGGGGAGGATAATGTCTCATACAAAACATGAATGTATGGACTTGGATTTCAAATAATGAAACAATGAGAAATGCAGTAGAAATATCAAACGAGAAGACAAAAGAAAAGGCAAGAAGGATTAAAATGTAACATAAGAACACAAATAAGATGGGTAGGATTCTGTGCTTTTCCTCCTTAAGCCACAGGAGCTAGAAATAAATTCCTCATTCAGAGAAGTGAGGTGTTTGAGAAGTCTGAGCTGCACATTGTCTCTTGCAAATTAATCTAATGTGAGTGCTGCAACTGTAGAAACCTCTGAACATCACTTTTGCAAACAAATACTGTATTTGGACAGAGTCATGTAACTCCAAATCTAGAAACAATTTACATTCTTGTAAATGAATGTTCTTTTACATTCAGAACATAAACAATTAACACACATCAGATTAGAGAAGGACTTCCTGCACTGTGTGTTTTCCCTTGAGATTTTTTAAGGCTTTGCCTCATCTCTCTTCAATAAACAACATTACTTTGGGCACAAAACTTTCAAGACAGGCTTAGTGAAGAAAAGCAAAAAAATTGAACTTATTTTACTTCTCTCAACACGTAGACATAAACCAAGTAACTTTCAGAATTTCATTTAAATTTGAAGTTAAAAAAGAAAGAGATTGCAGTTGATTTTAACAGCTCTATCAGCTCAATTAGAATGCAAATAAATGGGCATGTTTTGGCTCAATTTTAAAATCTGAAGCCTGGAAACTTCTACCAAGTGCAATCTAGGTCTTTCAGAATAAATGTGCTAAAATTAGTGTTTTCATTGTTTAGAATCCCTTCTATTTAAGCTCTCGACAGAAAATGTGTGGCAAAATGCATTACAAATAGGGATAATTTATTATATTTTACAAAAAATTCATTAGCATATTTACAAAGCTCAAGTCAGAAAAATCACGCACAGTCTCCCTTTTTTAATATTTATTTCTTTAAGATGTTTTCTTTTTTATTCCTCTCTTGCTCCGTGTTTTCTTTTTTCTGCCTTCAAACACAGGTTTGGCAGTCACCATGACTACATTTCCCAGGTCTTCATCCTCACCACTTGAGCTACTGCACTCTTTCTTCTCTTTATGGTCTGCTGTCTCTGCTGTGGACATGTTTTTCCTCCTTTTGCTCTTGCCTAAATCTCTGCCTTCAGATTCCTCCACTGAGGAGTCGCTAGAAGTTTCTGAAAGATGCAAATTTCCAACAAAACCACCTCCATATAAAAATTCTTTTCTGGAATCTGAATGTTTTCTTCTCTTTCCACTCTGTACTTTTGCTGCTGCAGCTTGATTTGCACCACCTGAGGTACCTTCCCCTTTCCTTTTCCCAGGCTGTTTAAGTTCCATTTCCATAACAGCAGTGGCCTCCTGAATTTCATCATCTGCTTCTTTTTCCTTTCTCTTCAGACAAGTCACAGCTCTGCGCAGTCTCTGACTTTTAATAGCTTGTTTTTCATGCTGTTCTAGTCTGAAGAATGAATCAATTCGAAGCTGAGTCTATCAAAATAAAACAGAAACACATTTGAATGTTTTTGTGATGCAAATTCCGTTGTTAGCTATAGTATCAAGCATCCAAAAGCAAAGCAGGACAAAGGCCTAATGAAATTAATACATATCAACATAGATGTGAACAATAACATGCATCATTATAGTAACACCCATACTTTATAAGAAATTAGGCAACAAGAACCTTTACATAAAATAAATAATTAGCAAACTCCAGTGAGATTTCACAAATATTGTGTTGCTGGTGATTAGACATATGTTGCCATTGTCAACCCTAATACAGAGGATCTCTGTAGGGCTCTTAAGTATGTCCTTACAAACACATCCTTAGCTTCCAGCTGTTAAAGCAGGATGTTTACTAAGTAAATGCTGTAAGTGCACTTCGCATTTGTGCCTGCAAATGCACGAACACACAGGCTTCTGACTCAAGTTCATTGCACCACATGCTGCTACAGTATAAAGACTGAAGAGTAGAAGTAGCAGTTGTCACACAGCGTGGATTTGCGCTATTCAACCACAGCTTTTTCTTTACACTAAGTCAGTACTCTACTTTTTCCCTAAAATTGTCTGAGACACACACTTCCAAAAGATATTCCAGTCAACCTGAAAGTACATCTGTTTAACTATGGAGTTTCATAGTTTTTGCTCCTTTAAGTGATACAGAGAACCTAGAACACTGATTTAGACAATGTTTCTATCTTGTGTATGGCAAAAGGAGAAAATAATCTTATATTGGGGATCAATTTTACAACCCACTTTGACAGCTATCACAGCAGGCATTACTATTCATTTTCAAGTGTTATTAAAGTTGACAGAACATTTATTTGGAAATTAGAGTAATATTATTAATGGGCACTTGCTCAACAGTTCAGCCCACACTCCTCCTCGAAGGATGTGTATAGCAACAAATGGGCAGCATAACTTCACCAAAATCTTAGGGGCACTTTTATAAATACTTTTTAGAGACAGCACACTGTCTTCTAGAAGTACTAAAGTAGCTTGAGGTACCTGTAGCTTCCACTATGTCTAGAACAAACAGCAGCTTGGACTTGAGATAGGTGCTCTATAGGTAAGAAAACTTGAAATCAACAATTGAAATTATGCAGAGTCCCCTCACAGTGCACTCAAATCATACAGAAATGAAGTCTAGAAAAGTAAGTTTAATGACTTTTTAAAAAAAATTACATATATATAAATATTTAAAACCGTATGACCAAAGCCCAGCTTCTGAGAAAGGTATTTTACTTCAAATAATACCTACTGTTCTTTTCAAAATGCTTCTCTCATAATTTTACAGTTACCCTTAAATACAAGTAGTTTTTTTTACTTCACCTGCTGCAAGTTCAGCTGTTTCATCACAGGCAAAAGAATTCCATCTATCTTTGTCCTAGTCCAGCCAAAGTGATCCTTGCAGAATGTGCAGAAAGTTAAGGAACTTTACAAAATGGCTATGACTGGTATTTTGTAAGCACATAAAATGAAAATTCCCAAAGTAAACAATGTCTGGAGGAAAAAATGATCCACTTCAAAGCTTTTTGTACTACAAAATCAGTCAAAAGACTCTCAGTTAAAACAACATATTACAATCACACTGCTACATCTCCATTAGTTACAGAACTTTTTCTCTAATATCAACATTTCCAAAAGCATGTGTCAGTGAAGACAAAACTCACTTTGGCTACATGGTATTGCCATAACACAAAATGCTTATAAAAAAACCTTATTTTTATACTTACACCCACTGGAAGTTTCATTTACTGTTTAAAACACTATCAGCGCTGCATTCATTGCCATCTACTTTTCATCCATTCACTGCAGCTCAGACTGCAACAGGTGCAAAAACTAGACATTATTGGAAGAAATGCAGAGAATAACTATGGATAAAGTGCAGACTGAAACACCATTTCTGTCTAGGCTTTCAAACTTATTTGTGAAAAATGGCAAACAAACAGAGGGAGTGTGCAAACAATTCTACTCTAAGCCTAGAAACAGGCACACGACAGTTATAGAAACTTAATATGACTACTCATCAGTTCAGCTACAAGATTCTCTTGCATGCAAAGTGAGGCAGCCTCCTCTCCAGGAGGGCAGAGCAGCCCTGAGTGCCACACATGCATGGTTGCATTCCCTTCCATTCCAGAGCTGGTATCATTTTAGGGGAGCACATGCAGGACCTTGGGGCCCCTCACACCACATAGATGTTAAAAACCTGACGCTCCATTACTGACTCATGAATTTTGCGTACTTTCACCTAACAAGTAAAAGGATATTCTCTGATCTGCTCTACATCAGGCTTTCCCCAGATGAATGAACCCCTTGATTCATCCACCACAGGTTTCAGGTATGCTTCTGCCACTGCTGGATTTGGGAAACCTGAATAAAGCTGCAGCTCCTGCAGTTTCTTCTTGACCTTGGTATCACGTGGATTAGGCCTCAATTTCTTATTCTTCTGAGCCTCATTCCACCACTCACTGAAAAACAGAGAAAATTACCAATTTGCCTCATAAAATAAAATTTGAAATATCAAGAACCACCATGCTAATTTCAATAGCCTTATTCTCCCTACTTCAGTTACTACAAGAGATGAGGTAGAAAATTTCCAAATGAACAATGACCAAAGGGACAAACAATCTAAAAAGTAGAAAAGACAAAGCATACACATTAAATACAGCCACTGTAAGCCACAGAAGCAAACATCACCTGGATTCCCCATAAGCTGCAAAACAGAAGGCCCCAACTTCAGCCTCACTTGCAGAGGATGTTCCACACACAATGGTTATTTTTGGAGGTTTTTTTGGTACACAAGGAAAAGAAAGGAAAAAAAAAAAACTTCTAAGCATCCTTGCCATTGCCAATACAGCTGCCTCAGCCTTCTTCAAATCTTGTTTTTGCCCACACCCTACCTGCCTGTCTCTTTCCAGGTCATCCATCCCTCACTCAAGTGCCTTTTCTCTTATGAGCAAGCTACAGCAACCTATCACAAACTCTGGGAGAACGAACCTCTGCTCCACTATGGATCCAGCCCCCCAATCAGCTCTGAGCCAGATGCACAGTTCTACAGCTGTTCTATTGTCTGCAATAGTCACACTGTGATTGGTATATCAACCTGTCACCTGATTTACCTGTCATTCCAAATAGTGATATAATACAGCTAACTCAGTCCCATTAATGATGGTCAATGATGGTCATATGTTTTGCTGCATGCTTAAGCATCAGAAAAGCATATTCATTAATAGCCATAATATGGAGAGACAAAAAAGCAAAACATACGCGAATTTTAAGAGAGGTTCCAAGCCACGCCCAGGAAATTCATTTAAAATCTCCATTGCTGTTACAAAGCCAACATTTGGGATGCCCTCAGTGTAGTCACTTCCAAGCAAGTATGCCAAATTAATTAGCTTGCTTCTATCCAACCCTGAAAAAAAAAGTGTGTGGATTCAGCTCTTATTATCTTACAAATTTAAAAAACATTATCTGAGAGGCAAAAACTGAAAGGAACACAAAGGCATTAACTCCATAAAATTATATTTAATACAACATCAGAATTTGTCATATTATATTCTGGAGCAGCATCAATATGCTCCTGCTAGCTTAAGCACCAATAGTTGTGCTAACTTGGCAAATACATCTTGCCAAAATTAATATGTCAAAATGGACATCAGGAGGAATGTTTTCATGGAAACGATTGTTAAACATTATAATGGACTGTGGAGTGAGGTGGTGGAGTCACCATCCCTGGAAGTGTTCAAGAAACGACTGGATGTGGCACTTAGTGCCATGGTCTAGTTGACAAGGTGGTGAACAGCCAAAGACTGACCTTGATGATCTCAGAGTTCTTTTCCATCCTAAATAATTCTGTGATTCTGCAATTTCAAAATTCAGAGTTGCTAAGATATATATTTTTTACATTTATTTAATCCAGTCACTGTTCTGTTCTCATCTAACGCTGACCTGAATTTAGTAAAGCCAGACTCAAATAAAAACTTTATGTTTGAATTTTGGTCCATAATATAAATGCTTCTGATTTCCAGAAGTGATCTTCAACTGGGAGTCTTTTGCTCTGTGCTGGTACAGTTACTAAGATGACCAGAAGAGCCCACAAAACAGCCAGAAAGAAGGAAGAACTCAGCTGACCACCTCTATTTGATAGGCTGTAAGGTCTGAGGCAACCACACTGATTTTTAGTGACCAGCTTCAAGAGTTTAGATTTGAAAAAATAATTTTAAAAAAATTCCATGCAGAAAAGGAGGGATGTGAGTCTAAACACACATCATCATGCTAGTCATGACACCCATCAGCTGTCCACTATGCATGGGAATGAAGGAGAAGCACAAGACTGCAGAAGAATGTGACATAAAGACTGATGATTATTTTTTCCCAATGAATAAATAAATAAAAGCTTTGGCTTATCACATTAAAACCAGTTAAAAATCACAGACATGCTTTTACAGCAATCCTTTCCAATTAAGCTACAGTAGCATACTTAAGTAGGGGAAAAATATTTCATTCAATTTGCTGGAAGAAGCCAAAGACACATTTTTCACCACATAAAAATGTTATGAAATTTTACATGCTAAAGATATTAAAATATTATTTCAAAGTCTATAGCCTCTCAAATTGAAAATGTCAAAACTGATTTTAAAAGAGTTCTGCTCAAGACATTATAACAAGTTTAAATTGGCTCATATTTTGCCTAATACGCGATGTGACACTGAAGCTTAGTTCAACAAAATTGGCAACAATTTGATTAGACTAGTTTGAGAGCAATCTGAAAGAAGAAAAAAATGTCAGTGTCAGCTATATGAAAAATGTTTTACAGAGCATAAATGTATTCCAGATCCTCTTTTAATACATTACGTCTCAGTATGCTCAAAACTAACTTCCATTTCCAGAAGACTAAAAATCTGATGGCATCAGAATATCATTTTCCCACCACATTAGAAAAGTCATGCTAACATTTACCCAGAAGCTAGTATAACAGTTCATATCTCCAGCCTTGATGATCATCCCACTAACTCAGTATATTAAATGTAGGTGTCTGCAAATTCAGGGGAGGTCATCTTGCAGTAAAACAGCAACCTAACTGAATGGCTTTAAAGAATCTGCAAAAAACAGACACTGTAATAAGGGACACAAAATTCTGTAGACTGTATTTAACAAATCAATACCTGAGGCTTACCTAGCTGGTTCTGAAAGTCAACATACTGATAATATTCTACATATTTGTCCTGACTGAAGAAATTTTTATAAACGTGTCGTCCACCAAATAACCAAACGTCACTGTCATCGGTGATTGTGCCAGAGGTCTGATCAGTAAGATCCAGCATGGCACACTGTGCCTCTGCCTCCGTAGGAGCTTCAATATACGGAATGCCAAACAGACGGAGGAGCTCCTGTAGGATGGAAGGAAAACAGTTAATAATTCATCAGAAGAATTAAATTCTAATATACTTCTGCTTGACTCAGAACTGTTAGATTCCCACTTGAGAGTTATTTAATATTTGACAGCAAACCTTAAACTTCCAGTAAAAAGTGCCAAACTCAGTTAAGTCAAGGGGGAATCCCCACTCAAGTCCTCTCAAGCAGACAGTGCCACATAAGACAAGCACTACTTGAGCACACTTTTACCAAATGGTTTGAGAATCTGCTATCTTAATTACACAAGCATACTTAAGTATTGCTTTGCACAGCAAGGAGCAAACTCCATATATTACAATTATGTGGGCTCCATGAAAGAAAGATGCAGATTAAATATAAAAAGTAAAATAAAAAAAATCATATTTAAGAAAATATTTGGTCATCACTTTATCTAAGAAAGTAGTATGAAAGAATATAAGAAACATTCATATCAAACAGGAAACAGTGGGAAGACTAATCATTCCTTGGATAGTGTTTTGATATGCCTCTACTTTGACAGATTTTTGCTTTTATGGAATACATTACTTAATGTCAGTTACATATCTCACACACACACTAGGGTTACAGACTTATGTAAGTTACACAAGTTTGGATCATGTTCTTCACTCAGATGGCTTTTGAGGCTTGACAGAATCAGTCTCAAGACTTTTAATTTTTACTTTCATTAAGAATAAAAGCACAGGATCAAAACACTTGCAACTATAATGGTGTGCCTATGATTATATGGCATGTAATATTACAAAAGCAATCTACTGGCCTTTAAAAAAATCACCTGAAAAAACAAGTATGTGCAAATATTCAACCAAGATCAAAATATCATTTTAAAACGACCTAAACTGTCCCATTAAGGAAAAAAACCAAGCACTTACATATCTGTTAGCATAAGTTTATTACATCACAGACACTATCACTAGTCTACTATATTATGGGTATGTTAACGCAGATACATTGTATTAACCTTGGAACACTAATACTGACACAAAAGTAACTTATTCAGGCATTACTGGTGAGAATCCTCAAATTGCTTACTCAGGGCACAAACTATACAGACTTCTTGTCATTTTTTACCTTTTAATCCCATGGGGAAATCACAGTTCACCTAACACACAGACTGCATCAATTCTTTTTGCTGCTGAATATAGCTTCCTAATATTTTTTGCTCATTTTGCACCTTTCACAAAAACAGGCAAAGATCAAAATGGCCCAACCTTTAAAAGATATACTGACTTATATATGCTTAAAAGATATACTGACTTATCCATAACTATATTATTATTTTATAATGTTGTTACACTTACTCAAAATTATTGGAGTTCAAGATTACCTCAGCATTGTCAATATTTTAAATCAAGCAAACTGAAGAAAACAAGCTCGTAAGAAGAAAAAAGGTGACCTATGACTAAGAAAAAAATTACTAACAGCTTTTGAGTAAGTGACTGGAGTGGAGGGAGGAAACAAATCAAATGACTCAACAAATACTACCTGGCTTTCCAAGAACATCTGTCCTGTTACAGAAGCAGCAACACGTTCCTGCTGCTGTTTTTGAGACTGAAGCGTATTCTGCTCAGCTGAGAGGTCCTTTTCTAATTCTTCTAGTTCTTCCTGAATTTAGAAACCAAGATTATTATTATTTCAACAATTCATGTATACTTAGCAAAGCACTAAGTCTCCAACGACAATTATTCTAGAGGTATATGAACCATTAATTTACAGTAGGAAGCTGTTATATCTTCTCTAATGCAGCAAATTGTAAGACCAGAGATGGCTCTAGTCATCAATGTGCTAAAACCTTGAAGTTTTCCCTTGACTTTAGGGAGATTATGATTAACCATCTTTAAAGAAAGATCAGTTCCCATACAATTAGATACATATGTAAGAAAGCAATGAACCAGTAAGAAGCTGTCTAATAGTTTTCCTTAATAACTACTTGGAGACAAAGCACTCCATTATAAGCTCAAAACAAGAAACAAGGAGTTACCAAACTGATGTCTTGCCACTCATCCACTGCATCTTTACCATCAGCTTCTCTTTCAACATTCTGAGTGTCTCCCAACTGCACTTCGTCAGATTCCTTCAGCAAGTCCTGTGTGACAACATCAGGTCTGTCTGCCTCCACTTCTGAAGGCACCGTTTCATCATTGACTTTTTCATCATATTTAGTAGGAAACTCAGCCTCATTACTGCTTTCAGCATCCACTTCAATAAAGCTTCCTATTAAAGGAAAATAGAAACTTGCACACATTCTTAACTTGGGCAGAGATTTTTTTTTCCTATATACAGTATAAGAATAATATAAAGATTGTGAAATTGCATAAGCCAAGTGGCTGATTGTTAATACACCAGTTAAGTTCAAGGTACACAACAACATGCTTTCCTGACTCTCCATATTCTATACTCAGGTTTCAATGATAAAATGTGACATTAAGGGGAAAAACATAGCTCAGATCTTCTTTATGCCTCCTACACATCTGGGAGTAGATGTATTTTAAAGCATTTCTTACTTCAAGAAAAGGTTATCTTTGACTGACTACACATACAATATGGTCCTATTTTCTTATACTTTCACACAATTAAAAAGCACATACCATCAGAATCACTGTCTTCAGACTGTGATATCCCTTCTCTTTCTTTCTTAGGATCTCTTGCTTCTGGAATAAATCTAATATCCTCAGATACATTCTCCTTTGTTTCTGAAATTTCTTCCTCTGTATTTTCAGACATTTTCAAGTTTTCCTCATTTTTAGAAAGGTCTGTTTCAGCATGAATCAAAGCCTCTATACTAGTTTTCACAGGGGAACAGCTTGGCTTCTGTGCACACAAATTCATATCCTTATCTCCCAGAGATTTTAAGTCCATTTTGGAATCATTTTTTTCTAAGTCTTCTTTGCCTTTTCTACTATTGTCAATATAAGAATAATTTTCTGCTCTGGATATACTGGTATCATTTGGTGAAATACCATTTTCAGAACCATTTTCTTCCTTGTTTACATCTTCTGTGTCTTTTCTAGTATTGTTAATGTAAGTTTCAGCTATGGATATACTGGTGTCCTTGGGTGGAATATGATTTTCTGAATAATTTTCTTCACTGGCTACATCTTCCTTGACTTTTCTAGTATTTTCAATAGCAGAATAATTTTCATCTCTGGATATACCAGTGTCTTTGGCTGTAATATGATTTTTTTTCAACTCCTGACTCTTCTGTTCAAATTCAGCATCTTGCACAGTCACTTGGATTGGTGAGCAAATTGTAGCTGTAGGAATGTTTTTTCTCTCCTTAACTTCAGGAATCTGCTCTTCCTCATCTGAGCTACAAAGCAGAAAATCCTTCACTTCTGTTTTTTCTGATAGCACCTCATTAGCTGTTGCAGTAACAACTTCCTCCCTTTTATCATCTTCACTGAGAGCTTGCTGAATTGCCCGCAATGTTCTTGGAGACACACTGCCTTCCTCTGATACAAGTTGGTTCACGTTCAATTCTCTTGTGTCCAGTTCTTCTTCTGAGCTGCTTTCTACCATAGCTGCCTGGATAGCAAGCAAAGTCCGAGGAGAGGGGGGTGCTGTCACTACACTGTCATCTTTCTCTGTCTGCACCTTGTCAGATGCAGCCAGCTTTGCATTAGCAGGAGATTCATTGGTTTTATTTAATTTAGTAGAATCATGCATTTTTGATGAGGGTCCTGCAGTAGTTTCCAAGTCTCTACTCATAGCTTCTTTTGCTTGAATACCTGAAAAAAAGTTTTTTGTTGAAAAAAACTGCTTTATAATAACATTCCATTTTACATAATGAATGTCATTATATAAAGATTAATAAATCATTTTTCTACAGGTTTACTGATCACAGTTACTGATGTATTACAGTAATGCACACTTCATACAAAGTACTGGCCACATGAACCAATAAACAATATTCAGGTTTTTCTTAAAACTGCCAGTTGCAGAGTACACACTCCAAACAACAGATTTTACAAAATTAAGACCTGACATACCCTTTATCAGAATATAGTGAGAAGTCTCTTCAGAGACCACCCTCCTTGATTCCACTTCTTTCACAAAACCACCTTCATTTTCATATTGTGTTTGGATTTCACCCGAATGCTGTTGATTCATTTCTTTTTGTACATTTTCTATGCACCGATTGAGGTTGCTTTTTTTAAGCAAACCCCTAAGCTGGTACTGGGAAAATTCATCAGAGTCCTCAAAAAAACAAAACAAAACAAACAAGTCAATTGAAATAAAGCACCCCTTTTAAGCAAAAACCAATTCCCACACGCTTCCAGAGTGTGGGAATTCTTTCAAAAGTTCCTTTAAGCAGCAAACATTTGTCTTTCACTGGCTGCTGCACTCCCAAGCAAAAGCAATACCATACTGGCAACACACAACAATTCTGAAAGATACCAGTAGTTCTGAATGCTGGCTAAATAGGAGATCTCAATTTTGTGACCAAAAAAACTCAGCTGGTTATCAGAGCTCACCCCCAACCTTAAAAATAAAAAAGTAAGTAAAAGAGAATCCACATGGGAATCATTTCTAAATTATGGCTCTTAGCTTACACTTGGACACAAGCCATCATATGATCTGATATGTATTGTACTTTCAAAATATCACTGTTGAAGTGGCACTGTAGGATTTCCCATTTGTCTCTGAACAGCTTCAACACATCTGCCTAAGTTAAAAAAGCCTTTTCCCAACTGCCAGCTCCTCTAACAACCTCAGGGTTTGGGATCCAAACTGTGTTCATTCTGCCTGGTTCATCCACATCAGTAGTATGTTATGCAATCTTGGGCATAATGCTGATGAAGCATGAAACACAGCATGACTTTTTCCATTTTTGCCAAATTGAATTAGCTGTGTTAATTTTAGTGGAAATCAAGAAATAAGGACATTAAGAGTCATTATCTCATTGGATTTTTTTTTCTCATCTAAGTAACATATCTTATTAAATAGTCCAGGACATAAAGCTTTGCAGATGTAATACTCTTTCTTCATCTGCATTAATAGCTCTATTCTGATGCCTTGAAAGCTATTTTAAACATTACCTCTGGCATTGCTTCAAAAAACGTTCTTCTTCGCTTTGTAAGTTCTTTAATATCAGTCAGGATCTCATGTTTTATTTCTGGAGGCAGCTTGTGGAAGTCTTCTGACTCAATATCTACAGAGTAAGGATTTTCACATAACTGTTCCTATAAAAATAGAAAACAATACATATTTTACATTACAGCACAACAAAAATAATAAAATATTTAGAGTATCATTTCAAACAAGACAAAAAAAAAACCCAAAGAACTTTATTGCTACTTCCCATATGGGGAAGAAAACAAGAAAAAAACAAGTAACTACTATGTAACAAAATAAGGTTAAGTACCTCATCGATGTACACCATACAAAGAAACTTGGTTTTATTCTTTTTACAAAAAGATACTTAGTATAAATCACAGCAGCAGGTGATATAGGCTCGGCTATTCTGATTTAATTTTTTCAAAGAGGTTCCCCTTCTTAATAAGAATTACTTCAAAGATAAACAGTCTTTCCATGAGTTTTTTCCATTTCTATTCTTTTTCTTTTTTAATTGATGAAAGCAGAGATAATTTTTTAATTTACGATGTCTCCTTCTTAGGTTATGTATTTCTCTTCTCCTCTTCCTAGAAGATCAGCACAACAGAAGCAAATATGGAATTTATCTGTGAAAACTCAAGGACTGAAATGTTTCAACTTCAGTTCACATTTAGAGAAGCACTTATGGAATTCTGTTAAATATGCTTTTACATGCATAAACGTGTGCGCAAATGCATGTATTTCACTTTCATTGGTACAAAAACCAATGTCTTCTCCATATGTTCAGAGGAAGTAGTAAAAAGAAAAAGAAAGGATAGCATGAGAATTTTCTATTCTGCTGTATTCTAGTGGAGAAATTAAATTTATATTTCCTTATTAATAGGAATTCTCAGAGTACTGAAAATTAACTTGTTTGCTACAGTAAGACCTATATCTCCAAACAATTGGATCTTTTTAAGTTTTTTTGTTTGTCTTTTAGGCATAGCACATGAATGAGAGGATTGTTTACAGTAACAGGGCAACTATGTTGCACTTACTTGCAACATCATTTTTTGGCTCATTCTCATTTGCCATTCTTTTTCTTCCTCCTCATCTGAGCTAAAAATCACAAAAAGAAAACAAAAAGTGTAGATATTTACCCAGGAAATTAGAGTTTCTATTTTAAGCAAAAAGACATTAGTCATCCCTTCACAGTTAAGTACAAAAATTCACAGCATCAAACATACATTTATATACAAACACATATACAAATACATACACAGGTCAAAAAGATCTCAGCAGAAAGTAAGAAGGCAGACTGATATCAGTTAAGACCGGATGGAGACAACTGTTGCTGTTTAGATCATGAAATGATTCTTACTTCGTCAGCATTTGAGGTATACAAAAGCAGAGATGTGCAAAGAATAACCTCCAGGGCAACTTCACATTCTCACTTAGTGTTATTTAAGAAGATGTCACAAATGTGACAAGTACAAACAAGTACAGACAAAGCCTGCCTCTGCTGAACATGTTAATACAAAACAGAATCAAGCTGCCACACAAGCAGCCGCCACCCAAGCTTGAATAATCCATCCCATTTAGTTGTACAGACATGGCCACAGATACTGAGGTAAAACCTCCATCCTTAAATATGAATCCAGTGTAGAAATTTAATCTGTGGGCTGAAAGCTTCTTCTGTTACTTTCCCATAAATAACTAGAAGGCTTCTATATTGAAAAAGAAACTGAAATAAAATCTAAGTCAAAAAACACACTTTATATATATATATGTTAGAGTGTCTCATACGTCAAAGGCCTTTCAGCAGCATCAAAAAGTGTGGTTTACACATTTATCCAAGTTTATTATAAGACATTCAAGCTATTTTTCTTAATTCTACCTACCTATTCTTCTCTTCATCCTCCAAAGTAGGCAATACATACATATCATCAATTCCTTCTCTTCGAGCTTGTGTAATACTGGGCAAAGCTTCATTGCTTAGGGAAAAAAAGAAAAAACAAAACAGCAATTAACAGCTTCAAAAATACTTACCTCTCACTTATAAACAAAGGAAAAATAATTTTTATTCTTGCCTTTTGCCTTTAAGAGCAGTTTTGATAACGTGTCTCTTCAAAAGTGTTTTCAAGAGTTTCTCTGTAGTCTTCCTGGAATCACTGATGGCAACTTCCTTTCTTTGTCTTCGCTTAGCCTATGAAAATAAGATTAACACCAACAAGATTTTGCTAGATGCTGAACATGCATATCCAGTGAATCCCTATTAAAATTCTGTGTGCTGAGCCAATGAGCTACTCCTAACTCATCCTACACCACTGGGGACATAGCACTCAGAGCCTTTAAATCTATGTCTATTTCTTCTGTGGGACTCAGGAACAGCTTGCAGCTTCTGGGTACAAAGGCCTGCAGAAGTGCATCCAGGTCCATTCTGGAGCACAACCCAGGCTTCTGCCATCACCTACTTCTCTGCAACCTGGCTTCTATGCAAATCAAACCTGCCAAGATCAAAAGAGAGCTGCTGCATGCTCCAAGAGCTGACCCAGGCTGGGACTGAAAAGGATACCTGCAAAGCCCTACATCCTCACAGCTCAGAAACGTAAGCAGAACAACAGGAAGGAAAAGGAAAATGGCTGCATACTATCAGCAGACATACATCTTTTGCATTGCAATGTCTCACAAAGGTACCTACCAAGGTTTGTCTCTTCAGAAGAGGTGCCTCTCCATCAAAAACAAAGACAGGTCGAATCCGGAAAAACAGTAACTTGCAGAGTCGATGAAACAGAGTGAGGAGGTGAGCATTCCGCACGGAAATACCACCACGATCTCTGGCTCCCTTTATTGCTTGGTTCAACCAAATACTGATATCTTAGAGAACCATTGAGAGGAAAAAATGTGCTCTCTTACACATATACCACATTGAGAGCTCCTATAAAGTACACATATCTGACTGAATGGCTTTTGCCCACAGCTCTAGGCTTGTCTTATCGAAACCAAGATTATCCACATAGCTACAAACTTGGAAGAAGAATAAATCATCTCCCCTACTGCCCTGCATGGAAAGCATAGTGGAAGCAAAAGGCAGCAAATACCTCCCCAGTTATTTTTACAGGCAAATGAAGGGTAACTTCCTTCCACATCTTTACAGCATTTAACCAAGTATACAGGACAGGAAAGCAGATGCATAAGTATTAAAACATTTTCATCTTGTAGTTCAACTGACAGTAGCACTATTAATTGTAAAGTGTAAGACTCCATAGTCCAACACTTGTATAACCAACCTATTAAAAAAGTCTGTTTTATAAAAGGTGAAAATATAAAGAGCTTAGCTAGTTTCACATATTATAAAGCAAAAGGTCCATTTACCAAAACGCTGGAGATTTAAATGTAATAATAACAATGATTTTCTAAAAATAGATAATCACTTATTTATAAGGTAAATAGTTAAAATAACCTCCCTTGGAACTTCGGTTCACCAGCTTTACTTCAAAGTAAAGGATACCAACAGCAAGAATTTTCCCTTCCAGCGTTTCTGGGTTTATAGGTCTCCCGGTGCATTCAAGCAGCTTCCAAAGTCCTTGAACTCCCATTGTCCTTTCTTAGCTGCTGTGAGAGAAAATCTGCGAGGCACAAAGGGAGGAATAACCCACAGATCACAAGGCCCGCGACTGCTTTATTTATGCAAACAGAAATAACGAGGCAGCCGCTCAGGCCGGGACAGGCAGGGACAGGGGCTGGCGGGGGTCGCGGTCCCGGACCTGCATCGGGGAGCGGATCCTGGCGCAGGGACGCGGAAGGGACGCGGAAGGGACGCGGAAGGGACCCGGAACGGAAGATGAACGCCCAACAGCCTCCGCCCCGCGCAGCGAGCGCACGCCCAACCCGGCACAGCCCCGCGGGCCGCCGGGAACCGCCGTGCGCGGGGCGGAGCAGGCGCAGGCCCGGCCGGGAGCAGCCGACACAGCCCGCCCACAGCCCGCCCACAGCCCGCCCACAGCCCGCCCACAGCCCGCCCACAGCCCGCCCCTCACAGCGCGGCCGGGCGGCACCGGTGACCTCCCGCTCTCCGACTGCGGGCGGCGCCGCGGTTCCTGAGGCCGGTGAGCTCCTCGGCTGCCCAGACAGCAGAGAACAGAATCGGTCATGTTGGGAAAGATCTCTGAGATCCTCGAGTCCAACCTGTGACCGAACGTCACTTTGTCAACTAGACCATAGTCCAGATACCACGTCCAGTCTTTCATTAAACACCTCCAAGGACGGTGACTGCACCACCTCCCTGGGACCCGCTTCCAATATCTAATCACCTTCCTGTGAAGAAATTCCCTTATGTCTAGCCTAAACCTCACCTGGTGCAGCTTGAGGCCATCTCCTCTCGTCCTGTCACTGGGAGCAGAGGTCGATCCCCACCTAGCTACAGCTCCCTTGCAGATGGTTGTAGAGAGCGATAAGGCCACTCCGAGCCTCCTCTTCTCCAGGCTAAACAAACACAGCTCCCTCAGCCACTTCTCCCAGGACTTGTGCTCCAGACCCTTTACTGGCTCTGTTGCCCCTCTCTGGATGAAGAACAAAAAATGCCTCCTGTCACGGAACAAAATCCCACGACGCAGAACAAAGGAAGTCCTGTTTCCCACCCATCCCCACAAGCATGATTTTCCCCATAGCTTGTTCTCTTCCCTGTTCTGCCCCCACCACAGCCCCAGTGCCCCTCACTGCATGCACACACCTCCTGGTAATCCCTAGGGAAAGGTCCCTGCAGCACAACCCCAAGGACACACAGCTGCTTCCTGCTAATGCTGGAAGAATCTACACTACATGCTCCATAGATGAAGTGTGACAGTCTCCAGCCCAAGAGCAAAATAACTGTAAAACCAGAATTCCATCACAGAGCAGCCAGCTACCATCAGAGGAGAGACTCTGTTTCCCAGTGCAACTATCAATACTTATAAGCAGAAGTTATGAGCCACACATAGAACTCTGGCTATGTAAGTCCTAAATCCCCTAAAGAACACAGCTCAAGTACTCTACACAAAGCTGAAACTCAGCTTGCAAAAACAGGGTCTGAAAATAGTTCATCTGGAAAATAAAGTTTCAAAACCTATGGGTTTTGTTCAGTCATGAAGCTGCAGGCTTTGGGAAATTAAATACTTAGAAGTCATGTCACAGTGGCTGCACAGAACAGCCACTTTTTATGACCCAAGAGATCCTACCTACTTTGCTAAGCAGTAGTTGCAACTCTGATCAGTTGCTTACCTACTATGCTGAAGAACTTCACTAAATGCAGAGGCATCATTTCCATGACAAATGAAAAGCAAACAACAAAATAGAAAACAAATTTTATTGAATGAACAAAAAAGTCTAAAAGTCTCCCATTTTTGGTTAACAAAAGCAGCAACCTACAAAACCCCTGCATTCCACAACAATTCTTGTATGTCAAAAAATTAATCCTTGAGCAGGTATGAACATTTGTACACAGAACAGCACAACTTTTGAGATGTGTTTGGGCAAACAACTGGATAAATCAGGGAAAGAAAAAAAGAAAAAAAAAAAAGATTTCACCTGGGACACTTAAAAAAGCTTGAATTGTGTGCTGGCTGAGAGGTATATCATCGGGGCTGCCAGCAGTTTTCAGCACTTGCATCCCCTTCAAACAAAATGAAAAGAGCAGCAGGAAAAGGACAGAGATTTTAAGACTGAACAAGGAAAAGTACTGCCAACAGAACACAGTGTTCAGCTAGCTCATTTGGCTAATGGTAAATGCAGCTTTTTAATACTGAATTTCATAAGCTTGTGTTAAGTGAGTCCATGCTCTCAGGAGGCTCCAGGGTAAAAATTCAGCCACTTTACCCACAGAGTAAAAGCAATAGAGAAGTTCCATCCTCGAACAGGTGATTCCTCACAGTCAATAACAGGCAACCAGATAAGGGAACAGAAACTGAGACCTGCTTGACAAGATATGATTATCTGACTTACAGAAGTCTAATGGGAACTAAATGGAGAATGCACATTCTCCTTGTAAACCCAACATGGTTTTCTAGCCTATGTGATTTTTTTTCATTTGAACTGGATATGGGCATCCTCACTATAATGAAGTGTTACAAACAAAGGCAATGTTTACTTTTATCCTCACACCATTTGCAGAATAACCCTTTTTTATAAAGTCATACCATAATTTTTCATGCTTTAAACAATAAATATTTTCAATGAATTCTGTTTATTACATTGACCAATTTCAATCTGCTCTTTTGTTTTCACAGATCAGGACATACTACAATTATTTCAAAAGAAATTCTTGATTTTGCTATCATATTCACCTTTGATGGCAAAATTACAACAATCTGTGCTTATCTGTCACTTTATACATCAGATCTTGTCCATTACAACCGTATCAACATATTTATTTAATAATTATGAAGCTGTATTTTATACCATAATTTCTATTCTTATGTATTCTAGGACTAATAAATCCCTAATACGTTTTGATTAAAACTAACTTTAATATATCAACTCTATCATCTAAAGTTAATTTTAATCATTTCCATCATAATCATTATAACTCTGATATCCACTGTTCCTCCTCTCCCGAAGATTAGATTTCTTCCACACAGATTCTTGATGAAAGCTAGCACTGAAAGATCTACCCAATCGTCCATGTTGTTTCTTAGATATATTGTCTTCACTCTCAGATTTGGAAATTCCTTGTCCTTGTGTTTGCGATTGTTTATTCTGTCTAACATTTCCGAATGGAAAATTCCAAGGACCAAATCTTTGCCAGTTAAGTCTCTGAAAGGCAATGATGCAATGAAGATTTCCTCCAACCTAATTAAAGTAAAAAGGGTTCTTTGTTAAATGCACACCATGGATGCGTCTCTATCATACACAGATATTTGACATCAACATTCTGGAAAGTAACACAATACTTTCAAAAAGAAAACAAACAAAAAGTGCCACAACACACAAACCAGGAAAAAACCCAACAACAAAACAACACCAAACCATATACACAAATATACAACTTGCATCAATCAGTTATGTTTGTTTCCCAGATTCAATCACTGCTTTCTTTCTCATCTTCCTGATCATTATTTTAAGCTATCCATTTTATCTTTCATGGGCCAATATCACTTATCTTCTGCTAGTCTTGTTTCACCTTCTAGCTACCTTCTCAGAAATTATCTGCTCTGGTCCATTCTGATCTTGCTGACACCGTCTTCCATAATGTCTTCACATCTGAAATCATCTCTTCAGTCTATTATTTCTCACAGACTTTCAATCTGCAAATCACATATACATCCTCCACCCATGAGATACAGCCCTGTCTATAGGAAAGAAAGCCACATGCATTGACAGTAACTCCACACAAGGGAGACATGCATTCTTTCATGCCTGATTCTACTCGATTGTACTTTCTTTCCCACTTAAATGCAGTTAGAGGGTCATACCCTAAAGGGTCTGTAATTTGTCTACAAAACACTTCTCTACTTGCTGCAGCTATGTTTTCATTTAATAAAATTACATATTGTGATCAAATACATCCTGTATACACAGATATCCTGCTTCATCCTAGCATATACCAAGCTACTGATACCTTGTCCAGCAAGTAAATCTAAATGACTTTGGTATGCAAGAACCCATATTATACGTTTGTCTTCAGCAACATTTCATAACAGAACAAATTTCTTTAGTGAAGTTATCTTACACTGCTGAAGTATGAGTAAGTTTGCAAAAACCTACCATGAGTTTCCTCCCACCTTAGTGAGTTTACCTTACCTTCTTTGTTTTTCGATGTTGCAAACCCCTCTCTAGGTGACGAATATCTAGATATTCTGGATTTTGCGTGTTTAGGTCAGTGACAATATCTGTCCACCTACAGAATAAAATTATTACTACTCAGCTGACATTTATGAAACCTCAGCAGCGCAGAGACTCACATGCATATGCACACAAATACAGACCTGTAGCTTTAAATAGTTTTACCAGTGATTTAAAGATAAATGAATGTGTAAAGATATAAAAGCCTCAGTATTAGAGACATCAAGCTAGATGTAAAAGTGTCACTTCTAATCAAAGCATTCACAGTGATTATCCTTGCTCTTGGGAAACATCTTCCAAAATGAGTAAGAGCACTGTGAGTCATTAGTTACATTCCTTAAGCTTACTAATTCATCAATTTGGGGAAAAAAGAAGCAAAGTGTGGTTTAGGCAAGGAGACACATTAACCTTTTTTTTTATTTAAACCTCTCTTACCTTTTGGTATTATTTTGTTAAATTCCTTGCTTGTTTCTTTATCACACACTAAATGTGCTTTTACCCGACAGCTCTCATCATAACTCACTCCTCTGTTTTATTTAACTCTAAACTATAAATTCAATCACTCCCCATTCACCCAGTTTTTCAAAGATTCTTAGTTCCTTCCAGCCCAACTGAAACAAGTATTTTCATATTCCAGACCTCTTTAAACCTATATATCATCTTTTCATTTCTATCAACATCTAATTACCTGTTTCTCTTTAACACCACCCTCCAAGTTCTAAAAATGCATTTCTACCCCAACCTTTGCCCTCTTTCCTTAAGCACAGCATTTTCTACCAGCTCTCATTGGGAGTGCAGCAGAAGAAAGAATGTCTCCACAATCAAAACTAGCATTACAAAGGGTTTTATTACATATTCAGAAACCTTTTCTTATGCCATTTGTAGCTAATATACCAGAAGACAAAGTTCTCTAATTGGCATCTATAATATGCCATTTCTCAGCATAGCAACCACATGCGTAATGTGATTTTAATTTTGTTGCAGTTATACTCCAAAATATCCAGGTATTTGCAGCTATTGACATAGTCACATCACAAAAACAGTTATTAAATATAACTAATCCGTCATATTTCTACATAGCACACTCTAGCTCTTCTGGTCTGTATGTCTCCTTTAGACACCAACTTTGTATGAGTCAAACTCCATCAAAAATGTAGTGTTTTAATGCACAGATAAGCAAATAGCACAACACAGTACAGGCTGTAGCTGCACCTGAGCTAGGAGAACCTGGCACCAGCAGAATATCCTGCACAGCCCAGACACAGCTGAGGTGCCTTTTCTTCCTGACTAATGTGAGCTGTGTCACACTCAAGCAAGAGATAGGGACTTTGGCTTTCAGCAGGCCACATATGTCCTGACAGGTGATATAAAACTGCAGAGGCAGCCTTGAGGTAAAAACACAAAGCTTCTCACTAAAGCAGCATCTGTTTCTGTAATACTTATATATCCATTCAAAAAAACTAAAAAGTCACTTGGTGACTCTGAGTAGAGAAATACAAACTGCATTGAAAGAAAACATTGCTTTACATTCTTACCAACTACCATACCTTTTACAGTGTATTGTTGGATGCTTTCTGCTTGGCTCTCCAATTAAAATCCAATATTCTACTTCTTGCTGCAAGACACGACCTCTGTTTAATAGAAGACACAATCCTAGTAAGATTTATTGTGTATACTAAAAAGAGATGTTAACATTCTGTTGGTCTTTTTAGATTTTCTCATTTTTCCTCAGCCAAACTAAAAACTAGCTCCTGTGCTATACATTTTGTTTCACATGGCCTGAAAGCAAACCTTGGGGACACTACTGCACTTTATTTGGGAAGAAGACAGATTTTCACTAAAAGCAGTTTTACTTGGATGAAAGACAGTCTGGTATGCAATGTAAATATAAATATATAGGTAACAGCAAAAATAAGAGCTGTGGAAAGCCACACGAATGTGGTACAAACATCTTCCTCCCTATCTGTCATATCCAACAGTCATGAAGGAGTCCTTTCCGCTATTTTTAAACTACATCTCAGCTGACAGTTGTTACTAAGAGCTGTAGGATAACCTGTAAGAACAAAATTGGCAACTTCAAAAGCTTCCTTCTAAGCATCCAATACCAGATATTAAAAACCCAAATCTTTGAACTGATACTAGTTTGCAATCAACTTCCAAGCAACTCAAAGCCTGCAGTAATCTTGTCAGGGAAAATTTGTGACAATTATCAGGACAGATTGACGAGATACACAGGACTACTCTCTGACTTCCTGAGTATAACTATCTCATGAAAAACTATACCCAGTGTTAACTGTGTCAACTCCTGACATTTTTTGGCTTAGGATATATGACAGCATATGGCATTAGTGCTTGGAACAAATGGTTTACTTACAAAAAATTCCCTGCAAAATAACAATGTATGCCATCAGTGCAAAGATGGGAAACCAAGACACAGGATAGATTAATTGACTTACCTAAAGTCACACTGGAAGTCTGTGGTTGAACTGGGAACTGAACCCAGGTCTCCCGAGTCCAAATCCAGCAACCTAAGATCATACAGGAAGTCTGTGGGTGACCTAAGAACTGTCTCTAAGCTCAGCCTAGTAACCTATCTACCCACTTCTTTTGGGATCTAAAATGTTTCTTAGCTTGATTTCTACAGAAGAACTGTCCTTTGTAACTAGAGTACAAAAACAGGTAAACAATAACTTGCTCCAGAATATATTGGTAGTGCTTCCGCAAACAAATTTTTTTTCCTCAGTAGGGTCAGAAAATACAGAGAAAACAGGATGCTCATCTGGTCTGACCTCCAGCCTAAAGTAAGGCTTTAAAAGCTCCTTGAGCTGATTACTTCATGTTACATTGTTAGAAGAGAACTGGTTTTAAGGAAAAGATCTAATATTGACTTTAAAATAACATCACTAGTGACTAAGAATCCATTTCAGCCATGGGTAAAGAATGGAAGTAATTAGTAATTAGTAAAATTTAGTAATCGCTCCTTTATAAACAATATAAATTTAAAGTAGTTGTAAGGCATGTTATGTTTCCCCACACTGGACCATGTTATTTCTCAGACTGCATTTTTGACCTAGTAATTTTTTTTTTTTTTTTAAACTTTGGTCTTCCAGTGCAGATTCTTACTAACTGATTGAGTAAGTAAGCAATTGACATTTTGGTAAGCTTAAGCAGACTGATGTGCTGGATTTCTATTTGGGGCATACTTTTTTACACTCTTCTCAGAAGCCTGGCAAATCAGTGAACTAAGTCTCAATAAAAAACTGTATTCTTTTGTTCATATATTAAAAGCTTTCATTAACCCTATCATAAGCCTCACACTGGGAAGAAATTAGATTCAGATGATTATGCTTCATCACCTCAAATCAATGACCATTTTGAATTCTAAAAGCAGAGCTAGCATTCTCCATTCCTTGATGTGACCCTACCTCTTCAACAGTCAGACTGCTTAGCAAGCAAATAGCACTCCAGAGACTCACCTTATAGTAGTGACCTATGCTTTTCACTGTTTAGCATTCCCCACTTTTGGTATCTGCTAATTTACTCAGGGATTGACTACTTATGCTCTGTGATAATACTAATAAATACTGACCAATGGTTGAACCTCAAGAAAGTCCAACAGAATCCTCTAATACATACTGTGTTTGTAACTACTTTGAGAGAGGAAAAACAGTTTAATATGATTCCGTGAAAGAGGTAAAACAAACTACTCTCTACAGGACAGCACATAGAGTAGTACACATAACACTCTACTACAGAGAGCAGCAAGGTACATGCCTTACAAAAGCCAACATGTATCATCTCAAGAATTAATATTTTCAAAGTTAAAATTTGCAGGTTTAATGCAAGACTTTCCCTAAACTCAGCATGAATATTAATGCTATTATCTTTTTTTAAAACTGGTATTTAGTAGAAAACTGTATCAACTATTGCATTATATTATCCTTGTAGTGTCACCCTGACAAATCTGAAATTAGTAACTGTAGTTTTATTCTAAAACAACTGGTATATTAAGCTTCTCCTGATCTTTTAGAAGTACTGCAGCATTTCAAGCATTGTTTAAAAAAGCCAAACCTACTGTCATAACCCAAAGACCTCTCCTAGCTTTCCACTGCCCAAACGCCCATCATCGCCTGCCTGGTAATAAACTATACAGGTATCTTTACTTTTCTATGCCTTACACTCCAGTAATTGGAGTTTATCATTATTAGTCAACACTAATGCAAAAAAAGTGTGTAACCACCATTCTGGGATACCTCCACAACCCTTGCTCTTGCCATATACAAACACTGGTTTCTAAGGGTAAATTTCATCACATCCATCTCATGAGGGATTAATAGCACTGTAGACTTATTGCTTCTAGTTTATAAAGGAAAATTGCAACATACATACACACACTTCGTTTTCCCTTCCAAATTCTCTAGGAACAGACTCTCCCCATAATTAGCTAACTTTTTATTGTTTAGCCTTACAAAACCTCCACCTGGCCTTATTTCAGCCCATATATTTTTATTTTTTTATTGTCCTTCAATAAAATAACTGCCCTCCCTCTATCTGGCTAGAAGGTCTTTAAACACAAATTTCTTAATACCACTTACAGTTTTCTCTTTTAAGTTCTCTCAATGTAGTCTGTTTAGTTATGTTTAAAGTCAGTCCTGTCAAACCCATGGTAGTGTTTTTGCTAGCTCAGACAAATGTCTGTTTGACACAAACTTAAATGTTATTTATGGAGAAAAATAGCATCAATTTGCAGTAAGTTTTTCTGCATGGTTCTTCCACTAAAATAAACATAACTACAGCATCTTACCTATAGGCTTTACTAGCTTTTACTGGGGTTGCTTCAAATCCAATTGGGCAAAAATAATGGTTTTGGCAATGGTAGATGTAGGCCATTGATTCATCTTTCAGTCCACGTGTTAGCTTTGCAAGGGCCCCTGCAGCTACAAAGAAAGATCAGGTTACAGGCCAGGATGTTTTGGATTCTGTGTAACATATTCAGCAGAAAAAAAAGACCTATTTGACAACAAAGTAGTTACAGTGTTTTTTAAATGAGAGGACATGACCTGACAGACATGCACAAAATACACTTTTGATTTCAAACTTATTATTACTTTCTTGTACCAGGCAGGAAATTAAATACTATCTGCTGCACAGTCTGTGCCAGTGAAATGCAATATAAAGGATGTTATGTGTTTAGATTATAATCAAATTTAAAAAGGAGTGAAAAGTATCTCTTAACCTAGGAAATACAAGCTGCAACAGAATGCAGTCCTGCTGTCCCAAGTCAAATGTGGCACACATTGATGATACTACTGAAACCACTGAAAACACTCAAAACATTTTGGTATCATGAACTTCTTGGAGCTTCCTAATTTCAGAACACATACAATGTTTTGTAATGTGACCACAATGCTCAGTTTCAGAAAAAGACTAGAAGAGGCATTGAAACATGACAATTTTCAAGTGGGATACCATGAAAAAAATTTAAATCCACTTTAATAACCTCCTTTAAAACTTTTCAGTGTGGTTTTGTGCTCTTAAAGAATCTTTCCTTTAAGAAGGTAACCACCCAGACTATACCAAAGGCGAGTAAATTGTGCATGGAAGTAAAATTTTTAAGTAGCAACACTTGAAAAGTAGACAAAGATGCTACTTGTGGATGAGAGCAAACAAATCTTCCCACACATCAATGCAAAACTGGCAATGCAGTGTTCTCCTGGATACCTTAAAATTCCAGTTCTGTGACAGCAGTATAGCACAGAATGTATTTTATAATAATAAAAGTACAAATGAAAATTTTAGCTAAATAAGAGAAAAAGCAAAAGCAGAAAAATCAGCCAACTTGGAGCTATTTCATACCTTATCTCAGACTGGAAGTACTACTTACAGACTTAGTCCTGTCAAATGCTACACACTGCAGGATTTTTCAATTTACACACCATAAGGTGAATGCTTTAGGATTAGCTACGTACCAGTTTCTCCAGCTGTCTTGTTCTTCCCATGAGGTTTATACAGAACATATGAGCATCCCTTGATATGGAAGTGATCATTTATTTGCCTAAACCATCTGAAACAATAAGCTCAAAGATTGTAGTAACTCAAAAGTTATTAAATGCAATCTTATTTCCTCTCACTTTTCCTATGCTTGACAGTTTAGGAAAGGAAAGTCTTGGTGTGCTACTAAGTACCTACCTCGCTAGTATTTAGATTGCAGATGACCATGGCACCCAATACAAACAAAACTTAACATATCCTAGATAGAGAAATAAATACACAGAGCCTTTTCCTTCATGTTGCTTTTTCAGACTTGACATAGATCCCTAATAACAAAAAGGTCTGGATGTGAAATGTTGTTTCTATTTTATTCAGTCCAGTCATCTCTAATGTTCAAATACTCAGCCTTTAAAAAGACAACCAGATTTTGAGGTGCCAAATTTCAACCATGGTTTGTAAGCTACATAAATGAAATCTAAGACACCAGAAGAGACCCTTCAAATGAGACTTTCTGCATATCTTGTTGAGTTTATCTCACCTAAACTTCACAAAGCCCAAGCATTACAGGATCCCCATACTGCAGCTCCTCACCACAGCAGTAAGTGAAGACAGGCCTTTCCACAGTAAAAAGTTCAAATTCACATGTCTGAATACTTCAGCCATAAAGCTATGTTGGGCAATGGGGCTGGCTCCCAGCCCTCCTGTTTCCCATTTGCTAGTATTTTAAAGTTATTTGACCAGGCAGAAAATTAATTAATTAATTGATTTTTTTTAAAAGGGTAGCTTCTCTGCAGTACACAGGACACTCACATGGCAAATAAAAGAAGAATAAGAAGTTTAACTTTTGTCTGTATAGACTGTTGACATAAATAGACAGAACATTGTATCAGTTTGGTCTATACGAGTTACTATATCCTGACATACTCCTGAAGATATACAAATCCCGGATCTAAGTTTCCTAAAGCAGGTAAGGAAATCTTCACTACACTTTTCAATGGTCTAGCCAGTATACTGGATGGAGAATAGACTGCTGCCACATTTTCAATCCAGCACCACCTTGATGAGCCAAACACTGTATATTGCCCCACTCCAAAAAAATTAACTAAATCAAATGCAACTCATGAAGCAAGCAAGAACTCTGCAACATTTTTTAATCTCACCAAAGGTGACACATCAAAGCCCTGCCAAAATGTTCAACACTCAAGTACAATATGCTTCTTGTCTCTGTTTAATCTTAAAATATCTTACTAATTTAATAACAAAAAAAAAAGTACTAAGATTTTAGGTCCAACTTATAAACATCAGGAAACAGCAGAGTCGAAGCGATAAATAATTTCAAAGTGTTCTGTGATTCCAGGCCCATATTTTTGTTCCTGAACAGCTCCATTGCAGTAAAGGTGAAGCACTATCTCATTTTCAATACTTGAATTATATCTTACATAAAGCTTATAGTATATCAATCACCTTTTCAGGCTGTTTCAGTGATACTAGCAAACATTTAACATGCATTTGGAAAAACAGGAAAATGAGCATAAAGAAAAACTCTCCTAACCAGTAGACTAGATTCATTAGAGTATTATACAACCATCACACAAACTGAACCAAACATCAAATAGAGTTTCACATTGACCTGGCCTGTGTAACAACATTGCACCATATAAAGTGGCCAATGCAAACAACTCTTTGAAAAGTTTCTGTGAAAAGTTTTATTGTCAGAGTATCCAGATATGCTTCATTATTCTACAACTTCAGAGGACTAAAATGTCAGCCATTTTTTAAAATAAATAAACTACTACTGTATTTTTTAAGTTTCTGTCTCAGCTTTACATTATCTTTGCATACATTAACAATTTAGCTGCATCAAAAGAACCAAACATACCTCATTAGAGTTGTATTTCCAGTGAAGGGACCAAACCTAATCTCTTCAAATGGGGGCTGAAAGCCCAGTATATGCAAAGCTTCTTCTTGAGTGATGGGTGGTAAACTGAAAAAGAAAAAATATTTAAAAGTGTTGCTTAATAAAGTAATGAGCAATGTATTTTTGACACTCTACAGGCAAAACAGTCTATGTATGCAACTCACCTTCCAGCTCCCAGCGTACTATATAAGAAATTCCAGCAAGACACTAAGGATGAAATTCCACAGGAAGTCTTGTATTGAGGCCGGCTAACACAATACCTTAAACAAAATAATCCCCAAACACATTAGTAAGCATTCTTGATTTAGTTACAGGACAAACCTGAACTAGCTGTCTATGTGTCATGTCACATGAAGTGCTGCATTATATTAAATGTTTTTATGTCACCTGTATTAAATAAATGCAAACAGAAAAATCAAAACAACTGTATCCTTAAAAAAAATTAAGAAGTACGTTAACCAATGTCTTTGTCAGATGCTACTACCTTATTTCATATAAATCAGTCAAATTTCTAACAGCCCCATGGGAGTTCCATACAAATGATCCTGTAGGAAAATATGATTCTCCACTAATACAACATATGGTTTTATCCAGTCTCTTAACACGTGAACTTGTAGCAAACTGCCAATTTACTAATGAATGTCATTCTGGGTCACAGATTCCCTAGGTAAACTCTAACTTTCTGATGTCACAGACACAGAGTAAGAACCAGACAGATCGATTAAACTAAGTGAATTTAGTGAACTATATTAATATGATAATGGTTGTATACAACTGATGTATTCTAATCAAATATTTCCCAATAAAAAGTAAAATCAGGAGTAAAACATACCACTGGTACATTTAAGGTTACTTTTTGCCTGACCATGCTACTGAACTTGTTATTTTGTTTTGCAATGAATCCCCATGTAAGTTTTCCCCTTTACTGAAAGAAAAATGAAGGTTTAGAAAGAAAAATATTTTAGGAATTTCAGTAGATTGTAGGGAAGCTCTAATTTCTCTTCCTGTAGAATGCATGAGACAGTGTGTGTATACTTAACATATCCCCATTTATACCAAAAAATCTTATGAAGGCACTATTAAGAAGTTTGAAATCAGGTAATTAGCAACAGTGTTCAAACTACATGGGATAATTTTAAATCCAAACCATAAATACTACCATCTCCGAAGATCCAACACTTTTCTCTCCTTCACATCTTCAAGAGCTGAACGCTGAGGACACTCCCTGTATTGTCTGCTTTTTTTGTCCACTGATTTTTTCTTTGTCCCTTGTTTCTTCATGTTGCCTGCAAAACAGATTTCAGAATCAAATGAATGCCTAGTTTACCATTCACAGCTTTCTTCTTAGATACTTTTAATAACAGCATACAGCTCAGATAGAAACACTGGTTGTATTGGTAAGTGCAAACTCGGACTAAACGTTAATTGAAAGGAGAAAGCTCAAATACATAATCTAAATTGTCAACAGTTTGTAAAGCTGCCATTAGCTCTGTAAACAACATGGTCTTTAGATCATGAACAGAATTAATGACGACCTACCCAAGTGTTTAAAGAGGTAAGTCAATCTGATTATTCTAATGCGTTAAATCACCCATCCCAGAAATAGACTCTCAGACCAACATGGACCTCCAATCACCTAACAAGAAGTACACAGGGAACATAATGAAATGCTTGTTTTTCACTGCCAGCCTAGCAACCAGCTACAGTTTCTGACGAAAACTTAGATGCAAATCCATTAATAATGATATACACCCAAGGTATTTTCCTTATTATAAGCCACTGTTGTACTAGAAAATGGAAGTTGGGCCACATGCTAGAGCAGAAATATTTCTGTCCCATTTTGAAGCCGTGCATCCAGATGCATAATACACTAGATCCTACTAAAACAAAAGAAAAAAATCACTCCAACAACACAGGGGGACGGGTGGGGGTGGGGGGGAAATACCAGAAACCATCCCAAATGGTACACAGTTAAGCAGAAGCCAGGCTCGTTTTGGAGCCACTTTCCCTGGCAGTTACAACTTGACTTTCATGCCTTCTGTCTCACTCTCTTTCTTCCTGACAAGCAGGTTCCTTAAAATGAAGTACAGGCTCTTCTATAGCACTTCCTCAAGGGACACAAGTGCTGGCCAGCCTGCTATGCAAACAAGCCATAAACATGAAGCCTTTCCTGTCGCATCAAAACTTCACTACCTCACCTGCTTTGTTCTTCAGATTTGAGTTCACACCATTGAACTCCGATTTGTCTATTTCCCATGCCAATGGAAGCTTTCCAAGATTGCCAGGCAGGCTTTCCAAGTTAGCATCTTCACTGTAGATTATCTCTGAAGCACCAGTTTGAACGCTGAGTAAGTTAGCTGTGTTATTTCCAACATTTAAGGCAGCACTGCCTGATAGGCAGGCACTAACTGAAGCACTTGGACTTTTACAAATAGATGTTACTCTGTTTAAAAAAGCATAGTCTGAGCAGATGGTATAAAATTTCTCTCTTGTGTGAGTCACAGGACATCCCCACGGATAATGCCCATCTCCCCTAGACACCAAGGATGCAGTGGAGGTGTCTGACATGCAGTACGGCTTCACGGCACCGTGAAGAGAAGCTTCTGGGGATTCTTTCCCAGGTCTGTTTTCAGTGTTTCCATTACTTCCAGAACCATTTTCTTTTTCATCTTCTGAAATAGTAGGCATTGAATGATACTAAAAGAATATTGCACAGCTAAAAATACTTTTTCTTTGTTTTAATTACAACAGTGTTTTCATCATTGCTTCCATTGCCTCTGCAAGGTATCAACGAGGTACCTGAAAAAAGATGGTAAGTTAGTACAGGTGTGTTATTCAACATAAAATATACACAATGCTTATCTTTGAATTCACAGCCAATAAAATCTGAAATAGTCTTCAAGATACCACAACACACATGGTGTCTTTCCCTAAGCATCTCTAGAACTCTACAATCAGCACTTTTTATCACTCGTGAGGTGCCAACAGCATACACCACAGTGATGTCATGATGAGGACATAATGAGCAATTACAGTTATAAACCAGCACACAAATAAAAAAATAAAATAAAATTAAAAGCTTTCTGTATTTACATCCTTGTTGTTGATGTCTTCTATGCCTTACAGTCACAATACACTGTCAATGTGTAGTATAGGATAATTTATACAAATTAATAAATCATAGAACAGCAATTTAAGGTCACTTAATTCTGCTGAATCCTACATACTTTTGTTGCAAGTGAAGTTCAAGAGTACAATTACAGTAACTATAACCTCTATCGATTGTAAATTGACAACAGTACCCTCAATCTATTCCAGTGCTTTCCTCCTACAGCTGTTAAAGGTTCCCTTTTATTTTTATGTGCCTCTTCAAGACGTGAGAAAGAAAAGCAGGTTTTGTTGATGGTAGCTAAGAATTACCAAAAACAGTTTTAGAAGGCTGGCTGACTCGTTTCAAACGATCATTTTTAAAGGGCAAGCTGACAGCGTGTGTGTTATCTGTCATCTCAGCAGCTTGCACGTCTACAGAGACGCGCCGCAGACGAGAACCTGGCGCGCAGGAGGCAGGAATTCCGCTCCACAGCCGCCTCCTACCACACCGGCGTCGGGTCGCCGCCCGCACCTGCAGCGCCGCGGGAGCGGCTGTGCCTCCCCACGGCCGGCCGGGCTCCGCTCGGCGGAGCGCAGGGACACAACCGAGCACCCGCCCCTCCCCCCGCGCTGCCGCCAGTCGCTTCCAGAGTGAGCAGCCGCGGCTTGGGGGAAGGGGCCCCCCGGGACCGTGGGCTCGCTCCCGTCCTGGGCGGCTGCGAGGGGCGGCCGCGGGGGAGGCGGGGGCGGGAGGGGTGGCGAGGGCGCGGGGCTGCCCCCGGCCCGTGTTACCTGCGCGGAGCGGGGCCCGCCGGCGTCGCCTCCCCTGCCGCGGCGGAGCGGGGACGCGGGCGCGCCGGAAGCAGACACAGCCGCGCGCTCACCTGCGCGCCCCCGCCGCCCCCCGCCTCCTCCGCCGCCGGTCCGCACCAACTCCCGCCGCCGCACGGGGAGGGGGGGAGCCGCGGGACTGCCCGGCGGCGGCGGCAGAGCTGCCGCTGCGGGCCCTCACGGTGCCTCGGAGGAACCGGCCGCGGGCGCCTCCGGTTGGGCCGCGACTGAGCCTCGGCGCCGTGAGTGGCGCCGCTTTGGTCGCCCTCTCCCCCCCATATGCGCCCTCATGGTCTCGCCCGCTTGTGCCCCGCGGGCGGGCGGGGGAGGGCGGGGAGGAGTAGGTCGGGGATGGCGGTGGCGGGAAGCGTCGGTTGTGTGGGGACTCGGCACGGAAAAGTGAGAAACAGATAGGCTGAGGGAGCTGGGCCTGTTCAGCCTCGGGAGGAGACGGCTGAGAGGGAACCTCATCAATGTCTATCAGTATTGAAGGGAGAGTGCCAAGAGGATGGAGCCAGGCTCTGCTCGGTGGTGCAATAGGACAAGAGGCAAAGGGCAGAGACTGATGCACAGAAAGTTCCACCTGAGCATGAGGATGAACATCTTTACTGTGTAGGTGACCAAGCACTGGAACAGACTGCCCAGAGAGGTTGAGGAGCCTCCCTCATTGGAGATACTGAAGAACCGTTTGGGTGCAGTTCTACGCAGTGTTTTCTGGGATGACCCTGCTTGGGCAGGGAGCTTGGACCAGATGACCCACTGTAGTCCCTTCCAGCCTGACCCGTTCAGTGATTCTGTGAAAAAGCAAAGCATTGTTGTCTAATAAAATTTTGATACAAATGGCTGGTCGTCACCACCAGCTGGAGCGCTCAGCTGCTGAGCAAAACCTCGCAGCTCCGGCAGTGCTGCCCACTGGAACTGTGCTCAGGGCAGCTCGGCGTCACCCCGTGCTCTCACCGTGTCCCCTTGGGGTGTGAGCACCTGCCTGCCCCAAAGGGCCCAGCCAGGCACAGGGCTTCCTGGGGGATGCCCCACACACCAGTCCCTGCTGCCCTGAGCTGCTGGTAGGTTAAAGTGGGATAGGGTAGGCCACGCTCAACACAACTGTTGGCTCAGCTTCGGAATCACACTTTTAACTTGGCTGTGTCTTCCCACTGAGCTTGGGGAAGATGTAGAGGCATAACAGTGAGCATTGGGTTTTCCTGGGGAGCAAGGGACCAATGCCTGGACCTTTTATTTGCACCAGGTTTCTCTTGGTTCCCCTGATGGTAGTAGGAATATGTGTAACAAAAATGCTTCTTTAAAACTGTGTGAAGGAACAAAACTTGTTCCTTGTTTCACGTAACAGTGTCTGGAACTGCAGACAATGTTTGTCATCCCATCCTTCACTGGAGTCAACATGAATAAACACAGTGACATGGAAGATACAACTGGAGCTGTTCTGGTACTGCCACAAATATGTAAAATTCATTTATTTTTAAATATTCAGATTTGTTGAATGATTGATTTTATAACAAAGTAGTTACAAAATTATAAATAAAATATCAAAAAGTTATATGATGTCCTGCTGACAGAGGATTCACTCCTGACAACTACAACACTGTGCCCTCAGTCCACAAAGCCTGTACTCCCAGCAATACTTTCTATGAGAGGTCCTGCAAATAATGGGAAAAAAAAGACTATAATATATTCTCAGCTGTTAGTGTTATGTGATAGTTGTCAGTGGTTAGGCAGAGCTAAGTTGCCAAAGTGCTCGAGCAATTGTGGGTACAGCCATGTTTGCCATCCCCTGGATATGAGAAGACCTAGATCATATTCAGTATTTTATGTGGCTTCATCCTGAGGTAACCTGCCTCTTGTAATGGAGAGCATCCTTTATGCATTTGCCAGCTGGAAGCCTGTTGAGCCTTAGTCGGCCAACAGCATTTGATGTAATTAAATAATTCTGCCTCCAAAGCGTTTTTATCTGAGCCAAATTATAGGCATTAGGATAGCAGCGATGTTGGCTTTGCCAGCCAGGACTAAAATTAGGTTGCATGATTTATCTTACAACTTATTTGGGTGCTGACAAATAGTGCCAAATCTCTGCACAGATTCCCTGAGTTGCATTTATGTGGGGGGAAAAAGCTGGAGGAGAGAACATCAGGAGGGTGGAAGTGTGTCACCTTTTCTTCATTGCTGCTGTGCTTTTTTTAACATGCCAGTGACATCCTACTGAGAAGAGGAAGGATGATCTGTGAATTCTGCAGCTATCAAATTTCTTTTAAAATAAAAACATCTTTAAAGTTCTCTTCCACTGGGGGAGACTGGCTTCTCTCATATAGCAAAATATAAGCTGAGAAGGAGTGTGATTTCTGCCTATAAAACACATCAGGAAAGTAAAGGTGGGGAAAGGAGAGGAGCTAAAGGGCCATAGATATAAAATAGAGCCTGTGTGAATTTTTAGACTGGAAATTGCAAGTCAGAATTCTAACTGCTGAATGTCCTGAAAAATAATGTCAATGAGAACATAACAGGGCAAAAACAATGTCTTTAAGAGCTGGAGCTTGGTAATATTTAAAACATTTTGTAATGAAGTTGTTGGTTAGAAAACACCCTCTTCATTGACCCAAGTTGTCATTTCTCAGCATGGAATTTTCTCCAAGCAAGTAATTTTTGTGTGCTTTTCTCTAAGCATATTTGCAGTATTTCAAAACAGAAAATACAAAATCTCTTTGAAATTCATGAGTCCTTGCTGATGAGTTTCAATTTTCTGTATTGTTTGCCTTAGAAGAGAGAAGCAATAAGGAGCAAAGTTGAAAGTATCTTTTGGGATTTAAGTGCTCCCATAAACAGCCCTTAATATTTCTGTGAGGCTCCTGTAGCTAAACTTGGACAAAGAAAAGTATTTGGATATGTGTGTATACAACCTACCTGAAAGGAGATTGTAGTGAGGTGTGTATTGGTTTTTCGGGTAGTAACTGATGAGAGGAAATGGCCTGAAGCTGCACCAGGGAAGGGTTTAGATTGGATGTTGGGAAATTTTTTTCTGCAGAAAGGGTTGTGAAACAGTGGAACAGGCTGCCCAGGGAAATGGTTGTGTCACCATCCCTGGAGGTATTCAAAAGACATGTAGATGTGATGCTCATGGATGTGGTTTAGTGGTGGAGTTGGCACTACTGGGTTAACAGTTGGACCTGATGTTCTCAGATGCCTTTTCCAACCTAAATGATTCTGCATGTAGTTAAGAATAGCACTGGTGTTTGGGACTAGCTCTCTGCAATTGGAGGTCGGATTATTTGACAGACAAAGGGCCATGGGATCACCGAATGTCCACAGGCAACTGCCCTGGTGGTAGCGGATGAGGTGCCCCTTGACCTCTGCTCCAGACAATCCCAGACCTGCAGTAGCGGCAGCCATACATCACAGAGTCACAAAACTGTTAGGGTTGGAAGGGACCTCAGGAGACTGGGGCACCAAGATCTCGTAATCCAACTCCTCTGCCAAGGCAGGGTCACCTGGAGCAGGTGGTTTGGAAAGTTTCCAGAGCGGGAATCTTCATAGCCTCCCTAGGCAGCCTGTTCCAGTGCTCTGCCACCCTCAGAGTATAGATGCTCTTCACCTTCAGCTGCTCTGGGGAGGAATTCGAAAACACATTTTCCTAAATGTAAACCCCATTTCCTACCTAATGTTTGGGAGTGAACGGAGGCTGGTGGTTGGGGGAGAGGAATTTCAGCTCATGGCACGGATTAAACAGCGGCGCAGAGATGTCCGTGTGCGTAAATCAGGGCCGCGGGCAGAGCCGGCCGTCCTCAATGCCTTCCATGCGCCCCGTCCCGGTAATTCCCGGGGGCTCCCCAGCGCCTCCAGCCAGCCAGCGCCTCCCGGCAGCGCCGCCCCGCCATGCCGCTGTCCCCGCCCCATGGAGCCGCGCCGGGGGCGGGACTGCCCGGCTGCGGGGCGAGGGCAGGAGGCCGGTGCCGGCGGTGTCGGTCCGCCGTGGGCAGCGCTGCCGATGCGTGCGCTGTGGCCGCTGTGCCTCGCCCTGGGAGCCGCGGCGGCGGCCGCGGGCGAGGGCGGGCGGCCGAGCGCCGAGCGCAGCGCCGTGTGGGGGCCCGGGCTGCGCGCCGCGGCCGCGCTCCCCGCGCGGTACTTCTACGTGCAGGCCGTGGACGCCGCGGGGCTGAGGTGAGGGCGGCGGCGGCTCTGCGGGGAGACTGTGGGCAGGGGCAAACCGAGCGGCTTGCGATTTGCTTGTAGGAAGTGCAGGCTAAAAGCTCTCTACGTGACTCTTTCTGTGTATCATTAGGCAAGAGCTAGTTAATCTTTTCAAGGAGTATCAAATAACGGCGCGAGGGGATGAGATAAGAGGATGAAAACGTTCAACGGCAAAACATACGTGCTAGTCAACGGAAAAAATAATGATTTATTCTCCTTTGTCAAAACTTTAGCAGTGACTAATACATTTAATTTGTTTGGCTCAGGCATTATGGTTGTTTGCACTGTTAGGAACATTAATATTTCTCCTACATGCCGAGGTACAAGATCAGTAGAATCATTTAGGAATTACTCCATGTGCCATTAGATGAACTTCAAAGGAATGAAATAGGACGGGGAGCAGTGGCCGGAAACTAAATACAAGAAATTTCACCTCTCCATGAGGAAAACTTTCCTCTGAGGTTGGCAGAGCACTGGAACAGGCTGCCCAGGGAGGCTGTGGAGTCTCCCTCTCTGGAGACATTCCAAACACCCCGGACACATTCCTGTGTCCTCTACTGCAGGCGACCCTGCCTTGGCAGGGGGATTGGAGTATATGATCTCCAGAGGTCCTTTCCAGCCCCAAAGATTCTGTGATATTCAGAGGATATCATTGCTCTCCATTTCTACAGGAAAACTGGTCATACAACCTAGGTAGGAGCTCAGAATGCTCCATCGAGGTCATCCAGATTAGGTGCACCATGGCTCATATGAGTATGGAAGCTGCCAATTCAACTTAATTTGGATAGTAAATATTTATTGCATTTAATTGAACTTGACTGAATCTCTAGTATGTCTGGACAAGTTTTAGGAAAGGTGACCATGCTCTTGGGCTGTAACCCCTTAGATTAGCTACTCCCACCACCTTTCTCCATGCCAGGCTCTCCCTAAATATTTGGGACCATGTTTAAAGATACGGAAGAAAGGTGGAAGGAAGTTGACAGCATTTTGACTGCACCAACTTTATTAATACCTCAATGACATGTGAGAACTTCATGATTATTCAAATTATTTTATTTGGTTTTATGGATGTTTGGTGTATGGTGAATTTTACCAAAATTTCTAATTTACACATTGAATTACGTGATCCCTCTATAATGTTTTTTCCCTGTTTTTTCCCCATATAAGCTGCCATAATGATTAAGAAGTTTGACTTTGTTCTTTACTTCCTTAAATAATACCTGGAAAATAAGGTAATCTGAAAACATCTTGCTTCTGAATGTAAAATAATAGACTTATTAACCTGTTAAAATGAAACTTGTTCTCGTAATTTTTTAAAATAGAATTGTAGAATGATTTGGGTTAAAAGAGTCTTTTAAAGATCGTTTCTTTCAAACCCCCTTGCCATGGGCAGGGACACCTTCCAGTAGTCCAAGTTGCTCAAAGTTTTGTCCAGCTTGACCCTGAACAGTTCTACTGATGGGGCATCCACAACTTCTCTGGGCGACCTGTTTCTGTGTCTCACCACCTTCATGTAAATGATTTCTTACTGATATCCAACCAAATCTACCCATTTTCAGTTTAAAACTATTGCCCTTGTTCTGTCCCTACAGGAAAGGAGACCAAGATATATCCACCAAGATCCATTAATCTGCATGCTCTCTATCTTCCCATCATTTTACACTTGAGCTGCTACCAATCAAAAGCTATGCTGTTTTTTTAAAGGTGCTTTCTTCCCATATAGTCAAAGATTATATTTCCAATGCTGTTCAATATGTAGGGCACCAACTGGTTTCTGGGGCTGTGCTCATGACTGATTGGAACCTTCTTGATACGTAATGCTTCAAATAACATGAGATGTTTTAGGTAGCCTACCAAAATTCTGTTTGGAAAATTCACACCTTGATTGTGAACTTTACGATATATGCTTGTAGAGCTCTCAGAGAAGTCATTGGAAATCTGTCGACTTGCAAAGAAATGGACCAGACTAAGAAATCTGTTGTATGTTTCCTTTGTTTATTAAGCTCCCACTTATTCTCTGGGTAGGTTCACTTCATCACCAGGTGAAAATGCATTCCAGGTGAAGATCACTGCTCCTGAAGAACAGTTCACTCGGGTTGGTGTGCAAGTATTGGACAGGAAAGATGGTTCCTTCCTCGTGAGATACAGGATGTATGCAAGCTACAAAAGCCTGAGGATAGAAGTCAAAACAGGAGATAAGCATGTTGCAAAGTCTCCATATATTTTAAAAGGTAAGAGGTACCACTGCACATGGATTTCCTATCAAGGCTCACAAACTGTGTCCCAGAATACCTTCTACTACAAGCATAGGATCCTTTGGGATCTCAGTACTTCTCTAGATTATCAAATCCCATTGGAATTATAGATTCATTATGTGTGTCCTATGCATACTACTCAAAATAATAAAAGAAAGCAAATGCTGTGAAGCTGTTGCCTAATGAACATGTGTAGAGGGCTCACACAGAAGCTGATGTAGGTTGACGTGACTCCATTAGAGTTAAAAAAAATTCTGATGTCCATTTAGAGTTGCTGAAGGTTTGGCCTTAAGCAATGAATATTCAGTGTCTGACCCTGTTCTGTGATCTCAACAGCTCAGTATTATGACCTATTAAAAATAAAATTATAATTGTGTTCCTGATAGGACCTATTTACCATGAAAACTGTGACTGCCCTCAGGAGGAGAGCAGTGCATGGCTGGAAGAGATGAACTGCCCTCAAACTATTCCGCAGATTCAGAGAGACCTAGCAAATTTTCCCACTGTTGACCCAGATAAGATTGCAAAAGAAATTCCACAGAGATTTGGACAAAGACAGAGTTTGTGTCACTACACCATCAAAGACAATGAGGTATGGAATGAGTTGATCAAAGTCCATATGGGAATTTGGTGGCAAGTCATGCTAACTGGGCAGTTTAGCTGTTCCCAGTTGTGAAACCTTCTTGTAGTCTGTTCTTAAAGAACAAGACTTTGCTTGCTTCTCTGTCCTTGAATACTTTGCAGTTTGTATATGAGCTCAGCAATATCTGTCCTACTTTGTAAGTGCTTTTTTGTTCACGTTACAACTGAAACATACTGAAAGCAAATTCCTTTCCAGGCAATCAATATGAGTACTGGGCATACACCCAAGTCTCCTAAATGCTAATTCAGTTTCCTGTTCTCTGAGCAATACTGCTGTGAAGTGTCACGATCATCTAATTTGAAGTGCATCAATAAATTACATCGTGCATAAGTCTGAGGTAAAGAAATACCACTTTTAGCTCCACTGAGGATCAGAGCTAGAATTCCTTATAACAAAGCTATATGCACTTCAATGGAGTTTTATACGGAAATTAAAAGAATGGAACACCACAGAAATAGGCATCAGTTTCTGTTTCCATGAAACAGACCTCAAACGTCTGCAAAAGCAAGCAAAGCTTGTAATTTTTGTATTTTTTTCATCACTTTGCTGTGATGAGATTTCTACAGCTTCCCAGCTGATTCATAAATATATGCCATACAATCTGTCTGACTAGTTACTAAGTGATTAAAAGAGCTCTAAATTGTGCAATTCCTTCTTTGAAATGAAAACACCCAGTAAAACCTTTGTTTATTTTCAGGTTTATATAAAGACATATGGGGAACATGTTGGCTTCAGAATTTTCATGGATGCCATATTGCTTTCTTTGACAAGAAAAGTGAGTACATCTGTACATCCACTTATTCTGCATGTCCTACTTTATAGAAGCCTGGGCTTAAATACACTTCACATTTGTTGCTGTTTCTATTAAAAAGCTCTTGCTCTTTGATTAGTTATGGGAACGTCAGATGGATTTTCCTTGTTTGAAGCTGTCATGTTCTAGGTGCCATCTGACTGGAGTATCACAAAAGCTAATTGAATAGCAAGCTTTTATTGGTGAGTTTGATAAACCTGGACAGGGTGTGTTGGGTTGGGGTTCTTTTCTGTAGACTAAATAAATCATCCTGTAGCATCTAGTAGAAAATTCTGTCTCTTGAAATAAGGAATTTCTGTTCCTTAAAATAAGGAATGTATATTGTTCTCCATTGAATTCCACTGAGATGGAGTAACAAAAGCCCAGCAGGTGGTGTGGGAGGAAACTCCCTTGATGTACAAGAAAAATGCAACACATAGACTCTTTCCTAGGGAAACTTTGAAAAAAACCTGACATTATGTACACAGTGACAGAATATAGCAGGGCTTAACTTTCAGCACACACAATACGTCATTTTTAAAAGAATAGTAAGAGAAATAAGAAGATAGCCAAGTTAGTATCTGTTTTGACTGTAAAAAGACAAAGTGTTTTTTCTTTTAAAAAGGAGAAAGAAGAGAGAGGAACTACTGAAGCATGGAGTTCTTCACCTAAAAATCTTTCTTAAAAATCTAATAAAAATATACACAATATTTATAAGTAGCTGAAAGATAAGGTAATCAGTATGAAACAATGTGAATTCATCATAAAATATGGCAGAGTAGTAAAATTCCTTTCTGTAACAAGATAAAACATTTCCTATAGGATGTCAAGTATCTTAATTGTATGCTTTGGGGGCTAAGTCTCAAAAGCTTTACTCAAACAAGTTAAAATCCTTGCATAGAAGAAACTAATGTAATCTGCTTGGAAAGCCTTACTTAAATAATAGTTGCCAATGCTTCCAGAGATGCAAAAGATGTCAAAAAATATTCTTCAGAAATTTATTGAAGGTTCAGTCATCATTCAATAACTAGTTATATTTTGTCTGAATGATGGACTAGAGAATATACTTATTGAATTTTCAGATAACAGAAATGAAAGAACCTTCAAGTACCTCATGTTACAGCATCATAATTTTAAATTTTCTTAATGAAAAATCTTCTTAATGAGAAATTTACATAAAAAATGGGTAAAATTAAGTGACAAGGGTAGGGTAATACACAAAGGC
This sequence comes from Lichenostomus cassidix, assembly GCF_008360975.1. Lineage (NCBI taxonomy): Eukaryota > Metazoa > Chordata > Aves > Passeriformes > Meliphagidae > Lichenostomus > Lichenostomus cassidix. Next base: position 37,087,971 of record NC_139479.1, read on the forward strand.
TGGATAAGTGATGTAGTTATGACAGCTGTTTAAAACAGGGTTATTGAGTGGTTATGTTCTGCAGAAAAGTGTGAAGGTTACAGTGTCACAAATGTAATGTGACTCAGCAGTGGCATGCTGCTGCAAAAAGCTGAACACAAGTTAACATAACACATGAAAGAAATGTCAAATAAACTTTCCACTATCCTCAGGATTAGTAATGGATCAGTTATGCTGCTCTGTCCACCTTTGGGAGCCATGCTTTACGGATTGCTCAATTGCTAGCATTGCTGAGCAAACATTGCACAGGAAAATGGTACAAATTACTAAATGTACAAATGAACATTCATTTAACTGGGGATTGCTTCATCTAACAGTGTCTAAGGGAGGACATGATGTCTAAGGTAAGACATGACTGTAGCCTGCAATTATCTAAAAGATTTTTTTTTGGAAGATGGAAGTAAACCGTTCTTGGTGTCAGTAGTGTTGGACAAGAAATAATGGAGTTAAATTGCATCTAAGGACTTCAGGCTAAATGTTGAAAAGGGATTGCTAACTCCAAAACCAGAGACTGTTTACAGATCTAGAAAACACAGTTTTCATTAAATACCTCAAAAATTTCTATTGGGACAGTGTCACTGAGTGACAGTAGATAGCTGGCTGGAGAAGAAGATTTAAGCTGCTGAGTGATTCTGCCACTGAGGATATGTAGAAAATACAATTTGTAGAGATTTATGCCCATTATAACCATTAGATGGCACTGTAGCAATGAAGTTTAAAGCTGAGCATTGGAACGTTTAGCACACACTCTAAGAGTATTTTCTACCATTTAGAAGAGTGTTTGATATTTGGCAAATTATGAATTTCTTTTGCTTTGAAAGAGGTGACTGAGGGGGATGTAGTGGATATTTATATTTTTTTAAAAAGAAATTAAAAGAGTGAACTGAGATATGACATTAGTTCTACACTGACCTTATACGTGCCTTCAAGGTTCTGTAAAATTCACCCATATGTCATGTTTTGCCTTTTGCTCTCCAGACTGAACTGTCCCACCACTTTCAGTTTCTCCTCACAAGGCAGCTCGTCCTTTCTTTGGAAAAGTACAAAGCTGCCTTTCTTTGTACCTTTTCTTACTTCACTTGAAAATATCCAAACCACACACAATGCTTAATATGGGGGTGCATCACACTTTCATATAGCAGCAAAATTATGCCCTCAGTCTGCTTCCTGTCCATCAACTGTATTTTGCTTGCTTTTTGGCTGTGACAGTGATTTCAGATGTGGTTCCACACTACCAAATAATTTAAATAAATAAGGATGTAATGCTTAATAATTTACCGCAGCACTGACTACATGTGGCCCTCCCATCATGGCTGTTTATTTCTGTTTCTGTTCTGTTGGATTTAGGCATCCTGCAGAGATGTGTCTACAGGGTGAATCAGATCACTGATGTGACAGAAAACTAATTTACCACCCAGCAGTAATTTTCCATATAGTAACAGGGTGATCCAATTTACTTTGGAACTGTACAATTCCTGACTAGGTCCCAGTGCTAGCCTGATAAAAAGATTGTGTGGCAAATCATGTAAAGTATAACAGGAAACCATCCTCTAAAAAGGGTGCTCCTGTGCCTTATATGACTTTGTACAAATATTTAAAAAAAAATATTGTTTTGTAAGCTTTACTCTGTGGTCTCAGAACTCCTACCATGTTTGTAAACTTCAGTGATTTATTACAGTTACATTAAGTATATTAGACATCTGTCTGGTTTTTTTTTTTCTCTTAGTGAGGTTGTTTTCAAAATGCAAGGTGCCAGCAGAATATTGTTTTGTGTTAAACTACATTTGTGCCTACTTTCCTTCTGTTTAGGTGAAAATGCCAGATGTAGAATTTTTTGTTAATTTGGGGGACTGGCCTCTGGAGAAAAGGAAGCCCCCACAGAACTTGCACCCGATCTTCTCGTGGTGTGGGTCCAGTGAGTCAAAAGACATTGTCATGCCTACATATGACTTAACAGACTCAGTTTTGGAGACTATGGGACGGTAAGAAATGGCTTAAACTTTTCACAAAATTCACAGTGAATGGTCTTCAATAGAAATTCATGTGTTAACAGTATATTAATTGTTTTCATCTACTCATTGAGACACTGGCACCCTATAGGTAGGCAGTAACTATGTAATTAATATATTAGCATTATATTTCACTGTTTCATTTCAAAAATCTAAATTTATCTAAACATGGTCAAGTCACTGAAAATAGTGCTTAAGAGTGTTTCAAGGCTAGGCATTTGAATCGTTTGTTTTGTTTCTCCCCCCCATGAACTTGTTGACAACTGGCCAGGTGTCTTTCTTGATTTTGCTAGAATCCTTTCTTTGGGTACCTTTCAAATCCCAACATAGCTAGAATTCTCTAACTAGGAGCTACCATCTCCTAGTTTGATTACTGATCTTAACTAGCCTTGGCAACTGCTCTGTTCTATCTTTGAGCACTACAAAGACAGCTTCTGGGAGATCTTTGTAATCCATCTTGAGCTCGTTTATCATTTCACTGTTTAGTTCAGGTTCCATTTGTTTTATCAAGACTTTTTCTAAATTTGCTATCCTTTGCCCTCCCACTTTATGTGTTTTAATTTCTCAACATTTTAAAGGATGTGAAATATGTTTTATTAAGCAAGTTATACTACCTTGCATCACCTTCAGCAGTCTGGCAACCATATCCACTTTTACCTGCCTTTTTCCATGACAGCTGACAGGTACTCTTTTCACATGCCATGTTGTTGAACTGATGCTGTCATGCCACATACCTGTGAATTGAACATTCCTTATCTGTTTCTGTTGCTGCAAATGACTGATACAGTAACACATCATGGTGTGCTCATGACTTACCTTCACCTTTGCTCTCTGCCTAACGGTACTGTGAACTCTTTTAAGAAATTGCACTTCAAAAAGTTTCCAGTAGGCTTCACTATTAAATCACTTCTTTCTCCTGCAGAGTCAGTCTGGATATGATGTCAGTCCAAGCAAACACTGGCCCATCATGGGAAGACAAGAATACCACAGCCTTCTGGAGAGGACGTGACAGCCGCAAAGAGAGGCTTGAGCTTGTAAAACTCAGCAGGAAATACCCAGAGATCATAGATGCTGCTTTCACAAACTTTTTTTTCTTTAAACATGATGAAAGCCTCTATGGCCCTATTGTTAAGCACATTTCGTTTTTTGATTTTTTTAAGGTAAGCCACTAACCATTTTTCATAGAACTCAGTTCTCATTTTTTCCCAGTATCAAATAACTTAGTATGTACTATTGATAATAAAGTGATTTTTAGTTTTTCAGGACACCACCAAACATAACAAGTAACAAGCATGACTAGACATCCCTTCCGTGGGATTAACTGCTATGTAGCTCTTACATTGAGGATCATAATGTGTGATTTACATCTAAAGGTTCTGTAGAACCTTGTATAATTCATGTAACTTCAAGTTCCTTTTTATTTCTTTTTCCTGATTCAGCGATCAGGACTACTAACATAACTAACATAGTGGGAAAATCGGTGGATGAAGTGGCACATCTACCCTCACATCCGAGGATGAGCGTCTAAGAATTCCTGGAGAACTTAATTGATGAAGCTCTGTGTACCCTGCACTGTGATGAATTCCAAACTAGATAATAAAAGCTCCTTAGACATTGATGCTTGCCTAGCCAGTCCTACATGTCTCAATATCGGCAAGTCAGTAACACCAGTGCCCTCAGAATAATATAACCTAACCAAGCCACTGGGTTCTTGTGGTTTTTAATAACTTCTCGTCCTTTTCTTTCCAGTACAAATACCAAATTAATATTGATGGCACAGTGGCAGCATACAGATTGCCTTATCTACTAGCAGGAAACAGTGTGGTGCTAAAGCAAGACTCCATCTACTATGAGCACTTTTATAACGAGCTGCAGCCATGGAAACATTACATCCCATTTAAAAGTGACCTGAGTGATCTACTAGAAAAACTACAGTGGGCAAAAGATCATGATGAAGAGGTAAAATACACATTTAGAAGTACCCAGTAACATTTCTAAAAGAGAACAAAAATTGCACTTCTTTAAAACAAAGCAAAAAAAATATATTAGAAGGACTTGAAAACTATTTTTATCAACTCTAAAAATAAAAAACCACGTAAAAATACATCATAATATTGCTCTTAATTTGAAATCAAATTGAACTGTGGAGAAAAAAAGAATATTCTCATAACCGTGTCTTAAATTTTAAAAAGAATGTTTATTTGAGGTATCCTAAACTGCCAACATCATATGTTCCTCCACAGTCAGCACTGGCACCCTGAAATAAATATAATTTTGTATAATAAAAAAAATAAACCAAACTTTCATTTTCTTTGACAGGCAAAAAATATTGCAAAATCTGGACAAGAATTTGCAAGAAACAATCTTATGGGAGACCACATTTTTTGTTACTATTTCAAACTTTTCCAGGTCAGTATATTTTTAATGGCTACTGACACAAAAATAGAAATCACACAGCAAGAATTCAGGGCAACAGAGCTGCTGGAAATTGGCCAGTCTGGTACTTAAACCCATGAAGCAAGCCACAGCAATTAAAGTCTTCATTTGGTTTACAAATATTGTATTCAATTATATCCTGTGAAACCTCTTAAGACTACACAGGCTTCTTGAGAGGCAGTCAGATCCCATAAATCTTGATCTAATCTTCCAGAATATGTTGCCCACAATGATCAAAGAATTCCACATCAGATGCACACCCTGTGAACCACAGCTGAAAATATCTGTGCATTAGCACCGAGATACCAAACTCCTGGGAGGCACCCAGAGGGGCTCCTGTCTGCAGTTGGGTGCCTGCTCACCCTGTCTGCAACAGAGTCTGCAGGAACAGATTGTGTAGCCCCAGAGTTTTTACAGAATTGCTCAGCTGAGATGGTACAGTATTGGCAACCAGATGTTCAATCTAAAAACTTTATGAATTAACGATATCTTCTTTTTTTTAAAACTAGGAATATGCCAGCTTGCAAGTGAGTGAGCCAAAAATCAGAGATGGGATGGAGAAGGTGCAGCAGCCTGATGATGACCTTTTCCCATGCACTTGCCACCGAAAAAAGGTACAGTACATGCAGAGTTAAATGTAAAGGGCTGAGTGCTTTCAGTTCCTGTTCATCCCTGCTGGAGCAGGGCTGCTCAGTGCCCCACAGTATCAGTTATCAGGCCAGGCCATTAACACCTATCGAACTTAGAAACATTTCTTGATGTATTTGCAGGACTAGACAGTGAAAAATTAAGCTTCCAGTTAACTGAAACATGTTACCTCTTTCTTGACTGCAGGCCAAAGATGAACTCTGACAGAAGTAAATAATTTTTTTCAGTATTTACCTACATTCAGACTGTCTTCTTAAAGAAAGGAGAAAATTCTGGATTAGTATGCCCGTGGATAATGTCAGTGGATATTTTGAAATTTAACATTTCATGTTCTACATATGGAAGAAAACAAAGCACCCCCAATTTCCTTTTTATCATGCAGTGGTGGCAGAGCCTTGTTCAAACACATTTTTATAATTTCTTTTTTAAATAAAACCCATGTTTGTATCAGTCATGTGTTCCTGTCCTGAGTTACCTTGGAAATGCAGATACTTTTTATTCATGTACTGAGCCTTTTCACAAATACGTTCTGCAAGAAAGGACAAAGGAGAATTGTACATCTGTCCCCCCACCTCCCTCCTGCCCCATCCCATCTCTCTCTCCAAAGGCATCTTTTTCAGACCATAACTTTGGTGCTGTGGGTCTCATAATAAACCTTGTTAACCTGAAACAAAACCACAATTCCAATATTGCTGTAAGCTTGGTTATACTAACAGGTTACTCACAGCCCATAATGAGGAAGGCTGCAGCTGCCAGCACTGACTGTTCCATCTCCTCTCCAGTGTCAGAGCTCAGGCAAGGACCTTAGTTCCTCCTGCTAATGGGTAATGAGGTGCAGACCCTGGCCTGTCTCTTTGGAGCCCTCTGGACAGAAGCCTTGTGTGACATGTCACAATGGATGCAAGACTGCTTCCTGCTCCAGGAGTTCCTCCGTCATTAAACCCAATTTGTCTTCTATCAGTTCTTATTTATTAGAGGGCCTCTGTGATCAGTTCTTTACACAAAGGGCATTGCTGACAGGGACTTCTCAAAACTGTGACCCATGTTCTTTGTCCCACATGCTCAGTTGTGCCTGCATTACCTCCTCTTCATCCCCACACAGGCAGAATCTGGCTCCCTAAGGTGGCAGACAACGTAAATGACCAGGGATTCCTCTCCCTGCCTCAATGGTTTTGAAGCACCTGGGAGTGCCAGGATGTAACACCAAGGCAGAGTAGTTCACCAGGCTTGCCAGGTGAACTTGCCAGGTGCTTGCCAGGGGATGTGCTGGCAGAACCCTAAAAATCAGTCAGTTTTAATCAGTAATATTCTTGGAAATTGAAGACCCCAAAGATATGCCACCCAAGTAGGTTTTTTTCCAGCGTATTACTTCAAATATTAGTCAAAAGCCTTACTTTCTGCTCTACATTCCCAAGTGTTTTATATGGTTATTTGCATAGAAACACAGAAAACAATGCTGCCATGATTTATTTTCTGTCCTTCAAGAAGTTCTTTATTGTTTTGCATGTTTTTTTCATTCATACAAAGCTTCATATGCATTTGCACTTCTACCTCTGAAAATACCAGTTTTAAAAAATATGCCTCTCAAAAATAACAAACCCCTTACATGCCACATTCAGGAAAAACTAAATGAAGATACTGCTTAAACACTGCAAATTATTCCAGCTCCACTTGAACATTCTCTTTAAGCCAAGAAAAAACTTGGGCATTTATTTCTTCCATGACATCGTCTGTTGTTCGCCCTTTGACTGCCAGCCCATGGTTTGCTTTATCAATCCAATGGATTTTTTTAGGGGCTTTCATTTTGCTCATCACATCTTCTAGCAATTGCTGTGGAGAAAATAAGAATGCAAATATTAGAGAATCAGCTGCTACAAACTGTGGAACTCCTAGATGTCTCTTGCTTTGCCTGTGTAATGCATAATAGGCAGCTCCTAAAAACCAAATGGATCTGTGTGTGCATGAAAAACACCTTGACAGGAAAATGGGATGTATTTTCTATTCAGGATATGAATACTGGGGTCTTCCCAAAGCTTTGCCCTCACTCAAACATCAAATAGCAGAAAATTAGAACTTCAAAAGCTGCACAGGTTACAACCCCCTCCCCATACTGACAAAGGAATCAATTTTTATTGTCAGAGGGTAGTGCTGGCAATAAAATGATAGAATTGAAGTCAGGTTTGTCTACAGAGGCCAAGTAGCAATGTATTTCCTTGGGGATTGGCTTTGACACTGTTGAAATTTCTCAGCAAACAGATCTAAGGACCACCTCACAAAGTCAAAGATTCCCATATTAAGAGGGCACTCCAAGGATCTGCTGGTTGCTAGCCTGACTTATTTTGGCGACAACTCCTCACAAAAGCACTATGACTCCTCAGAAACTGTCCAAGCATGGAAAATGCCAATTGCACATACCCCCAAATTCAAGCTGACCTGTTCAAGAGCAGCTACCTGTATGCAAGGAAATAAGGCAGAAAAGCACTGTTTCCTCACCTCTGCACACCTGCTCTTCATCTCTACAAAAATATCACTTTCTCCCACAGAAGCCTGACTTGTGGGTAGAACTATTTTGCTAGAAGAATTTGCCATGAAAATCTGACCAATTGGTGGCTTTTGTTACAGCACGGATTTTGTAACTTGAAATGATTAAAGCAAAATAGCAAATAACTCACTCCTTCCACTCCTTCCGGTCACTTTTAATTCGTACAATTCTATCAAAACCATTTAAAGCAGTGGTATTTCACTGGCTCAAAGATGAGCTTGCTAAAGTGGAAGATCAAGCATGATCCATTAAGTTTTAAGCAGCAAAAGAAAGCACCACCAGGCTTCCTTGTGCCTGATGAAGTTTCTTACCCAAAGCTTCCTTCAGAAGACACCTATTTAGGGTAGGCTATTAATCAGGTGAAATACAGACATCACTGAGGCTCATTCCTACTCCTCCAGACTGCCCTTTCAGGATTTACAAGGGTACTCACTTTTTCACACATCTTATCTTCTGATCCTGAGACAAACAGCACTGGACACCTGACAAGTAATAAATCTTCATCCCGGAGCTTGGACTGCAGTGTTGGTCGATGCAGTGGGTAAGATAAACACACGAGACCTTGAATGAAACCATCATCATAATCCTGGCTCATCTGATGTATCACAGAGGCAGCAGCTCGTGAGCCCATGGAACGGGCTTTGTCCCATGTAAAAGGAAAAAAATTATCTGTTGTCACCTCATCCACATTCTGGTTTAGTAAACAACTCCCCAAATCAATCCAACTGAGTGGTACAAAATGCTAGGGATGTTCTACTCCATGAAAAATATTAATTGTAATTTCAACATTTTCTGCCACGATATTTGTTTAGCATAGTAATATTTATGTCCCACTTTAAAAAATGAAGGGACAAGAGGGCAAGGGAAAGAGAGGGACTGGTCCTATGCTCCAAAGCCTGGAAATTTGAGATAGCCATGATATTATCTTGTATCATTATTTTCATGCACACCTTGAACTTCAGCCTGAAAGTAAAAGTAGAAAGGACGGAAAAAAAGTGTGAACTTGTAACATGAGGTTAGTCAGTAACACCAAGGGAATATCAAAGTATTTCCTCAAAGAGGAGGCATATGAGCTGGCAACGCTCTGATATTGAGTATTAGAAGTGGCTGATTCTTATAGCAGCACAGATATGGCTTCCTTCAGAGAAAATTTAGGATAACCCCTATCAAGATACTCCTAATCACCCCCAACTATTCCCCTTTTCATATAATATAGATGACTTTTCCTATCTGCCACTAGATTTTAATTACCAAAACCTGTTTTGGGAAAACTGTTTCCCATTTACCAATAACCAGAATTCTTCAAGACCTGCATTTCAAAAGTACAGAGGGATAACCAGAAAACTCACACCCTGTATCTTATAAGTGACAAGGAAGTTTTCTCCCAAAGTACTTGGAAAATACAATCTATTGCTCTTTCTTTCCTCCTTTGCAGCAAGATCTGCGGTATCATAAGGAGGGTTCATTCACTTCACACCAAAGTGGGATAGACTCGGAATAATTACAGATTGCTAATATTAGAGACAGCATAAGAGAGAAAATTATTGATAATAAAAACAATACCTGCCAGGAAAATACCAGAAAGTTGATAATCATCAGAACGCTTTAAGTATTCCTAAAGAAATAAGAGAAAGAGAAGCATTACAAGTCACAATTAAGGCAGATGGGGATCTCTTCTATTTGTAGCTACTGAACAGAAAATAGGAAGCCCTTTTAGCACTGCAGATTAAACAAAGAACAGGTGCTCTCTTGGGTTTTATCACACAAATGGTTTTATAACATTCTGCAGCAACAACATGAACATAATCAATTTCACGTTAGCTCTCAGCAAATCTAAAATATCATATGCCCTATCAAGTTACCAAAACATAAGTGATTACTGTGTATCAACTCCATTATAGTAACAGACCCCATGCACACTCTTGGCCAATCAAAAGGCAAAGTAGATTAGCAAAAATGCCCTTCACTGATGTTATGTATTTCCAATTAAAAGTTTGTGACACAATCAGCTAAGCCTGACAGAAAAGATAAAATTCAGTAACATTTTTTCAGGTTTTAGGAGATAACTAATCTGATGCTATCTTAGCAGAGGCCTTAAAATTACCTTTACACAGCAGCACATTAACATAAACTAAAATAATTATGCTTCTTCTGAAAAGAATGGAGAACAGATCCACATTAAAGACAACAAAGTCTGACTTCAAATTAATGTACATATAATCACAATGACATCATACAAATTAATTCCTTAAGAACTGGGCTTTGTTCTCTTATAGAAATGCCTCATGCTCAATGCAAAACACTTCCTATGCCCCAGCAGAAGTCACTAGATAATCAGGAAAAAGTTTCCACTCCTTCCTACATGCTCCAGATCAGGGGGATACTCTTAAACTGATACTCTAGCAACAAAAGGCTGCTCATTTTAGCAAAACCTAGGTACATGTGGACATCTTTAATAAGGTAGCAGCAGAAAGAGAAACACATGCAGATAACACTTTAAACTGATTTTGGAATCAAAGATTACTTAGGTTCTAAGGTTCTCATGCTAATCCCAATCTCTCTTGCTTCAAATCCTGCTGTGACCCAGTCCCCTACTCTTTCCCAAAAGTCTAGTACTAGCAGCTGCCAACCCTCTAAGACCCAGCACAATTTTCAGATCAACTTCTCTCAAAACTGCTTCCAAAGCTGCCTCTCTTCATCTCCCTCCCCTCACCAAGCCCTCACAGATCACCTACCTCTTGTTTCCACCCTAAATTCTTCCATTTTTTTCGTGCTCTAAGTTTTCCCATTAAACACTCTTGCTTTTTGTCAAGCTTTTCTTTCTCCCTCAACTCAAACCCACACACCGTGGCAGCTGTTCCAGCTGTTGCCCATCTAAGAATGGCTTCTGCTGTTTCTGTTCACACACAGTACTCCATTTAGCTAAACATTGCTTCTCATTTTCCCACTGTTGCTTGACTAATATCTGACCACCATTTAAGAAATCTGGAAGACAACACCCATAGATCTAAGCTTTGACAGAATTTGGTCACTCCTTACCACAACTGTTTTGAAAGCCTTAGTCCTGTAGGCAAGATTAAGGCCTCTACAAGTAAACCGCAGGCAGAGAACTCTGTGAGATGCAAGACAGGCTGCCAATGACACTAATTGAGGGAAATTCATGTCTCCTCCAGCTCCGTGAGTAAGAATCACTCCATATATTGGTTTCTTCTCTGGGACAGAAAAGATAGCATCAAGGTATTTGTTTCCAAAAGGTATTTTCACTTTAACCTAGAAATGAAAAAAGAAGAAAAAAAAAAAAGGAAGTGTTCTGAGTCTACACATCTATGCATTATTATGAAGAAAAACCAGACAATTAAGAAATAAACCAAATTTGCCAGCCTGTTCTTATTTCTCCTGTTTAAGAGTACTAAATGAGTAACTGCACCTCTGGTTCAAAGATTTTCCATACAATAATGGGCAAGTCACTTTATGACTCCACACCTTTTATTTTGCATTAGAAAATGATGCGTACCTAGCTTCAAAGCATAAACTGAAATGATTCTTACCCTCCCCATATATATGTCTAGCTTTTCCAGACCTAACTGGCAGTCTAATCCAAAGAATACGTGGCATTAAGACACAGCCTAGCAAACACTTCGAAATTCCACAGTGGTAACCACTGAGCGGAGCAGCAGGCTGCTCACAGTCAAGGACCGAACCTTCTCCAGGGACCGAGACAGCACAGGCTCAGACAAAGCTCCAGGGGGACACAGGGCCTCCATCAGCACAGACAAGGACGAGCTCTAACGCTGTGGGGAATGAAAGGAATGGACTGCGCCGCACACATGCCCCTGTGGAGGCTTCTGAGAGCAAAGAGCAAACCCCGCGGCCCGAGGAGGCACAGCTCCGTGCGCTGCTGTCTCCCGAAGGCGTTACTCGGCAGCGCTGCTACCCAGGAGCTGCGCAGGCCAAAGGTGCTCGGCGGCCTTGCCGAGCTGCTGCTCCCACAGCCCCGGGGGGAGGTGGAAGATGCCAGAGCAGGGGACAGCAGAGGCCATACGGGACAGCCGGATGTCTGCACACAGCCAGGGGCAGAGCAGCAGCTCCCCACCCGCCATGGATACACCTCTCCTGGGAAGGCAGAGGCGGCAGCGCACCCAGCCCGCCCCCCTGCCCGGCTGCAGGGGCTCGCCAGAGGGGCACAACAACTGGCATGGGCTGAAGAAGCCCCAGATCCCCAGGGAATGCCGGCACACGGAGCCAGCGGCGGTTGGAGGCACCAACGGCAGCGAGCGGCCACCGCCATACCTCCGCCGGCCCGCTCATCCTGGCACTGACGTCATGTGACTGACAGCGCCTCGCGCCAATCCCGCCCCGGGGCCAGGAGGCCGCTGCGCTGATTGGCCAGAGCCGCGCGGGCTCCGCCCCCCGAGGCGGGCCGAGGCAGCGGCTTGAGGGGCGACCGGGAATTTGGGTGGAGGTGGATTGAGTCGTGTTAGATAAGTAAAACCCCCCAAAAGTAAATAAAGCCCCTCATAAGTACTGTTTATTCACCTGTGTGAAGAAAAACCCCCACGGACTGGTAACTCAAAACAAAGCCAATTTCTTAGGGATTGCTCGGAAATGTTCTCGCAGACTTGGGGGAGTACAGATGGGATGCTTAAAATGAGTTACAAAATCTCAGAATAATTTAGGTTGGAAAAGACCCCTGAGACCGTGGCGTCTAACCTACGACGGGACACTACCATGTCAACAAAACCATGGCACTGGGTGCCACATCCAGTCATTTAACACCTTCCAGGGATGGCTACTCCAACACCTTCCTTGGGCAGTCCATTCCAGTTTAACAAAAGCCCTTCCCGTGAAAAAATTCCTCCTGACGTCCAACCAGAACCTCCCCTGGCACACAGCTTGAGGCCATTTCCTCTCATCCTGTCACTTGTTACCTGGGAGCAGAGGCCGACACCCACCTGCCCACAGCCTCCTTTCAGGTGGTTGTAAACAGCGATAATTTCACCCTGAGCCTCTTCTTTCCCCCAGCTCCCTCAGCTGCTCTTCGTAAGACTTGTGCTCCAGACCCTTCAGCAGCTCCACTGCCCCTCTCTGGAACTGATCAACCATCTCAATGTGTGAGGAGCCCAGAGCTGGACACAGGATTCAAGGTGTGTACTCAGCTGTGCCAAATACAGAGGGAAAGGCTAAATGTCTAGAGTGACATCAGGCAATTTTGTTTGGTGGCTGTCAGCACACTGGATCTGTGTGACACTGACACATGGGAGAGAGATTCAATGGCTGGTTTTCTAGGTACCAACATATATCTGTGCCCTGGGCAGTGCTGTATTGTACAGCAAATAACCTACTGTGTTCAAAATGCAGCCTTAAACTGGTGGAAGATGGCACCAATAATATACAACAGTGCTTGCAGTATTTGTGTAATGAGTATTTTACAGGTTCAAAAACAAATTCCAAAATCCTCTGTTGCAAGGTCTTTAGTCAGAGCTCATATTTTCTTCCAGTATCAGTGTATAAAACTCACTCAATATTAATTAAGGTGCCCTATTACTTAGCTGATTGAAGATGTCATCAACAAGCAGAACTTTCTTTTTCATGTGTTCATCTGCTGGGAAATAAAGCACACTCTGGCTTGTGCTCTGAGTGTCTCATTGTTAGCCTCCCAGCTGGACATTGTCAAACACTGGGATTCAAATATTGCAGCCCTCTGAGAAGTGAACCTAGCAGGTTAGCTCAGGTTCTGAGCTGCTGTCTCAGTGACCATCCTGCCACCTCACTGATAAATTCCCAGTCCAGGCATTTTTGCAGTAAGTGTGAAAGACAAAACTGGAGAACCTGAAAAATATAGGGAGATGGGAGATTTATTTGTCTGAATTTCTACCTTGCCTAAAAGATGCCAAGCTAAAGCGAGATGGAGAAGCTTAAAGCTGAGTGAAAGTCACTGGCATAGCCTCTGTGAGTTGTATACCTTTCACCAGGAGCTGAATCACTCATGGTGTTCAGGCAGCTGCTCCTGGAGCCATAGCTCACATCTGGGGAGTCCAGCAGACTAGGGAAATGTCAGATTAATATATCTTGATTGGAGATCACACTATTCTGATTAGTACTTAACACCAGTTAAGCCTTTGTAAATTAGATGCTTGGCAAAAGTGAACTGAGAAGATTTGTTGTCCCAAAGTAATAGCAACCTCAACCTAGAAAACAGGCATGCAAAAAGAAAGTTAAGAAAAACTTCATGTTATTATCTGGGTTTTTTTCATCACTGCTTTCTTTCATACATAATGGATGTTTATGTGCTCTGGTATAGTTTATAATTTTGGTGCTGTTTTGCTCCTTTCTTAGTCTGCTTTTTGCATTCTATTTAATTTTTCTTCCCTCTTCAGTCCACTTGCTGTACTTGTCCTGCATTATTCACATACTGTCTACATAGCAGTCCTTGAGGAATATGTATCCCATTAAATATATCCATGTGTAACCCTTTCCAACTGGAAAACTGCTTTCTCTATATGACAAGCTGCTACCAGTTTACTTCCTATTTTCTCTGTTCATTCTTTTTGGCCCCAGCATCCTTTCAATACTTAAAACCCGCCTGTGCATAAGCACAGTCTTTGAGGTAGGGTAGCTAGTACCTAACAGATTCCAGAACAACACAAATGCCAGGTTGGATGGGGCCCTGAGCAACCTGGTCTAGTGGAAGGTCATTGTGGGTTTTGGGGGACATTTAAGTAGATTGTTGTTGATTTTCAAGTGTGCTGAGAAACTCTTCTGAGATCTAGTTGTATTCCCTTCCAGGGGTATTGAAAATCCTTATGCTTTTTTTTTTTACACACTTAAATATAAATTCATATTCTAAGTTAAAGCTCACACCTTTGAATAAAAAGCAAACCAATCATAATTTTTTTCTGAACTTCTGAATTAATGTTTTTAATTTAATATCTAAGAAAACATGGTTTCTTAGGAGCATGGCATCATTTCATAACTTTAACCTTACATCACTCCTGGAAATAGAAGTTTATTCTGAAAACAGTATATAGTGCATAATAATCTAAATTTGTCACCAAATATGAAAACCATTGAAGGTATGTGATGTGCCATTTCTCAATGGGAATATATGTTGAGTGTTATAATAACCTATGCACTGCAGTAAGCACCTCTGACAGATTTGATATGCCAGAGGCAGCTGGGTTTGAAGAAACAGTGGCTGTTTATCAGAGAATGACATTATCCCCAGTCTATACTTGGGATCTGTTAACTTTCAGTAGCACATCAGACAATCCCTGTTCTTTTCTTTGGATTATAAATACAGCATTTCATACCAGAGACTTAGATTAACATATAATGGGAACAACAGAGATGACCTTTTGCATTAATCTTGTGTTGGAATAGATTTGTTCAGAAGAATGTATAAAAATAATTATAAAAGTATAAAAGAATATGTTGGGGGGAGGGGGAGTCCGTAGTCCAGTGCAAAATAAATAACAGCTTAAGGTCATGGGGATCAGAAATATTTTTTTCTTTTCTTAAACTTTTTACTAGAAGATGATAATTTTTTTTCTTTGCTTTAGGCTGAAGATGCACATATTTATTTTAAAAGTTCATTCTCTCCCTGCAAATTACAAACTTGACTTTTGAGCAAGAACCTTCATTCTTTTTTCCTGAGGATGTGGATACACACCAACACGTGGACATGCTGTGTTCGCAGGTATCAAAAGCAGCTTTGCTAATTTTCTGAAAGTGCTCAGCAAGCTATTACCTAGTTAGCCAGTATAGTTTCCTGTGTTTAAAAGTGGTGATATCCAAAACACTGCTTAATTTTTAACTATTGCATTCATACTTCCTGAGGGTCTGAAGAAGTTTTGAGGTCCTCTATGAAAGAGAAGGTGATGGGCAGGTGATACACAGAACCACTATAATATGCAGAAAAATACATGACTTTAGCATGGCATATGTGAATCCCCTTGTCTCCATGATGATTTGGGGAACTTGGTCACCCTCACTGGACAACTTTTTAATAACAGATGGGTATCTGTTATTAGTCTATTCAGACTGTAATGTATCAGTAACACACTTACTTATGTAAGCTTGCTACTGATAGGCAGTATATAATATATAATAAATACATAATGCGCATTTGCTCATTTATGAAACTCATTTTTATGAAACTATGTCATGTACAGAGAACTGATGCCTTTTGTAGCATTATATTGGTCACAAATACACACAGATACACACAGATAACATCAGGTGACAAATGTGCAGTGCGTGAAAACTTCTCTCCCTTTTGAGCTCCACGAGACCCTTTGGGAACATTTCTGGCTTTGTAGTTGTGGTGCTAAATGGAAGCTCCTTACTTTAATTAAGGAAGGTGTCATCATAACACATGCTACTGCATGGCAAATTTGGATGCTATACATTTCTCAGAGTCTTTGTTAGGGATTTTGAATTCCCTCATTGTTCTTGATGAATGCAACCACTTTGTTTTCCAGCGGCAGCTGTTACAGTCCTTGCGTGTGCTGGGACTGCACTGGGCATTGCTGGCGGGAGGTCATTCTGGTTATTCTCTCTCCTTGGCTGATGGTGAACTGATCTGGCCAGGAGCCAGTGGAACAAACCTTTCTGCTCCCACTGCTGCAAGGAAAGAATTAGTAATTTTGGCATGTTCATATGGTCTTTGAATGCAGAACTCCATTTTAGGTATGTTTTCTTTCTGAAGTTTCACTCTGTTTCTATCTGTTGCTTTTTTAAAAGTTAGCATGGTTAGGGATGGTAAAGAATGTTATTGCTGCTGCTAGGGTTATTTTTCTGTGAACACTGCATTAAGATTTGAGTCTCTTTAATTCTCAGTTAAAAAATTGGATACTTTCTGCAGTTGTGTCATTAATCATCCAAATGAGTTAATTACCTGGAGATTATTGCTAGCTATAATTGTAAACACCATGCTACAGCTCCTAAGTATGGGCACTGTATACATTTTAAATCTTGCTGCAAGCTTCTAGGCCATTTTCACTTCCATTAATGTGATCATTGTGAGGTGCAGAAAGTGACATTGAACTTCTCTTTGCCTGTAATTCACACACAGATTCTCAGAAATTAGAAAATTAAGCCCTTTGTTTATCCATAAATTGTCAGAATGAGTAACTACAGAGGCTCTGCAGACATATGCTGTACCTTCTTCAATTATCACCTCCAGGTCACTTATTTGATTTAGATAGAATAACAAAACCACAGAATCATTTAGGCTGGAAATGATCTCTGAGACCATCGAGTCCAACCTGAGGCTGAACATCACCATGTCAACTGCACCATAGCACTAAGTGCCACATCCAGGTGTTTCTTGAAGAATTTCAGGGATGGTGACTCCACCACCTCCCTGAGCAGCCCATTCCAGTGCTTAACCATCCTTTCACTGAAGAATTCTTCCTGATGTCCAGTCTGGACCTTCCCTGATGCAGCTTGAAGCTGTGTCCTCTCATCCTGTCATTGGTTGCCTGGAAGGAGAGACCAGTCCCCACTGGGCAACATCCTGTCAGGTGGTTTAGAGAGCAATAAGGTCTCCTCTGAGCCTCCTTCTCTCCAGGCTAAACAATCCCAGCTGCCTCAGCTGCTCCTCATAAGATGTACTCATGATGTTTCTAACTGTTCTCCAAAGCATTCCAGGAATCTCTTTTAGTCTCACATTACCTGGATATTTAAGAAGTAAATTATTTTCTCTGGAGTCCAAGATATTTCTAAACATAGTGAGTTCAAGAAAGAGTGCAAGGAACTCTCTCTGATTTATTTCTTCTGTTCCAACAGAATATCAGTCTCAGTTGCATTACTGAGAAGTGTTTCTGGATTTGCATGTGTACTGTTGGAAGTTTAATTATGCTATGACTCTCTAGTCTGATAGAAAGAAGCAGTGGCAAAATTTAATAAAGTCAACATCTATTGCTGTTCACAAAATCTGCTACACTGGCGTAGGAGGAAAGATAGTTTGGTTTAACACAATTTATCAAATTCATTCTGAATATTGTTCAATTGTAAGTAGATTTCAGTGTACTCAGAGAGTGTATATTTGCTTAGTGCCTAGAAACTGAAGTCAAACTGAAAGTTCAAATTACTACATTCTTATTTTCCCTTGTTATCTTATACATTGTCATGAATTTACATGTGTAACAGGATCTAGTTTGCTATCAGATATATGCTTTTGAATATAAGCATCCATACTCATGCACACCAGAAATGTTAGCAAGTAAGGAAATGAGCCTGATGACTGACAGATGTGGCAGTGTGTGGCTCCAGGCAGAATTTTTAAAGTACTGTTACTTCTCAGAGCAACCTTCTAGCTCATAGTGTGCTCATAGGACAGTTCAGACATCCTCTAACTGTGCTCAGGGAGTCTTATGTGGAGGAATGCTTAGGAATGCTTGCAAGGCTATTGCCAGCTATTTAAAATCCTCCTGGTGTCATGCAAAGCTGCACTCAGTGCTCAACCAACTAGAGAATTCATCTCAGTTCCTGTGCTCCCTGCATCAGTGCTTGCAGTTGTTAGCATCTTGATGCACTTGGTAACCACAGAATCATAGAATGGCTTGGGTTGGAAGGGACATTAAAGATCACCCAGTTTCAGCCCCCTGCCTTGGGCAGGGACACCTTCCACTACACCAGGTTGCTCAAAGCTCCATCCTACCTGGCCTGGAACACTTCCAGTGATGGAGCATCTACAGCTTCTCTGGGAAACCTGAGTGCCTCATGACCCTCACAGTGAAGAATTTGTTCCTAACAGCCAATCTAAACCTACTCTCTTTCAGCTTAAAGCCACTGCCCTTTGTCCCATCACTACATGCCCTCACAAATCCAGGTACGTGGGCATTCTTAAGTCTTGCATTTAGTGCTGTACCTAAAACCCATCTCAGCATATCTGGGGAGATGACATTTGGGCACCCTCCTTTCTTTTCTGCAATCTCCCTCCCAAGGAAAGACCAGCCAGAAACAACATTGTTAGGACCTTTCAAACCCGATCAGATGTATTCTCACTGCAGTTCTCACAAGTGTAAGAATTTCTTCACATATTCTACAGCATTCTGAAAAGCACTGGTTAAGTATGGCCTGAATGATCCCTCCTCCACCTGTTTGTGCTCTGCAGTTTTGGTTGTAAAATTTACAACAGAGATGCATGGAAACTATCACATTAAATGGTGCCCAAACTAAGAATGCTCTTTGAATAAGTCTGAAAGACCTGCTCTGACTGTACTGGGGTTTTTTTGCCCTGAGGTCACTCATCTGGAACTCAGCTGGAAATAATGGATCAAAACTGTTATAAAAGTGAATGGGTATGGCTCTTGCAGCCATTGCAAAGACTTTGATAGGCTAGAAGAGCAGACTTGGGAATGGTGCTGGTAGTAACACACACTATGTACATGAGCTCATTTAAAATCCAGATTGTAAATAAAGCTCAGCTTCATAAGGACTTCTCTGATACTCCATGAAATGTGTCCTGACCTGTTTCTTCTCTTAGCTTCTTGCTTGGTGAAGTTAACCATGTCAGGTATCCTGACCCCCACTGGAAGCTGTGGCTTTCATGTCACAAAGTCTGCTTTCCTGTTACAAGGGCACTTTGATTGCCACGTGGAAAGTCTTTCACAAGATGCTGCAGGGGCAACAGATTGCTGAAGTCCACATGACAGCTTTTAGCCCTGGACGTGTTTGGCACTTCTTCTCCTCAGCACTTATAAATCAATAGATTATGTGACATGAATAAGTTCAAGAAGATGACAAGAAGATGAAGCACAGGATTTCATCCACTGAGTAATACTAAAACCATGTAGCATTACAAGACTTGTTTATGTGGGATTGGTCATTCCAGGGTTAATCTTTGACTTTTGGACATGCAACCTTGTCTTGATCACCTGGATACTTCAGCAAGCAAACCCCTTTGGGGACTGGATCTAAAAACACAGCTCTCTGAAATGTCTGTTTCACAATTATTCTCATTAACTGAAAAACAACTACAAAACAAGATCATTATACTGCAACCTTCTGGGAAAACCCTAAGGATAGTAACAACACTCATAAGTTGCAGTACTTGTTTCCATGGGGAATTCATAGCTCTTTGCCAATTGCAGCAAATCAGACAGAGATGTCTGAGCAATGACATCAGGCACACTGTCTGTGGAGTCAAGAGGCAAGTTGGTGATAAAGTCATAAGGAGGCAGGCTTGGCAAACTGCATCATGCCCATGCCAGTTTGTGCCAGAGCACACAGGGAGGTTTTGGCCTTGTGCTTGATAGTGTGATGGACAGGGACAGAGCTAATGAAAGGGGTGGTGAAAAGATGACCTAGGGAAAGGTCATGTGCAGGATGGAATTTATGGTGCTATTTATTTTGTGGTTTAATTGCTACTTTCAGTCCCTCCAGTTTTATATGCTCCAAAGGGAGAATATATGCTCCAAAGGGAGAATATATGCTCCCATTGGCTTTTACTTTGTTTTTTGGGGGTTTGTTTGGGGATTTTGTGGGTTGTTGTTTGGTTTTAGTATGTTTTCTTTTGTTTTGTTCTGGGTTTTGTTTGTTTGTTTTGTTGGTGGCTGTTGTTGTTTTTCCCTGAAGAAAATAACTATGGGGTTTTTAGCCAGTGAGTTTAGAATATTGACTCTTAGGAAAATGAGCCATTTCCGGATTAAGGGAGATCTCTAAGCCTTCACTTTGGACCAAGATCAGATGTAGTACTATTGCCCAATCAGGCTTAGGATCCAGGGGTGGCAAACCATATTTATGAACTTGTCATTCTCATAGATGCTCTGGTCATTTTGAGCTCTTGGCCTTGTCTAAATGCAGAGATGAGGTTATAGGTCCTTGTGTGGTCAGGAATGAACTTGTATTTGCAACAAAGGAGATCAGTGAGGTAGGTCAGTTGATTTGTCAAAGAAGAGTTTGAAAAAAGTAATAGTTTTGCATCAATTTTGCATCAATCTGTTAAAATTCTTAAAATCTTCCTTTCAATATTTAGTAGTAGGAATGAAATGCAGCAGAAATCTATTTCAGTACATGTCTTGACATCACAGCAGTTAAATATGTTTTAAGTGGTAAGGCATTTTCCTAGGACTGCAGAAATAAGAGAATCCAGCCCTATCCCTGCCAGTGCAACGTTGTATGACATTCGCTGTGGTGGCTGTCAGGATCTTTTAAGACCATGTTATGGCAGCAGCCCTTGTGTTTGCAGTGACAAAGCCCCATAGAGGGGATGGAAGTGGCTGTGCCAGTACAGACACAGTAGGTAATTCTGTTTAGTCCCTGAAGCTCTCTCACTCCTGAAATTTTATGCCTGTATCAAAGAGTATCATTAACATCAGCTGCTTGTCCTCTGCTTAGAGGAAGTGTGCAACCAACCCAGTGTCTTCTTTTGAAATGGATTGCTTGTTTTCTCTTTGCACAAACAGTGCAGGGTAGTGCATGTTTAATGTTCATATGACAAAGTGTTTATGTGCAAGGTCCCAGTCCCAGAGCTCACCTGCATAGTAATGAATGCTGGCTCATAGCATTTAATACAGAACTGCATTTACAGTTTCCCACTTGTTTTATTCAGCTCCCAAGAGTGTTCCTCCTTTTGTTTGGGGCAGGCAGATTTTCTGTAGGCTGGCACAGATAGTGGGCACCCCAAATGGCACCTGAGAAGGGTGTGCTGACTTTTGACCAGGCAGGGCCCTCAGGTGACTACAGTTGAATCATTCAAGGAGAGGCTGGAGGATGCAGCGTGCCATTTTGGGTTCTTTTCCTGGACTGATCTCTCTCTGTCCTCTTTCTGATTTGTTTCAGTGGAGGATTGCAGAGAGAGAGGAGTTTGGTTTCTGCAGCTCTGCCATTCCTTGACACTTGTGCACCCATCTCCATATTTTGGAGTAGCAGGGCGGTCGGAAATGTCACATTGTCATCTCTCAGATATGTCCCAACATTGTTTGCTACCAAAGAAGTGAAACTGGATAGTTGGCAATCAAATGATCAGCAGCAAAGTGTTTCTTCTGCCAGCCTGCTCTACTGGATATGCTCTGTGTGAGACCAAGGGGTTTCACCTGCAGACCTTGCCAAGAGCCTCAGACTCTGGACAATCTGAAGACAGAGACTTCATCGTTCCATGAAGATGTGCTCCTTTAAGTTCCTGTGCCTATGGATTCTTGTTCTGACCTCCTTTCACAAGTTTTCTAGTTTATTGTCTGACGTTGATAATACCCCAAAGATGTTAAGTGCTGCTTTTTTTCCTCCAGTAGTTACATCCTTTTCTTTACCCTTCCAAGGACACTCCCCTCAACTATTTTTTTCTTTCTTTTTTCTTTTTTCTTTTTTTATGGAGCCATGAATTCTCCAGTGCCAGTTGCTTTTTCTTTTTTTATCAACTTGAAGGTTTAGTCATGTGTTCCTTTGTGCTGACAGTTTCCTATGTACTTGGTCTGCACTATACCTGCTCATTCCATGGGTTATTGGTTCAGCAGAAGCACTGAACCCACCCCAGTGGTAGCTGTATTGGTAAAGCTAATGCATGCTGAAAGTCATCTGTTCATCTGTATGGATGGCCTTTTGCTGGCCCTGCATCCTGAAGTACATGGTCTTCCCAGAGCCTACAGAATTCCTCTAGTAGCCAGAACTGCAGGGTTGTACTAAGTATGGGATTCCTTCTTCTGCAACTTACAGATGGTGAGAAACTGCTGAGAAAAATCCAGGGAAGAAAATGACTGAAGTATTAAAAAAGAAGGTCTCATATGTCCCAGTTTGCTCCTTCCAGTCCCTAACCAGCTGTGAAAATGAGGCTGCATCTTTGGAAGATACATGTACATTTACTACACTATTTATATAACACCAGGTCTTTTAACTAATCTTTAGGCAATTGATAAAAGGATTTTTCAAGCCACAAGGACTGGTTAGAGTATCTTGAGCCTCAAGGGACCACAGGGATCATCCCTAATGCTTTCTGTTCTGTGCAGAGAGGGCACAAATAAACACTTGCAATATGTACACATTGGTGGGCTACATTCACAGTCTTGGAGCTTCCCGTTCTTCATTTGCAGTGATAATTGGTTTTGTGCTTATTGCAGCCAATAAAATACAGCAGAAGAGCAAACAAATAAACATCCCTTCTCATGTTTATATTTATACCATTTAATCTTCGGCCAGAAACTTCGTGGGGTGTATTTTCAAATACCAGCACATGGGAATACCAACACAAATGTGCAGGTATGCTTATGCACATTTTTTTCAAGCTTATACCAGAATTCTTACAAGTTCATGGCCTGCAGGATGAAACAAACTTTCCTCTGGACAGTCTACACAAGCTCAGCATTTAGAGCTCATTAAAGGCCTGGTCTGAGAGCTTAAATAGCATTAAATGTTGCAGAAGCCTCATGCCACATCTCTGCAAGGGGAGTGGGTAGAGTTCATTGACTGTGAAGTAATGCTTGTGTTAATAGTTAGAGGTAAGATGACCGGGAATCCATGTGTGGAAAACCTGTGATCTTGATGATTTCAGTGCCCTCTCTGGCATCCTGTGAAAGATCTCACATGACAGCTTTGAAGGTGGCTAGATCCCTTGCCAGTCAGCTGCTCCCTTCAGAAAATTCTTCCCCAGATATTCTCTGGATGGCAGAAATCCCCATCAAAACACCCGTCAGAAGGGAAAGAGCAGCAGCATTGTGTAAACAGCCTGGGGAGTGCCCTCATTTCAGATGAGACCCTGAAAAACACTGCTAGGTCAGTAGCACCAACCCATTAAAATGTTGCAGCATTGGAGCTCATCTTGAGCTGCTTTGATAATTTCTGGGGTACAGTTTGAAGCCTACACTGCATCCCAGGCTGCTGGGGAAAGCTTGTCCCCAGTGCTTAGGGCAATGAGCTGGAAGGCACAACCATGGGGCAGAAGCACCTAAAGAGTGACATCGCTTGGGATCAATCAGTCAAGAATATATAAATAAATAAGTCTTTGTGCAAGGGACACCACCTTTATGAAAGACATCTGCTCTGCTGCTTAGGCAAAAATGCTATGGAGGTGAGGACACCACCTCTCTGTGTGCCCCGTAGGGCTTGTGGATAACTCTGGAAAATGCCTGCACCTGGGCAAGGCTGTGCCAGCTGGCAGCAGTGCCCTCTTTGCTTTAAGGATACAGGTGCTGCAAGACCAGTGTCCCTCAGGGAATGTGATTTTTTAGAGATGTTTCTGAGGCCATGTTTGAAATGTGTAGTGTTGGTAGGCAGCCTGTGAGGCAGCTCTGTGGGCAAGGGGTCAGCGAGTCAGGGAGTTCTCTCTGCTCATACAAGACTGTGTCTGAGGACATATTTGAGATGGAAGGGGTCTGAGTGTAGCACAAAGCCCTTCTCAGTGCCCTCTTTCCTAAGGCTTGCAATGAGTAGCTCTGGAGCTACTCATTGCAGCTACTGCCACCATGTCCCAGACAGTAATTTCAGGCTGCCTGGCTAGCATAGTGGTAGGATTTGAAATGATGCCAGGATATGATTAACAAATTTCCATGTGCTTGCAGGAAGGGCAAGGAAAGCAATGCTGGGAACAGCTGTGGGAGATTGCCAAAAGCGTGAAGTGACCTCCATCATGGCTATGGTTGAGTGTCTCTCCAGGCAGCAGAGAGTTTCTTGCAAAAGTCTGACTGGATCTTACCCCACAGTTCCCACTCCCTGGATGGACTGTCATTTTCTGGGCAAGTGGGCACTGCCAGCTTGTCCTCATCAGCCTCAGGGCCATTACCAGTTGGTCAGGAGAGCTGGCAAACCTCTTGGTGGCAGGAGGCAGCCCCAGTGTGCTGAGGCCTCTGGGGTGGGCTGTGGAGGAAGAGCTGACAGCTGGTTTCACCTTTGTTTCTGTTGCTGGAGAAGAAGGACATTCTGCCTCCACTCTCCTGGGGCCCAGAAGTGAGTTCACAGAGGTTCTGTGAGCAGGACTAAACTCCTGCTGCTGAGGCAAGTCTTTGAAGGTTCATCTATTTGTCATTTTCTTGTCATTGCAGAGGGTCAGCATAGCCTCCATCACCTCCATCATCGGGGAGCGCATGTCAAGACAGAGCATCTCTCAGCTCCTCCTGGGTGAGTGAAAGGACCCCAGCTTGCTGAGGCAGGGGCACCCCAAGCCTGTGTGAGGGAGTGAAAAGCACTGTCCACAGGTACAGGTGGCAGATTTTCTTATGTTGCTGCTTATTATGGAAAGTCAGGAAGTGGACTGTTCCCAGGGTATTTTTGACCATGAAGGCCTTCTCACTCAGCAGTAATCTAATCCCCACAGAGGCAGGGGGATCCTATATACTGAGGTGCAGAGGGTAATGCCTGGTGCCATTCCTTGTGACAGCCTTTTTAACTCACTCAGCAGCTTGCCACAGACTGAAAACAGCAAGCATAAAAAGCCATGCCAATGGACATGTAAAATGTAATAAAAAATGGAGGAAGGTAAATTGTGTTTCTGAAATGTAGTGAGGTGTCAGATATTCATCAAGGTAACTTTAGTCTTTTGCAGTGCTAGACAGTTTAATTTCCCTGCTCATATATTAGCAAAATCTTTCTGTGTATAATGTCTCTTTTACTTCGGAAGAATAGCAACATATTGAAAAAAGCCCTCATTCTCAATTTAATGAAAACACATCTGACAGTGATTTTGTATATTTCATAGTAGACAAAAAAAAAAAAACCCTCTTCCAGGAACAAAGATTTCCCAGTTTATGGACAGGCATCATCAGTTTTTCCTTGGTTGCAGAGCTCTGTTTTTGCTATAACTGGATATTAACACCTCTGACACTCTGACAGATATCAAAGGCAATGCTCTGGCACTATCCCGGCAGGTCGGTAGCTGAGCTTGTCAGGGCTGTAAAGTGCTTCTGACTTCAGGTTTCAGTTTCCCAGGGAAGGACCATGCCAGGGTATTCCCTCTTTCCTCAGAGGTGTGGGGAGCAGGATCAGGAGTGTGCCTGGCTGGGTCAGGTGTCCAGCTGCAGTGTATTTCCTGGTACCATAGGGAGGCAGCTGTACAGTTAAAAGATATGGATGTCTGGATGTGCTTGAAGTGAGATATGTTCACCTGGGTTCAAAAGCTCACTGCACATTTAAAAATATCATGGAATCACTGAATATCCTGATCTGGAAGGGACCCACAAGAATCATTAAATTCCAACTCCTGGCCCTGCACAGGACAGCCCCAAGAGTCACACCATGTGCCTGAGAGCATTATCCAAACACTTCTTGAACTCTGGCAGGCTTGGTGCCATGAAGAATCCTTTCCTTATGTTCAACCTAAACCTCTCCTGACACAGCTTCATGCTGTTCCCTCATGTGTGTCAAAGACTTTGTGAAACCCTTTTCAAAAGAAATGTGTATGTGTGTGTGTGAAGTCCATGTAGACACATGTGGATATACGTATTTCAGCCTAAACTTGATTTCTCTTAGGTGTATGTACAGTCACTGAATGGGACAGTGGGGCTATTCCACATGGGTTATACATCTTAAGTGCACTGAGATAAGGAAACACGTTGTTCCCAACACTTTCAGGATCCTTCTGTACAGTAAAGCCAAAAGATTTTAGGAAAAGTTGCTGAGGGAGGCTGGGAAGCTCCAGGATGCAAGAATGGTTACTTGGGAAGAGCTGCAGCCTGTGACAGAAATAAACACATCCACAGATCCAAAGTAGTTCACTTCTGGAGGCCGAAGTCAAACATGAGCTTGTAGCACATTCATAACTTGAACATGCTGTGCATTACTTGGTGGTTATGGTTACCTGTGCTTGAGTCATGGGCTGCATGTGTACCACTGTGACCTCTGTTGAATTAGAACTTGGGGTACTGGCTTAGTGAAATAAGATAATGGAATTAAATGGCGTAGTTTGTATATTGAGCTTTATTGCCTGTGTTTCCATTCCAGCACAGATGTGTCCCATTGCCCAGGAGGCTTTGAATCAGAGATGTGTATTAAAGTGTATATTAAAGTCTGCAATTCAAAAGATTGAATTGTAGCTCAAAGTCTGGATGTGTATCTTAAAGTCTGTAATTCAAAGGATTCATGGCTTCCCTACTCTCCTTGCCTCTCTCTGAAGGAGGAAATCCCTGTCCAGATATGACAGCTGGTTGGGATGAAAGGAGACTTGGCTGTGGCAAGCTCACTATGCTGAGTACTTTACAGGCAAAGAGATATGGTCCTCACTCAGGAAAATTCAACACTGCATAATGGAATAAGAAGTCATTGGTAGTATGAAGATGAAAATGATTAACACAGTTGCTGAAGTACCAGTTCAGCAGGCTTGGGAAGGCCAGAGTCTCTGGTCTGCTGAGGCCAGGTTGCATTGTAGATACAATAATTAGTGCCCTTGGTCATGGCTTTCCATCCAGAAACTACAGTTCTCTTTCCATAGGGAACCAATAGTCCTGGTGCCTTGAGTCTCAAGCCACCTGAGTGATGTGGTATGACTGATCCAGGAGCCCAGCAGAAAAGGCAGCCTGAGTTAGTCACTGTCCTCTTGCACTAGACATGCCTTAACAGACATGACAAATGATTAGGCACCTCTGACCTGGTCAGAGGTCAAAATGCAGGCCTTCAAAGCAGGGAGAGAGTAAGATTAGAAAAGCTCCTGTTTCTGTGAAAGGAGCCTTTGTTCATATAAAACTGTGCCAGTGGACTTTTCTAGCCAAGAAATAAGGAGAGTGTCCTGGAAACACAGCAGGATGAGAGGGAGGATTTGCATTGTACCTCTCTGCTGTTGATGATGTACAATGCAAATGTGCTGGATCTGTGAACCGAATCTGGATGGCAAAGGGGCTGCAGCACTCCTGCACAGGACAAGCCTTCAAACTACAGGCTTCATTCCTGGTGTGTGAATGCCCCATTGACTGATATAAATGAGTCAGCTGCAGGACTCTTGGTAGGGTGGGAAGCTCTGTGCCAGCACAGGATGGTGAATGGAAATGAGAATGTGGCTTGTCTTCCTTCTTCACTTCTGTTCATCTCCCCACCACTTCCCACCACACAGTGCCACTGTTTCCTTGCCCTCACTTGGGCACTAGTCAGCCACTATGGCACACACAAAGCCTCTCCAGGAGAATACCCCTGTCCTTTGGGGAGAGACTTACCAAGCTCAGTGATGTCACAGCCAGTGAGTGCCAGGGCCACCTAAAGGCTGGTAGGTGGCTGGGGAGGCAGGCACGACTGTGGGGAGCAAAATCTCCTGCTTTCAGGAGTGGGCATTCACTTTTTGAGGTGGACTTGGGTGAACAGGTGGGTGCTACTCTGCCAGGCTCCCCAGGACCTGGATTGCTGATGGATCCCCAGTGTGGAAAAGCCCTTGAACTGGTGGGAACCATCTCAGGTGCCCATTCAGGCTATCCCTTCCTGCTTCACAGAAAGCTGAGTAGGTCAGACCTAGGATCGAGTGATTGGAATTTTGATGCTTGACTCAAGAGGGTCTCATGGCTCATTTGAAACTAAGCCTGAGCTAATTAGCCCCTGAAGACAGCAGTTCAGAAATATCCTGTCTGGCTCTGGGTGGCATGGTGGGAGGCTGGGACCAGGAAAGCTCATCTCTCCGTGCTCTCACCTAGCAAGGTGTGCCTTAGCTGCCTCCAACCTTAGCTGCCTTGTCTGCTGAGGGGTGAGGGAGGAAGGATTTCCTAAATGATTTTTCCTGAGTTATTTTGGTTCTGTCAAAAGGCCTATTGTTTTGTGTTCAACTAGTGTCATTGCTCCCCTGGATTAAAAACTGGAGTAGGTTCTCCCTGCACATGCTGGGCATTGTTTGGGCTTTCTAAGTATAGGAAAGGGATGTTTCCGGAGACAGGGAGCTCCAGGCATTTCAGTGTTTCTGGTAAATTGGTACTGACAATGGAAAAAATGAATACCACATTTGTATCCAGAGATCAGAGCAGCGGAACAAGCACAGATAAACAACTGTCAGCCCAATGTTATAATTGGTATTATATATGTTGTATAAACCATTATATATATTATATATAATTATTTCCTTCTTACACTTAACAGCTCCTTTCTGATTTTCCCTCCTCTGGATGAGGCAAGCTGTTGCTCTCTTGCTATCTTCATGATTTTTAACTTGGCTTCTGCAATGAAATAAAAAACCAGTCCTCACTTTACAAATATGTGGTCATGTTTCTTAAATGAAACAGTGTGATGTTGAGAGTACCAAGGGTGTAATTCAAGTTGCTGATCACAAACTGCCAAAGTAATTTTTCTTTCAGGATATTGCTTTTCACTGAACCTGAAGATTGACTTACAATTTGTTGGACCATGGCTATCTGTTATGTTTAGGAAGAGTGAATAGCAAACACTGGCAAGGAATTCTCCTAAGTAAGATGGCACTATTATTCTCTGCTGAATTTAAATGAAAATATTACATGCCACAAGCTTAGCTGTATGCTGGTTTTGCCTCTGTTGCTTATAATGTATTTCTAAAGTAGCAGATAATATTTTTGGTGTTTTGTTTGCTGTACTTTAGAACCAACAAATCAGAGATACTTATTAAAGGAGCTTCTTCTATTTGGAGCAGCAAAGCCAGACATTAAGTTAGAAGTGCAGAAGAAAACCTTTTAAAACATTGCAAGTTAAGTAGTACATTTGTAAAAATTGTCACCTTCAACTGAGGCTAAATTTGTTTTGTCATTTAAAAAATCATTAAAAAACCTGAAAGTGTTATTCTTTTAAAGGGATTTTATACTGCTTTGGCTATTGCTGTCCTTGTCCTAGGTATCAGCTGACTTGAAAGAGCTGTGCTACAAGGCTCAAGATAGTCATGCCAGCAGCATTGCTCTTAGGAAGATGCTTTTTGTCACCAAGAACTAAAGCAATGACTCTCTGGTCCTGAATTCTCCCATCAGGCAAGCAGCAGAGAAATGTTTTTCTGGTCAGACCACACACAAACCAGTGCCATGGCTTTCTGCAGAAGAAAAGTGGCCACAGAGAATGTCTTTAGACAAGTCTTCCTGCTTGTACAGGTGTATCAGAGCACATGAGACCTGTTAGGTGGTAGCCTTTAGAAGAGAGCCCATAGCAGTGTGGTGTTCAAGAGAAGGGCTTGAAATGATGGAATAGCTTGAATGTGCATGGGGAAGCTGACAAGAGTTGGTAGAGGCAACCTTATCCTCATTAGCAACATCTTAAATCACTGCATGAATGTCCTTTCTCATGTTTCCTGCACAGATGCTGGAGATAATTCTGAGTCTATAAAACTTTGCTGGATATAGCTCTGTTTGCAGTCTCTCATTCCAATTTTGAGGAGTAAGTACATTCTTGTCCGGTCTTCATAGTGATATGGTTTGGAAAAAACAACATGCCAAAGCAGCTCTCCTCCCTTTGGTCCTCCTTCAGCATAGATGGCTGCAGTATCTGTGCCCACCAAGTGAGTCACACACTCACACCTTGCAGTTTACAAATGTTTTGAAATGTCGTGGAGATAGGAGTAGTGTGTCTGTCTACCTATGCTATTTTTTCTCTTTAAATGAGCATTTGCCCTTTAATCTTGCTAAGAAGAACAGTTTAACTCAGAGGACACTCAACTGTGGAACTTGTTGGCTCATAAAGGGTTGGAGCAACTTCTTGCCATGTAAGTCTCAGTCTAAATAGGCACCAAGGATACAGAAAGGTGTCAAGTAATGTCACCTCATGCTCGAACACATTTGTGGTTGTCATTCAGCAATGTGCTTGCATATATTTTTCAATTTAATCTTATTTGGTTTACTGGGATGTGGAGTGTCCCTAATGTTTGTGCAATCATGTGACTTGGAGCTTCAACCAGAGGCTGCACAAAACCAAACTGTGCAAACCTGCTTTCACTTTTGCACCCAGCACCTGCAACCCTCTGTTCCTCAGTCAAATGAAGACTGCACCTCTTGGCAGGTCTCAAAAAGCAAGTTAGACAAATTTCTGCCAAGAATGGCTCAGGTGGAGTTTCTTCTGCCTTGGGCTGGAAAAATGGCTTTCCACAAGCAATTGCAACCCAATTTTCTGGATTTTCTAGGAAATTATAGTACATGATGGTTAGACTATTAGATGGATGACAAGTACAGCTACTAGCTAGTAGCCAAAATTAAAACAAATCTTAGTTATTCAGATTTTTTTTTTGGTAGCTGTTAAACCTCTCTAACTTTACTTAGGTATCACCTCCAAGAAGAGAAGACTTGGGGAAAGAGAATGTTTTCCTGCTGGAAAGAGAATGGTTTTCAAGTTACTGATTAGAGGACATGCTGTCCATCTCATTTTACCTTCTATTTTTTTCGGGGGTTGACACAGAGAGAAAAAAAGTCTAGATCACAAATGGCAACTGTAAGCCTCTTGGGCACCCAAGTCCAAAATGTCTATCTTGCGAACTTCCACCCAAAGCTGTTGTTTGTCTCTGGCAAAATCTCCCCTGTAGCTCCATTTCCCTGGTAAAATTTCCATCTCATCAGATGCTGTCTATAGTTGCAATTAGTCAAATCCAAATGTTTTTGTCTGAGCTCAAGGCCTGGTGAATTTTCCAAAGAGACACTTTCCCATCTTTCACCTTGCAAGGGGAAGACCTCATTTTAAGCCTACTTATTGCCTCATGTCATACTTTGCTTTTGAATCCCTAGCTGAACAATTTTGTGGCATCCTTCTCTAGGTGACACGGGATTCTCAACCCTCTCACAGCAGGGTCCCAGTTACAACAAGAGGGACTGTGAAAAACTGACTTAAAAATAATCATCACCCTGTAAGCTGGATTGCCATTTGGGGGAGGGGGGGTAAGAGAAAGATGGAATAGAGACAGTTGCTCCCATAAATCGTCTAGTTGTGGATTAAAAGGGGCTTTCAGTTCCCAAATCTTGTTATTTTTCTAGTGAGATAGCTTTATTTTGGGGAGTCAGGCTTATATCTTATCTTAAAATGTAGTATCTTGGCTCCTCCTTTAATCAGCAGAGATCTGTTTGATGCAGTCAGTGGAGCCTGGAGGATGAATCAGATGCCCCACCAGCACAGATGGGCTTCAGTTCCTTTAACACTGGCTCTTCTTGCCATTTGATACTCCAGGGCAGATGTGACATCTGCACAGGGCTGGTAGATGTGATGCAAGACGGAGAAAGCCCTTTTTGGTGAAGCAACTGGATGCCAACTGGGATACTCCACAACACCTAAAATAGCATTAGCCACTTGCTTTTAGGCCACTGAATCCTGGTTTTAGAGAGATTAATTATTTCTAGATTCATCAGTTATACAGAATATATCTCCATGGACTGGAGTGAACTGAACTCCCACATTGATGCCTGAATTTAGGTGTTCTTACCTGGTATCAAATAATTTCTCCCAGCAGGATTAAGTGGCCTAAATATGGGTGCCTAGAACAATCTCAGGTACCCCATCTGGACTTCTGGCTGCTGCTGCAGGAGGGTGAGGGTCACCCAGCAGTGCTATGTCTTCTCTGTCAAACCGATGCAATTATTCAGACATGCTGAGGTGTCTCAGAGGGCTTTAGGCATCTGTATTGAAGCCATTCATGTCCTTTCGAGGGATGGGAGAATGCTGTCACTGCCAGGAACACTCTGATGCCTCTGGAAGGGAAGAGCAGGTCTGTGGTGATATTATTCACTTTTGTCATGTCTGCTGTGGGTTCACTGCTGGCTCACAGGGGCAGCACTGATTCACTCTGTGCTTATTTTGCACTGGGTTCTGTTTTCCAGCTCAAAAAACATATTGGAGGCTGATGCTGAGATTCCCATTTTTTATCCTACAGTTTTCTGACCTGGTGGTTCTGTCCAAGCAATACAAGCTGTGCCCTCTTACACTAACAGCACCCTCAGAGATCTCCCAGTGCTTTTTTATTAATTAGTGCCATGCTGCTAGGTAATTGTATTTTTTTTTCTGCCAACCTAGTCCTCAGGAGAGATTTGTGAATTTTATTTCAATATTCAGTGATTTGAAATTCTTTTTTTGGCATCAGCATAGACTTTGTGGAGTGGCAGGATGTGTACTGCGAGTCTGAATAATTCAGATAAAATTCATCCTTGTCTGACAGTCTCTTTGGGTGAGAACAAACATTAGCCTCTGTGCACAGTAGTAAAAGGGTAGGGATTACAAGAGAAATTCTGACCTGTAGTGGAGCTGTGGCAGGAGGGACTAAACTAAAGAAATT
The DNA here is from genome assembly GCF_008360975.1 of Lichenostomus cassidix. NCBI lineage: Eukaryota > Metazoa > Chordata > Aves > Passeriformes > Meliphagidae > Lichenostomus > Lichenostomus cassidix. The sequence goes on from NC_139479.1 coordinate 37,120,741, forward strand.
AATGGGGATCAATCCGAGTCCAAGGAGGAGAGAGTGAAAGTCTTGACATATTTAATTGTTTATGGTGTCTTCTCTGACTCTGCAAAGAGATTCACTGGATGAATATGCAGAATTGTCTTTCTACTCCTGCTGATGAGCATGTCTTTCAATTGTGAGACAGCAATTCACGTAGTTCCCATCTCTTGTTTTACCTCAGGGATCAAGTTTAAGGATAACAAACTCCCAATAGATCTGTAATACCATGTTACTGTTTTGTGCCAGGGGAGGAGTGATGGGAATAAATGAAACCTCCCTGCCGAGGTGATGAAAGGTTTCCATTGTCTGACACAAGCACATGAGTGATACAGGAGAGCAAAGATGACAGCCAAACTTAAAAAGGTTTGGGTAAACTTGTTATTTGAGAGCACATTACTGTGCACTCACATCCTCCCCAGTGCCTGCATGATATTGCAGAATCTGGTCAGCAAGGACTGAAAAACCCTATCACAAGTGCCTTTGCAATTGATACCTCTGTGAGTGCACGGCAGGAGGACCAAGAGCTGGGGAGAATTAGATCCATCAGCAATGGGCAGGCACCTCAGGCTGCTCACTGCCTCCCAAAACACATGCAGGGGGAAGCCACATTATTAGGGGAGGAGCTTTGCTGTTCAGCTCACATGGCACTACCCCAACAGCATCCTTTAGAAGAGCTGCATTGCAGAAGTGACAATTAAAACCAAAGTAAGACTGTTATCCTTCTAATTGAACTTCATAGCTCATGCATGGATAACTGCCTGGGAAAGCATTTACTGCATAACATACACAATAGCTGTTTCCATTTGAAACAGCAGCAAGCCATCTCCTTGCCATCTTAGCAGTACACTTCAGTGCTAACCAGAAAGAGAAACAACATAAAAAATATCCACACAATGGCATGGTTGTTGTGGAGATTTTGTGGAGATACGTGAGTAATAACTTCCCTGCAGAGAGGCTTCACAGAGCAGTGACACCAGAGCAGGTGACGACCATTCAGACAGGGGTGAGCATCACTCCCTACCGCCCAAGGACACAGGAGCAGAAAGGCAGAGCACCTGCCAGTGACAGCAAGCTTGCAGGCAGGAAGGCTGGAGCTCTGGGACCGAGGAAAGGATGAGCAAGGGACACAAAACCAGGTTTGGAACACAGATGTAATTGTCCAGGATTGCTACTGCTGTAGAAGTGGATTAGCCTGTGCTCTGTGGCACAATATTGTTACTTGTGACATACATTTCATTTGAAGATAATTTCCTATGTTGCATGGCTACCCCTACTCTGAGCTTCTGTCTGTGCTGCAATGCTGCAATTGCAGTCCATACAGAGCTTTTAAAGCAACTTTGGTTTTGACCAATTGGCTTGAAAATGAGGCCTGGAACCATGTCCTGGGAGGGGAGGAGGCCAACAAAGTATTTGTGGGGCCCATCACTGGGTTGAAATACATGAAGTAACCCCTCACCATTTTGGTGGTGCTGGCAGGGAATCATGTTAACCTTGATGTAATAGCCATCCCAAAATATCTTTTCTGAATAGCCTTACAAAAGCTGCCAGGCAAATCTTTCATAGCTTTAAGTATTACTGGTACTTTCCAGATAACGTAATTCTGCTTTTTCTGGGCCATTCCTGACATACTACAGGCATGCTGCATGACTGGGGAGGCAGAGGCACAACAAAATGTTTGCCAAGACTGACTTCCTCCCTGGCACTGAGTTCCTGGGCCTTCTGGCCTCTTACCTCCCCAGAACACACTGATAAAGTAGGTGAAGCTGAGGAAATGAGCTAAGATTCATCTGTCCCTCTGAAAAAATAAAAAGCCAAATCTCTCCCTTCAGTTAGACTTTGATTTATGTCTCTAATTTGTGTTTCTGCAGACTAAAACCAGGAACTAATTTTGATGTCCTAAAGAAATCATGATGGGTACATTGCCAGCAGTTCCCTCTTTAGTGAGCTAGCAAGGGCTTAATGATCACTTCTGACTGAAGATGGTTGTTAAATATCCAGATTGCAATACATTTAAACTTCTATAGAGCCAAATTAGCATCCTGTTCCTAAGAGATGGACAGCACAGGTTTGCCTGTGAAGCAGGTGCACAGCAAGATACAGCAGATAAAACTGTACTGAATTTATAGCCCATTTATAGTTCAAGCCAGCAGTTAAAAATATGTGATGATAGACATTGGAGCTCATTAGATTTTTTAAAAATAAATATTAGTGACTCAGGATTAAATTCTGCAGTTCTTGCTTGGACAAACCTGCTGAGCTTTCAGACATATGGTACACTGCAGCACACAGATGTTGATTAAATCTGAGTGAAACTGGAGGCTTCAAAACTATCCCTTTTACACCCAAACTCATTCTATAAATGGGAAAATGGAGAGGCAGGAAAAAAATTAAAAGCACAATGCCAAAAGTACAAGAGCCTTCTCAAAGATAAATTTGAGAAAAAATATGAAATATCATATTTTTTGTATTCCAAGGCAAAAAAGCCCAGTGACTCCAGTGACCTAGAAATTTACCTTAAGTTAATCATCTGACATTTCCACTATGGTTTCAATAATGTCATCAAGAGTCTGAGGACTAATTCAGGCATAGAGCTGCTTTGAATTTGCATTAGATTTTTTGATTTGCACACACAATAGTTAAGGAAACAGACTTTGTATTTGTATTCTGCATCTGTATAGTGAAGCTCAAACAAGTCCAGGTTTGTTAAAAATCACAGGGGTTAAAGGTGGGCTTGGAAGTGCTGGGTTAACAGTTGGACTCAATCTTAGAGGTCTTTTCCAGCCTTAATGATTCCAGGATTCTAAGTCAATAGAGACTCTTCCATCAATTTTTTTTTCATACTTCTAGTACTAGTCTGCAAAGACTGACTTCTGAATATTTATTCCTGTTGCAAAACAAATTGCCTCATTATAATATTGCTTGAGCTACTCATTAGTCATTCATCTGAAATGACTTTAAATACACTTTTATTTTCCTTTGAGAGAAACCACATTTTTCACAAGTGGAAGAGAAGCAAGGAGACTCTTCAGTCAGATACCATTACTCAGAACATACATTCTTGTTATTTGGACATTTGATCAACCCTCACCAAGCCAAAACTCTCCTTGGCTTCAGCAGCTTTACCTGAATAAGAACTTGAAGAATGTATTGCCTGGCAAATATTATTACAACAGGGCATAATTATATATCCCACCCAAAAAAACCCCTAAACCGAACAAAACCAAAAATCAAACAGCCCAACAAAAACAAAAAAGCAAGCTGTTAAATTGCAGCTCTGTCAGTGTTAATGGTGGTAACTGTAGTCAGCCAAAGCCTGTAGCCCTGAGAGTGGGGTGCTCACCCTTGACACAGCCAGCTGAAGTTGGTTTCTCATTTGTGTCTATAGTAACCAGCCCCAAACAGACTGAGTAAGGGCAGCCTCTGCTGTAAAACTTCCAGTTCAGCATATTAAGACCATCACAATCTCGGCTCTATAAAAAGCCACATGGAATTAGTTCAAGATCTCCTTCCTTGCCATTAGGAAAAAATAGCAGATGTCATTGATTCCTTCTCCAAACAACCGCTGAGAAATGGTAGAGGGACCCCAGGAGGTAAGACAACACCTCATGGCAAGGCAGGGCGCTCCTCGGTGAAGAGCTAAAATTCTTCCCAAGCTTTGAGAGTTCAAGAGGAAAGTTCAGCTTTAGTGACTTCTCTCTGCAGGGAGCAGTGGCTCTCCAAACAGGTGGGATGAATAAGCAGATGAAAAAGAGGTGACAAAACCTGTCCCTATTTAAAACAGAGGAGAATTGAGATTAATGATGGAATTCAAACTAAAATGATCCCTTGAAGGCAAACAACTTCAGATTTTGAAAAATAAACTGCAGAAAACTTGAATATATTCCCAAAACTCATTGCTGAGGGAAGTTGAAGTATTTGACTTTATAATTAAACAGGAATTAATCAGTGTCAAAAAAAAATCCACGGATGAGTTATATTGCCTCTGCTGTCAAGATGTGAAAACAAGGGCAAAGGATCTGATTTAACCATGACTTCATGCAATCAAATGCACTTTTCACATCCAGAAGTGCCAGAGGTTGAGCCTCTCTGTTCCTTCCCTGCCTTCCCTCTGCAGTTGTACCTCTGTAGCCAATCTCCTCATACAAGTGCATGGCACCTAAATGGTCTCTGCTGTGGTAACAGACACTTACAGAAGCTGGGCAAAAAACTCAATGAAGAAATTACTAGTTAAAAAAAACCCCAACCTTTTAATTCTGGTATTAGAGTGCATGCTGAAATAATACTACATGGCTCTTCACTTAAAGAAAGGTGAAGGAAGATCTTACTCAGACCACCAAAAAAATTTGACTAATCTGTCCCCTTGTTTTTCATGCATGACAGAAGAGCTCTTGGTTCAACCAACAACATAGATGGACACAGAAAGAACACATCTATTATCACATGAATGAGGCTCTTTAGCCTAATCCAGAGCAGCCTAAGTTACAGAGGATGGTTAGATGATGGGAATAAATACTCCGTTTAGAATCCCATTCCTCACCATCTCGGCTCTTATGATTTCCCCAATAGCTTTGTTAATGAGCTGCAGTGCTTGCACTGCCAGGGAAGGATAGAGCAGGCATGAAATGCACAAAACACAGCTAACAGCAGTGAGAAGCTGGTGAAAAGGTGGGCACAGCCTGGTGTCCCTCTGCTCAGCATAAAATCTTGCATCATTTCTTCACTCTTCCATGCTCCTGAACATGAAGAGCCCCTATAAGTCAGCACAATTTAAAATAATTACTTAGAATCACAGAATGGTTTGGGTTGGAAGGGACCCAAAGATCATCTAGGTCTGAGCCCTTGATCCAGGGCCTGGAGGCACCCAAACACAAGTTTGTCTTTGCTGCCTTGGTCTCTGGTTCTTATCCCAGGCTTTTGACCTGCTCATGTCTGTTCTTCAGAGACAACTCTTCACACTCAATCCAACTCTTGGTGTGGAGGGCAGCCCCTCCACCTCTCCTTTCTCCCCTGCTCCTTCTAAAGAGCCTGTAGCCATCAACAGTCACACTCCAGTCATGGGATTCATCCCACCAAGTTCCAGTAGTGGCAACTAGGTCACAGATTTCCAGCAGCACAACTTCCAACTTCTCCTGTTTTCCATGCTGTCTGCACTGGTGTGAAGGCATCTCATCTGAGCTGTCAGCTGTGTTATCTTCCTAGAGGAACATCCCTTAATTCCTGTGAGATATTTCACTGGTGTTTCCCTGTCAGGGATGCCAACCTAGAACAAATTCACTTTGTTGTTGTTTATACTTCAGTAGACCGTGCCAAGACCATGCTGTAGACATTGGATGCTGAGAGATGTCTCTGAAAATGAGGAGAATCTGCTCTAGAACTGTGAGCCTGCCATTTTTCTTCAGTCATTCACCGGTCACCCAGACCCTCCAGCAAATCTTGCAGGAACTCCAAGACTCTGAATGTTTTAATCAAAGACTCAAGGCACACACTGAAAATGTGAGACAATTTCTGAATTCTTATAGTGGAAAAAACAATGTTCCTTTTCCACTGTTTTTGGTTGGTTGGTTAGTTGGCTGTTTGGGTTTTTTCCATTTCCTTATAAAAATGCAATAATCCCTTTGTGGTTTTCATTATTGATAGGGTTTTTCAGCTATCTGGCTGTGTTATATAGCTGTCTCTGGCGCCATTAAGATCTCATTCCTAGGTAGTACAGTTAGAGACTGTATTATGTGGTACTTGTCAACACTGAATTTCATTTATCACATTATCACCTCTCACAAAATGTCAAGAGATCGTTTTGGAACTCTACAGCTTATTTTTCTTTTCCCTGTCTTGAATAATTATACATTATTGTCACCACACTATTTTCCTCTAGCTTTTAGGAATACTCTCAGAAACACAGGTCCTCTTGGGTTACTGCAAACCTGACCATTTATTGCCTCCTTGCTGTTAAATTATTAAAACAAAAGATAAAACTCAGTTTCTGTAAGGATCTTTAGTGTGTGATCTATGAAAACTTGTGGAAAACCATGTACACTGTAAACTGGAGGACCATTCAGGACACGTTTGTAGACATTAAGAACACACAAAACCTTCTTCACTACACCTCTTATTTATCACCAGCGCTGGTGTTCCTCTCAGTTTAACTAGTACAGATGTCAGACTTACTTGCTCCACTGTTCCCTATATCCCTCCAAGACCCTCTCAGAAATACACTTCACATTTGTACAAATTTCTGTGCTTGGGTATCAAACCTACTGTATGATGCAGGCACCACTCTTTGGTCTGGAGCTGGTAATACCACTGCGGAGTTCTGAGGAATTACCATCTGGTTCTGTTCATCTGTGGTTATCAATTTAATTGTCAAGAATATAATTTAACTTTTCTAGTTTAACTCTGCCATCTTTTGGCACAAATCCATGCTGATGGGTCAAATTACCATCATATTTTCATTCCTGTTTATCACAATCTTTTAAAGTTTTAATAATTTCACACCATTTTTATGCTGTAATTACTAGTATTAAAAGCAGAGGAATTTATAAATTTGTTTTAAAATTGAAACACTGTAATCTATAATCCAATCATATGAATATAGTTTTACTCTGCCTATACACTGAATAGAATGCTGAGTTCAGTGACACAGTCAGGAAAAATACTCTTCCCAGCTTTCCTAATAGTTTAATAGCACTAAATGGGAAACACACTCACACTACCAATTAGGCTTCACATTACCAGACTTAACACCTCCCCCAGACCTATCCAAGATACACAATTCACAATAAAATACATACACTCCAAAAATATTTGAAGTTTGCTTTACTTCATCACATTTGGCAGCCTGTTGCATTTTGTCTTCCACCAATGGTCTAGATGGCAAAACTCCCATGAGTGTTTAGAGAAACAGAAAAGCCAACCAAATAATTCAGAGCTTTGTGGAATTGGATGCTGAATTAATAACTGAAAAATGCCCTATTACACATAGAACTGAGGTGCTGTATTACCCTCAGCCTGCCCATTCACAGAAGTCTGGAGAAATTTTAATTCCATGGGCTACCCCTCCAGACAACCCTCATTTTAAATGTTAAGAAATACTTGGAGATTGACTTTAGAACCAGAAGTATTTATAGAAATTATAAAGTAAATATATGACAACAAAAGCTACATTTCAGAGTATCAATTTTGATTCCCCTATGAGTTATAAACAAGAAATGAAGCCATGCCTGCCTGATTCATAAATCAGCTGCAACACTGTCCCTATGGCTGGCACCCTTGCTACAAGAAACACAAGACAGAGTGAGCCAATTCCTCTGATTTAATTTAACAAATAAACTGTTCATGCCTAGCATCAGTCCCATTCCAAAGCTGAGCGCAGAACTTTGACAGCAGCACCAGTCAGAGCTACATTCAGCCCTGATGACATACACACTAAATATGACAGGGGGAACATGCCTGCTAAAAAGACCACATTTTTGGAAAAGACATGGCAGTCATTCCAACAGCAGCATATCTGCATTTCCAATAAGATCTACTGACCTACCTCTGGACCACTCGCACTATGTGTAAAGTCAGGTGGGTCTGTGGAATGCAATGCTTTAGATATCAGTTTAATACAGTTAATATCTTAATACTAGTTCCCAAGTATACATTAAAAAGTATCTTTTAACTATCAAATTTCAGAGGAAATAAGCTGATGAGCATTTGAAGGCGGAGCCAAGTGTTTCCTATCCTCGGTGTGACTCCTAGAGACATGCAGCAGCCGATGCATGGAATGGCTGCCATGACACAAAAGGTTCACTTTTTAAACTTTGCCACTCTTTAGGAGAGCATTACCCGTATTCAAAAGCTGTTCACCCCAAAATGCAAATGCCTATAAATTGAGTTAAAATCCACATTCCCCCTGCCTCCCCATTTTTCTCACCTGCCTTCAGCTATTCATTAATTAGCCAGGGTTTATTTTCTAGCTTTATGACTTTCAAAGTTGCTTTTAAATTTTTCTGTCCTCTAATGGAATTTAATTTCTTTTGGCAGAATCTGTGCCAAGAAGGACAAGGGAGGGCAGAAGGGCAGCAAAGGAATAAATGCATATAAACCTCTCCAATTTTTGAAATGTGTAAAGAATACACATCCAGTTCATCTTCTACATCTATGACATCCATCTGTTTCAAAAAAATCAACTGGAAGATCTTCTGATGGAAGTGGGGTTTTCATGATTTTGTTTTTCATCCTCTTTCAGTGATATACTTCTTATGGTTATGACCTGCACTAAAGACAATGAGCAAGTTGTTTTTTCATTAGGACTGTCACCTCCCTATACTGTCTGTGACTCAGGGCAGGGAGGATACCCAGAGCTTCCCCAGCCAGATGCCCAGCAGGGCAAGGAAGACTTGACCTTTTCCTGGCAGAGGGAGCTTCATGAACTTTTCCCTGTGCTTGGGCTGCTGCCAAGTGGCCACACTCATTATTTATGTGCTAGTTTGCCCACAGCGAGTTGCTTGCTTGGTTCAGCTCCGCTGACGTAAGGCGAACCCAGGGAACGCTTCATCTGCAAAAACAGAACAAGAGTCTGGAGGAGCCAAGAAAGGTCTGTATGCTTGGGACTTCAAAGTCTAACACAGTTTTGATTTTGTACCGCACATGTGGAAGACTTAAGTGTAACACGGTAAGTTCTTCGAGCGCTGCCTGGTAATGTTACTCTAAATAACCTGCAATCTGACTGGCTGGAGGGGAAAGTTATTCTTTTCAGGTGCACGCCTGTATAAAAAACCTCTGGAGCGTGCATCCACCCACAGGAAACTTCCCATGCCCACTGTCACATCAGGTACCCACACAGCTGCCCAGCTAATCTCATCTGATGTGCCTTTATGCTCCCTAACTAACAGCAGAAACACCTTTGTCTGAATTCTTGTATTTCAGGTCAGCTCTGTGAGCCAAGCAGATCCAGCTTTCTGTTTCGTGCAGAGTGACGGTCTCTGCTGGCTTGCAGTATTTGGGTGCATTTACCTTGCAGATTCAAATACCATGTAGATTTACTATAGTGATGTTCCTAACATTGACATTTCCTTTATTTCCTAGCATTTCTATTGTTGGTTTGTTTTGGTTTTGTTTTTTTTTTTAATTTAGTGCATGAAAACATGAGAAAATTGCATGAGCTCTAAGAAACACAGGTGTTTATGTATGATAAGTCTGTGGTTAAGCCTGATCTTGCAAAGAACAGACTGCAATTGCATTTTGCATGTGAGCAAATGAAATTGGCTTTTGCCCAAGTATTTCAGACTAACCCAGACTACGCTGTGTAACTTTGTGCTGAGATGAAACACATTTCAGTGGAGTTATGTTTACAGATGAAGATCCGGTGACACAGCACTGCTCACTAACCTACTTTGTTTTTGGACACATTGCTGGATATGAAAAGCTCTTTCTGAGCAATCGATTTCAGCAGTTTAAGAGGCACAAAGGTAATTCTTGTAGGGGATAAACTGCTACCTTAAGGCTTATCATCATCTTACTATTTGCCCCTAAGTGTATAATTACCTTGCTAATTTTATGTAATATTGTCAAATAGATATAGTTTTGTGAATTATGTTTTCTTCCTCAGGTTCTGAAGAAATCCAATGTGATTTTGTAGGTTTTGTTCACAACAGCTTAAGACTACAAATGAAGTCAATACTGGTTTGAAAACTTTGAAAGAATTTAGATAATTATTTCCCAACAGGACCAATTTGGAAAAAAATCTGACTGATCACATTCAGAAAGAGCCAACACTTTCTAAAGGAACAGATTTTGCTTGCAACATTAGCAAGCCAAAATTCTTTTAGAGAAATACAATTTTTAGTAAAATATGGATTGGAAAATTGTCAAAACAGTGAGAAATGTCATTTTTTGTAATTCCAGAAGCACAGCAGCAACCTGAATATATTGCACATAGAGAATGTAATAATGCAAACACCACCTATTTGCAAATAGCTTCTCAATATTCATTGTGCCTATAGTCGTCAGGTACAGTTCCTCATTTAAAATGATAAAATAAAGCTGTGCCCCATTAAGGCCAAGAGGCTAATAGACTTGAAATCTTGAATTAATAGTAATAAAACTGTCCTGTAGTTTGCAGATGAAAAAAGCCTTACTTTTAACTCCTATGAAATATATAATTGAATAATTATGGCATAATGAATGTGTATATATTTCTTTAGCAAAAGCTACACCTCTACAAGATATTATTATATCATCTAGAAGCTCCAGCCATAAACCAGAGCCCAGTGTGTCAGGTGACATACAAACACATGGTGTTTATCCCCCCAAATCACCACCTAAGAGCTCAGGCTACTGATGGACTTAAGGACCACACCAGCAGCAGGGCAACCGCTGGTGTGGTTTTTAGGCCTCCTGATAATTTTAAGGGATTTAGTAAAACCAGCAAAGTTTCTTTATAAATATTTCAGCAGACTCCCATTTTAGGGAAACTCAAAGGACAAAGTGAGGGGAAGCATAACAATTTTTAATTTGAAAATGTACCATAACATGTCTGATTGAGTTAGAGCTCAGTGTGAATGAGTGATAATAGGGTATACATATATATATCAGGATCAGAGATAAGGTTTTATTTGCTGCAGGTACTTAATAGCTGACCAACAAATTTGTATTTATTAAGCATGTTTTCAAGCTATTTTCTGGAATTCACTGCCACCCACAGCCAACTGAAATTTTGGCCTGTTGTAGTAAGAATTTGTTTAAGTGAGGAAAAAAATATGGAGGGATCACTTTCTACCCAAGTGGACAAATTAACAGTTTACTCATTAAACAAGCCTTCTGGTTTTATACATAGTAGAGTAAAGGTAAAGTTTTTTCCTGCTGTTTAGTTTCAGTATTGGCTTTTCCACTTAAATAGCACAAATGTCATGCTACAAGAACCTTACAAAAAACCCCACCTAAACAAACAAACAAAATACTTGCTCCACAACCCCCAAATATGAGAATGTAGTGCTCTGCATGTTTCAACATAAAATTATCTGAAGACTGTGTCTTCAACCAAGTGTTTTCTGGCTATAGCCATCACCAGTTCTGACAGATTCTTTTCATTATGTACCTTCCCAATTGCACAAGTCTGAAAATATTTTTCACAGAGATTTCCTAAAACATGAGCAGATTTTATTCCAGCTTAAGGCATGAAAAGGAGACATTGCTCAAATCCAGAAGCCTACTTCTGACTACATGAGAAACCACTGCTGTTGGAAGGAGGCACACTGTCACATGTGGAATGTGAACATGGATGCACTCATGTCAGGGAATGCAGTAACTGCAGCATTAATTTCAGTCTCTTACCTACCATCATCGTACCTCAAATTACACACAAAAGATGCATGGCCAGATCTTGTTACTAGCCATATGGAGGCCCTCTGACAAAAAAAAGTCTGCAAAAATCCATTTAAAGCACTTTAAAGCACTCTTTTCTGTAACAGCACAAAATAAGTGCCAAGACTGAGTAAATGCAGTGTCAGAGGAATTGGAACCTGAATCCTGGTCCTTGTGAATAAACAGAGCAGCAATAAGGAATATATCAGGTTTCAGTAGAACTGCAATGGTGTCAGTATCACATGCAAATTAAACCATTCACATAAATCAGCAGTCACACTGCTCCTTAAAAAACTACCTGCAGGCATTGCTTAACCTCCTGGCCACTGCTTCTTGGCCACTGCCAAAGATTTACCCCTTCCAGTCAGGATATCTAGAACAGCCTCCTGCAGTATAATGCAACCCCGACAAATGATGCAATGCTTTGTCTGCAGTGCCTGTGGCTGGAGAGAGCAAATACGCAGTCTCAAGAATGAGCAAAATGGATAAATGCTTTTATCATGGATAAAAACAGCTCACTCCAGCCATCATCTTATGTGGAAAGGGTGAACGTGTACAGCCTCTGGCCAGAGCAAGTTATGAACCTTTTGCTCTTTACATATAGATGCTTGTGTGTATATATCTATATCTATATATATCTCCACACACTCACAGATATGTGCTTGTATATAGGTGCTTCTAGTCAAGCAAAAAAATTCACTGACCTCTTTCTCCCCAGGCACATCTAGGTCAAATCCTATTCGTGCTTTTACTGATGTAAGCTGGTATCAATCAGCTCCTTCTTAGGTTGGGTGCTGCCCACTGAGGATGCACAGTCATTCGTAACAGAGAGTCATCCAAAAAACCTTACGGATTCAATCTTCTCACTACAATGACTTCCTGACTGCCATCTGCATACTCTGCAGTTCACTGCATTTCAGAGTAATTGAGTTAGCTGTTCTGCAGGAAAAGACAGGGAAGAGAAGGCAACTCTATGCAAGGAGACAAGATCAAGAGCACGGACTGCAGCAAATGAAAGAGTTTTATCTCTGGAATCACAAGTCCCAAGTGTTTTGGAAAATTACACAGATAAAAAGTCACAGACATTAAAAGATCTTTCTCAGCTATTGCTTCAACTGATGAGTTGCTCAATTTTCAGACTGACTAGTGGTATCAATTCAGCGACATAATGCTAAGAGTCTGCATAAATTATAAACACAATAATAGAAATGATAAATGAGATATAATAAAAATTCTGACAGCATTACTACATTCCCAGAAACTGCTCATACCAGTGGAGTGGGGATGTCACATTTCATCATGTCCCTTCAATCCACAACTGAAATAAAACCCCCAAAAGGCCACCAAAGGCCACCCAAACTACTCACTGTCTTTTCCTAGGCATATTTCATATGAAGAGAGTGCATACAAGGTTTTATGTTATTTTTCCCTTTCCATTTCAGCTCTTTAGCCATGATCTCTGCACAGCAGCCACCATTCCCCAACAAAATTCAAAGTACAATGGACTGCCAATCTGAGGAAGAAGAAACCTATGAAGAAGACTATGACTCTGAAAACTGCACTTGCAGCTCCAAGCATGCAGAATCTGATGCAGGTTTAATCCAATTTAAATACTACAATTGCTATGGCATGCTAACATATCATATTTTGATTTTTGTCAGTCTTCAAATAGTAGATGTCATCATGTCACTTTTCCTTTGATATCCAATTCTGCCCATTAATACTTCTGCTTATATTTGAATATATTACCAGATCAAATCAACAAAAACCACAAACCTCTATCTCCATAATTAAGATGTATATTTAAAAAGGTCTCTGGATTTTACTTAGACATCTAAGAATTATTTCTCAATTATAATCAGAGATAGGGTTATAATATGCATTGACTGGGCTGGCACTGTTGAAGCAGTGGTATTACAAATTTCAACAGTATAAACTGCTCCAACAGCTACCAAGGATTCCAGGCAGGCATCAATTAAAATCCCTGCAAGCCAGAGCAAAACTTGCCCTTGCAGTTAATTCTACACATATGCTACCAACAGGCTTCTAACAAAAGTTCAGTCATTCAGAACAATGTCCTTGTTTTCAATGAGATCAGACGAATCAGTTCAGCACAGACCTCCTGACAAACCTCACCAACAAGGCTCCTTGCTATGATGAGACACCTTAGGACAACTGTAGCACTGACTTGCTGTACCACTGTGTATGTCAACATAAAAAGCATCCTACAACTCTCCTTCTGTGGAAGGATGCTTAAAAACAACCACTAAAAAGAGTTAGATTTTCTTCAATGTAAGACATAAATCCTAAATCCTTATGTAAAAAGCAGCTTGCTGTTCTAGAGCTGCTGCCCCCACAAATAAAATCTGCAGCACAAACACCAAAACACAAGGTAATTTGGTCCTGAAAGTCTTCTAGCTGTTATTAGCAGAGTTTAGTATTTGAATTGGTAGCTTTTCCTAAAAGGCTCATTTCTATCTCTAAATTGCTCATGTGAATACTCAGAATGGCAGGAAATGACCACTGTTCCTTTCACTCTCTGGTCAGCCAGACTGTGTTGTTGGACAGCAACTAGTCTTCACTGAGTAGTCAGGCACTGGAATGGGCATCTCAGGGAAGTGGTGGAATCATCACCCATAGAAGTGTTCAAAAGATGCATAGATGTGGCATTTGGGAAAATGTTTTAGTGATAAACATGGTAGTGCTGGGTTGGTTAATGGTTGGATTTGATGATACTACAGATCTTTCCCAACCTTAACAATTCTGTGATTCAAGGCAAATGTCATGAGAGTTATTCTAGTTCATGTGCCCACAGACTTTTTGTAAAATACTTTTTACCCTTTCACAAGTTGCACATAAACCCACAAAATTTCAACTTTTCTCTCACAGGCTCACCAGTAACTCTTAAAATACTGCAGAACTGGGTTCCCAGAGTTTCACACTACTTTGATAAGGAGCACTATACCTATGTTGGCCACCAGATCGTCATTCAGGAATCCATAGAACACTTTGGAGCCGTGGTGTGGCCAGGGGTAAGTACATGAGACCACATGCAGAAAGCTGACATGACACAGCAGCAAACCAAGACAGCAGCACACAAATGTTAAGGAAGCTTTCTTAGATGACACTTCTGACAACAGAGGCTTTGCTATACAGAATGAAGTCCTTCAGCAGAAAGCTCTGCCTTAGGGTAATTTGCCAGTTCATGCCAAAAGGACTACGGCACTGAAGCATTTTTACATTGGATGAAAGGATTGAAAAAAAATTCAGTAAGGGAATTTGGGAAGAAACATTCAGCTTCCTCCATACTTCCAATCAGTCACTGCTGGGAAGTGAAAAATCAGCCATACAAAAAGGAGGCTGAAAAAGAAAACTGTGAGAGATTAAATAAACAAAGGAGATTATAATGATTAAATATGCTTCTATTAAAGAACAGGCTGGTTTCATTACAGTATGGAAAATCATACTTGTAAACAGTTCTTTAGTCTCTGCTTCTCCTATTCTTAAAACCAGAATTTTATGCACACTAGGAAAGCTGCCTTTGAGGGAAGAGAGGGTCAACTGATAAAGACATGAATATTAGGATTTCAAATTTTTTCAGATCCACATTTATTTAAAAAGCTCACAAAAATTGCAGACAATTTCGAAACAATAGAGAGAGAGTGCATATGGGTGGGTGAAACAGTATCTTATTTTGAAATGTCAGATCATCAATTCACACATTAATCAAGTGTCAGAATGCAGATGGCAAAACTCTCCAAGAAAATCGAGAGGTTGCACAAATTGGACTGGTGATTCATTAGCTGTCAGCTTTCCCAGAGCAGGTAAGACAGTGTTGCATTATGAAACGCACAAGAGCTAAAACAGTAACACAATTCTACAGAAGAGAAGTAAAAGGGGGAAGACAGTTTCTTTGGCATCAGTTTGTGTTGTTTATAAACAGCCCATTTATATTCTACTAACTGACAAGATCTTTATAAAGGCCTGATATTTCCATACAGTGCTGTTTTATTTTTTCAAAGTTTATACTGTTATCAATAAACAAATGTTGAGTTTGTAAATAACCAATTTTAATACTTTGCTAAAAAAATTTGCTAAACAAAGGTTTTCCAAAAATCTCTGCTGAAGCCCAAATTTACTTTATGATAGTGATAGTAAAGCATAACACTTATGATAATAAACCAGAACACTATTTTCTACATATTGTAAAACTTTGCTGTTCTGACTGTATGGTTCACATCTTAACGCTGCCTATCCTTGTGGGTCCCTTCCAACTCAGCTTATTCTGTAATTCTGTCTTGAGCTGTCAGAGGACTCATGTAGAAGTGTGTAGCAAATCCATATTACATGAACTTTGAACTAAAAATAAACTGCTTTAATCTTTTTATATAAAAAAACCAGGACATTGCAGTTCTTCCCATATTACATTTTTATGTTACACCCTTCAGTGTTTCTCATTATACTAAAAAAAAACCACCCTTCTATAAAAACATCTAATGATTTTTTGTGCAATTTAGCTGTTACCCTCTTATGGATATGTGTTAACCATTTTAGGCACTGGCTTTATCTCAATATCTGGAATCAAATCAAGAACAATTCAACCTCAAAGACAAAAAAGTTTTGGAAATTGGTGCTGGAACAGGCTTGCTTTCCATTGTGGCCTGTATCTTAGGTTGGTAAATTTGTATTTCCTTCTGGATTTTTAGTGAAAGATGATCTAGCTCTGCCATTATAACTTTAAGGCAATGAAACAATAGTTGAAGTAAACTTTGTCACTGTTTTGTTTTTAACGAAAATTATTGTAAAATACTGTTTTGTTAACTAAGTAACTACCCTAGTTATTGGTGAGGGGGAGGCTGGACAAGTTATGTAGATAAAGCTTTATACATATTTAACTACATACCTATGAATTCTGCCCTATCCCAAGTGGAAGGACAAGAGGAAATGGCCTCAAGTTGTACTGGGGAGCTTGGATTTTATATTAGAAATTTTTTTTATTTTACAGAAAGGGTGGTTAGGCATTGGATTAAGCTGACCAGGGAGGTGGTGGAGTCACTGTCTCTGGAAGCATCCAAGAGTCATCTGGATGTGGGACTTGGGGATATGGTTTAGGGGCAATTAGGGTGGTGCTGGGTTTGTGGTTGGACAGATGATCTTGAAAGGTCTCTTCCAACCTCAATGATTCTGTCAATTGAAACAAACTCATGTTTTGTTTAGGAGCTCATGTTACAGCTACTGATTTGCCTGAAGTTCTTGAGAATCTCTCATATAATATTTCAAGAAATACACAGAACTTGAATATGCACAAACCTGAAGTGAGAAAACTGGTATGGGGAGAAGGCCTCAATGAAGACTTTCCTGTATCAACTTACCATTATGATTTCATACTGGCAACTGACGTTGTGTACCATCATGCAGCTCTGGACCCCCTGCTAGCAACAATGGAGTACTTTTGTAAGCCAGGAACAGTATTACTATGGGCAAATAAATTCAGATTCAGTACCGACTATGAATTTTTGGAAAAAGTTTGCAATATATTTAACACAACCATTATAGCAGAATTTCCAGAATCAAATGTCAAGCTAATTAAAGCCACAGTAAGAGAGAATTAAAGAGAAAACTATTGATGATTTTGATTTAGTGGCAGCACCTCACAGTTTGCAATGCTTTCCAGGATTATGTTGCACCTTCTGTCCATTTATGCTTGTAAAGTTGCAGTTGCATCTAAGTTTTGCATTGCAAGTATGAAAAAACCAGCAAGGCAAAAGATACAGATATTTGGCTCTGGTTGATACATGAGACCTGTTCAAACTGACCAATTCCCCTCCACTGAAGAACAATGTTCATAGCAATAATTAGTAAGAAGGCTTTAACAAAAAGCATTGATCATTTGGGTTGCACTGAACCTCTGTTGTATTGTAAGGTGCCTTCTTTCAGCAAGTTTTGTTTGTGTACTCATCCAGAAACCAATACAATTTTTAGCTTCAGTATTTTTATTCATTATAAAAATCTTTTAAAGTATCAGAGTGAACATGGTGGTTTTTTGATCTTCAACTTTGCACATTTATTCTGCTGTGTTTTATATTTTTAACATTAATAAACATCTATGTATAGCTTTACAATATCTGATCAAGATGTAACTGTCTGGCACTTTTATACATGTATCAGCCTGTCCTGATACTCAGCTTCACCAGGATTTTTGAGTTTGCCTGAAATCACTCCAAAATAAAGATTTACAAGAGCACCTATGCATCAGCAATTCCAAAAAACATTGTAACAGTTTGAGAGGTTGAATTTTTCTTAAAAAAATTAAATGTAAACTCTGGCAAACAATACAGGTGTCCATTATTTTCATCTAATAAGTAAGATTTTAGCTACTCTTGAAGTAGCTTTAAGGCCTTCATACAATTGAAATTAAGATCAAACATGTTAAAATTCAGTTTACCGTAAAAAATACAGAACTTTTACAGGTTTGCAGTTAAAAGTAACAATTCAGAACCTAACATGCATGCAGTAATTCTTTCCAAACTAATTCCAAATCCTTGATGTTGGCAGTTCTGGCACATCCATTGCCAGCAATGGGATGCACAATAAGGAAACTCCCTGATGACAGGAGTTAGGTTAACAGGTATTAAGCCGTACCCAGGTGCCTTTACTGATAAATACACACAATTTAATAATCAGCATTCAGTAATGAAAACATGCGATCGAATAAAAAGTCCAACTTATCTTTTCCTATCCTGTCCCATATAAAATCATTTTAACTTTACAATTGTTGATTTTCTAGAATACACAATAATCAGGTGGATACATGACAGGAAGCCAATTTTCAGTGAAAGTTGCACAATGAGTCCATCCAAGCAACTTCATCAGCTGAAGAAAAAACACAGACATCAAAAAATTAGTCTTATTCTTTTTAATGTCTAAATATAAACAAACACTGCACTGATATCAACATCTTACTAAAAATGTCTATTATCAGAAAGACAAGTGATTGGAGATCTGATTTTGAACTCCGTAGTCCTGAAAGGTGGATCCCTCCTCCCCATTCTGTATGATCCACATTCTTTCAGTGTAATGCCCAAAAATTTAGTCCTAGGAATCCTCATTAATTCTCCACTAAATTCTACTAGCAGTAATTATGATCAATAATAGTAAAAAATAACAGTGGTTAAACAGCCATCTAAAGGAATTTTTACACAGATATCTTTGACTAAGTTGTCTCTGCTTCCTTTACGCTCCAAAGTAAACTCCAGAAAGTAAATCTGCTAAAACAGTTAATCACAAATGAGTTAGTCTAGAAAAAGGAAGAAAAAAAATCACTACTTAAAATGAAGGCCAAGCTACAAAAGCCTGGATAAAGTTAAAATATTATATTTAGTGCTTTCTAAAATGAGAAGAGTGTAAAAAAATCCCAGAAGACTTATATCTTACTTCTGAAAGCTTATGCAGCATGAACTCAGTCCCATTACTTGACCAAACAATCCTCACCTGAATGCAGTTTTTTAAGTTGTCCTTTGTTGGCTTTTCTTCTGCAAGTTTTGTGGCAAACTTGAGGCCCCTTCCATACATTTTATTTACCAATGCATGCTTATAGGCAAAAGTCAAAACCTACAAAGAAAATAAAAAAAACCAAAACAAGTTAGATATTTTAGTATTTTACAAGGCTTAACAATTAATATTAATATCAAATTTTGTTCAGGCAGCAGAAGTGATTTAAACAAAGTAAAACATTTACACAAGATAGCTTTCTCTCTTCACATTAGAACAGATGATTCACAGTAGTAGTCATAAACATGAACTTCCCAGAGACTATTTCTGACTTCACAAACATATTTGACTTCAGAACTTCTTACGTAACACAAATGTCACTATTCTAACTTTTTGTCACATTTCTAGCTTCTTTGGATTTTCATTCTCTACAGGCAACTGTATGGTATATTAAAAAGATAATTAAAGAATCACAAACCAGGCAGTTATATTTTTGACTCAGAGAAGCAAAGACCCAATTGAGAATTTTAATTCCCAGGCAGTCACAAACTTACTACAGAAACAAATATGAATGTACACAGTGAATGATATATACAGACACAGACAGAGAAATGCACAGAATTACAAACAAGAAATGAAGACAGGTAAGCATGAAGACAAGCCTCAGGTTTTAGGTCAGCTCCTCACTATTGGTAATTTATTTTGAAGAGATTATAAAAAAGCTCCTTCTTGATAACCCTATTTCTAAAGAGCCAGTTTACAGTGCTTACCAAAGCAGTAGTTCACATGAGCAAATGAGTATGTCTACCTAAGAGCTAATGTAAAATACATCAGGTTCTTAACACCTGAACGCTCACAGCATTCAGGGTGTTGCAAGATGGTTCAAACCATTTCACCAGTTGCAGCACTGAGCAATCAAGACACTTTCATATATTTCCTTTGGAATGCTCATAGTAAACAAGATATTTTTTATTTTTTACTGAAGAGTGACATAGCAGAAAAGTTGGTGAATATCATGGCACGTCTGTTGTTGGCAGCATTTATGAAATCTTTTATTAGAGCTTGCTATTTGCTTCCCCTCATTCATTACAGAATTCTTCCTTTGCTCTGACTCCACAACAAAGGTTGAAGATTTCCCACTTAAGATATCCCATTTCGAAAAGCTAAAAAAACCCCTTCAAGGATGTTCAGAAATGTGTCTTTTGCATTGCAGAAAAAAATTTAAATATTTCTCAAGAATATAAAGATTAAGGAACCAAAGATCTGAATCTTGCAAGGAGTGAAGAACCTGTCTAGTTTGAGCAGCCTGAGCACTTCCATGTCATGTTAATCACAGGCACAAGTCTTTGCAGGATCAATAAATAGTTAAAAGATAAAAAGAAATAAACTTAATTATCAAGCAAGTCAAGGTGCAATTCTGAAGCTCCAAGATACTATGCCAAGTACTCAAGAGTTGCTTATTCTTCTGTCTTCAAATACTTATTTTGCTGTGTTGAAGTATTCACTGAAGCTGTTGTAGCTTAAAACACACATATATGCAACAATGAGCATACAGCACCATTCACACATACGATTTTCCAAATATTGCTATTGGAAAAATACTCTGCATGCTGCATTCTCAATCCAATTATTTTGGATATTTTCCTAAAGCAAAACACATTAGCAAATATTTCTGAATAATTGCTCAGTGGATCCATTAGCAGACTTAGTTGGCTAAACTAAACTTAAAAAAACAAACAAAAACCCTTCTGTAAAAGATGATAGAACCACAAAACAAAAAAACAAACAAACAAAAAAAAAATCAAATGAAAAATGCATTGGAGCTCTCAGCAAATATAACATATCGGAGGCTAACCAGAAATTATGTCACTGCTCTATGAAGAAAGCTCTTACCTGACCCTGTCAGTTTTGAATGGTTATTGAACATCAGTGATAAAGGCAGGAGGAAAGCCACTTGACAGCATTTCTTTCGTAACAGGGCTTCCTAGAGTTTTTGTGGCAAGAAAACAAAGCATTTTACGAAACACCCTTGCTCTGGCCAAATAGAAGGTTGGGTATTTCTAAATGAGAAAAAGTTTCTCTGCTGAACCAAAAGGTTGAAAACAATGCTCCAAGAGCTCTTGATAAAAGACAATAATCTCTGTCTTAGTGTTCGGAAAAAAAAAACCCAATCAACTGTATACAAAGTTCAGCAAAACTCCTGAAAATTCATTAGCACTTTAGAAGTTACGAACAATGCATAAGTTGCTTTAAAATCAGCATTTGCTTACAAACAAAAGATGTTAGATAATTATTAGTATTTTACAACTTGTACACATATTGGTCAAATTAAGCCTTATGGTTAAAATACTGCAAGCTTTATAAGATCACAGAAGTAAAGATTATGATTCCTTGATATGTGTAAGCACAATGTTAACTGTAGTGCTATTAAGATATAACAGAGAAAACAGCTACTATCTGAATGTATAAAACCATCAAATAAACCTATCTGTAGTATCCAAAAGCAAATTGTTAGATGAAATAGCAATGACTTCATAGTTATATAACAAAATAATAAATCATATAATAAATATAATGAAGTCCAGCTTTTGCATAACAAGTAATATAGCCCAGAAACTGTACAAAGAGCAATAAAAAAGGTACTAAGAAAAGGCAATGTATACTTCTAGGACAGTGGAGCAAAAAAATTACTGTTAGATACTTTATTCTCCAAGCTAACGGCCTGGAATACTATGTGTGCTAGGAGCCAGACCCATGAAAGTGTTTGGATGTCCACCTCCTAATTAGGTGCCTAACTCACCGTTGGCTATAAAGATGCATATAAAACAGTAAAATGCTGAAATGATCTCTCCCAAGAGATTTGTGGGGCTGATGTATTAAGAAGCCAAAAAATCTTTAAAAAAAAAGCATATTTGAATCCAGCAATACTGAAACACCTAATGAAAATTTTCTAGTATTCTAATGCTGTTACCTATGAAAACAGAGTTTTATAATCAATTAATTCATCATTTAAAGAGTTGATTAACATATACCTACATTTACAGGTAGTTACAATACTAGGTTAAACAATATAATCTGTAGACAACATACTCCAGCTACTTGTAAGAACACTGAAGTTGTAATGTTTACAATTCCCAACAAAGGAGCTTTTTCAGTTTCATATATATCTGTGGTAATAAACTAAGCTTTCTTAGCTACATTTGCTGATTTTTCTCTGCTCTATTAACTACCCTATTACAAGAAAAACTACATTAATATAAAAAATATTGACTCATCTCATTTTCAAGAGAGGGAGGGGAGTCAAGGGAATCAAATATCCAGCAACACACTTTTGGCAGTGACTGAATAAAATCAGCTGGAATAGACAGCTGCATATGAAAATGCAAACAGTATCAGGAAAAACAATCCAGGCTAAAAATGTTTACAAGATAAGCTGGAAAGGTATGGGCCTTTTACTTGTTTTTAAACTTATTTTTAAATGTGACTTTTTGCTAATAGCTAATAAAGGCTGAGGGGCATTAAATTCTACAGACTGGTCATTCCCAATAAAAAACACATAATATCCTTCTACTCTCCTGTAGCAGCTTTGTTAAAAACTGAGGATTTTGGCCTACAAAATTTAAAGCCATGTTCTATGAAAAAGAACTAAAGTGCTACCAGAAAAATGTTAGCTCAATCAATCAAATACTTGCTGCATAAAGGTGTCTTAACTGGAGTCTAATTGAAACACTTTTGTGTACATGGGGACATAAGTATTTTCTTTTCTGCTTCATTTAAAACGAACCTTCAGACAATAGCTGAAAGTGTGAACAAATGTATTTACTATCAAAAGTTACTTCCCTACGTACTTGCTACAATATGGGGACAGGCAGGATACATCAATGACACACAAGCAATTCAAAGAAACTACCAAATGCCCTATGGTGCTTGGGTGCTGCATCTGCAGAGGAGAGGTGAAACAAAGCACAGTACTTGATTTACTAGAGGGTAAGCAGAAGTGCACAGGAAAGTGGTGATGCTCCCAATTCATCGTTAAAAACAACTTAAAAGAAAACATGGTCTCTCTTGGTTTTCAAAAATTTACTTAACCTTTTAACTACTGACAGCTGGATGAACTTTGATTTATAGGAAGGTTAGAACTAAAAACACTTAGAGCAATGCTTCTATCTAAAGTCATATATATATAAATACACACTTGAATGATCAGTGCAGTATTTAAATGCCCAATTTCCATCCTTTCTCACCCAGATGTTCCATCTTTTAAGTGCCAATATCACACAGCCACGTCTACGTAAAAGAAGAGCTAAACATTTTCATTTCCAACACACTATGCTTTAGAATAAGCTGGTTGTCTCTCGAGAACTCTCCTTTGAAGGACATTCGCAAAAGGTCTATCCCTGATCTGACTTGACTGCTCCACTTTCAAACCTCTTATTTCTGTGCTGGTTTAAGCTGGGCTAATTAATTTTCTTCACAGCAGCTGGTATGGGTCCATGTTTTTGATTTGTGCTGCAAACAGTGTTGATAGCTCAGAGATATTCTAGCTGTTGAGCAGTGCTTGCAGAGTCCAGGACTTTTCTGTCTCTCACCCCACCCCACCAGTGAGAAGGCTGGGGGTGCACAAGGAATTAGGAGCAGATACAGCCAGGACAGCTGACCCCAACTGACCCCCAGATGGGGAAGAAGGAGAAAGGGGAGATTTGGAGTAATGGCAGTTGTCTTCCCAAGTCATGGCTGTGCATGATGAAGCCCGCCTTTCCTGGAGATGGCTGAACACCTGCTGGCCCATGGGAAGTGGTGAATGAATGCCTTGTTTTGTTTTGCTTGTGGGCACAGCTTTTGCTTTACCTACTGAACTATCATTCTTGCACCCTGAAGGTTCTCACTTTTACTCTTCTAATTCTCCTCCTCATTCCACCATGGATGAACAAATAGCTCTGTAGGTCTAGAGGCAATCAATTTAGATTTCAATTTGAGTAGTAAAACTCAAAAAAAGTAGGAAAAAGAAGACAAATATACAACATAAACAGGATGGAAGTCACTTCCATATGAAATGCTACAAAAATCTAGAAAAGTTTTGTTGGTCTTTTAGTATCAATTTAACAATACAGAAGAATCAATTTTCAGAGCAAAACCGCAATATGCACTTTGACAAATCCATGGTTAAGCCAGACAATGAGAGAGCTTCAATTCCTAATCCATAGCGTTCTCAAATCAGGGTTACTTATTCCAGGTCCTGAGAATATAGCTCAACAATGCTATCTGTCTTGAAATAAAAGCCAAAGAGCAAAACTCCCAACAAAAAGTCTATATTGGCATTATTCCACTGAAATTATTCCCCTGAAATTATTCCCATCAGCCTTAAAAAATAAAAACTAGGAGACAAAAGTAAACCAGGGGTTACTATACTGGAACAAAGTATTGCATTTACAAACAGACAGCAAGAAAATCATGTGCCAAACAATATGATTGAAGCACAAAATCTGCTACCACATGGTATTATAATCAGTTAATGATTAAAAGAGATATGCTGAAAAGATGTATGTGTACAAGGACATCTACATTAAAGTGAGGGTAAGCACCATCAACCTTCTTGACCAGGCCTCCACGTAAATCACAAGTTCTTACAGGAAATTTATCTACTGTCAAGGAAGTTAAACGTTTTATTGTTTTTTTTCTCTATTTTCAAAGTTTTTCTTTTGTAGCTATCTGAAGTGTTTTGATAATTTTACTTAATTACCAACAAACACCCTGGTCACTCCATCGTCCACTAAAACACAGACATTTGTGACAGTTAAGTACAGAAACTAATTAACATCAATAGCTCACCAGTTACAAAGTCATAACCTCACTAAATTAAAAGCTACATAACTAACCATCTACAATGGATTTTTTTTCCCCTTCTAGAATTGCTGTCTTGAATGAAGGCGACAAAAGTTCAGCTCTTAGGATCAGGAACTCTGAAATGTCTGGGAAGTCTGTGCTAAAAAATACGTAAGTGTAATTATTTCCAAGGGTAATTATTCCAAGGGTTAATTCCACGTGTAATTATTTCCATTCTTCCTTTACCCCTACAGACATTACTGACAATAAAACACAAAACTTCTCTTGTTCATAGTGTGGAAGAGGCTACAGCATGCAGGGCTAAACAGGGTGCACAGATGCTGCACACTTCTGTGTGTACAGCTACAACAGCACAGAGGGTAATCAAAAATATTCCCTGGAAAGTACAGAAAGAAGTAATTCCATAAAGAAAGCAGCTTTTTTTGTGGAAATCTGGTGCTGTCTTATACCCTTCCCTTAACCTCTACATTCACTTGCACAGAGATGGCTTACCATGGATTTGACAGGCTTGGCAAAATCTCTGTGGAAAAAGGTCATAAAGGAAGCACAACATACAGGGACATCATGGAAAAGTAGAAGAGAGGAATGTACAAGGCTGTGCACACAAAGGCAGGGCATAATTCCAGGAGAAACCATCAGAAAACCTAACATGCAAGTGAAAAAAAATCTTTTCTGGTCTCTTACCTTGCTGTCAAAAAGATCAGTCCATTTTGTTGTTTCCCAGAATGTCTCTGTCAAAGCTTCTGAGCAGCTCTCATGATCCTCATCTTTGCCTTCTGCATCACTGGAAGCAGCCCCTTCTTGGGTCTGCAGATGAAGAAGCTGGTCAGCCAGTGCACTTCCCTTTCGACAAAGTGCATCCACTAAAGTACTCTTCTGTTTTTCCATTTCACTAGGGAGAAGAACCAGGGAAAGTATTTATTAATAACAGAAGCAGTGCTAACTCAGTTTAAGGAAAAAAAAAAAAAAAGTTTACAGTAGTTAGCACACACAAAATGAAAATAAGCACAAAGGTAACTTTTAAAGCAAGGCTATTTACTATAAATTAAACTAATCATAAAAGATTACCTAAAGACACCATGCATTAAAGATATTCAATCATTCTTCTAAGTATGAAATGATGACTAAAGGCAAGGGCAAACTCAGTATTCTAAAAGTAGGCCAGCACCCAGAAATACAGCTTTATAGTTCCTGGCATTATAAACAGAGTCAAATCCACCACTAACATAAGCAGATGCAATTCTGCTGACTTCAAAGGAATTGCATCCATTTAAAGCACCATTGAATTTGGTGTTAAATTTCAGATGTTATACTCAAACCACATGACCTAATGGATCAATTTGCCAAGAAATGTTTAGAATGAAGTTTATTATGTCAAGGCTTTGCTTTTATATCAGCAATTCTAGAATTACATACAAATCTGAATTCGGGACAGCTAGAACAGACATTCTATACAAATCTGAATTTGGGATAGCTAGAACAGACATTCTACCTCTACAAATGAAATCTGGTATTTTATAGATAATTAAAGATGCATCTCCCATTTAAGGACCTAGTTTTCAGATCTGCCGCTCTGTTACTAAAACAGTGCTATACTACACACAGCAAAATCCATCACTTCTTCCTCAGACTAAGGTGTCACCTTCAAGATACTGTCTTCCTAAGGATATACATACTAACAATTCAGAGGGACAATCTAAAACTAAAGAACAATGGGTCTTAAAAATACTCTGAAACACAGTCATCACGCTTATCACAAATGAAATCTTTTGCAAGCAGTTAGTTCTTAGGCTGATGTCAATTTTGTCTTCAAACAAAGATTTAAAGGGTTGCAAAACATAAAAGGCAGGTAGCATTCAAAACAGGTACTTCTACTGATACTCCAGTAGTCCCTCTGATATCAGACTAAGCTTGATACAATGACTTAATAACCCATTTTTTGGATACATTTAAATACTGAAAG
Organism: Lichenostomus cassidix; assembly: GCF_008360975.1. NCBI lineage: Eukaryota > Metazoa > Chordata > Aves > Passeriformes > Meliphagidae > Lichenostomus > Lichenostomus cassidix. The sequence goes on from NC_139479.1 coordinate 37,147,400, forward strand.
CACCCTTGTTTATTTTATCGAATAAATTAAAAAATTGGAAGTTTCAGTGCACCTGCATTCTGGAGATATAATAACAGAACACAATAATTGTGTAGGCATATTTGAAATTACCTGTGCCACAAAAAATAATACAAGTTATCAAAAAAGCTACATTAATTCCATTTCTTATATGCAGAGACAAAATACATAGACTACAGAAAAAGGATGCAGGAAAATTATTTACTGGGTAGGTACTTTTTTATAGTAGTTGCATCAGGCCTGGGATCAGTCTTCATGGCAAAATATACTGCTAATGCTGTTTGATCAATATGAGAGATTACTGTATTTGCAGCTTCAATGATTTCATCAAGTCTTTTCATTCGTTCCTAAAAAAAAGAATGAAGAAAAGATGTCCAGTACCATGAAAGCACACTATTTCATAGTTCATTTTACTAACATTAGGGTGATTGCAAAGCTATGCAGAAATAACATTTGATAATTCAATGTGTTTTCTTCATTTCATTCGAATTTTGCTTAAAAAACCTTGAAAAGTCTGCAAGATTTCCTGCATATTTAGTCAATTTCACTGAAAACAAAACGTGAAACATAAGGTTGGTATATGCAAAATGCAGAGTTTACAGAAAGAAAATCACCTTTCAGCACTAATCAGTACTCTTACATAATGTAGCAGTTATTCAATTCAGAAATAAATATAAAACCAGAACCAAATAAAAAGAAAATATTCTAGCTAGTGGCATATGCACAAAGGTGTTTGTCTTCAATATAAAAAAAAAAAAGCAGATGCCAACTCTTCTGTTCACAGTTCTCATTTTTGAGGACAGTTAAGAGAAGCTGGATTTAGCTGTGTCACTTTAGGAGGTTACTGTCCTCAGTTGTGAGTCATTCTGCTAGGAGAAATTACCAGTCCAGTAAAGGAACAGAATGGGAGGTACATTTGTCTCAGTAGCCACCATTCAGAATAAAACTGTTGAGGACTAAATGAGTAAGAAAACTTAAAATGTGTTCAATTGAACAAGGCGTAACTTGATGAACAAACACACTCTGTTTAGGCATACTTTCTTTTATTCTGCTGAGGGATTAAGTAAATTACAGTCAAGGGAAGCAGCTGTCACTCTAATTAGAAATTTCTGCTTTTGAATACCGAGTACAGTCACTTCAAGTTCCAATGTATACAAAGAAAGACTCAACTGATTAGGCTACATGGATGTATTGAGACAAATCAAGTTTAAGAAGGGTTAAATAACCTTTTCAGAATCCAGTTGATGAAGTCTTGCAACATACAAAGGAAGATGATTAGGAAATGCTTCTTTCAACTCACTATACATGTCAGTAGTATCCAGCCTAGAAGAGAGGAGGATATGAAAGTACAGATTCTGAGTATGTTTGTGAACATCAAGCTGCTTCAAGCTTGTGTACTAATGATAGCAGACATACTTGGTCATCCACTGTATTTTTAGGTCTCTTAAAGCTTCAGCAAATTCTTCTTTTACATCTTTTTCTTTTTCCTGTTCTTTTTCTTTCTCTTTGCTGCCATTTTTACTCTTTGATGGTGATGGTATCAGGTGATAGTGAACAGTAAGGACATCCTGGAGGTGGGAAAAGAGACACATACTGAGAGGGATACAGTACACCTTTTTCTGACGTCATATAAAAGCTAAATCATAGCCAGCAACTACTCTGAGCTACACATACAGTGAGTAAGAGTTCTGAGAGGAAAGATATAAGACAGTAAAAATTCAGGAACTGGTTAAAGTTTTTATTCTAAGCAATGCAAAGATGTAAATATTAAAACAGCACATTGGGTATAATAAAAGAAAGCCTAAAATGTAGCCACTTTGACAGTTTTATACTCACATAATTTGACATAATATTAGTTAGGGAATAAGAAAGGTGGCTTTCTGTTAGTTTTTTGATTAAAAAAAGCAAATTATTTGGTTAAAAGGCTAAGGGAAAAAAGACAGAATCTATCCTACAAATCTGGCAATAAACAAATGAATACAGATGGCTGAATTCTAAAAAATAATAACACAGTAGGATAAACATGAAACATGTCACAGGATATAAGTTTATTCCTCCCAAGATACTATTTCTTCCATGTGCATACTGATTTAGCTGATGCATCCACAGTCAACTGACTTCCAGTTTGCTGCCACAGACTTTCCAGTTTCACCTGTATCCATGTTCTAATTAGCAGACATAACAGCAAGATCTTTTTTTAAATCCTATATAGTAGCATAGAAATATCACTATAGTTTGAGTTCATGCTACACTAGTCAATAACCACCATGAGAAAATCAGTTACAGCTATTTAAAAGGAAAATCCTAACTCAGACCATGTTCTGAAGTCCATTTCCTGACAATTTACATGTATGTTTGCAAATAAGGTAGCATTAGATTTCATTCATTGCTTCTGAAACACGAAACTGCTGGGTGAGGCTGTTTTGTTCTCTTTGGTTTTAATGTTGCACTCTTTAAACAAGCCTCTCCCTAAACAGTGAGGGCACATGTCCCTTTACTTGATGTATAGGATATTTCACAGAGAAGATCACGTAAGTTTAAATCCTCTAGAAACCACTACTCTGTCAAAACATGGTGCAAAATATTAAGTTGCATGCTCAACTACTGCAGCAATTTAATTATTCTTACCAGTTATTCCAACATACATTTATGGGACTACTTCCCATAAACTAGGTCAGTGCTGTGTAATAAAATGAAAGCTTGTTTACAAGATGGAGTTAAAGTTACTTAAACAGGAGGTAAAAGGGTGACAGAAACTGCAATAATGGACTTCAACACTACACTTCTGAAACATTCAAAAACCATGGTGCAAAAAAATTTTATTTGAACTTACAGTTCAAACAGACCAGCATCTTGCTATGGGTTACCAAACACAATACTGGTAAAAAAAGTGACTTCAACAGCCCCATAAAGCAATCTTTCCAGCTACTTAATATGTAATCACAGAGCCATAACATGAACATTCAAATATTTTTTTTGAAAACTAGTTTAGATAACTAATCTGCATTAAAGTGTAGCTTTCACAGGAAGTATCCTGCACACATGCATTTCAACTATGAAGTGCATGACCAGTCAGTACACCTAATGAGCCTCCAGCAAGACATAGGCCAGAGCATGACAAAACAGGTCATGGAAGCAAGTACACACAGGAAGATACAGATGTCAGGAACATGGTATGGGGTTCACTAAGGTAGTCAGAACAGTAGAAAGCAACAATATAGTCCATTAAAGCAAACCAAACATTTATAAAGTCTAAGAAGCTAGTTCAGCAGAAAAATCTAAATTTACAATGCTTTCTAAATGACATATCCTCTATTGATGACACCTAATCTAATATTTTCCCAAGAAAGCAAGCTGCCTAAGTAATATTCTTCCAATAGGTCAGGATTTCCTTCTTCAAAGCCCTTTTATATTTCACTTGGCAACATATTTTTGGAGTTAGATATCTAAATGATCTCTGTATTCTCAAGCCTTGTCTATATGAGAAGGTTCTACAATTCCGGTTTAAGTTTCAAACCAAACATAATTGGATTAACAAAATCTCACTTATGTTAATCAACACTTGCATTTTGAGAGACTAATCCTATGTAGGTAAACCATAAACAGTAAAATGTCATCTCCCCAGTCTCTCACCTAAGTGCTTTTGGTCTCATGAGATTCTGCAAGCATTAAAAGCTAAGACCACTGAAAGGAAAGCAATGAGCCTCAGACCTAGGCTCTTAAAAGAGCTTACAGAGTAAGAAACACAGTTCTCTACAGACCTCAAACTTATTACTTGGGATAAATAAAGTTTAGGTACTTATCACATTTAACTAAACTATTACAAGGCCTTAAGATGGACTGAAGGCTTCTTTATTTATTTTATCTGCAAACACTAGGATCATTTATAATACCTGGCAACTCCCTAGATACCAGAAGATCTCAGAATGGCACTGTCATTGCCATTACAGAAATATTCATCATTAGAGACTAAGGCAGCTCTTCACAATTCAGCATTTCAATCTGTTCTCTTATTCAAATTTCTCTCTGACAGGAATAGAATTCCTAGAGTAGGGTACTGGATTTCATTGTATATATACCTAGAAAAAGATACAGAGCTATAGACAGAGAAAGACAGTAGGGGAATGTATTATCCACTGAAAAAATTACTTAAAGGAAACTTTCAAATTTATTCTCTAAAAACATATGCAGTATTGGAAACTTGGGAAGCATTCAGTATAAGCACTTCAGCCAGGGTACTCTGTGCAGTCTCAAAAGCTTCACTGGGTTTACTTCTAACTGAACTACCACCTGCACACAACAACAAGCACAGTGCCCTCAAAACAGTCACCTCTTCAAAAGGCTTAATTAACAGTTCATTTGGCTTCAAAATTTTAATTTAGATTTCTGTCTGGTGATTTAACATCTAGTACTTTATACAGAAAATGCATATGAAACTATTTTTATTTGTACTTCAAAGCATTCATAGCAAAACTAACCACAGGGAAAAAAAAGCTCCTTCTAGAAACACATCCCAGCTCTCATCTTCCATTTAATACGCATCTGTATATATTAATGCCTATCTCATGTATCTGTTAATGCCTATATAGATGAGTATAGATATGGAATTTGAATCTGCTTTAAGATGCATACCATTTGTGTAGTGTGTCTTATTTTTATAGTAACTCTTAATTTAATGGAAAATGAATTAAGCTTGTAATACAAACAAAACCAAAGACACCTGTTAATTATATGGAGAGAACCCCTTGACATTTTTGTAGTTATAAAAGAATTAACTATCTTTGGAAAACTAGGCTGCTATTTCCTGGCATAACCACAAACTGCTTTTACGTAAAACAGAGATGCAGTCAGGTGGATTGAAACCTGCTGAATGGCTGGGTCCAGAGGGCGATCAGTGACATGCATTTGGAGGTTAGTAACTAATTGTGACCCCCCAGGGGTCAATTCTGGATTGAACCCTGTTCAATGTCTTCATTAATTACCTCGACAATGGGGCAGAGGGCACCCTCAGCATGTTTGCTAGTGACACCAAACTGGGAGGAGTGGCTGATATGCCAGGGAGTCTGCTGCCATCCAGAGGGACCTCGAAAGGCTGCAGAAATGGGCTCAACAGGAGCCTCATGAAGTTCAACAAAGAGAAGTGCATGAACTGGAAAAGAATAAATCCAGGCATGGTACATACTGGGGGCCATCAAGTAGGAAAGAAGCTTGGCAACCTGGTGGACACCAGGTTGAACATGAGCCAGTAGTGTGTCTTTGTGACACAGGGGGCTCCCTAGTCTTGCAAGAGGGCCTGGACCCGTCTTTGAAAAATAAGAAAAATCTACAAATATTTTTTGACTGACTGCATCACGAAAGAAATATATAAATAAGTTTTCTGTGCTGGAAAACATTTATCTGCATGTAAACTTATGACAGAGCAGGGTAAATACAAAAGTTTTTAAACTAGGAAGGACGCTGAGTTGCATTCTCAGCAAAAATGCATTAACTAATGGAGCTCTTACAGAACAATGCACTGAAATACACTGTGTTTTATTTCTCAGAATATGCTGAGTTGGAAGGGACCCAAGAATCAAGTCCAGCTCCTGGCCCTGCACAGCACCATCCCCAAGAGTCACAGCATATGCCCAAAAGCATTGTTCAAATGCTCCTTGAACTGTCAGGCTGGTGCTGTGACCACTTCCCTGGGGAGCCTGTTCCAGTGCCCAACCACTCTCTGGGTGAAGAACTTTCTCTTAATATCCAACCTAAATCTCCCTGACACAACTTCAGGCCACTTCAGGTCCTGTCACTGGTTACCAGAGGGAAGAGATCAGTGTCTGTGGCTCTGCTTTCCCTCATGAGGAAACTGTAGACTGCAATGAGGTTTCCCTTCAGTCTTCTCTCTCCCAAGCTGAACAGACCAAGTGACCTCAGCCACTCCTCATATGGCTTCCCCTCAAGGCCTTTCACCATCTTTGTTGCCCTCCTCTGGACACTCTCTAACAGTTTAATATCTTTCTTACATTGTGGCACCCAAAACTGCACACAGGACACAACTACTGGCCACCCCAGCACAGAGCAGAGCAGAGCAGAGCAGGACAATCCCCTCCCTTGCCCAGCTGGTGATGCTGCACCTGATGCCCCCCAGGACACACCCGGCCCTCCTGGCTGCCAGGGCACTGCTGACTCATGTTCAACTTGCCATCAACCAGGACCCCAGGTACCTTTCCACAGCACTGCTTTCCAGCCCTTCATTCCCCAGTCTGTACCATACATCCAGGGTTGCCCCTTTGCAGCTACAGAATCCAGCAGTTTCCCTTGTTGAACTTTTTGTGGTTAATGATTGCCCAGCCCCTCTTTTGTCAGGGTATCTCTGGAGGACCTCCCTGCCTTCAAGGGAGACAACAGCTCCTCCCAATTTAGCATTGTATGCAAACTTCCTCAGTATCCCTTCCAGTCCTGTGTCCAAGTCATTTATGAAGATGCTGAAGAGCATGAAGCTGCTGAAGAGCACACTGAAGATGGAGCGCTGCAGAAATCCACTAGTTTATTTGCTGCTAGTACACTGGTGAGTAATAGATGGCAGTAACAAGAAAGACAGTTTTTATTTTGGTTTTTTGGGTGGTTTTATTGCGCAGATCTGAACACAAATACCTGTTCTAAAAACCAAAGGGAAAAAACCCAAAAACCCACAACAGGCAACCTCTGGAATCTGTTCAATAGGTTTTGTTATTCAAATGACATTTTTATTAGCGTTTAATTCCCTTGTTAGAGATGCACTTAGTGAAGATCTTATACCCTATTCACCAGGAAGCCATGCATTCACATGGGATTTTAAATTATCTTTCTGAAAGTGATCTGCATGATCTTCAGATATGAAAATAAAACTCAGCAACGTACACTAAAATCCTTCTTGAAAAAGCTTATCACATTCCCACACGGTTATTACAACAGGACCAGAAAAAGCAGGTCCAGCTTCCAGCTCACTATTAACAAAAGAACAGAATACAACTATAAACTATGTTATTCATGGTTATCAGGTCTTACTTCTAACAACAATCCTGACTAATCTGCATGTCACTTCAGAACAAAGTACCTTGAAATCAACAGAAAGTAAATACCCTTTAAACTTAAGAACAATAACCTTATATAAGTAGTCTAGTAAAATATTTTTTGCATGCTTTTAAATAAACTGTTTCACTCTCTGACTGCTGTCAAATTATTGTATTACTTGATGTGAAAATACGAGAAAGCACAACATTAAATATTGTTTTATTAGAAGTCACTCACCTCCCATCTAAACTATATTATATGTGCTCCAAAATTCATTCTGTGAATACTACAACTGCTACATGATTGTATAAACTCTAGCCTGTAATAAGATACATTCAGTTTGAGTAGAATAATGAATTGAGAGACTTTTCCACCAAGTCCATCCCACCTAAAGAAAAAACTGCTTCCTACTGCATGTTTTTTATGACTGTAATGAAGCCAACTCCCACTTTAGTAGACTGGGAATACAGTTAGATATTCAATTCAAATGAAAGTGTTAGGCCCATATTCAATTCTCAATCTGCAGACAGAATAGGCAGAAACACTTGCCACAAAAGATCTTGACCACAAACACTGAACATACCTGAGTATTTAATAACAAAATAAACTGCAGACCACTAACACCACATGCATTTTTACAGCACTTATTGCAGAAGTATACAGATGCCCATGTTCCTCTCAGCTATGTGTTACAGTAGTGTTTTGTCATTCTACCAGTAAACATACTTAAGGTGCTGAAGTAAATAACTCAGATCTAAGCAGGTAGATGAAGGAGACAAATTAAAAACCAAGACTGGTAGACAAATTCTTTAGGTCATATGCAAAAAGACTTAAGTATATCTTTTTCAAAAACTAACATTCAGTACCTTTTTAAATTTTCCTTGTCGCTTTGCTGCAGACTGCCCCTGGGAGTTAGAATAACATACTGTAAGAAAACATGCACACACCACACAGGATGGAGACACCTTCTCTGCACAATTATAGTTATACTTCCAACCTACAGATTTCCAACTTGTAGAGAGTCACATCTATGATCAAACATGCTCTTAAAGCACGCTCTTTCATGTCTTTAAAATTAATAAACCAATGCATCACTGTATACACAATCCATTACTCCTGCAATATAAGCAAGTGTTGTTAACCACTTAGCTTCAATTAATAAATTACAGAAATTCACCTGCAGAATTTTAGATTTTTGACTGTTTAGTGGCATTGCTCTATTTAATGATAAATATACACAAATCAGACACATTTTCCCTTACCTTGCATCCACCCACTGACTTAGAGACAACTTTACTGCCTAGTCCTCCTTTTTTGTCTCCTGGTACATACTAAGGTTCACTAAAGGCAGCAGAAAGTATCAGATGCTGTTTGATACCATCCTTTTTCCAGTGAAATATGACCATAACAGTAATGCCCTAGACTATGACATGAGAAACACTTCAGCTAGAATTTCTGTGTAAGGTCTTAAGAATTCTTCATCAGGTGAAATTTGACAGTCTGTATCTACCTATCTCCTACTTCCTGTCCCAGAAACCACTGTACTTAGCCACTCAGTCTGGTTTTAAAATAAAACGGGCAAGAATTGCAACCAATAGCTCAAGGAAGTGCACAATTCGAGCTAGGGAAATTAAACTACAATAGTGTAATGGGTTTATCATGGATTTCATAAAAGGACACCTCACAGGAATCAAAAAGAAATATTAAATTAGGTATTCTAGAGCTCCTAGTTACTGGGTTTTTCCTCACTGATACATAAATTCTCCTGATACAATTTCACCTGCAGTTACATGCATTTGCCCCAAAAGTACTAGCTACAACCAATTCAGATTGAATTAACTGAACTTCTGTGCTCAACAAGATCTAAAGGTACATGCCAACCTACTCACAAAAATTTACTTTCTGTGAAAACACACTCTAGTTTTATACATGTTGTTCAGCCACATCCAGTGATACACAGACATAGACCAACTACCTCTGAGTACTAACAATCACTAAGATTGACTCAAATTTAGTCTCAGGCTTACCATCTGTTTAAAAACAGCTAAGGGAATCTTCTAAACACTGTAGCATCAGATACACAGAAAAGTAAAATGGTTACTATAATCACTGTTGCATTATAGAGTCATAAAAGTTAAAAACCATTTTTCACAGAATGCTATTTTATGAGCAAAAAGATTCTACAGCTGTTTTTTCTAGCATCACACACAGAGATCTTATACCATTCTGTTGAAGCATATAGTCATACTAGTGGTTGACAACATCAGTGTGTAGCAGTTAAGAAAATATGTTTATGTATCTGAGTCAGCAAAATTCTGACTACTTGGTAACAGTAACCACACATGTGTTTAGAAAGCACATGTTTTTGCTGAAAATTGCATGCATGCAACCAAGAGTATTACAGACCCATCATGCACATAACACTACATATGCACGTATTTTTCATTTCAAAAATTACATTAACCTAGAGAGTTACATAAGGTCAATTTTAAAGGCTCCACACCACCAAAAAAAGCAGTTGTTTCTAGAAATAAAAGATTCCAGAGTGAAAGGCTTAAAACTCAAAATTTAGAAAATGCAATTAAATTTGAAATTAGAAGATGAAAAAAATAATAGAACTACTTAGATGATATGCTAACTTTATAATGAAACAACTGCTTCTAAAATGTATTATGTAACCAAACCTAATGCCCTTTAAAGTACTAGTCCCATACAATACAGCACTTCCTGACATGCCATTTGCTTGCTAGAAAAATTTCAGAAAAAAGCCCCGTCATCCATTCCATATACTCACAGCTTTCTTTCCAAGTTCTGTTTTAGACAGAGTAAGACTTCCTGCAAGATAACATCCTGGTCCTGCTCCTTTAGGTATTCTGTTCAAAGAAAGTAAGTTAAGTGTTAAAACCAGGTTCATTAAGGTTCGATGGAAACTACAATAAAGAAGCAAAGCAGTGGAAGAGCAACACGAGGAATTACCAAGCCTGAACAGGTAAACACCATCAAAGTATCAGTTTAGTGAGGTGCACAGGCAGCTGCTTAGATGCAGATGAGAAAAACTGCGTAACTTACTTGTCATCAGGCAGAGATGTAACAAAGAATGGCTGACTGTGTTTTGGTGGTAATGTCAAACTGTTGGATTTCTTCTTCCCTAAGAGAGCAAGGCTATGGTTTTCGTAAATATCTAAGCTCAAGGTACTAGACAACCTGTGAGAAACAATAAATGGCAGGTCTTTGATGCGATCCAGCTCACTGTTCTGCTCATGACGAATTTGTAACCGAATAGTGTAATCTCCTTTTTCCAGTTTCACAGAATACTGAAAGCAAGAAAGAAAGATGTTCTCCTAAATGTCAAGATTAAATATTTCACCATTCACACAAAAAAAACCCCAAACCCCAAAAATCAGACTGTCAGGATCCTGATGATCCATATAGCTCTAGCCATTTAAACTATACTAGATTGCTTGGTTTTGGAATCCCATTTTGTACTGGCTAAAAAAAAATTAAGTTTTCAGACCACAAAACAGGCTGACATGATTTGTTCCTATTTTAATACTGTATTAACTGTTCAAATAGTAATGAGAACTCCTGTTATGCTTTCAATTCAAAACCCCTGCAGGTTTGCCTTGATACACTTTCATTTTACTATATTTGGGTGCTTTGCAGTTTAGATCACAGAACATCATCTCCTGTCCCAAACACTATACCAATTTTCACATGAAAGGGACCCAGTATTCCTGTCAGATGCAGTTTAAGGAGCTGACAGACTCTTTATCCTGAGCTTATTACTCAGGAATATGCATCATCTCCATTTCTCAAAAAAAAACCAAAAAAAGCAAAACAAGCAAAAAAACCAAAACAAAACTAGGAACCCCTCCCCAATCCAAATCACCTAAGAGAAAAAACTTCCAGACTCTTTAACTTTTAGTTTTGAAAACATTCTTTCTTTTTTATCAACCTAACAGGGCAACATGTGGCTGTTTTGAGCAGTAGTATGCTAAGTCTCATTTCTGATGCTGCTGCAGTAATACAAAAGGCAGCCCCAATAACTCAGAACTATCCTGCTCCAAGAATCTCATCTCCTGGGTTAGGGAGTCATGCTTCCTGTAAGTATTTCTTCAAAATTCAAATAATTTTGAATTGCTTTAGAATTATCCTATGATACACAACACCAGAGATTTACAGCACGATTGTCCACCAGGTCTAAGTAACACAGCACTATGGTGATGTCTACATTTTATAGCATCTTAAAAGTGCAAATTAAGGAATAGAAGCTAACGATGCAATTTCTGAAAAAATGTATAAACTTTAAAGCATGTCTCTTGAAACTATCTTTTATACACTTCCAGAATGATCAATCTGTCAAAATTAACATTACATTGATGATGTTCAGCTGTGCTTATAGATGGGTAAAAAAGTTTCAAAACAAAAAAATATATGAAAAATGTTTCTTTTATGACTTTTCTCCCTTTCTTCTTTTTTTTTCTTTACTTCTCCCTACTCTCCCCGTGATCCAGACACGCAGTCTGTTACAGCAGGAAGAGATTCCCACAGAGGGTACAGCACCTACAAGTTTTGTGCAAAAGACTCCCTTTCAAAGATGGCAACACAAAGCAAACAAAACTGAAGCATAAAAAAGCTGTTTGAAGATACCAGCAGCACAGAGGACAGCCTTCATGAATACAGAAGCTTCTGCTCTATCAGCACACAAGTCAGACTACAGGAGAAATAATGGATCCTTTCCACCTTGCACAGAAAAATCTAAGATATCATCTTTGTAAAAACCAAAACAAAGACAACATAATTTTGAATTCATTTCTTGAGAAGCATCAGGCAAAATCACAAGAAATCAGAAGTTAACAGCTTTTCCTCTTTCTCCTTCCTTGGGAGAGGAAAAAAAATCATGTTCTATTTCACGGACACACACCTGTCTTTTTTTGATACAAATATATCACCATTGAACCTTGTATGTCTTCTTGTGAACATGTAAGAACATTAAAACTATGCATCACAAAATGTTAATAACTAACAGGAGGTGTGGAAGGTGAACAAGAATGAACATTTTCACAGTCTGCAGCAAACATAAGGCAAAATAAATACATTGCTCTGTACCTGGTGTGGATAGGCATCTCCTGAACCCATCTGTCTTTTGTTCTGGTCAAAAATAATCCAGAGTTGACTATCAAATTCAGATTCATACAACAATTCACAAAGAAGTGGACAGCTTGGAGTTACTTCTCCACTCTTAGGCTATTAAAAGAAAGGTAAAAGCATTTAATCTACTACAGAATAAAACAAGTATAATCCTTACACATATATTCACAAAGATAACTGAACTCTAGGCTTTTTCAAGCAACAGTAGCTCAAAGTGGACCAAATCAGAATTTTGACTGTAGAGAGTCTAGAGTGTGAATCTAGACCTCCTTTCTGGGAGAAAGCTAGTGAAAATTAAAACCTGGTTTTAAAAAACATGCTGTATTTATTAATCACTTTAAAAAAAAAAAAGCGAATAACCTAACCATATACCATAAAATACCATAACCCTTACCTGATGAAAGTTATAGGTCAAAATCATCTCATACAGTTGACGATTATTTGGTAAAATATCTCTGGAGCCCAAAGGTTTTATTTTTGCACTCACTGGTCTGCAGTAAAGAATAAAAAACAAAAATGGCACTCTTGAGAAACATGCACCTCTATCAAAATTCATCTTGCTTAAGTAGAAGCACATTCTGATGTACAATTGAATTCAGGACATGCCATAACATCTCATATATTGTAACTATCCAGGCAGCTTAAATTCCTCAGTTAAAAATAATATCAGTCCCAAACCAAGGTTTAGTGACAATACAGACACTGCCAAAAAAAAAAAAAAAGGCCATTAAAGGTTTAAGGAAAAAAAATCAAGTTATGTTTTTAGTATCCATGCTGAAATCAGCACTTGTATTCATAACTGAAAGATTAATGGCACAGCAATTAGAAGACAGAACAACTGATAATTTCTTATTGTGGAAGGTTATATCTTAAGAGAATGTGTAAGTAGTTTTACAGAAATCTGAGTAGTAACACAGAGGAATGTACACTACATAGAGTGTATGTTAACAGATACAGTTGGGGAAAGCCATTGTTCACAGCAGCCAAACATTTTACACCCCGAACATCAAAGAATAGAAATAAAATAATAATGATATATGAAAATCTGAGCTCCAGAAATAAAGAATAGTAGAATCAGGGTGCTCTGGCATAATTTAAGTTTACATTTCATTCATTAAATCAGACAACCTTTTACTACATGATCAGAATTTTTCTCTAAGATTCTCTCAGCTCTTTCATTGCCAAGAGCACAGACTTGTCACCCAGTAAGATATGGGTGCTGGGTCAGACCACATGTCCATTTAACCCAGGTTTCCTAGTCTGGCAGACATTAGACAGACTGCTGACAGAAGATTTAAGAACTGAGTAATACCACATGTGATATGCTCTCCTAACATTCACCCTGCCTCCAAGCATTTGAAACAAGAGGCAGAATGCACTCAGTACTTTTTCCTGTTACGACTCATTACTCCATTCAAGAGACATATTCATGCCTTAATGCAAATATATAAGTAATTCTCCATTGTTTACTTAATTGCAGTTAATTTACTGTCAGATGAGTGCCTTAAATAATACACGGAGTAAAGAGCATTTAATTCCATTTTTCAAAGCAAGAATTAGGCAAAGCTGTATTAAGGGACTGTTTTATTTCCTCATGTAGGGCACATCAAATGGATTGTTTCTGAATCTAACATTAGGTGATACGTTCATTAAACAGTAAACTCCTGGCAACATCAATTCCAGTTACAAGTAGCCAAAAGCCCCAAAAAGAGCACAAGGTCTCCACTGACAAGCCCAAATTATGGAAAACTTTGGATTACTGAGCACTGTGAAATTGTCTGTCCCACATCTCAAAAGTACCATTTAAACCACATGTATTTCTTTATCCTTCTGAAGTGACCAACTTTAATAACTGCTGCACTGGTTAGAAGTTTTCCAGCAAAGTTTTTCCTTCAAATCAGCATGTGTCAAACTGACAAGGTAAACACAGCTTTCCACAAAAAAATATGCACCAGATTCTACAAAACACTTTTAATCAAGCAAGAGAGAGAGAGAGAGAGAGAGGACAGTCTTCCCAGGTCAAAACTTGGCAGGATCCCAAGCAGTTGCTTAGGAAAAAAAAACCACCAACCAAAACCCAAAAAACCCAACCCAAAAAAAAAGGAAAAAAAAAAAAACCCAAAAAAACCCAAAACAACAAACAGTAGCACGTAATAACTCTAGTAATGCTACGATTTCTTTCTCTAGATATTGAAGTGCCTTTTATCTCTAAGTTTTTCTTCTCCCAAATTAGCTTAAGGAAAGTAATTTGTACTGAAAAAGCCACCGTTAAGAAAAAGAGAATGCTGACAAATTAATTGAAGCTTCCAAAGCTACTTTGAATTTGACAGGAATATTTTTGTAATCCTGAATTTCACTGCTAACACATTACTGTTTTAACTCTGCATCTGAGGAGTTTTCCCAGTCTCCCAAAACAGTTCCCCAGAAACTCTACCTGAGTGTTTGAACCCAGCTTTTCAGATTTATGCATGGAGCAATATCTTCATATTTCAACAGGGACTGAACATCAAACCGTACGATGCCTTCTGAAGCATGCTAGAAGAAGAGTATAGAACGATTATGTTCTGTGCACTTACAGCATCAGATGGGGACCACCCATTATGTCCCTCAAAAATACAATGTAAGCTGTAAGTATACATACTTTAACAAGCTATACTGCATGATTATGAAAGTATCATAAGTGCATCTCTATTTTACAACAGCAGATAATACTGGGACTTGCAAAACTTTAGCAATTGGAGTTAAAGTTTTATTTCCTTTTTTTTCCTTCCTAATTTAAATACTTTGTACAGAACTGGTAAGTCATACTTCATGCAGGACTGGATTAGTTTGTGCATTTGGGATGATTTTCTTTCAATATGTAGTTCAATATATACAATATGGAATATTAAAACAAGTATTTTATGGTGCTTCCTAGGACTATTATCACAGAACAGATTAACTCTGCAAAAGAGAAACAATACATAGACTTGGTGATGGGAAAAATAATTTGAAAACTCTATTTCTAGCAACATCCCATGACAGAGACACTGGTATATGAGCACTATCAAAATTTATTTTATGAAAGCTACTGGTGCTCAAAAAGGAAGGGCAAAACTGTTTGTATTCTCTTATTTTTAACTCTCCATTATTCATTTGGTGTAATCCTGCTGGGCTGGGGGCAGCTGCTGTGCACACCACCATCAGCAGCTCTTTCTTTTCCTGTTCTACCAGTTCAAGACCTGGTATCTTAGCCCACTGTACCCACTCTTTCTTCCTCAATTTATTCAGCATTTAGAGCCTGAATACATCCAAATTCACCTATGGGTCAGCTATAATTTGTTCTGGCTTTCAGCTGAAAAAAGGCAGGAGCCAAGACAGATGAGTATCGTGTTGCCTCATGTAGGTATCTGCTCTCAAAGAGCTCCTCTGAGGGAGATAGTGTCAAGTCAAGCCACACTGACCAAGAGAGAGTACTGTAAATAATACAATTTAAACATTTTAAGCAACTTCTTCAATCCTTTAGTATCACAGAGCATTAGGAATCACAACACTGCCCCACCCACTGTACCTTTAACTGCCATAAGTGATGAATCTCAACCAATCACCACACCTCAACAAAACACTAAACAGAAAACCAATTTTAATGAAATTTTACTCTGGATATGGTATTGAGAATGCCGTTGTTTTAGCAAAGGTAGTCTAGATATTCAAGTTCAAGAACTGTGGTCCCAGTAAAGTTTCTTTACATAAAACACTTAGTAATGTATATTTACATTTTCAGCATTTTAGTGTCTTTTTTTCTGCTGGTGCTGAGTTTGGTTTTTTATTCCCTTTATTTTTTCACTACTGGTTTATAATGAAAAGGCATAGAAAAAAATAAATAATGGTAAATGGCATTTCTCTGGGACTGAACTCCTATTGAACAATTTTTAAGACAGAATATGAAAGTCTCATATACAAAAATACTTCTACTGTTTCTAAATACAGTTAAGAAGGAAGAAAAGCTATTTTTTTCTGCAATATCATAGGACTGTACAATAATTCAATACAAGCACTCAGGAAAACTTACCATGTTTAGCTGAGGAGCAGCACAAAGTACACCATGGAAAGAAATTGTGTAATTAATGCTAACATCGCTAAGGCTTGCCCACCACCGAGCAACACAAAATTCAATGGTTTTTCCAGCCTGGATAACAAAAGCACAAAGTTAGACTCAAGCTTCCATCCTCCTCTTCTATTGACCCCAGCCTCCCTCAACCAAAACCAATGGAAAGATCATAGTACAGCTCAAAAAAGACCTCTTACGGCCAGTTTACTCCAATTGTATGGATTTGTACAGTACCAAGTAAGACATTATACTTGGTTCAGAAAACACATGACAGCTCCAACCAAACAGGATGACTGATGAATGCTTCAAAACAAAGAGTGCCAGGGTATACCCTACACAAAAAAGTACAGCTTTTAAATGTTCTGTCTTTCATTACTATCCTTCAAACTAGGCAGACATGCTAGTTCACAGATAAGTTTAATGTGTGTCTCCTAAAAAATGTGTATCAGAAAAGAAGATGTTGCTCTCTGCCTAAGTAAGATTACACAAAGCTTGAGAGGTTTGAGTTAGGTTTGCCTGGTTGGTGATTTTTCTTTTTTTTTTTTTTAGTTTCATTTTTTAAATAACATGCTGAAATCTGTAATATGTCAATGGGCCCAATATAGCTTATGGTCCTCCATCTGACATTTTCACAGAAGGTAAGGGACTGAATTGCACAGAAATTATAACTACTCTTAGGTATCAGAGCTATGCGACTAGACTGAGCAAAGTAGGGGACAAACTTGAGAAGGAGGCTGTTATCCACACCCCTGAACTGTTAGCTCATTCCCTGCTTGTTCTGGACTCTTGAGCTAGCATCATCCAAGCTAAGAAGACTGCTGTACCTAGGATGTATGAATGTGAGCCAGCCAGTTATCACCTGGCTTCAAGATCAAGGAGATGCCCCAGATTACCACATTAACCACTAAAGGCACAATATGCTGAACTACCCAACAAGTCCTAGCTCCTACTTGAAAGGGAAACAAACTGCTTTGTATAAACAAGCACAAACAAACTGAAGATATTAACATGAATTATATCACTAAATAGCTCAGAAACACTAGCAAGCTATCAGAAATCTTGTCAAAACTGAAAATCAGATGCGTTCACTACCATAACAAACACATGATGTCTTGGGTTTGGGGTTCTTTCGGGAAAAAAAAATCCCAAATAAGTTATGTTATATTGCACTGATGCATTACTTTATTTTCCCCGCTCTAAGGTAACTTACTAAGACAGGAAATGCTTCAGTGATTGAGCCTTTTTCTGGTAAGGATGAAAACTTGTAGAACTCATGACTTCTGTACGCTTTTTGTTTCACAAGCTGAACAGCATGAAGCACAAATTTGGCAGTCACATCAGCTGAACACGAACACACTGTCACTTCTAGATTAAAGAAAAAGAAATTTAATTGAAGACACAAGAATGTTAGAAGAAAAGCATAGATTCATCAGAGAAACACTACTTTTCCAAGTAATTTGTAATTTAAGAAATTATGCAGTACCAAGTGGCTCCATATGTGAAAAATGCTTATATATCAGTTAATTTCAAAAGCCCTTTCAGGTTAAAGGAAAACCACCTAAGTTCAGAGGATGGTTAAAGAGCAACATGTTTTGATTACGTGGTTGAAATTAATCAGATAATCTGTATAATTTGTATAGGACAGACTGCTGAATTCGAAATTATGAGTCTTATCACTATCTTCAGTCTAAACAAAAGATCTTGGAAAGGATTATAGTTTAGTAATCTCACAAAGAAAGTCAAGGAAAAAAAGCCCTTTTTTTGCCCTCTTGCAAAATTATGAGCTTTTTATCCATTGTGAAAATCACATTTTCTTCAGTCATGACTTCTTTCAACACTACATCCATACACCTTAGAAACTAGGTAAGTCTCAGACAATAATATTTTTCCATGGTATTCCTCCAGGTATACACAATCACCTCAGATTGTTATTGACTGGGTTCATTACGACTTAGAAAGAAGATTCTACTACATGGAAAACTGTGAAATAACTCAAAATCACTCCTCTAAAAGCTTAAAAAAAAAAAAAAAAATCAAACAAATATTTATGTATAAATGAGCCAAAACCTTCAGTACCTATTCAGACAGAACTAAAAATTATTTAAAACCAACTTTGTCAAGTCTGACAGATGCAATTTTTTATTTATTTAATGTGGTTATTTTCCTTACCAGCCCATGTAGCTCCCTGTGGAACATCAATGAAGTGTCTTCGGATCTGACCAGGTTTAAAATGAACATCTGTGTACGTCAGGTCATAGCTTGATGATTCATCTACTCTGTATGTCAAAAGGAAAACACAAGCTGTAAAGCTAATTTTGGAAGTATTTTTAAATGCAAAAATACTCTAAAAATGTGTACAATGAGGATAGTTAGTCCTCAACACCAATTATTTTAATTCCACTAGTACAGAATCTGACAACATAATGTATACAGAAGACTTAAAATGTGAGCTCCACTACACTATATAAACATCTTCCCCACCTCCCTGAAGTTACAGTGCTTAAACAGAAGTATCACAGAATTCTCATTTTCAGGGGACCTGCTTTTCCTAGCTGAGTGAATTGCCACTGAAGTGAGCTAAGTATGGAAGTAGCAGTATTTCCATGAATGAGTTAGAGAGCAGTTACTTTTTCTTTCCCCCTCAGGGCAGACTGTCCACAAAACAGGTTTAATAAAATACTTTCCTTCCTTATCAACATCACTTAAGCCTTATGTTTAAACCACTGACAGGTGTAATACCAACTCTAAATTCACTGTATTAAAGTCAAGATCTAAGCTTATCCCAATGTACAATGGCCAAATAATACCCTCTGCCTCTATGTACTCTAGTTCACCAGGCAGAAATGAAAAACCAAACTCCAGTTGACCATCACATATGAATATTACATTGATTGATACTTTGATCAACAAGCCACAAGGCATCCATATGCTGATGGACCAGGAAGCTGCTGCTGTGGCTAAGCCCACCAGGACACACTGCTGTCATGACCAAAATTGTAAAAAAAAGTCACAGCTGCGTAAGTCTGCTATAAGAATCTTTCCAGGTGTTTGTAGGAAGTTCAGGAACTCTCAGAGTTCTGCATTTACTGACCTTGTTGGTATAACAACAGTGATTGGGACTCTGAACAAAGGGCCTGCATTAGGCGTTGCTGTATCATATCCACACACCTAACAGAATAAAATACAACCACTTAAAACCTTTGGTCAAAATTAAAACTATAGAAGACAACATTCAGCTTAAACAAGTTGCAGAGTATTTTGTATCTTTGTATGATCAATGAGGAGAAAAGGGCATTTGACCGCTGTCACCCTAGAAACAGTAAAACACCAACAATCACTGAGAAAAAAAAAAAAATCTCATTTTGACTAATTTCAGTCTTTCCCCAAAAGTTTTCAAGCTTTAAACCCTGTATCAAAAGCTCAACCTTGTTTCAACTCAGAATTTGTTCCAAAAAGACTTACTTTTGTTCAGCCATTTCCATTGCTGCAGAAAGAATACTTTTATCCTTCTGTCCCAGAATTACGTTTGAAAAAATACAGTTTGATTTACCATGATTTTCATGGTCAAGCTTCAAATCTATCTCTGAAAACTTGTTCAGTCAGAGAATTGTTTAGTCTGGAAGGGACCTTTATCAATTACACAGTTCCAACACCCCTGCCACGGGCAAGGACACCTTCCCCTAGACCAGGTTGCTCAAAGCCCCATGAAGCCTGGCCCTGAACACTGCCAGGGATGGGCCATCCACACCTCCTCTGGGCAACCTGTTCAAGTGCCTCACCCCACCCACAGTTACTTTGCTAAAATGTCCTCAGTTGTACCACAGAAGACTTGCAATTCTGAACATCTCAAGCAAGCACTTTTAAGGAGCAAGCTGGTGTCACCTTCATTATGGCCAACCACAATGCAATGGAAACATTTCAGTGTTAAAATAAGGGCTTGTGATGAGAAGACAGTGGGCTGAAAAATATTTTTTGTCAGTGGATTTCTTTTGCTGGACTGAAAGAGGATGGCTGGGAGAGAAAATGAGAAATTTAATGGCTTCCTTACTACATGTAACCAAATTTGAATGTAGAAGCCTAAAGTCAGCAAAATCTTCTATTGTACACAGCCATTACCACGCATTTTTCTCCTTTGCCTTCCAAAATGGGATGGAGTAGAGGTGAGGAAACCAGACAATATCTGTTACATCACCGTACCCAAGCAACTCCTCTAGGTAAAGGAAAATCTCTGGTCCATACAAGACTGCCTGGCAACACCACAAAAGCCAAGCCCGTCCTTAAGCCACCACAAAATAGATAAGTATTTAAAACCTCATAAACCCACAAATCTCTATCCTCAACAATAATACAGCATTGAGATACATAGTCAAAGATTAAGATATATCCAGAGGGTAAGAACTTTAGTCAATGATTATTTTTTTGGCTTATGTTTTCTATTTGCTTTTATATTTTAAATACTGATACTCGAAGTTCTACAAGTATGTGCTATACAACATAGTATAGCACAACTGTTGCTGAACCCTGGCTTCAGTCTGCACAGTGAAATGCATCATGGCACTATTTTCTGGTCTGTACAGCACACAGATTTTATTTTCTTAAAAATTACTTCTATAAAAAGTTGACAAGAGACCACATAAGGGCAACACAATCTTGCTTAGAACTCCAATACTTCCATACCTCTGTATAATGTACTCCTCCTCTCAGGCCACGTGGATCCACACGAATATTTATGTGTCGACACTGGTTCATGAGTTCTAAATGACTAGGACACTGGACCCATGGTGCATTTGAAGTTAAAGCTAAATGAAGCTGGAGAGATATTCTTTCAGTGTTT
This sequence comes from Lichenostomus cassidix, assembly GCF_008360975.1. Lineage (NCBI taxonomy): Eukaryota > Metazoa > Chordata > Aves > Passeriformes > Meliphagidae > Lichenostomus > Lichenostomus cassidix. Next base: position 37,168,528 of record NC_139479.1, read on the forward strand.
TCTGGCAGGAAACAAATTTAAAAAAAAAATTCAATAACAAATATGTGCACATAGTCCCCTGTAAAACAGTATATGACATTAAAATATACACACTGGTAAAATGTAATAGAAATCAATTCCTTAGGGCCCCTGGATGTCAGAGTCTGCACAAAGGAGAATGTTCTGTATTACTTTTAATTTAACAAGAACAGAATAGCAGCAGTAGGCAGTAAAGTAACAGTGGTACCCAACTGTGAAATTCCTGTCCCCTGAAACCTCCCAGTCAAACCTGACAAAGTCAAAGGCAGGCTGGGAAGCAATGCTTCAATTACCCACAAGTCTGGAAGCAGATATAAACTTCCTTCTATAGATAAAGTGTTGTCTAATGCAGAGAAATGCAATAAAAAGAAATCACATTGATTCTGAAGGCTATGCTAATTACTAAACTACATTATAAAGCATACTAAGCAAGAGGTAAAGTCTATTAAAAATTACTATGATAATCTAGTCAGACTTTGCAAACAGGCAATCTGGCAGATTCTGCAAGTTAGCTTTTATGCCAAAAATGCTATGTATTAAAGCACAGCTTCCAAAAAAGCATCCAACACAATTGAAATGTTTTAGTTATTAACAGTCTTCTCCTGCTCCAAAGATTAATGAGCCCTTGAATGTTTTTCCCAGTTTCATAGTCCTAATTAAACTTCGCTAATTTTCAGACATTTCATCACACCTTGATTCAGCAGAGAAAAAAACCACACTATAATAGATACATGAGAAGCAATAAAAGGTCAAAGAGAGCTTCAACAGACTGAGCAATCAGCTTCTCTTAAGCTCTTACTACAGTTTCTCAAACTCAGTCCTGTTGAAGACACCAAACAGTACAGGACAGGTACTACGGAAACACCATCTACAGTTACTATGTCCCAGTCATCCACCGCAAATGCCTAATTGTTTTTAGATTGCTTATTTCCTGCAGAAGTCTACTGAATAATTACTTTGTGTCACATGTTAAATTTAAAATGCAACAATTGCAATGCAAGCTGTGAAGCAATTAAGTTATTCTGAGTCTAATCTACCCCAAATTCATACCCTTTCTGCCTCCAAATAAACTCATCCCTTTGTCACATGCCAACCTTCTTGATGATCACTGGTTTTGGGAAAGGAACAATCTCAGTAACAAGCTCTCACATGGCTCACTTTTTAAATACAGTATAATTCAGTCTCTCAGGAAGTTTCAAGTTTTATTAAATAATGTAAAGCAGGGCAAAAGGGTTTGTGGAAAAAAAGTCAAACCTTATTTTGATCTGCACTAGTTATTTTTACCCTGTTAGTAATAAAATCTGTATAAATTCCAGTATTGCCCTTACATATATTTATTAATTATTACATACTGAACGGAAGTTGAATTTTACTTTAAATTTCTACAGAACAAAGAGAAATCTCTTTTTTCAGTGAGAGAAAGCATGAAGCAACACTCCCCAAAAAAACATGAAAGCCCTGCACTTATAGGTGTGAGGTTGGAACGGAAAAGTTGTTTAGCTGCATGCTTTCATTCACCATGAAACTTCGGGTTACACTGACTCTTTACAGTAGATTCCTATCTTCATTATCACAACTTTTTGTTTCAAGTTCACACTTTTATTTCCCTCCACCACTACCTATAAGAGCTCTTTTCTACCTGTATTCTCAGGAAAGACAGGTTCTATGCCAACCCCATGATCAGATGGTGCCGCTATCTGGGCCGGATCTCTGAGGTAGATTCCGCGGTTGCTGCCGACAGTAACCGTGAAGCCAATGTTATTTGTGAATGATGAATTCTGAATGAGGTAGTCATAGGCTTTATCAACCTGTTAGAAAGGAACAAGTTCTAAATTAGCAAATTTCAACTCAATAAGCAATTTATGTATATTCTCTTCATGATGAAGTGTTCAGCAAGCACAGCAACAAACAGTGAAGTACCTCACATGCTACCTGAGCCAAATGCACTTGCACGATACTCAACACAGAAAATGAGGCAACTTTTGCAGTCTGCAATGGCCACAGAGAGCCCAGAAAGCCGAGAACATTTAAAACAAAAAAAAGAAGGCCAAGTCTCCTCTGCTATAAATCCATCAAAAGATTCCTATTTAGAAATAAATTTGAAGAAGAGGATTTCAAGGCCCAAACCTACTATTCTAATTTAGGTGACCTTTTCATAGGTGAAAGAACACAAGTTAAAACACTCAAAACTTACACGATAAGAAGTTGAGCAATTCAAGAGAGATAAGCAAGAGAATACCTCTACAAGTTTTATATACTGATATCAAGTAAAAGAATCAGATAATGAAATCCAGCCCTGGGTCTAAGTTCATGAGCTGTCACAAGAAACTCACATGACAAATTCACCTGTTTGTTTTAAAAGACACCTTTCTACCTCACTTGCTATTTTACAGAGTACAAAAATCTTAAATTCTCTTCCACTTGACAGCAAGGTGCCTTCACCAGGGAAGATTAAGGCACTCTCCTTTGAGACAAGTGGACATACAACAGCCTTGTCTCCCAGATAAATTCTAATCACATTTTACACATTATTTAATCACAGGCTACCAAAACACCAAGTATGACAGGCGCATTTAATTTTTCATTTGATATGGCCACCACTACCGCTGTCTTCGAACTCAGCATTACAGATGTGCTTAGCAGACATTTACCTACTAGGTTCTAGCATCTCCAGAATGTGAGTCTAGGGCACATTTAATATCTGGCATCTTGAAGCATAAGAGAAAAATCTTAGTACTTCTATTTGACTAGGACAGGAGTGACTGTAGGCAAAAAATAGCCCAAACTCTGTAAGAACGTAAGCTTATGCACAGGGAGATAGTCAGTATGCCTTCATCATACAACAGATCACATCACAGATTTCCAAGATACTCTGAAGTGCACAGGAAACAATGAACACTCAGACTGTTTAGTGCAGGCCAGCAGCAAAGTCACTGTACAATTGCAGCTGTACTCCTTTTGTGAACCAGCGTGGGTATCTATTTTCACTGCCCAGAACTTTCAGTTCCAGCTTTTGTCTGGACAGAAAAAGTTCAGCTCTCTCTGACAATACATCAAAACAATTTCAGACATTAGAACAGAATTTAGGCACCCAAATCCACATGTGGGTGATAAAAACCTACATCCCACTTTTATGTCCGTATATCTTTCTGATCAGTCTAAGAATCTGTCCAGTTATCACATTTATTCCAGAGTAACTGCATGCTGAAACTGGAAGAACCTTCTCATTCATCCTCCCCTCCCACTACATTCCTTCCTCTCCCCCAGTGAGATTTTATAAACAAGTAGCATGGAACAAACTGAGTGAGATCACCTCAAATCTGCTTTCTTTTGGTGGGCTAGTTTTTCATTGCCAGTTTTTTATATCATACTGGCTTTTTTGCTATTAAGTACCTGAATAATACCATGTCCTTGTGCAAATACTTCTATGTTTTCAGCTTTCACTGCAGTATTTTCTAAAGCTCTTCTGACAGAATGAACAGTGTAATGAACTTTATTAGCTTTGAGTCCTGAAATTAAAAAAAAGGTGTTACTGGATATAACAAAAAATCTGAAAGCTACAGCATTTATTTTAAGAGGAAAAAGTATCTAACCTCTTTTAGATGATGCATCTGTGTTTAACATTGCAGCACATTACCTGACAATACTAATGCAATGCCTCCACATGCATTGGGAGAAGACATGGATGTGCCATTCATGAGTTGTGTTCCTCGCAGGGTCCAGTTTGGAACAGAAGCAATAGCACCTCCTGGGGCACTGATACTCACTCCAAGGGCTCCATCAGTGCTAGTGTTAAAAAGCAGTGGTTAAAACACCAACTTTTTTTTTTTTTTTTGCACATTTTAACATAAGGTTATCAGCACATTAAAAAAAAAAGTTAGCTTTAGAGAACATTTACAACATTATTACTTCACTACATCCATTAACCCACTAAACCCAAGAAAAAGCATGCCACCAAGTAACAATTTAAAATGGCACATAAATCACCAGATATGCCTATTTTTACAGTGAGAGGTTTCTAAATTTTTATTCCTTCATTATTCTCCACCAGGCATCAGTTTAGCTAACAGAGTACTTTCTGGGATTTCCTGCACACAAACCAACCTATTAAATACCTCAATAAATAAATTAGTAGTCTACATAGCATTTTCAATAGTTATTACTTTTAAAGAAAAATAGTAAAAGGAAAAGGAAGGCTAGAAAAGATCCAAAACCTAGACTTCCAGTTTTGCATGTTGACCGTTCACTAACAGATCATGTTCTGAATCATAAGCCTGAGATAAGAGGGCAAGGGCAGAATACACAAAAAGTAATTTCAAGAGTTAGATCAGGATCAGCTGGGCCAAAACCACATTTTTTTTGTTTCATGAGCATATTTAAGAACAGAGCAACTGTGTGCCTATGGCACAGCTCAACTAGGATCCCATCTTTCTTGCTCTGGATAGACAAATATTGCACTGCTTGAATAAGGGACAGCCCTGTGCCTGAGCTATTAAGCTCTGTGGAGAGGCAGGGTATTTTAGGGTACTTATATGTCACACTAACAGCTTCATATGTCTAAAATCTGTCTGAAATCAGAATATTCCAAGTAGGATACAGCAATATGATGTTTGGACATATTTTATGACAGCTGTATATAAGCCCATAAAAAGGTTCAGTATCCCAACACTTCTGGACAAACAAGGCACAGCACAGCTGCCTGAAAGGCTCTTCTGCTAACTGGCACAGACTGATCCCTGCAACAAGACTGCTCTAGAAAACTCCAGGAACTCTCCAGTCAGCTGCATGTCACACCCTACTCAAGGAGAATCCTGCTTTGGCCAGACTTGGCCTTGCATCTGACATGTGCTCATTCTGGCGATTTCACAGGCCACAGCAACTAAGCACACAAAATGTGATTTATAGATATGTGTGCGTATACATATATCAAAATTAAATATAAATCCCTCTCCCTTTCTCATCTGAAGGCAGAGAGCACATTTCTCCTTTCCCTACATGAGACATGACAATTCTTCACAGTAAGATTTTTGAAACAATATACTTGCCTGTAAATATACAAACACCGTGACAACTAGAGAACAATTTCAAAGTCTAATTACAGGTAAGAACGCAGGAAGAGATATTACTATTTTTCTCTTCTTTTGTCTACCACATTAATATCAAATTCTTCTGAGACATGAAATAAAAATTCAAGTTTACACTGTGTTTTAGTTTTCTTTTATAGATTTTTCAGAAAATTTTCTGTAGTGTGAGGCAGAAAGCAACTTTGTCTGCCTACTCACACCACTACTGCAGTCATTCAAAATCCTTGAGTATGTTATGCCATCACTGCAATGTCACTGAAGCCAGAAGTAACACCACTGCAGTAACAGTACTTTCATTAATCTTTAACACTTGCAGAATGTTTAACTTCACCACACTAACTTAATGAAATAAATGCTACAGAAAAAGTACATTAAAAAAAACCCAAACAAATTTCCAAACAACCTTTCAGCAGCTTTTATCATCTCTGAAGAGGTCTGCACCCAAATGCTTTCCTGAAAAATACAGGCTGTCTTTGGCAGTTCAGTGCTATTCCGTCTCCCCCCGGAGTTCTAGAGCCCAATGTACAAAGGTGTTCCAGAAGAGTAGGCTAGCTATGCTCTTTCCACAGGAAAGAAATATTTTTATTTTGGGATTAGTGACCAATTTTAGATTTTGAGTTACATAATCTGAACCCCAAAGTAATCAATTTGTTCTTGGAATATAACCTACCTAGGCCCTCTGGATGACCAAGTGTACTGATTTGCTGGCAGTTTTTCTCTTAAGGAGTATTCAGCAACCATCATGTCAGGTGACACGTAGGCACCAACACCTGTAAAAAACATTGAAGCATTTTAGATGTAATATGAGTATTTATTAAAAGCTAAAATAAAATATTTCTGCAGTTTAAATTCATTACGAGAAGAATTCTTGCTTGACATTTGAAGTGGAAACACATTTTCCATCTCATTAAATTCGGATATTTTTGCAAGGCAAGTGTAAAACATCATGCTATGCAGGAACAATGATGATGGCCACACTGTATGATATTAAAATACCACGCAAACTTCCAAGTTTCACTTTTATTTAGCTGGAATATAATGTATTCACCTTCTACATTTCTTTCACAACAGGTAATTTTACATGTCTTCACTCTCTCCTGCACCCCTTCCCTGTGTTTACACTGCTCTGCTACGAACTACGACTGTACTTTGGAGCAATCCATGGGAATTGGTTCATGTTCATGTGGCTCACAGCTACACCCCCCAGAGCAAATGGCCACATCCACACATCTCAGACAGGACACAGTCTTTACTGGTATCAATTTCAAGTGCATAAAGTATGTAAATGACTACGTTAAAGCCTGGTAAAGTTGCATTTTTAGAAGAGAATGCCAAGGATGCACATGGCAACTATTTCATTTACCTGTTCAAAATGGTACACTCCACTTTGTTAACAGCACAAGCACTACCAGGGTGGTAGAAAACTACCACACCAAGCTGACAATTTTGGGGAGGCTCATGTCTGCGTGAAATAAGCCAACCTGTCAGCTGCATTTTGCTTTACCCTTAAAAAACATAAAAACCCTATCTGGTTCTCTCCAGATGGAGGACAGGAGCAAGCTACTTGGCATGCGGAATGAATAATCACCCACATCTCTAGAGTGATACAACTAAGTTGAATTGACAGAGTAGAGGCACCGTAAGAGCAAAGCCAGCGCAGACCTGAAAAGAGCTTGTTAGTTCCAGTTCCAACCCCCGGTCTCAGTAGTGAATTAACAGCAGATTAACTTTCAGAAAGTAATCAGCATTAATTCTACTAGCTGTCCTGGAATAGCAGCTCTCCAGCTTTCAAGACTTCATGCTGGTCTCCTTGCATAAGAATTCTGAGACTTTAAAAACATATTGTGTAATGCACTAGTGAGGACACAGAGGATTTATTTAAAAATTAAGACTAAGGAAGTTACCCTTGAAAGCCAGACATTTTGTTAAGTCTTACAACTCAATTTTTCACTAAAATATCAAAACCATAGTAGCCCATCAGAAGAAAAATTTTTATGTCAGTAATAGACTTGCACAGAAGTGGCACTGCAGCTGGAAGAACTTCTCCCCTACAAGAACTTGTCTAGGTCCTGACATGGGATAATTTTATATACAAATTGAAAACATCTGTTTCACTAAAAATGAAAATTAGAGTATCTGATGAAGACAAATGATCCAAAACTGTAGTTCTGACAATTCAGAATGCATTGCAAGACTTTCCATAAGATTAATCAGAATCCAACTCAGAATCGTATTTTTGTAAGTTGCATTTACCAGCAGCTATTGATTTGAGCAAAGTGGTATGCTTAGACAGTTACAGTTTAAAAAGTCATCGTGAAATCTTCAAGTAAGTCAGACCAAAGACTTCCTTTGCAAATTTTATACAATGCCACATCAAATCCAGACCATTTGCCTCCTCTTTTCTACATAAATAAGGTCTTGAATTGTAAGATAGCAATCTAAATTTGTATATCTACGCATAGAGCAAATGCCTCACTCAGAAATAACCTTGTAGCCCAGCAGACTATTTTTTAGATTTAGTTCAGCAAACATGTAACAAAGTACAAAGTTTGAAAAGACAGAAGCTGAATACTGTCAAATTTTTTTTTCAGAACAAATTATTTACCTATTACACTAGATGTAGTTCCACCAGGACACCCTACTGTAGACAGGCAAGGACCATTATTTCCTGCACTTGAAACATAGATAACATTGTGTTTCCACACTGCTTCATTAATCACTTCACAAATTCTCCTGAAATAAGAGAGAGAAATAAATAAGTTACTCAACAATATTGCTTTCTTCCACAGGACAAAGCTCCCATTTCTAATAGAACCTCTGACCATTCACCAAACAAGGAATATTATGCAGCCTGCTTCCCACACCTAGCAGAGGCGGTTCCAGTATAGAAGCTGAGAACAAAAATATCTGCTGGTTTCAAAAAGGAGTAACAACTATGTAGTGATCTTAGGTCTTCAAAAAATAACCCAGAGATCATGTGGTGCTGCAAGGACTGAAGTTCTTTATCATTCTAAAATATTATTTGTATATGTATTATAAATCTGTGTATTATATATTAGTGTGCATATATATTATTATAAATATATATTATATATTATTTATATATAATTATAAATTAAAAGCTTTTTTATGGGTGTACTCCTTTCAAAGAAAGTTTAAAATTTAAACTGCAATTTCTAACATGAATCATATAAACCTGGATAATTCTACTTAGTTACAGCTGACTTACACAAAGTCCAACAAAGACAATTCCACCTCTGTAAAATTAAAATACTTTAACCACAGTGCTACTCACCCAGAATTTGGCCAGTGTGTTGCTTCCCCATAGCTATAGTTGACAAGATCACATTTGTATTTTATTGTTTCTATCATCTGATAAAGTAAAAATGAAAGTCAAAATATGTACTAGTCATAGAATCTAAGTGACTAACAGAATGACAGAAAACATCTGCTTAAACTGATCTGCTACCTAAGAAATAAATCTTTTCACTCTAGAAAATAAGTACTATTTCCCCAATGAACAAAGAGAATTTAAAAAACCTACTCCATTAACAGCCTTATTCTTGCCATATTCCAAGCCATAAATTAAGACATTACCCTAGGAGAAAACTGCAGACAGCAGACATCAGTGTTGTCTCTAATGTCTGTCCTCAATAACATAAAATTCTTCTTTCCTGTACAGTTTGGTTGAACTCCAAAAGGTTGCAAAAAAAATATTGTTCATGTTGCTATATCAAAATATCCTATGGACTGTGGTGGTTTTTTGGGTTTTTTGTGTTTTGTTGTGTTTGGTGTTTTGGTGTGTTGGGGTGGGTGGTGGTGGGGTTTGTTGGTGTTTTGGTTTTGTGTGTTGGTTTTTTTGTGGGTGTTTTTTGTGTGTGGTGGCACAAATATAATTTTTTATTTTCAGATCCTTTTCTTGTGTAAAATTTTTCCCTATCAAATCACTACACAGAAAAGCTCTTGGGTCTTTCATCATTAAAGGGAATATTTTTCCTGCCTCTTAAGAAAAAGAGTTAACACAAATACAGCAACATAAGTAGATACTAGTTTCAATTCTAGATTTAAGTCTTCTACAGTTATCTTAGTAACTATAAAAATATACTCACAACCCAAAGAACTTTAAGCAAGCATGCAAGTAACTTCTCTAATGAGTCAAGCTAATCAGACTTACTGCAAGTCTGTTAGCCTGAAAAAACTCTCTAAGTGCTCTATACTAAATTCTGTACTAAAGAAACAGAAGTCTTGTTTTCTATTAAAACACTAATCTTCAATTATGCTTTAAAATACATTCTAGTTGGTTTTAGGATTTTGGCTGGCTTATTTTTGTTTGGGGTTTTTTTGGGGGAGTGGCTTGGTTGTTTTTATTACTGCCATTTTTGTCAGAAATATTGTACAACCATAAAAACAAAGCCTATAAACAAGTAGAGCATGAAGTTTCACAACATTCTACACTGCTGAGATGAATAATTTATTTCATGAAATACTCACAGCTCTTATTAGACCAGTGCCAGTTTCCATTGTACTTAGTCTTGTATCACCAATCTTGATTGCAAGAATCTGAGCTCCAGGAGCCACACCATTTCGTTCTGGTTCTTCTGGAAAGTATCCAGCTGCAATACTAGCCACATGTGTTCCATGTGCTCCTGTGCAAGTGAAAAGTATGTATTTTTAGTTGACTTCATTTATACCTATTTAATACACTACAGCTCAATTAATTTTTGCTTATTGAGCTATAAGCACATAAATCCAGACAGTGGCCAGTCACCAGTGGAGTTGATACCAAAAGGGTGACAGTGCTCACCAGGGGTCAGCAGTGGAGCCAGCCCTGTTTAATATTTTTGTTGATGATCTTGACAAGGGGATCGAGGGCATCCTCAGTCAGCTTGCAGACAACAAGGTGAGCAAGAGTGTTGATCAGCTGTAGGATAAGAGGGCTCCAAAGAGGGAGCTGGACAGGCTGGACCAATAGGCTGAGGCCAATTGTGCGAGATTCAACAAAGCAAACAGCTTTTTGAGGAGAGAAAGGAGGCAGCAGGCAGAGAGGAACAAAGTATTAACTTAATCCCACTAACAAAAGTTACTTTGAATGCTCAATACTTCCTACTCAAAGTTATGAATATTACACCTAAGACAACTCAGCAGGGATTAAGAAAAAAAAACAGAAAACAGAACTGCACAGAAACACAGAATGGACCATCTCAAAAATGTTACCATCTATTTAAAATGCTTATGTAGTTCTACTGAGATGGGATAGTCTCAGGAGGAATTAAGAGCATTTTTCAAAGCAAATGCATCCATACCATCCTAACCACTCTGTTTGCCTTCAAAACAAACCATGATTATTTAAAGAATACACTAAAATGTGCTCAGAGTGGTTGGAGGTACAGCTATAATGACACCTGACATAAGAAAGTTTGTATAAACCTAAATGAAGATCAATACCCATTTTGCTCATGGATAGTATATGTAAGATTCTTAAAATATACAAGCACAAAGGACAGCACCTAAAATCAATCATCACACTGTATTTAATAAACAAACAAAAAAAAAAGTTTTTTTGAAAGAAGGCTCTCTCTAGTTTGGGCTTCAAGATGCAGGAACATTTTACAGAGTACCTAAGCATGCACGTTCTATGTATACATGCTTATGTACATAAAGTTGACAATATTTCATACAAAAAAATGCAAGCAAGTTTGGTAAAGAGCTGTCACTGCAGGTTTAGTTCAGGAAATGTGTATTGATCTTAAAAGCCATAATAACAAACTGTATTAAGACAGCTGCCTCGAGCCATCCCATGTATCAGAATCAGGACCTAATACAAATTACTGCTTCTTATGATACCTACTTAGCAGCAAAATGTTTTTAAGATTACTTTCATTTACCTCCACTTGTCACAATGGAAAGGAGGTTTCCATCATCATATATATTCACAGAATAATTCAACATCTCAGATGTTCCAAAAGATCCATATTCCTGAGCCTCTTTGTAGGTTCTCAGAACTGTACAGTTAGTTAAGTCACCACTCTCACTTGTATCTATGCAGGCTCTGTTGACAAAAACAAACAAAAGGGCAATTTCCCAGCTGCTACAAACTTTCAGTTATCTGTCCCTCCAGCTGAACATACCAAAAAAGTTTGGTCCTGTGTTTACAGTATCTTTAAACAGTTCTTTAAGAAACTATTTTAAAGCTTGATTGTTCACACTTCAGATTCAGAAACTACAAAGTTATCAAAATAAACTGATTTTCAAACACTACTAAAATCATATAAATCTGTATTTGAAAAGCAAGCATATGAAAATTCCGGCAAGTTCAAGGAAGAAATTTTACTAAAGTTAGATGCTCAGTGCTTGTACACAAACATCTGAAATTTTACTCTTTTGTATAATGCACATTCAGTCAAGAAATGTGCCATGTTACATCCTGAAGTCTGTGCAGACACCTGTGTTTTGTTTTGGATTTTTTCATATCACCAATGGATAGTCAAAACAGTTTTATTCCGCTTCAGAAGAAAAATCCTATAAGCTTACACTCATATCATACTGTCTTCAGTAAGACTTTATTCTACCCCATCTTTATTTTGGAATCAGAATTTTGTCAAGAAACTCAATTGATACAGCAGGATTATTTTAAAGCAAAAAAATATTTAAAACCTCCGTAAAGAAGGCAGATATAAAAGTTAGCAAGTGTTCAATGCAAGCTGTTGTCTTACGCAGCCAACAGGACATTTTAGAAAAGTTTAGTCATTTACCTCCAGGTCTCACCATCATACCACACTAGACAATCGTATACTGGGCCAGGATCACTGTATTTTTTCTCAAAAGAATTCAACAACTCCACTTGATTTTGAAGTTCTTCCTTTATTAGCTTATTTACCTAGTAAGGCAAACAAAATTCAGTTAAAGTATTTATAAAATTATTACAAGACTGGTAAATCTACATTCTTTTCTAATGCTGTATGTTTGTTCCATTACTTTTTTAGAAATGTTAGACTATCCTACGAGTTCCCAAACATCTAGAACTTCAATGGCTTTCAACAGTGCACTGTTTATTTTTGGTCTATTACACAAAACTACTTCTGATTTCTGTAATCATAACATTTAAAGCCATCATTTTCTTAAAGACTGTTAAAGCAGTAACCTGAGGCATTTCTGGTACTTCACTGAAATAGTACACGGTTTACAAAAGAAAGAATATGTTCAGAAAATCCCATCTTTGAACACAACAAGGATGGTGGCCTCAAAAAATAGCACATTAAACTTCAAAAAATGTGTAGGCTATTTTCAGTAAGTAATACCATTTTCATATTTGACACCAACTTTTGAAAATGAACGACACTAAGCAAACCAAACAAGCATCCACATAAAGACTTCTAAAGTTAATCAGAAGATACACTGGTAAGTTATCTGCCAAAATACTCACAAGTACCTTTCCTTCACTCATCTAATGAAGCATTTTAATCCTGTCAACCAGTAAAAAATAGTTGCAAAGAACAAGTTTATATATTTAGCCTTAATGCAAACCTGTGAGGGAGAGCTATGAGCAGCATCAAATTCTTCTTGTTTCCTACAGGCTTCTGCTAGAGCCAGTCTGTGAACAGGATCCCAGAGCTTTTCCTTGCGCTCTTTCTGTAAAATAAAGCAGAGGTTCCTCAATATTTTAAGATATATATGTCAAAGTACAAAGTCTACAAAAATAATTTGAAAATCCTGATTTGTGACAATGGCTAAAAATGTTCCATACAATAGTATAAATAAGAATAAATTGCCACACATTTAAAAAAAAAGAGTTATCAGTAATTTCTATAATTTTTGCCTCAATGGACCACTGAGCCACCTCCTGTTGCTCTGAAAAAAAAAAAAAAAATCACACAAGAAATGGATCATGTAAGTAACGAAAATTAGAGAGAATAGCTCTCAAGTGCTGGTTAGCAGCTTAATGTGTTACCAAATGACTTGCTGTGGTTTTCTAACCAAATTAAGAAACCGAATAGTGGAGTATGACTATAAACCAGAAACAAAAGATAATTCCTTACCTGAATCCTCTCCTTAAGAGCTTTAGGATAGATATCATAGCCATTTTTTATGCCAATGTGATATTTGCCTGAAGGATTTACCCAGTTCGCTGGAATCTACAGAAAAGTGAATTTAGAAATAGGTTAATTAATGGCAATAAAAAAATCTCACAAACAAAAACTCCTAACACTGTGTAAGAGAGCTTAGCAGAACAAACTCGTAAATACTGTAAATTTAATTTCCTGTCTCCATAACAGTAACTACTGCACTGTTTCAACAACATGACATGGCATTTTCAATCCAGTTCTGAAAGAATCAGTACAGTTCATGTGATACTGCCATTCAACATCTTTAAGTACCAATTGCCCTGATAGTCTACTTCTAAAACACAAAGCCCCAGCTTTACTGACTTTACTGGGCAGAGGTCTGTGGAAATAATAGTACTATAAATGAAAAGACACACCCTAACATGTGGGAGTATGGCTGGAAGTCATGCAAACATCTGAATGTCTCATTTCACATCTTGATGCAATTTAAACTCAGTATATCAGGATCCACTAATCCTAGCAATAACAGTAAAAGAACAACAGCTCACTCTTGCAATCATCTTCTGTGCAAAATTAAGAATAAAGCTGACAACACGGAGAGATCCAAAGATGTGATGCCCCCATATCACCTCATCAATCCAACAAGGAAACAAAGAATGTTAGTAACATCAGCAGTTCTGTGTACCTGAGACCTCTACTAGATGGCATTGTGTCCTTTCTGAAAACCCTACACAATTTCTGTCCTATACTCACTGAGAATTCAGTGAGTCTTCAATTAGGTCCTCACAGATTTTTCAGTCTCTAAAACTATTCACCATGAGCTAAACACAATTCCTCTTGCAGTTTATGCAAATGTGGAAAATACTAGCAGTTTTAAAGACACAACTGTGTCTGACATTTTTGAAGAATATTAGCATATTTTCTTTAGCCAGTTCCCAAAGCTGTATCAGATACTGTTTTGAACAAATAATTAATTATCAAGTCCCCCCCAAAAGCACTGTACACACCCTCATTTATTTACAGAAAATATTAGAAATAAAGACATATCAAAAGTATAAGAAACACTAAGCAATCTGCATGAAGATGAACAAGTGCAGCACTAGTTTTATGTAAGATCTGGTTTGCTGGTTCTGGTTGGGCTAGGGTTGATCTTCACAGCAGCTGATTTGAGGCTGTGTTTTGGATTTGTGCTGAACACTCTTAACTCAGGGATGTTTTAGCTGTTACTGGGCAGGGCTTGCACAGAGTCAAGGCTTTTTCTCTCTTCCACGCCAGCAGTGAGCAGGCTGGAGATGCACAAGGATTTGGGAGGTGACACAGCTGGGACAACTGATCCCAACTGACCACAGGGACATCCCATACCACATGGCATAATGGTCGGCATATAAAGCTGGGCAAAGAATGAAGAAGGTGTGCCATTCAGAGTGATAGCATCTATCTTCTCAAGTTGTCATGTGTGGAGCCCAGCCTTCTTGGAGATGGCTGAACACCTGCCTGCCCATGGGAAGTGGTGAATGAATTCCTTGTTTTTCTTTGCTTGCAAGGCTTTTGTTTTACCTATTAAACCATCTTAATCTCAACACACGAGTTTTCGCAATTGCACCCTTCTGATTCTCTTCTCCCCATAGTGCTGGGGGAAAGCTAAGTGAGAAGCTCTATGGTGCCAGCTGGGCTTAAACCACAACATCTGGTTAAAAGGAAGTAAGTTTTGTAAAAAGCAAACAAGCGCTAAACTTGCTGTTAAGCAAGCAACATGTCCAGTGGTGTTTCTGTACCATCAAATACTCACCTTTAAAGCTCTTCCAGAAAGACCAATAATTTCTCCATCTTTAGGTTCTGCAATGGTACATGTAGTTACATCACCACTGCCTGTTGTGTCAATTATATCTATTATCTTCGGTTTCCCATCAGTTGTAATCTGAAAATACGAGCACAGAAAAATTGAAAATGTACTTGATTACCCTTTTTACCACACAAACCACGAAAGTTTCATTGTTAGAAATATCAACTAATTTTCTTAGACACCCAACCTTTAACTGAAGGACAGAAAACTAACTTGAACTCAGATAAATTTTTAAAGAACTAAGACCAACATGTCCATCTTTCTGATTCATACAGATCCACTTATTTCTTATAAGAATTTAGAAGAGAAAAAAGCAAAACCACTGTATCAACAAAGCACAACCAGCCTCAATTTAAAATAAAGCCTAAATTTGCAAAAACCATATTTTGCAAGAACTACTGCTTGTTTTCATATAATTTGCTGCGTTGCTTTTGACCCCTCATTCTGGACAAATTTTATAGTAATGAGTGCACAACTAAGAAAATGAAAGGTGATGAAGTGCAAGCTCTCACAAGCTGGAGTCTCTTAACTGAGCTTAAAGGAACCAAAAAGGAATACAAGTTACTATTACCTTATTTTTCCTGTTTCAAAGATTTTGCTTTGTGTTTAAATCTATCTGAACTGTTAGTACCTATGGCTGTATACACCTAATACTTATATAAGGAGTATTTTTGCCAGGGTGAGGAGAAGAAGAGCTACCTATGAACAGTTTATAAGCATAAATTTAAAGCCTCCTCACATTAAAAGAAAACTGAAATCCTGATGGACTTTAAAGTAGTTGCAGGTAACTAAACATGACAAAAGAAGCTATCTAAGGTTCCTTTCACCTAGAGGAGCCTTCTACACAGTTACCAATAGTACAATTAAGAATTTCTTATTTATTTAACATTTAGCAAAAACACTCAAAGCTACTTTCTTGCATTAACATGCTTCATCTAGTAGCGACTAAACGAGTTTATACAGCACATAAACGATACTTCAGATACAGTAGTATTTGCTTGAATATTAATTCAGAGGGCTGGAGCACCTCTTTTATCAGGACAGGCTGAGAGAGCTGGGGCTCTTCAGCCTGGAGAAAAGAAGGCTCTGGAAAGACCTCCCAGGACCTAAAGGGTGCCTGTAAGAAAGCTGGAAAGGAACTCTTTACAATGGCACAGGCGGTGACAGGACATGGAAGAATGATTTTAAACTAAAGGAGACTAATGGAATAAGTCTAAAGAAGAAATTTTTCACTATGAGAACAGTGAAACACTGGAACAGGTTGCCCAGGTTGCCTCATCCCCCGGAAACATTCAAGGCCAAGTTGGATGTGGCTCTGAGCAATCTGATCTAGTTGGAAGATGTTCCTGCTCACTGCACGGGGTTGGACTAGATGGCATTTTAAGGTCCCTTTCAACCCAAACCATTCTATGATTATGTGAACTGATCATATGTACATATTTTTACAGTTCTACATCAAAGGCTGATTTAAAAAAAAAAAAAATCTTAAAAAAAAAAAAAATCTTCCTAGTATTTCCTATACATTAGCTACACTGAAAGTGAAAAAAGTTTCACACTCAGAAAAGCAGCAATATTTGCTGTTTTCTACCTTTTAAATATTAGGTATTGTTGTCTTTATTCTCTGTTAATAGCTTTGATGTTAAACATAACATATGGAAGGTAGTTTTGTTCCAATAATGCTCTGGAATGGTGAATCCACCTACTGGAAGTTGACAACACATTCAAACTGTTTCATAAAAGTCACTGTGATGCTGCCAAAAGGACAAGAGTCAGGCTCTTATCACATCTCAACAAACAAGGATAGATACTTCCATGGTCTCAAATTCTCATTGCTTAAAAAAAACAAGCAATAAACAAAACCCAAGCAAAACCCACACAACCCAAAAAAGAAACTCCCAAAAACTCAACATCAAAGAAACAATCCAGACAAATAACAAGCAACATCCCCAGTGAAAACAGGCTTAAACAGATTTAAAAAAACCAAAAACCCAATAAACAACCCAACCCCAAATATTCCAAACCCATAGCAACCATAAAAAGAGCATCAATTTCATTTCCCAGAAGGTAACAAATACTGCTTTTGAAGAGGTTTGCTAGGGAAGAACTTTCATTACAGAAACCAACAGTGATACTCTGTTCATAGAAATTGAAGTTCACTGAAGAATATCTTTAGAACATGTTAACATGTCACACAGTAGTGAAAATTTACTTGGGGAACAGTTTGGAGGCACTAACATATATAATTCTTGAGTGCTTGTAATTAATGTCTTCAATGGTGACCTCAGGAGCTGCTCTAATACTAAAGAGACTGCAAGCCAAACCTGAGATTAGCAGCACTGGACATTTTTCAGTATGCCTCTACTCAAAGTGAACTATTCAGCGATCAAAGTACAAGAAACCAAGAATGAAAATGTAATCCAAGGCGACTTGTTTGAAGGAGAGAAGTTATATAGCAACAGGTGGCCAGAACACAGATTTATGCTGCAGCAAGTTTGTGTAGTTTCAGAAGTTGTTCCCTAGCCAGAAAGACAAGGTTCAACTCCTACACTCTACAGGTCTTTGCCTCCTAGCTGAAAGCCAGCAGGTCAGCACATGCACGTGAGTTTGTACTGTCAGAACCACCAAATCAGAGTCTTTCAGTCAGACACAAGAAACTCAGAATTTCAGCTGGTCCAAGGTTCAATTCCTAAGAGCAGAAATCCAGACAGGCTCACAGCAATTTAGAGCAGTAACCGATATGGTGGCTCCCGATGCCATGAACACTGTTCGGCGCACTGCCCACCAGCAGCAACGCCAGAGTGAAACTCAAGAGTTCAGCTCAGTTTTCCTTTGCAAATCTTATAATTCTGAGTTGAAAATGAAAACAAAAAATAACCAAGGGAACTTGATTGATTCCCTTATGTGAACAGAAGAGTTCTGGAGTAATTAATTGATTACAGTCAGAGGGTTCATTTTGGTAGCTTTTGCATTAAAATAAAAAAAAAAGAACTTTTATACATACATTGTATTTAGAAAAATACCCCAAATCCTACCTTAATTATCATGGCTTGTCTATAGGCATTTGAAAAACAAAATAGTGGTTTAAAACTGGAAATTGCTTTGTTATTTATACATTTCTGTTTGAAGTCTGAAAATTCTGCGTTAGTCCTGACTTTGCAGAACAGATAAATTAGTGAACTGAGAACACTGAAATTAATCTATGTGCATAATCCTGGCACCTGATCAGTTATAACCGAAGTAGAGAAGCACCAGTATCTATGACAATCCCAATGAAAAAGGGAAAGTCAGATGCATTTGAGCTTATTTTTGCCAGTCCATACAATTACTGACTCCAACTGACAGCTACTGCAGCAACAAGAGATGAACAAGTTCCAAGCAATTTGTTTTAACTCAGTGCTGAAAAGCAAGTAAAACCAAACTAGATGCTACTGCTAAAAAAGTGTCACATAAAAGTACCACTTAATGTTAGTAAGTAATAATTCCAAAGGCCACTTCATAAAATAAATAAATTCGCAAGAAGTGAAATGAACTGACTTATGTATCATTAAACATAAGAAGCCACAACAGGAACAGGGAAAGGACAGGGTGGGGTTGAACAAAACTATACATATACAATCACAACACTCCACTAAACACACCTTATCTGCCCACCTGAAATTTCATCAGTCACTGTGCCTTAATGAAGAATTACACACCACAACTTGGCAGACAACAATACGAAATATATTCTACCAAGAAGACTGAAAAGGGAAAAAACTCATATGAAAGAAGCAGACAAACTAAACTTTACAGTTGGAGTCCACAGGTGGAAAAGCAAAGTAAGACAAGGTGAAAGGAATTTCCTAGAGGGAACTGACTACAAAAGATTCATAAAGAAAAGGAAAATAGGTAGAAGCTAGATTAACATTTTATGTGTCAAAGAAAGCCAACCAACAGGAAAAAGACTTAAGGTTTGTTAAGCTTGACAACTATTCCCTCTATAGCAGCAAGAATCCAGGGAAGAAAATAAACATAATGGTATTTCCCTATTAAACTCTGTCCCCAAATCTTCCTGTCCCTCAGAAAGGGAACAAAAATTGCTTTCAGTGTTTACAAATCAAGCCACAGAATCAAAAAGCAATGGAACCCTACCCAGGAATGAAACACTAGGGAGCAGCAAAGAAATGAGCTGTTTTGTTTTGACTATGAACTCCACTATATTCAAAACAGGGCAGCTCATTCCCCTTGTAATAATTATTGTCATTAACCTGAACTCAAAGTTGTATTACCTATTACCCTAGCTACACATAATGTCTCCTCTTCTCTCTCAGCAGCTGGTTCAACTCTCATTGATCTAACTCTATGCCAGGCCAAGAACTAACAATAACACTGACAGTAAGAAAAAGCAGCAGCAGCAGCAAAGACAGAGGTGTAAAAAAAAAAAAAATCCCCAAAATTGGCCCAAGGTTAGAAACTACTTGCAGTACAGCTCTGCTGTGTCACTGCCTGTGCCTACAACACTGATTCATTGCACGGAGGCAAAAAGTAAACTGCCAAAGACTCCAGAGAGTGAGGGCATTCTCCTGTTGAAGAAACACCAACAAAGCTATTCTAGACTGTGTGCTGCCTATGCCTCCTTTCTAACTCCCTGTGCAATAAGTCTCCCCAGACTGTAGAGCAAGGGGCTTTAGTCAAGTCTGTTAAGTGGGCAGTGTGGAAAGATCACACAACTTTTTCACGTGTTTTTTCTACCAAATCTGCAAACTTACTCTCACCCACTGCAACATGAATTCCACACCCCACCCTCCAAATCTTTTACTTCTTTTACAAATCTTTTACCACACTACCTGAAGTTTTATCCTGTGCATAGAGAAAATAAATTGGAGAAAACTGATCTGGTCAACACTGAGATCACAATGGTTCATAAATAACCCTTATGAGCTTTGGGTTACCTGCTTCCCAAAGCTTCCCCCTACTGCTCATAAATTCATATTGGGGTTCTGCTGTTGTTGTTGGCCACTCCTCATTCATAACCTCTAGACTAATCTTGGGGTTTTTTGCTTTTATATATGAAACTTCAGAACTATGTGTATCATCCAATTTATATTCACATCTTACTAACGGCTACCTTCTGCTCTGCCCATGGTATTATCTTGCTTGCTTTTTGGCTAGCTTTCATTAAGCTTTCCAATTACTATTCCACTTACCCACAACTTCTTGCCAAAAGCATCAGCTTTATTTCAGCTTAAATCAATCAAAGCTACAGCTGTCCAGCCCTTCTTTCCACCCGACATGCCCTCTTAACTCATCTTTTTGTTTAACTAAATCCCATAAGAAGTCATTTCAGAACACAGAACTAAGACCTGCTAGGATCAAGTCCCTGACCGAGGTCAGTTAGGAGTAAAAGTTACACCAAAGAAAAGGCAGAAACCAAGAAAAGCCCTGCTTAGTCAAAACAAAACAAATGATTCAGCATCCAAGTGAGTTGCATACAACTCCTAACCATTCTTTCACGGACTCTTCTGCCAGCACTCAGAGAAAACATGTTGACAAGAAATCAAAAGCAGCAGTGACACAAAAGGCAGCATGCAAACTTACACGATAAAGAAATGTTAAGAGACAGGGGTTACAAGAAATAAGTACTGAGAAATGTTCAAATTGACATCACACAGAGAAATTTACAAAATTTTGGTGGAGATACAAAGCTGGCAGATCCAAAACAAAGCTGGCAGAATCCAATTTGATACAGACTGTTATTGCAATACAACGCACGAAAAATACACTGAGAAAGATGGGTATGCAAATCGTGCCAGATATATACTTTTCATGTAAAAGACCTAAGCGGCTGTGTGTAGCCTCGAGCTACCTACTGCCCAAGCAACGCTAAGGTTTAACAAAAACACAAAGCGTTCATTTATAATGAGCTCTGCGTGCGAGAAGGCAGCCCAAGAGATTTAAGGGCCATAACACGCCTGCGGATGGCTTAGGGAGGAGGATCCTCGCAGCAGCACCCGGAGTGACCGGAGCGGAGCCCCTGGCTACGGCATCTCCCCGCCCTCCCGCACCGAGCCCCGCTCACGCGTGCTGGGCGGGAACCGCGAGCGAACACACCGCCGCGACTCCCCGGGCCAGGGACAGTCCCCAGCACAGGGACAGTCCCCGGGACAGACCTCCGCGGCCTCCCCTGCTGTCGCCACCACAGCCTCTGGCCGACCAGACGCCACGGCCACCCCCGTACTCGTGCTCGTCCCCCCGGGTTGGCCCTCGCGGGCCGCCGCCGTGACCCAGGGCCGCCGCCGCCCCGCTATACCTGCATGCCCGGCGCCCCGGGGTCCACGCCGGTGTCCAGCACGGCCAGCAGCACCCCCCGCCCGTCGAAGTCGGGGAAGCGGGCGAGGAAGGCGGCGGCGCCGGTCTCCTTCTTGGGCAGGAGCCCGTGGAACGGGAACGGCTCCTCGGCAGCAGCCGCCATGGCGCGAGACCGGGGCGCGGGGCCGGCGGCGGCGGGGCGAAAAGAGAGGCTGAGAGGCCACGGCAGCGAGGCGCATGCGCGGTGCCTCCCCACCGGCCCGTGGGGGACGCGCACCCCCTCGCGGCCCGCGGCGCGAGGGGCGCCGGAGCCGAACTGACCAATACGGCACCGAGGCGGGCGGGGCCTGCCGTGGAGGCAGCCAATCGCGGGAGGGACGTGCTGCACGCGCCGGGGCTGTGGCGGCCACGTACGGCAGCGGCGGGAGCCGAGGGCACCTTCCAGCTCCGCTTCCCGCGGGCGGGGCCGCTCC
The DNA here is from genome assembly GCF_008360975.1 of Lichenostomus cassidix. Lineage (NCBI taxonomy): Eukaryota > Metazoa > Chordata > Aves > Passeriformes > Meliphagidae > Lichenostomus > Lichenostomus cassidix. The sequence goes on from NC_139479.1 coordinate 37,190,297, forward strand.
CGCCTCAGGGCCGCTCCCGCCCCGGGGCTCCCGGCCGGCTGCGGGCCCTGGACGCGGCAGTGCGGGGGTGCGCGGGGTCCTCTGAATTGGAAACACAATCACTTAGGTTGGAAAAGACTGCCGAGATTATCAAGTGTAACCTATGACCGAACGCCACCGTGTCAACCAGACCATGGCACTGAGTGCCAAGTCCAGCCTTTGCTTAAACACCCGCAGGGACGGTGACTGCACCACCTCCCTGGGCAGCCTACTCCACTATCTAATCGTGCTTTCTGTGACGAATGTCTTCCGGATGTCCAGCCTGAGCCTCCTCTGGCACGCATCTTGAGGCCGTTTTCTCTCCTATCGCTGTTTGCCTGGGAGCACGGGCCAGCCTCCACCTGGTACAGCCCCCTGTCAGGTGCTTGCAGCGCGCACTAAGGTCACCCCTGAGCCTCCTGTACTAAATTAACTGATGTGCAAACCTTTACTTAATGAATTTTTTTTTCCTTATTCTGCTGATTCATTGTTCAGGATAAATAGGTCCCGCAGTAGCAGTGCCAGTGCAACTGCTTAGCAGAGAGGAGAAGAAAAACCAAACCAAACAAACCTAGAACAAAACAAAAAAGCTCCAAACAAACAAGCCCGAAAACCCCAAACAAAACAAACAAACAAAGAAAACCCCAAACCCAAAAGACTACCTAAAAGGAGAACAACAGAACCCAACCCAAGCCAAAATGACTACCTAAAGGCCATGGAGAACTCAAAATAATTTCTTTTGTGAATTTTTTAAGGGAAAAATCTCAACTTTGAACAGAGGTATTTTTCTAGCTTTTACTCTCACACACAAACTTGCAAAAAATCCTGAACTGTGGAATATCTGAAAACATACAGAATGTCTTTTGACAAGATGTCTTGTTTGTAGTGTCTGACATGTGGCTCTTCAGCCATTTTGGCTGGTAATAAGCGTAAACCTGGTTGATTTCTGGGGGATCACTTTGCTTTCTTCAGGCAAGTTTCTGTTTAGAGTCACCTTGAGGGACAAAGGTGAATTAACATGTTCACTGTATAGCAAAGGGGATTTTGACTCTTGAGAATTTTTCTGTTTGTGTATTTTTTGTTTTGTGGGTCTGATGAGATTATCATGGAATGTTTGTCAGACATTAATATTCATTGAAATAGAGCTGGCACTTGTTCTTTCTCTAGCAGAAGTGGGAGAGGGTTGCTAGCAAATCGTAGTCCTGCATTTATTTTTCCCATTTTCTGAGCTACCATCATCATTGCCTTCCAGTTTACTATTGGCTTTAGAGATCCACGTGATTTTTATGCAAGTACTAAAATAAACCTGAAGAGCACTGCCTTAAAAATACACATTATTAAAAAAAAAAAAAAAGCCAAAGCTGTACCATATGAACGTAGTGTGTAACACAATCTGTTTCCCACTTTGGTTTTCAATCATAAATCAGAATTTTACATTTTGATGTCTGAAGACCATGTGCTTGACATTCTTAGAATGCTGATGGCATTTGACAGCCATAATCAGATATTTTTTTTAAATTATGTAAAACTTTGACTGATCTTACCACAGTGCAGAGAATTATTCTGACAGGATGGTTGCTCACTTGTTTAATACCTATTTGACTGCCCACTTGAGTTTAGTTTTTCTTCTGTGTATCATTGCTAGTGCATCTCAATGGGAGAAGCTTGTATTTCTGGCAGCATGTTGAAACCAACACACGTCTCATATCCTGTTCCTAGGATACTTTGAGACATTAAACTACAACAAATTCTCAAAATATTTCACATCCCATTCAAGGAAAAAGATGTATGTTATAGTTTGGAAACATTTATTACTAATCCTGAGAATTTCTGCCCTGTTCTGTTGCCTTGGTTTCAAAGTTATACCAAAAACAACTCATCTAATTAGCAGGAACATACTGTTCAGGTATGTATAAATTATGTGCACTGCCAAGTAGCAGGGCAGGTTCTGCAGGAAAACCCAGGATTTAAGGAAGGTGTGCCAATCACCTTTTAACAGTCTTGAAAGTTTTGCCGTGAAAAGAAAAAACCTAATTTCAGTGACAATCTTTAAAATGTAATTGTTTTGTTAATTGTATGAGTACAAATGCAGTGTTTGGACATGAGCTTAAGCCTAAAAGTGTGCATCTTATTGAGACTCTACAGATCCTGAGCATACTGAGAATTTTTCAATTTTAAAAGTAATCTTGAGCTTTTCAGATTTCTTATGCGTTGTGTGCTAGGTTAATGGTTGGACTAACACTCCCAAGTCCTCCACTAAAACATGTCCTTAAGCACTACATCTACATCTATTCAAATACTTCCTGGGATGGTGACTAAACCACTTCCATGGGCAGCCTCTTTCAGATTCAGAAAGACTTTTTGGCAGGACCTATAGCAATAGGGCAAGTAAAAGAGAGTAAATTCAGACTAGATATAATGAAAATTTTGTTTTACAGTGAGGGTGGGGAAACACTGGAACAAGTTGCCTAGAGAGGTGGTGCATACCTGACCCTTGGAAACACTGATGGTCAGATTGGATGGGGCTCTGAGCAATCTGATCTAGTTGAAGATGTCCCTGCTCATTGCAGGGGGTTGGGCTAGATGACCTTTCAAGGTCCCTTCCAACCCAAACCATTCTATGATTCTATCAACATCGGAATGTCTCCAGTTAGCTAGATTTGCATGGGCATGTGGTGCTCCACACAGATTCTGCTCTGAGTACTCCCAGAATGGATGTGCTTCTAGGTCTGTGTCTGAGACCTGGCAAAACTGTCCGGTCTTGACAGCCCTGAGTGATTCCCGCATTGCTCACGTGTCAGACCCTTCAGGATGTGGAGCCGGCCAGCAATCATCTTTGATTTCATGGGCAGCCTAATGCACTGCGGATGAGAAGGCTGAGGACATTTGTTGCATCTTCCACCTTATGTTACACCCAGAAGTTCCATGCTGGGCTTCAAATCTCTTTTCTGTCTGAGCATGCATCTTTCTGCAAACTAAATTCTCTAGCTGCTGCAGGGTTCTCTCTGAGTCAGGTGGTTCTGTTTTGCATGGAAACATCAGAAGGTGAACCCGAAAAAACATGACCTAATATCTTTCCAGTACAGGCATTGACATGAACGTAGTACTGGGCTGTTCATTCTTTCTCTAATTAATATGAAATTATTCTATTCAAAGTGTCAATTGGAGTTGCGCATGAATTCTTTAAATTTCAGTAGCAGGCAATTACTTTAGTTGCTGTGTTTCAGATTTCACCCACTCCTTCTTTCAACCCTGCCTCAGTTACAATATGTGGAGAGGAGGAATCATCCTACCAGTTAGACTATGAGAGGATGTGTTTGATGAAATTGCATTGGGCAGGGCGGCACTTCAGTGTTCTCAGTGAGTTCATTAATTACCAAGGTGCTAAGTAGAGACTCGTCTCCCTTTATGAGAGAGGCCTGGCTTCAGGGAATAATGGGGATAGATGATCCATGAATGAGCTGGATGTCAAGATGTGACTTAATTCCTGCCGTTGCCTTCTGTCTCCCTTCCTTTCACATTGACTCTTGTTATTCCCATGTAAGCATGAAAGAACAACAATCTTCCAGAAGAAACAGTTTCCCACTCCCTCCCAGCCTGATTCTTGGCCATTCACTCTCATTCTTCTGCTTCCACTGTCAATTGTGCTGGTGTGGCTTTGTGATGGAACTGATAAAGGAATAAATATGTCTGAAAACTATCCCACATAAGTAGTTGGGAGCTGATATGTGAGACAGGTTCCTGTACCACCACTTCCATGCTTGTGCTGGTGCAGAGTGGAGATGATCCAGCACAGTACTCCACAGTTAAACAGACCATGGGACTAAGGCACTGCATGAGGGAACTTGGCCACTGCATGTGGCCCACAGCACACTCTGTCAGGGAAGCTGGATTTACAGGATTTGGGGTTTGTTTTCCAGGTCCTCTATTGAGACTTCTACAAAGTGCCTGAATAGCCATGAGCCTGTGTAAGTTTTTTTGTGTATATCTATTTAATAAGGATTTTCAGAGAAAGCTCTATCCCAGTTATTTTTTCTTTGTTTACTAGCAAATAGTTCAGCATTGACAAGGATATCAAATCCACAGAGTGAACAGTTTGACATTCTTTCTTTACAGAGAGGAAAACATTTACTAATCTTTTAGTTTTCATAACTAATCTTCCTTAATGGACAATGTATCTTCAGCTTTGTCTTCAGGAAGTTAGTTACTTGGTTGGATCAATTTGCCATGTTGTTCACTTGATAAATATAAAATAAGAAGATAATTTCATACATGTAAAATGATGAGATCATTAGTGAACAACAGCTGGCATTACTCTCCAACGCAATCATATTTCAAATATGTCTCAGAGTTACCAGAATGAATTCATGTTGTTCTTTGTCACAGACTCTTGGGGCCCAGCTAATGGTTTTAGGGTGTATTTTCTTTTACAAACTTCTTTGAAATTGTCTGAAATTATATCCATATGGAGAGCTGTTCATATACTGCTTTAAACACTTTCTCAATAATGCTGCTCAAAGAAATTGCTAGTCCTGAAAATTCAAGAAGATAGGGTTCACTTAGCACTGGCCTCAGCAAAAAACTGCAGCTGCAGTTTAGTACCAGTTGAGCCTCCAATATTTAGTGGTCTTCTGTGGCAAGGTTGTTAGTAGGGTTGCTTTTTAAAAAGATATTTCTGTGGGAACAGAGGCACTTCTTTAACTATGCTGCAGAAATGAGCAAAGAAATTACTGACTATAAATACATACTTGTTATTTTGAGAGCTGAACATGCATATCCATTTTGCATGTTTCTCTGAAGCTTAAAACAGAGTTCAGTCTTTTTCCCAGACTTGGCCTTATATAACTTGCAGAGATTTGTGATAGAAATACAAAGATTAGGAGAATGAATTACGGATGGAATTGTATATACATACAAATGCACCAAAAGAAACAGTATCAAACAAAGGTTAAAGAACATCATGTACTGATAACCAAGGACACAGTTAACGTCAGTCCAAGGGGTGAACACCAAGGAATCCATTGTTTACAGCAAGACCAGAAGGCCCAAGTTCTCATGGGGCCACAGCATGACGATGCTTAGGTAGAAGACTTGAACTGTGCTAACAGGATGACAGCAAGGTTGCAGCCACAGAGATGCCCAAATGAGGATGCACTGTCCATGGGTATCAATCTTACAAAAAGTTTATGGAGGAATCTTTAGACAAGATTCTGAAGCATAAGTTTATGCCATAGTGATTAACTCACAAAGTGAATTAAACCTATGTCTAAACCCAGCAAGAGGAATCTGAGGTTTAATTAGAAGTTGATAGCTGACATCCCCTGTCCCTGTGTCATGTATAAGTGAAATTAACCACACCACTGGGACACACACATCTTGGTGCAAGTGAACATGAGAATGCAGAACAATATATGAGATAATGAATATAAATGATCAAAATTTGCTGTGTTTAATATAGCTATCTTCTTCTTCCTCCAGGTGTTTTCACACTGATTTTTGTTGTTTTAAGTTTTTGCAGTGTCAAGAATGCTGTACTAATAGGGTGATTGCCAAAGCAGTTGGTATTGCAAGTGCTATTCTGTTACATAAAAGTCACTTTGAAGTTTTTAAGCTTTTAATTAGTTGAATTTTGCAAGACACCACAACTTTGTTTCTTTTTAAATTTATGAAATACAAATACACTTGTGCTGACAACGCTATGTCATTGTTTAACCCCAGCTGACAGCTAAGCCATAAGCAGAAACTCAGTCATTCCCCACTGCTGAGGTAGGGGAAAGAATCAGAAGGATAAAACTGAGAAAACTGGTGGGTTGAGATAAAGACTGTTTAATAGGTAAAGCAAAAGCCATGCACACAAACAAAGCAGAACAAGGCATTCATTCACCACTTCCTATGGGCAAGCAGGTGTTCAGCCATCTCCAGGAAAGGCAGGCATCGCACATAACAAGGACTTGGGAAAACAAACATCACTCCTAATGTTGTCCCCTTCCTCCTTCTTATGGCTTTGTATGCTGAGCATGACACCAGGCAATATGGGATATCCCTGTGGTCAGTTGGGATCAGCTGTCCTGGCTGTATTTCCTCTCATCTTCTTGTGCACCCCCAGCCTGCTTGCTGGCAGGGTGAGAGGCAGAAAAGGCCTTCTCAAATCACAGATTCGTCACAGACAGGAATCTCCTGAATTGGAAGGAATCCACAAGTATCATCAAGTCGAACTTCTGACGCTGCACAAGACACCCCCCCAAAAAAGGCTTGACTCAGTGTAACCACTGCTCAGCAGTAACTAATATATCCTTGTGTTATCAACACTCTGTTCAGCACAAATCCAAAATACAGCCCCATGGCAGCTACTAGAAAGAAAATTAACTGTACCCTGGCCAAAACCACACTTTTACAAATTTGAGTACAACAATTAATGCTTATTTATGATGGAATAGGAATCCTTACGAGCTGTTTCTGAAGATTTCCTACATATTTTTAAACTCTAAAGCCCCCCCTAAGAAAGGCTGAAAAATGCATCATGTATCTGCATAAATGTATGAAATATTTACATATTCCCTATAATGGAACTCAGGAGCTTTTGTTTGAGAAATGCTTTATACATTTGGAAGTAAATATAGGAGACATTTGAAATTATGTTTTCTTAGTCAGAAAATACTCAATATGGCAACTAGGAATATTTCCAGATTTTTCTGTAAGCACTTTTACCATATTTTTCAGCAATGTTTTGGGGTTTTTTTTCAGTTGGTGAGCCTGCACTGAAATGGAGACATCATCTGAGATTTAAAGTTCTAGTTCTTATCTCTTAGGCATAAATTTGAACCTCAAGAATCTTTCTTTGGCTTACTCAAATAGGAAATGGGCAGCAGCTATTGGATTTCAGTAGTCAGGATTAAGGAATGTGCTTTAAGGACCAGCATACCCTGAAATAAAAAAAAAAAAAAAATCTGTGTCAATGTGGCAAGTAATATCCCTAATTTTTTTTTAATGGATACTTGAACACATTACTAGCCTTCGGTGGGATATTGCTATTTCTCTTCAGGGTCATAGGGACAATTATGTGACAGCCTGGACTGACAAGAGAAAAGCAAGCAAATAAAAAAATTACAAGGTCCTGTTCCGGGTGTGGCCTTTTGTTTTCTGTTTTCCAGTGAGAGACAAAGAACAGAATAACTTATGCTATTCTTAACTTTTAGGGTATTGTTGTCTTTCTCCAGTGTGTTATATGCAAGTAAAAGGTTTTCTATTGACGTCCCCTACAAGCACCCTCTCTGGGCTAACTGTATATGGCATATGAATCTTTAACATAATTTCTTGGGCAGCACAAGGCTAAAAGAATATATAGAATTTACGGAAAGCATTTCACTAAAGAAGTCTTGAATGACACTTGGAGCTATTATTATTGGTTTGAGCTTAGATACTTAAACTATTTTTTGGGGGGTTGTTTTTCTTAAGTTGTTTTCCAATTCCATTTTTTTGTCACTCTTCATTTTTCCCAGAAAAACAAAGATGTGGCTAAACAGAAATTTCAAAGAAATTCATAGATCCACTAGTGGAGTTTTGCTAAAAGGAAAACCATGGGGAATCTCCTGGAAAGTTTTTGACTGCTTCCAGGAAGAAGAAGTGCAGAGCTCCTTGCAGGAGATAATAAGGACACTGGACTCCTCAGAGCCATTTCCTAGGTTATTTACCTAATAATTGCAGGCTATATTTCAGAACTTGAGAGGGGCTGATGGCTCCATCTGATCCAACATAATTTCCCAGTAAAGCCCATTAGCAAACACCAAGGGAAGAATAAGATCTGTCAGACATAAATATTTGTGAATAATCTCGAACTACTTTCAGCTCAGGGGACTTCTGAACCTGACAGGACTTGTCTATTTAGTAACCTAACATGGATCTGTCTTCTAAATATGTATGTAATCAAGTCTGTGACTTGAAATGCAATGTTGACAGTGGTGAGGTGACAGCTATCTAGTATGTGCTTTTAATTTGTATCTGATTAAAAAGATATGAATAACTCTAATGCTAAATGTTTCAGACTGCAATCTCTTAAACAACATAGTAATCTGGATATTTAATGGCTGGATGTGCTTCTGTTTTGCAAAACATAAAAATAACACCCCTCAGTCATTGCTTTTGAGTAATGTCAGGAATTGGATATTTCTTAAAGTTCTCCTCTTGAGGGCAGCAAACATTCAGAACTAAAGGTCGTTCATGCTTCTTAATGGTGTGATAAAGAATATCCTAGATTTGAAATATAACAGAGTTAGCTTGTCCCTTGCCCCTCATGGTTTAGAGTAAGCTTCATTTACAGCCCTACAATTCTTGTACTAAAGGACAAGGCCTGAAAGCTTAAGTGAAAAGCACAGCGTATGAAATCAAGGCTTCACCTTGTAAACCAACTGAGAAAAGAGTAACCAAGAAGGAGAAACATATAGAATCATAGAATCATCAAGGTTGGAAGAGACCTTTAAGATCATCAAGTCCAACTGTCAACCTATCACTGCCATCCCTAAGATCCAGCCTAAGTTCTCTGTTAAATCAGATCAGCCCTTTTCTCCAATGACTTATCTTTCCATACATGGGGACTATCTGCTCCTGAATATTAAACAATTCCTTGTAAAATTATATCCAGCCTTCCTGAACTCTTTTGCCCAAAAGGCAGTACTCCCAAAAGACTCTGTCAAACAATGTCCTAACCAGGGCAAAGTCTGCCTGCTGGATATCCAAAGTGGAAGTTTCGCTGGTTCCCCTCCTTATTTCCCCCAGTATAGAAAACACTAACATTTCATGGTCATTATGCCCAAGATGCACACTGACCACCACACCACCCACTAGTCCTTCCTTGTTCAGAAACAAAGGTCTAGCAGAGCTCCTCCTCTGGTAGGCTCATTCACCAGTTGTCTTGGGAATTTGTCTCACACACTCCAGGTACCTCTTAGAGCTGCTTCCTTTCTGCTGTTTTGTATTTCCAGTAGAGATCTGGCAGATGTGCAAGTCACCCACAAGTATCAGGGCTGGCAATCGTGAGACTTCTGCCAGCTTCTTGTAGAATGCTTCATCAGCCTGTTCATTCTGGTTGGGTGGTCTATAACAGACTACCCCCATGACATATGCCCTGCTGAACTTCTCCCATGATCTTTACCTAGAGGCACTCAGCCTTGTCATCTTCATCATTACCCATTTCAATACAATCAAAGTACTCTGTAATGGACAGTAATGTACAGTAAGACACTCTGTAATGTACTCCTCTTTAGCTTCACCTGCCTCTTCTGAAAAGCTTATAGCTATTCAACAGTCATTGTCTTAAAGTTTAAAATGAGCTTTTTAAAAATGGCTTTGTAGTAACGATGCTCAATTAAAGTCTGTGTGAGAAGCTCAGGTGCCTTAGACATCTCTGATGATTCATGAGCATATTCACACATGCCCAGCCAAGAAGAATGACACCTGTGGCTATGTTCTGTCTACTGTGTCTTAGTCATGGAAGTAGTGCAATATCTCCAAACAAAGAAAAGGAAACAACTGCGAACCAGATAGCAAGAACTACTAGCATATGTGCTGGGTCTGCCTATTTATTGCTTGTATGTCTCCCATGTGACTTCATTCAGTGAGGTTTCATGCTGCAAAACAAGTAAATGAAAATTATTGCAGCAGTCAGTAGGCCTGTGACAGGCTTCAGGAAGTATTTCTGCACCTCAGTGCAACAATTGTCACGGTTACTTGTAGCAATGTGGTTCTTTAGGATTCCATGTGGCTTCCTTTGTTCCCCTGCCCTGTATGCTATTGGTTCATTTTGAAATATGCATGTTGCTGTAGCTGAAACCTATTGGTGTGTACCCCTTGCCAGTCTTGCCTTCCTCCTTCCTGGACTGGCTCTGAGAGAGCCAGCCCCGCCCCCTTCCTTTCCCTTATAAGCCAATGTCTGCGTCAGCTTGAGGTCTCATCTCTGAGCTGGCAGCCCCTATCCCATCCTTGCTTTCCTCTCGCCCTCCTTTCCCTGCAACCCTCCTCCCTTACCCCAAATAAACCTCCCTGGCAGAACAGAGATGGGTCCAGTTCGTTCCTTCATCTCACAGCATTTCCTGCAGAATTTCTGTGGCTCCAAGATTCAGGCCACGCTGAGAGCACCCCGGGAGTTGCTCACCCCGAACCCGGTGGAGATAAGCAGTCCAGGGACCTAATTTCAGGGGGCTGCCGGCTCCTGCCACCCTCCGTCAGCCTGCCACATCAGTTACTGGTGCTGGTCAATATGCTGCACCAATGTCATTGTGCAAACTCCATTGTCATTAGCAAATTCAATGCAAATGTAAAGAAACAGTATTTCTTTCCTCATTCATTAATTAAAAGAACAAGTTTGAAGTAGTGCTATATTTGCTACTGAAAATAACTATGACTTCTGTGTAGTCTTTGGACAAAGCTAGATAAAAGATTAAATTAGACAAGTGTAAGTGTAACCTTTAATACTAGCAATGCTATAAATGCACATTGAAACGTCTCATTTTACCATTGCCTAGATTTTATTAATAGAAACTTAGTTTTTCAGGATTTTTCTCTTTGCTTTTGACCCAGAAAGTATGCCTGACCCAGGAATGACCTGCTTCCCTTGAATTTACTTCAGGTACTAGAAAACATAATGCCTTCAAACTTGGAGAGTGGTGCAGAGATCCTGGGAACTATGGAAGGAGTTTGATTGTCCTCTGCTTGTTCTTCGGCTTACTTCCAGCTCCCAGGAGAGTTGGATACCATCCTATCTGTGGTGTGGTACATCTGGTTTGTACCAAATCACACTCTCAAGGAGTACTTACTCGTAATCTTGTGGCAAGAATATATATTCCATGTGCATTATCCAAATTCAATACCTCAAATCCCCAAGTTGTTTACATATATATGAATTCTTCACCCATGTTGAATGTTTAGTTTAATGAAATGTTTTATGTGTCTGCTTACTGTAATATATGGCAAGCCTCTGCTTTCAAGGATATAAAAACCTCAAATCTTTGATTGTTTTGGCTATTCTACTATTTTACATGTTATATTTGACTAGATTAATAAATGGCATTATACCATGCCAAAATCAAAATGTTTTCTGTACCCATATGAGTATCATTAAGTGCTTTCTCATTTTTTCCTCCCTACCTCCATTAGTGGGAGGTAAGCATTTTTTCCTCTAACATAACTCAGAATTATTAAGTATTGATTTTTGCATAGATATATGTGTGCCTTTCTTATATGGGTATTTCATATTTTATTAATATGCATACAATGTAAACAGAAAATAATAGCATTTGATACTCAATATAAGAAATGTATCTCAGATTAGCCATTCAATGTCTATAGAAATAATTAACTTTATGGCCACTAGATGATACTATTGCTCTATGTATACATGACTGAAGTATAATTTACTGCTCTAGGTAGTAGTCCCCTAAAAAAACAGCTGTGGGATAACTCTATAGCTTCCTAGTGGTGTGTCCTTAATGCTGTACATTGAATATTCAGCGTTTCTCTTAAAAATTACACCTTAAAATTTGTAAAGCAATGAAAATAAATTATTTCATTATTTTGAAGTCTTAACCATTAGATCTCTATATTAGAAGAGAAACACTATTTCTAGAAAAATAGAAAAAGTAAATTAGTAGATTTTTGCCTGGAAGATCTGTTATATTTTTTTCATTCCTTGGTTTAATTAGATGCTCAATATATTTTATGGTTCATACAGAACTGAAGATTGGAAAACATGTCTCTGCACATGCTAATTTGTTTCCTCTGACTCCAAAATAACCCTCAGGGCTAATTAACAGTACATTCAATAATTTTTAATTTTTTTTTCCACATCACACCAATGAGGTGCCTATTTGTCCTGCTCATTTATCTTCTATTTATCTTCTGTTTATCTATTCATCTTCTATTTATCCCTGCCCATGAATTAGTGAGGAACACATATATGGTCAGCAAAGTGGAATCACAAAGTGAAATTGCAAATCATTGTGAGGTAAAAAATAGTTCAGAATGGGACTCCAAAACTTCAGAATCCTCAAAAATAAAGGATCTACTTTCCATGAGCTTTAAGACAGTGTGAGAAATGGGCATTACATGTTGATTTTTAAGTCAGTGAACACAGTCCACAGATTTTAAATATTTTTTGTTATTGTCTTCTATCCTCCTACCACACATCACATTGTATAGTCTGACTCCCATCGCCTCAAGCTTCCTATAGGTACTGGGGTAACTGTGCAGGGTTCCCAAAGCCATCTGTGCCTCAGGCTGGACAAGCTTCCTGCCCCAGGGACACTGCTCCAGCCCTGACCATCACTGAACTTGCTGAAGTTTATTGATGTCTTTCCTGTGTTTGGGAACAGTATCTAGATGAAGCCGGTGAGTGCTGAGCAGAAGGGGATAACCAATGCCTCCCTGATCTCCTGGCTGTGCTCCAGGGATGCAGCCCCATATGCCTTTGGCAGTCTCTGTTGCCAGGGGATGCTGGTTCAAGTAATTGGTTGGAATAAGAAACACAGCACAGGAATAAGTTCTCAGCTGTTTAGATACAAGGAATTTGTAAGTGAGTTGTGCATGGATCTGTGTGAAACATGTGTATGTGCCTGGAAAGGGGAAGTGGCAAAGTAAGAGTTTTCAGATAATACTTGATTCTTGAGGGAAATGAAGTAAGAGTGCATCATATATAAATCCTTCAGGGAAATAAGGGCAAAGAAAGAGTGTATATTATATATAAAATGCAGGATTATACATATGTGTATGAATATCTACTCAGAAGTGCCATTTTGAAAAGTTCTGCAAGTGCCATTTTTAAATGTTCTGGATGCATTGATGAAAACATCAAATCAGTGCATGATAGAGGTCAAAAACCTAAATGTACTCTAGAAGGTACATAGAGTAAGGCAGAATGTCAGTATGCCATAGCTGTATGGTTCATTACATACAGCTCTGTTTGCTTCATCTCAGAAAGGGAAGAGTACAATAAAATGTCCAGATAGGAGAAATAAGAAGACAGAAGTGGAAGACACTTCAGAGAAGAGCTACAGAGATGATCAAGTGCATGAATTTCTCAGTAAATGGAGATGCTGGAAGTAGTCTAGAGAAGAGAGAAATGGGGGGCATATGGCAGAAGTTTAAACAGATGAGTAGAGTGCTGAAAGTGAATTGGAATAGGTTCTTCTCTGTATCACCAAGTACAAAACCTAGCATGCAGCAAATAAAACTGGATTTATATCTTTGCACACAGTACAACTGAGCTGCAGAAACCATTTTCATGGGATGTTGTGGCTATTAAAAATTTATGGGATCAGAGACCTCATGGTTCTTAGTTAAGTAGCAGTTATTAATGCTTATAAACCACTAAGTGAACAGGCCACAAAAATTTGGAGCAGTTTACGGTACAGGAGATACATCCTACGTGTTTGTGCTGTTCTTTCATATTTTCTTGAGCATCCTCCCTTTTTAACTGCCAAGGTCAAAGTACTGAGCTAAAGGGACCTCCAGTGTGAGCCAGTATGGCTACTCTTATGTCATCATTTTAACAAAAATGTATAATATGAAGGAATGAAGATGGATTTCTATAAAGACTGCTTCATGCAAATTTAGAAGTTTATTTCTTACCTGACTATTGAAGTCCCTATAAAATGGCATTATAAGAAAAAGAAATTCTAACAAGATTGTACAATAAAAATCCATTTTAAAAGTAGGATCTAATAGAGTGTCATAAAGACAAGTAATTACTTGTCTTTATAAATAAAAATATAATTTAACAAAAATTATATTTCTCAATAATTTTCAAAGTACTAAGTGCAGATCAGCTACTGGCTGCCTTAAGATTATGAATACAGACTATGTACTAGAACATGGCTTCCAAGATGGTTTGCAAAACCCTTTATGTAATTCTACGGGTTCTCCACCAAAAAAGAAGAGGTTTGGTCTGTCAGTTGGAAATGACTCTTTGATCCAATTCTTCCCTTTTAGCATTTTGACTGCAGTAAAAAAAATACATATTTTTCTTAGAAGGTTCAATTTGTCATTTAGAAAGAAATATTCCACATGTTCCCATTATGTTTGTTTCTTTGTCTTCAGTTTTTTGCAGTGTTTACTAATCTGTACCTCTGCATGCCCTCAGATTTCAGAACTCTTATTGTCTGCTGTCCTAAGGGAGTCACTCCTTTTCAGATTTTTGTGAGATGTTATCTTTATTGGATTTTTTTGTCTCATAATCTTCTTGTATTTCAGATGAAATAGAAACCAAATATCAAATCCTATGATATTTTATCAACAAAGAATCTTTTTTTTAATGAGACATTCTCATGTTTGCCCCAGTTTTTACTTTAAGCTACAAACAGGCATGTTTGTTGTTCATGCCTGTTATAAAACTATGCTAGTGCAGAATAGAATAGAATCATAAAATCGTTAAAGTTGGAAAAGACCTGCAAGATCCCAGGGTTCAACCTTGGACTGAACATCACTTTGTCATGTAAACCATAACACAAAGTGCCATGTCCAGTTGTTTCTTGAACACTTCCAGGGATGGTGACTCCACCACTTTCCTGGACAGTCCATTTTAATGCTTGACAAGCCTTTCAGCAAAGAAATTCTTCCTGATGTCCAAACAGAAAGAATTTTTTTGTCAGTTATGTAATTTGATATAAAATGGGGAACAACTGGAGTTTTGTCACAAAATAAAAAATTTACATGGCTCAGTGTGTTATTAGTACTTCAAGTATAGATTACTGTAACAGTTTGTGACAGGCTAGTGTTAGTGACAGGTTAGTAATTGTTAGTGTAACAGGTAAGTTAATGAAGAAGGGGGAATACATAAAACAAACAGATCTAATTTTTCTCACCTCTATGGGAGATGAACATTCTCTGTGCCAGTTTCGCTACAGCTTCAATACAAGTTTCAAACTCTATTGGCAGGCCCTGGGCTTTGAAGAGCAAAATACTGGGTTCTGCTTCTGACATGTTTGTAAGCCTGTAGTCTGACGTCTTGCAGAGAAGGGTACCTTTTATCTCCCTTTGGGAAGCTTAAAGCTCCAAGTGTCTCACTGAGGATCTTCCAACCTTGTGTGCTGTGAAGTCTGCTCCGTCACCAGTTTGGAATGTTTGTCTTTCCTGCCAGCAAGAGCAATGGCTAAAATCTCAGCACCTCCCAACAGTTTTTCTCAGTCCTGTGACTAAACTCTTTGAAGTCCTACTGTACATGATGTGACCCAGTGCACCTTCCCATCTGTGAACAGTATTAAAAGGCCCAAATGAATTGTTTAGACATAGAAAAATGCTCTACCCATGCTGATTTTCAAAATACTCAGAATAATCAATCGCTTCCTTTGGAGACTATGGGAAAAAATTATCACCACCACCTATTGGCAACCCTTCTTCTACTCCCTACCACCACTCTGCAAAAATCTCCCAGGATTTCACAAGATGTCAACTAATTAGATATTGCCATGTGTCTGGACCAGCCTCTAATCCCTCTTCTTCCTTCTGGCTGATGGCATGTCATCTGCGCTGTAATTTGACTAACTGATAGTGTTCTGCCTGATTATGTGGCATTAAAGAAAAGGATTAGGGGAAAGAGGACAGTGAGAGAATTAAAGCTGAGACATCTCTTGAAACATGCCTAGAGGAGTTATGGGAACAGTGAAAATCCATCGAGTGAAATTTTATCTTCCAGGTGATAACCAGGAGTGATATAGACATTTTTCAAAGACAAAAATGAAAGCTAAAATCACCCATTTTGGAGAAATGGGATTTGGGGTGTTCCTTATGTGTGCTGGGTGAGGCTCTGACAGAGCAATCCTAAAACAGGGATGCACTTTGCCTTGAGCAATTTCAAGAAACAACTTTCTGCAATTAGTTTTTTTTTAAATGAGTGCACTGAATTTTTGTGGTTAAATTGCCATTAAACTTGGATTTCAGTTAGGTATTAAAGCCACTGGGCTAGGAGCCAGTCACTGTCTACACTCTCAACTTAGTTTTCACAGGATGGGGTGAACAGATGTAAAATCCCCACTGCTGACTGAGAGGTCTTGCTTCTTTTCAGTCTGTCTTGCTGCCTTCTCCAGCATGTGTGCTACTCCTGCTGAGCTTTCGGAAACTAATTCGGTTTGCTACAGCAGCACAAAGCTTTTGTTTGTTTGCTTGTTTGTTTGGTTGGTTTTGTTCTGTTTTGTTATGAGAAGGGAGCAGGACAGGGCAGCAAATCCTCTCCTTTTTGGTGGTGAGAAACTATTAATGAGGGCAGCTGTCTGTGAGGGGGGATATACCCTTGAAATGCAGTGTTTGGACATAGTTGTTGCTGGGTGTGTTTAAATGGCAGGTGCTGACTGGGAGCACTGAGAGCTAAAACTCCCAACCCCTCACGAAGAGGGAAAAGAGAGTTTCTGTCATGTGGGCATGCTGATGCCATTTCCCAGGGTTACGTCAGACAAGCTTGCCTCTGTGATTGATTCCTGTGCCAAAGTTCATTAAAAACTTTGTTTAAACTTGTCAAATATAATAAAACCATGAGGTCATACTGGTCAAAAAAAATCAAGTTGACGCTTAAGGCCCTCATCCTTTTGGACCCGAGCCTGTCTGGCACCTGCAACAACCCAACATGACTTGAAGGCTCAGGGTTTTAAGCAGCTTTGGGGCATGTAAAAGGGGAAAGCCCAGGCCCCTGCAGCCCCTAAGTGTGGGCTTTGCCTTCCATGCAGCACAAAAGGTATGGGCTTGGTGGGCTCAGTGGGGTTTGCTGGTCACCTTGCCTGGCCTGGAGGAAGGGTCACATGGACACGAAGTGGATTGGTCTGCCCAGGTCTTCTTGGTAAACAGCCCAGTGTAACCTTTATCTTGTGGCACTGTGTGCTAGTTTTGGCTGCAATAGTGTTCTTCACAGTGTCTGCTATGGGCTGGTTTTGATTTGTGCTGGAAAGTGTTGACAGCACAGGATGTTTCAGCTGTTGCTGAGCAGCATTTGCACAGAGTGAAGGCCTTTTCTGCCTCTCATGCCACCAGGGAGTAGGTAGGGGGTGCACAAGGAATTGGGAGGGGACACAGCCAGGACATCTGACCCCAACTGACCACAGGGATATCCCATACCATATGGTGTCATGCCCAGGATATAAAACTGGGGCACGAAGGAAAGGGGGAAGTTTGGAGAGATTATGTTTGTATTTCCAAGTCACTGTTGCACATGATGGAGCCCGTCTTTCCTGGGTATGGCTAAACACCTGCCTGCCCACGCAATGGGCAATGAATGGATTTCTTGTTTTGCTTTGCTTGTATGGGTGGCTGCTCTTTTACCTGTTAAACTATCTTTATTTCAGCCTGTGTCTTTTCTCACTTCTACTCCTCTGATGATCTCCCAATCCCTTCCTTCTGGGGGAGAGTGAGCAGCAGTTGCATGGGGCTGAGCTGCTGGCTGAGGTTAAACCATGGCAGAGTAGAATGAAACATGGGCCAAGGCTCCTTGTGGACAGCTTGGACTAAATCAAAGAGGAGACAGCAAAGCAGTGATCTGGTTTGCCCAACAATCTGCTTTGGCGGCAGTGGAAGGGAGTGACTGCTTTTCAGATCTCTTTACGTTCACAAGGAAATGGGTGAAGACCAGCTGTTTATTACCCTAACCCTTACCCTGGACATTTACAGGCCTTAGCTAAACATGCCTTGTAAGCACCAACAGCACTTGCTCAGCTTCTTCCTCTCCCGCTCTCATCAGCTGCATCACAGCAGTGATCCTTGTGTGTCTGGGCAAGGTGTCCCTCATCTTCCGGACCAGGAACCTACAGATCAATGTTGTCCCTGTTTCTGGACCTTGCTAAATTGCGGCTGTCTAACCCAGAGCTGACCTGGGCTCCAAGTCTGTGACAGACAAGAAAAGCCAAATTTTATATTTTATGAGCTAAATATGGAACAGCTTTAAATTACTAAACTGTTACATGCTATTAATGGGTTAATCCAGGAGACATAGCAAGGACAGATGGATAAAACTAAAGTTTTAGCATCAATTTTCTGTACCTACTTGGAGAGGGATGTTCTTGTTTAACCAAGCATGGCTGCATAGCCAAACTTACATTTATCCACTATGGACACTGAACGCATTTCAGATCCCTGCTTTTTGGAAGGTGTGAACCTGAGCTGCAGGGAATGTATTATATACCATCTCTGAACTACAGTTTGGGGAATTCATATGTTTTATAGTGTGCTTCTGCTGAAGCCACGAGCAAAAGAAATGGCTGAATGAGTAAAGTGTCTTTATGTCAGCGGAGACCAAATTATCTAACAAATTAACAATAAATACCTTGCTAAATTAAATCTTATTTTCTTCAAATAGCCACAAGGAGCGTGAACATTCAGCACAAGCTGATTGCATGAAAACAAAGACAACCTCAACAAATGCCAAATATATTACAAACAAGGTATTATTTAACATCCTGATATTCAGATAAGAGTATATGAATGTGATTCAGACTTTACATAAGCATTCTCTTTTCCCTTTGAAGGAAATCAAAGGCACATCTCAAAGCAAAACAATGCTTCAAGTCAAAATTATTGTACTAATAAAATAGGATTTTGTAATGAAAGATGCTTGTATCTTTCTATATAATACCTACTTCCTCTCAATGAGGTACAACCTACTGCTCACAATATTACATTGCCCATAGCTATTTTCTCTTCTCCCCTATGGATACACACATACATGTATGCATGCTTTCCTATCTAACATAGAGACACTCTCATCCAGTGCTTTCATACATTCTCAAGGGCTTTTTCAACTAATGGAACACGCTGCATCCTTAGGCTGAGATAAAATATTCAACACCTCACAGAGGTTATGCAATCCTTTTTTTATATGTAATTAAACTACTCTGGTTTACATGGATTAAAAAATTCATAAACACTTCACTCAGTTAAATTTCCTAGTACAATGGAGTCACTCTGAGCACATACTCTGTGTAACTTTCTCATGGTGGCAGGGAGGCTTTTTTTCCTTTCCTCCAGAATAGCATGA
Organism: Lichenostomus cassidix; assembly: GCF_008360975.1. NCBI lineage: Eukaryota > Metazoa > Chordata > Aves > Passeriformes > Meliphagidae > Lichenostomus > Lichenostomus cassidix. Next base: position 37,209,315 of record NC_139479.1, read on the forward strand.
AGAGACAGACACAAAAATTGTCATATTTTTGTCCCATTTTTTTCTTATTACAGAAGTAACAGTGACTGAAGCAAGTTGTCTGTAAACAGTAATCCAACTGATTTATTGTATGCCTCATCCCCTCATATGCTTTTCCCCTGTATGTCCTAGTTCTCGTTCCCCAGCCCTCGATGCTCATTTGCCAGAGGCAGCACTACTGTAGTTCTCTATCTGCAGGCTGGCTCCCAAGCTATCACCAAACTGTGTATTGCAGCCAAATTTTGCCAGATCTCTTTCAAGTAGGAACATTAATATAATCTCCTTTACAGATCCACCAATTTTCATATGGTTTACCAGACTTACCTTATTTTTTCAGATTTTGCTAAAAATTCCCAGTAGGTTCAATGGTTTTCAGTGGGTGTCAGACACACTTAGATGCGCAAGCAGGTAGGCAGAGAAACCGCGAACTTCTTTTGCCTTCAGAAAGCCAACCTAGGAAAGAGAAGGGATATAAAATCATATTCAGGCCAAGATACAGCTATTAACTTAGAGGGCATGGGAATAGAGATCCCACTGTGAGGGACCACTCTATTGTGGACAGGCAATTCTGAACTTGCACAAATTCTTTTCTTTTTCCAGTCACTGCTAGAAATAGGATACAGGTTAACTGATTTTATGGGCTGATCAAAAAGGACAGAAAAATTTCCATCCCTTATACAACATAAAGATTAAAAAAAAAAAAAAAAAAAAGGAAGAGGAAAAGAGGAAAAAACAAATAGTCTCCAAGCAGCAGTACTGTTGGGTTCTGGTTTGCCTGGTGTCTGATATATTTAGGACTTCAACTAGTCTGTCATAATGAATTAAAATTGACTGGTAGCTTCAAAAATTATTAGAGAGTGAACAAATGGAGAGGTGAACACAGAGGTGGATAGGCAAGACAAAAATACCTCTCCTCTCCAATCTACACCTAATCAAATTTTAATTAAAGTTTCTCATGAAAGTCACCTGGATGAGAGTCTTGATTTATGCTCCCATGATTTAATCATATCATCATCTGACTTTCTGACTGAGAAATATAACTATTATTCTAAGTGTAGAGAGATCTCACTAAGTTTCTTGCCTGGGAATCAAAAGTCCTCAGGTGCTGGCTGAGAATAATATTTTAGAAATATATATACCATGGATTTTATTTCCTCCCCTATGATGATTTATCCCCTATTACTAACTTGCATGAATGAAAACATTCTGTTAATAGAGAGTGACCACACAAAACAATTCATAAGTCAGAGACAAATCCTGAATTCGGTTCTGCCTCATGTTTCTTTTTCTCTCAGCTTTCCCTCTTCAGCTGTATTTTAAAATCAGAATGGTGTTTATTTAAGGTCCTTAGTGACTTTGTACTAAGCAGTAGGAGTGATGGAGATGTTGTTCTGGGGGAGGGCAAGAGAGGGAACAAGCCCATGCAGGGCTCTTCCTGGACCTCAATAAAAAGGGCCTGGCAACAAAAGCCTCAACAATATGACTGCTTTAATAAGACAGACTAGAAAGGGACATATAGGTAGTGAGTAGATGTTACGTTCTTTCAGATGCAGGGCACAGCTGTTCATTCAGCATCAGAGCTAAGACTGAGTAGAATTTCCCTGTCATGCTATGCAGAGCAGATCATGTCTGTGGAGGGAAGGTCTCCCTTTTTGGCCATTTGAACAATTGTATAATACAATAATTGTACTGTATGCAAGAAAACTATTGTATTCCTACAGTGTTACAGTGCTCACACATTAAATTCTTGCTACTCTTCCTTTAGATGAAGTCAAGGCCAGACAAGTGCTGTGATCAGCAGTGTCAGGTGGGAGGTGCCTGCAGGCTCCCCTGGTACCATGAGCTGGTGGAGCTCATCCTGCAGACAGTGGATGTAGGTGGCACAACAGGGCCTGAAGGCCATGCTGGACATTCAGCCCAGTGCTTACTGCCCTGTGCCTGCTCAGGTGATCTGTGGTGTGGCTCACTCCCTCCTCAATGAGCAGTGCTCTCCTGGTCAGGATCAATGCACACCACCCCTTGATCCATGTCGAGTTTGCCTTTCCCAAATCTATATTATAAGTTGCATATGATATTAATAACACGGGGGCTCCTCAAGAGCTAAGTATGAGCCACAACAGAGCAGATGAGACCTATCCAAGATCACTGGTTTCTTGAATGCAAAGTTTTCAGCAAGGCTCCCTGTACAGATGTGTGTCTTTTGAGATTTTCCTCTGCACCTTCCATTTAAAAAAAAGTTGGTACATATGAAGTGTGCATGAATCATTTAAAAATGTCACCAGGGAGTTACATTAAAGGGTAATGTAATACTCTGTAGAAATTAGAAATAAATCCCCTAGCGCAGAAAACTGCTGTACTGCAGAACAGCAATTACAAGCAAACAAAGGGAAACAACAAGATTCTTGAATATTCTGGCTGTATCTCCGAACCTAATTAGTTCAGCCTCCAACGACATCAAAGAGTGCTTCATTAATGAACCTCTGAATCATCTGTACTCATCTGTGACTGATAACCATGACTCAGTTTTACCAGTGACGAGGATGAAGTGGTTTGGCAATAAAGACATTAAATTGCCCACTATGTCCAAGTTCTGCCATGAACTTGCCTGGGCAGGCTGTCATCTCTGCACCCCAGTTCTTCAGTGAAAAGCAATACTCCTCAACACTGTGACATTTATATTTCCTGTAGAATGGATCATGCATTGCAATGAGCCTTGAGCCCAGCAGAGTCTCCTAAGTCGTCCTGAAGCACTTGAGAATGCAGAGAAAGCATTCACAGATGAGGGTCCTCAAATACAGAATGACCAAATGTTCCAGATATATCACAAGGAAGAGATCTTAGAAATGTCTAAGTTGTAGCAGTTGGAAAAACAGAGGCATGGTTTTAAGGAAATGATGATTAGTTCATAGGAGAAGAATAGATAAAGGGGAAGAAATAGTGAGCAGAGCTAAGTTTAAATGAAGAGAGAAAAGACTGGGGTAACAGAAAAAAAAATAAAGTTGCTATCAGGTTATGTGGAGGGAGATTAATGAGAAAAGTGAACAGAGTTATTGTGATAGGGAAATCAGAGAAAGCTGTTTAATGAACAGAAGAAAGAACTACCTCAGACAGTTAATTAAAACAGTACTGCTGCTGTAAGATACTAGGTAAAACTGATAACCACAGCTGCCATTGTATTCAGAATTATACCAATGACAAAAGTACATTTTAGCAGCATCTTTTCTTGCAGAGACACATCAATAATGCATACTTTAATTACATTCAATTACAGAACCTATGTATTAGAGTGGTGACACTTTGGTGATGAATAGAGATATCCAACAATTTGTCATTTTGCAGAGTACAGTACTGGGACAAGCCTAGCTTACCTGTGTAGAGCTATAAGTGCCAGTCTTTATGGGAAAATCGGAATATATATATTAAAAAGTGCATTCTATTGAATATTAGGAAGTCCCTAACATAAATACTGGGATGAATTCTGGCCTCCTCATTGTAACTAAGATATACTGTTAGATATATCTGAAGTACAAACAGTTCAAAGAATGACAACAAAGCAGGAAAAAAAGAATGATGCTTCTATGACAAAAAAATGTTGCAAAGTCAAAGATATACTAACCTGAAAATTAGCAAAAATAATGAAAATATAACACTTTGGAAAATGTTATTGTAATTTCAGGAATTTAGATACTCTAAGCAGGTCTGTCTGATTTTTCTAATGCTCTTGTAAGTCCATCAAGATAAACAAAGCTGAAGCTGTCTTTACATCATATATTTTCAAGTGGCATCAAAAATTCTGAACAGGTTTTGTTGTATATTGGCATATACCACTTACAGTGCTCTACTGTTAGCATACTTTTCACAATACAAGAATGGTTAAGATTGCCCCCCTGAGAAGCTGTCAGGCAAAATCCTGTTTACTCTAGCATGTCATAAGATCCAAATATAACAAACTTTTCTGTCAGTTTTAGATTTTGAATATAGCTGGATCTGACATCAGTTGCCTATATAATAAATTTTGACTGTCAGTTTAAATATTCTAAAATTTACTTGTTGTGAAACTAAATTCAGATAGCAATGTCAGCTTATTATTTCTTTTAAGTACAAAGTCTAAGGTTAAAATTTCTTCAACCACAAGTACTCTAACTGGAGAGCAGTAACTGATTGCTGTTTCACACCTGAAACAATCCTGCATGGGCCAGAATTGAAGTTCTTTATTACTTGCCTTTTTTTTTTTTTGCTTGACTGTAGACAAAGACCTGCTTTTCAGATTTTACTTCTGGTGAGAAAGACGTTTATCTAAATGTGAAATGCTGGAGGTGGACTGAATGGGCTATGTCTGTGGCATCTGGTGGGAGAATTTCCAAGATGATCTTCAGGACATGACTGCATGCAGCTTGTGTTGGACTAGAGACTGATTTGTGTTGAGGTGAGTGTTGAAGAGTGGCTGCTTTTGCACAGTTGGGCATCTGATCTCTGGCCCTCCCTCAAGTCTTCTCAACAACTTCATTTCATGGAGCTCCCTGCATCCACAGGGTGTCTTTATGGCCTTTTGGGGTCTGATGTAGCTCAGGGCCCACCACACTCTCAGTGTTCAGATGCTTCTGTGTCTATAAGTGCTCACAGCCTGTGCCAAATTCTAGTTCATTTTAGGCACATTCTGTGTGCAAATAGATGTCTGGAGAAGAAACTACTTCTGAGTGTTAGCTTTAGACAGCTTTTTGGGGTATATAGTTTCTTGACTTCTGCAACATACTTCCCACCTTTGTTACTGCATTTCTGAGAGATATCTCTAGGCTATGACCTGAATTCAGTGTGGAAGCACTGCAGAAAACTGATCCAAATTTACTGGTTATGCCACTTCTACCGTTGAGATGTCCCAGACCAGTTGGTGAAGTAGAAGGTACCACAGGAAACATTGTAAATCCTAGGCTCAGATACTTGTTTGTGAGGCCAAGACTTTTGACACCAGTGGAGCAAACAAAAACTCCCTATTGGAAACTATCCATGTAAAGGAAACTTCCACTGCTGAGGAGATCTTAAGGAAGCTGATTTATGTCAGTCCTGTTAGTCTCTGCCAGGGAACTGGATATCTAGTATTTAGCTTTACTTTACCTCACTCCTCAAATAAAATTGTCAAATAGTCAAGTTTCTTCTCCCTTCATTACCAGACTGCAAAGACTACTGATCAGACACAAATGAGGCTTTGTACCCTCTGTCAGAGCGCTATAACATCTTATTTTGTACTTCTGCTCTCATCTTTCCTTGAAAGCCCATTCGTGTTGGCTTTTGTTTTTGTTGAACATCCTCAATCTCTCCTTTCTACAAGTCTGAGCTCGGAGCACTTGAAGCATTTATCATGTGAGATTGCACTGGAGTGATGTGAGGTGTTACCACTGAGTAATTTTTCATTCTCAGTAATCCATCATATGAAGTCAGACAGTGCAAGCATCACAAGTTTGGTGTGGCAGCAATAAAGTTCTGTTGTGGCAGAAAAATAAGCTAAAAAGATAGTATAGTTACATCTTGTAATTCTTAATTCATTCTTAACCTTGATCATAAATACTAGATGGATCCCTCTCCCCATATTAAGCTAGTGAAGAGAGAGAGGTGATTTTTTGTGAATGAAAAGGAAGATGTGGGTAACTAAAGTCTTCGAATGGTTTTTCCTGTCAACAGTATTCCAGACAGAATACAAATTGAACAAGGGCAGAATTTTTGGTCAGTGAGACATGGTAGTCAATGCATGGAAGTGCAATGATTTTGTGGGGGAAAATGACTGATCAGCTCAAGCTATTTCACGTGGAGCAGAAATCCACTAGAACAGACAAATGCTAAAATGGATGGGTGTCTTCTATCCCGTGTTCTCTCCTGCAAACTAGAAGTACAATTAGGATAAAAATGCTGTTCCCAGGAAGGTAGAATAGTCATTTAGTGTTCAAGTGAGCAGGAGGAAAAATGTGTTTTGTAAAGATTGTTTCATTCTCTGCAGCTCTTGTGCTGCAGAATCACTCATTAATATTTGCTCTGTCATTCAAGTCTAAGACAAATATTTTAATAAAAATATTATTCTCAGTGAAGTTTAAACATAGGACCAAGGAAGGTTAAAAACCATCTCATTACATGAATGCTTTGATATTAAAAACCAATCTTACTTGTAGAAATAAAAGCTATATGAAAAACACAATTTGAAAAAACAAATGTGAAGCAAACACATAGAACATCTTGTACAAGTGCTAGAATTAAGAATATCCTTCAGATTTAAAAGGATAAATTGCTCTCCATAGCCATACAGCTTGAAAATACTGTGGCCCCTCTCCACTAGGCAATGACCCAGGGAATCATTATTGGATTGGAAGGCTGGAGTTACAGGGAGCCATGTTCCTTAATGCACTCAAAGGAAATCACTATCAGAGGGAAGAGTATAGAAAGAAACACAGTAGGCGGCTCTCCCAACAGTACTTTGCTGTCTTTGCTTCCTTCCATAGTCAATGGAGAGAGGAAGAGGGTCCTGCCAGACCAGCTGAGAACAGGAAACTGCCATCATGTATTTTGCATTGTCAGCACCTCTACTGCCTTAAGCTAGAGCTACATGAAAAACTTCAGAAAGGGGGAGAAAGGCAAAGAAATAAACAAAGTAAGAAAATGGATGGAGAACAGAGAGGGAGTACAAGCCAGAATGGCACTTGAATGAGGAGAAGACCCACAGTTATACAGCAGCATAGTTTTGCTTCTCTCAATAGGAGAGAGCAGAGTTAATGCTTTATCTTGCAAGAGGTAAGGACTCAGTCAAGGATCTCAGATTTTAAATGTAGTTTAGAGCAGAACTGAATGAATGTTTCAAGCTGAAAAACTGTAAGAAGAAAATGTTCAGTGAGAGAGACTAGAGACTGTAAACTTGGAAAGAAACAAGAGAAGAAAAAAACAACATGAAGTTTTGCTGGTGGAGATGTAAAGAAAAGGATGGATTTTGAAGGATGTTGAAAAAGTAAAGTTGACAATGAGAAGCCTAAGACTGGCCAGAGAACTGCACAGCTGGAAATTTGAATTACTGGAAGTACATCTGAAATGTCAATGACAATTACATAAAAGAGGGACAGGAAGAAAGAACATTCAATTTTAGTCATCTTAAGCTAAGGAAGTACAGGTCTAAACAATATTCCCATGTCTCGATCCAGAGAGTCACAGATCATGACAAACAGTGCAGGCTAATGCAGGCTTTTAACTTGCACTTAAAATTTAGGCAGATATGGCCTCCTCCTGAAGGGTTTTAAAAGTACACTCTTCACTCCATTAGATATACAGGAGACATACAATTTACAAGAACTGATGAGCTAGGAACAGAAAATTGAGGCAAAAATCTGGTTTCTGGGTTATTAAGCCTAGATCTGTGCACCTCACCCCTTTCCCCTTCTCCTCAATATTTGGGCAGAGGAGTAGACATAGGTCTATGGAGCAAGATTCCACAAAAGAAGGAGAATTAAAAATATATGTCAGCAATATGCTGGCTGAGGAATGGAAATACTGCAGAGCAGACAGGATGTGACATTGAGGAGTGGTGAAACAGAGAGAAGCTGATGAAAAGAGTGACAAGAGCAGAAGAGATACTATTGTACCTCCATTGCTCAGAAAGATGAAAATTCCTTCAAAAACAAGTCAAAATTGGACTACAGTAGAGTTTAGCAGAGGATCCCAAGTTTTTCTGTGCCCTGGATATATCAGTTAAGCAAGGAATAGTTGTAACTTCATAATTAAACTGTTAAAGACAGGTTTGAGTCACATAAACTCAGATTCAATTCTAAATTTCCCTTGCCCACTGGTATTTCCATTTGGATTTGATTCAGTGACATTATTAATTTTAGTGAAACTCCAGTGCATATTGAGATCTGGAGATATTCCTAATTTCTCCTAATTCCTAATCTGAGATATTCCTAATTTCATTCAAATTTAGTGCTCATTAAAGAAGGGAATGTATAGGATTTTTTTGAATTTGAACTTCTTTTGTTGATGTAAACTATAGCACAGTAAAATTAGATCAGCTTGTGTATATATTGGTCAATACTATGAAGAAAAATGAAAGCTGATCATATAGATTAGAGAGTAAAATTTGGCTGCAGTTCTGTAGACAAAGCTATCCCTCTGCAAAGCATCAAAGACAACTTCTCTAAAAACTGTTCTCCAAAGAAACCAAATTTTTTTACTCCACGAGAAAACCTGTTACAAGTCTAATGCACCAGAGGTGGCACCTGGGGAAGTGAAGTTTGGTTAAAATCTGTCAAGAAACTCAGTCAACCATGTTTTTACAGCATTTTCCACTATTCACTACTATTATGGTGAACTGCAAAGTAGCAGTGCATAATCACATCCTGCTCTGACGTAAAAATGGGATTTTTTATTTAAAATAGCAGTTCTCACATTGCCTTCTCACCAGCAGAATATTTTAAGCAGTACTGCATACCAGGGTGCTCCATGCTATAATCTGTAATACTAAACTTCAAAGTGTAAGAACAGGAGATTGATTCACATGCCTCAGCTATGAAGTACACATTTTGTTATTGATTATTTTACTCTAAAATCTTGACCTCCATATGAACATTGTCATAAGAAATTAGGTGTGATAGCTTTGAGTTAGTATTTTACCAGTGGAAGCCTTTCTAGATTCAACCTGAAGAAAATACATGAGACGAACACACCTTTCAAAAAACCTCCAGTCTATCCCATTTGTGTTCACTTAAAATCAGTGGGAAGTAGCTAAATGACACATGAATTTTTAATCAAAAATATTTTAGCTAAATATATTTCTTTGGGAAGCTCCAACAAAATGAATTATACAGTTCTTTCACTGTACAGCTCAAAAGAGAATACTTAATAACACCATGCCGCACAAATTGTGGTCGCATAGTGATTTTCACAGGGTGTCTTAAGGAAAATTACACATAAAGAGTAAAAACCCACAAATTTATATCACTGAGTGAAAGCCAAGGAGAACAAATAAAATTTAGGGCTAGATTTATAATCAGAAATTGAATCAACAGAACAAACCTCAGTAGGCAATATGCTCCAGATGTGAGAAACAGCACCCCAGCAAATCTCTAGCTTCCAACAAATGTTATCATACCATTAAAACAGCTGAAAAAAATAGCATAGTTATTACCATAGTGACATTCTGCCACATACGTGAACAAAAGGCAGTGGGTTGTGCTAGGTTAAAATAGCACAAAAGATTAAAAGTAATATAAAGCTTTTCATAACAGATGTACTGGCTGAAAAATGGAATGATGAGCAAGTAGATACTAACGTGGGGTAATCTGTGCTGGTTAACGTGTGTTGAGGTGCTTGTAACAGACCAAAAGTTGTCTAGTAACAATAAACTTGAAAGGAGTAAAGTTTCTGGATCTGTTGGTGTTTATGTTTCAGATGATAATGCAAAGCTGAGTTTTAATCTCAGCAAAACTCTTGAGATAGTGACTTCCCAAGTGGATCTGTGGTTTTCTAGCTAATTTATACATTGGTGTCATATAAATTTAAAGTTTTCACTAACCAATAACTAAGCAGTTTGACATAAGTAATAGAGCTGTCACCCAAAAAATTCTGAATGCTCCCAGTGCTCAGTAATTTAAATAAAAGTCTTTAATCAAAACTTTTGAGCCTTTGAACACAATTGGGAAGGTAAAGGTGCGCATCAGAAACCAAATGTGGTATGACAAACAACCTCTAACAATGCTTCAATCACATTGTGACTATGACAAAATATTCTCTCTTGCTTTGCCAGCAACCTGTAGCTGAGCTCTTCTAAGTTGGCGATTTGTTCAGTGCCTCCTGCGCTAGACTCAGATACATGACCAGATTGCTGGAGGCTACAGTGTTAGTATATGTCTGCTGAGAAGCAAGAGACACTGGTGCACACATACCTAGACCACAGCAATGTGCAGGAATCCACTTGTTGCTGTCCTCCTTCAAAGTGGGCTCCATGAAATGGTGTTGCATCACTCTTCTCTTGAGCTGAGACACGTTTTTTGGCAGCGACTGTGGCTCAGCTATCTGGCTGTTACAGTGGCTGTGTCTGAGCTTGGACACTGACACTGAGCTGATATTTGTGTCAGCTTCCCAACTAATGTCACAACACACTCAGGACTTCAGTCATTGTATCTGAGGCCTTCTCTTGCCTAGTCAGAAAAATCACAGATATTAGAGTTGAGGAAACTTATCAGCAAACTAGTCCATTACTCTCCAAACCCCAAGAGTTGCTATGAGGAGAAAAATACCCCAAATAAACACACAAAAATCTAAAAACATCTATGGATGGAAAAAGAAAAAAGCAAAAAACTTCCTTTGAGGCTGAATGAGACTGGAAATGGGGACAGAAGTTCTGTAGTGTTTTATCATTAATTTGGAGGGCTGAATTTTTGCTTCCTTACAGCCTGATAGGTGATCCTGTAGGTAGGATAGTTAAGGTGGGATGGTATCACATAAAAAATGGGTTATTCTATTTGCCACTCTAGGTCTGATATATTTTCCTTTGGAAGAGTGGCTTGCACAAAATCATGGAATATCACTGTTTAAAGAAGAAAATTGAGGTTCTACTGAATCTGCTGTTACTTTTTGTCATGGTTAAACAGAATGTCAAAATATAATGGCAGTTGGTTTAATAAAAGGGGAAAGAACATATAAGATAATATTAAAATATTCATCAAAATGTCAATAAATCAGAGAAGGAAAGTGAGACTTTGTGGCTTTATTAGAAGGAAAACAAAAGTAATCTATTAATTTTTCATGTGGTAATACACAAGCATACATTAATTCAAACACAAAATGCTGCTGTCATGGGAGGTACAGCTTGTTTCAGATAAAACCATTCTGCCTTGCTGTCTCCAATGTGTGCTAATGCACAGGTAATGTGTGGTTCCTTAGGGAATACAGAATATGAATTCATCCATCTCCCCAGGGCTGACACTTTAGCAGATGATGAAATGTACATTACTTAATCAACAATAACTTTTGCGATCTTTAAATGAGTGAATATCAGAAGGCTTACCGTGGCTTTGCCCACACCTTGCATAGGTATGAATGAATCAAGTAAGTCAATAAAATAAGCTACAGAGGCTTTGTTTATTTTTTTTTCTATTTCAAAAGTGAATACTCTTTTTTTTGGTGAAATTAGGAAGAAGAACTGTAGGTTTCCTTATGGACGTTATATTACTTTGACAATTCACCTGCAGCTATATACACAAACAAAATATTATGAAATGTTGCTGACTAATAACAACCAATTTACTGCAAAGTTAACCTGTCAAAGTCATTCTTTTACCATGGTATTTTATTAAATAATTAAAAAATTGATCACAAAAAGAATAATAATACAGTACAGTACTAATCATTAGGACTTTGTGAGAAACCAAAGTGTTTAAGTTGTTTGTTTCTTGTGACGCATCTTTCCTGATTTACTTGTGGAGTTATAAAGCACAATAATGATGCTTCAGAAATTTGTTTCATTCTTTCATTGAAGGATGAGGGTTTAATTTTTAGAGGAGAGTACTGAGAGATGAAAGGCCTGGATATTTGGGGAAATTTCTTCATATCTCAAAGTTCTGATGCCACCCATTTCCTCAGTAATCTTTGGAAAGTGCCAACTACATGAAATTAAACACTGACAAAAATACTGTTCTTAAAAAAAATTCCTTATGTCTGATACTTACATAGTTGATTCACCATTAGCTGGGGATTAAAAAAACCTGAATGGTTTTCTTCTGCATGAATTTTCTTCCAGACTTCCTCTTTTTCCTCACACATTTAACAAATGTTACACTAGCAGGATTTATAAGTTCATTAACAGAGAGCTTAATTGTGCCTTCATTATAAATAACAAGAGAAACTTCTGGAAAAGTTGGGCCAGTGGTAGCTTAGTATATACAACTTTGCAGTTTCTGTATTAAGGTACATAAGTTACATGAGCTTAAACACTCAATTAAATGTTATCACTATTATTAATGTTAAAACTGAAACCTGAGTCAATATCATCTCCATTTCTTTCCAGATGGGACCCTTAATCCTCAGATCTCTCTCGAAACAGCATGTCAGGTCTTAATTAACTCACAGGAATGATACAAGTCTCTAGTATTTTGTAAAATGCTTTGAAAATACCGGAAGTTTAATGCTAAATGAATGCTAACAGTCCTTATTACAATAATTATTAACTGTTTACAGTTGTAATCAGGTTGCTAAATGCCCTGCTCATTGCAAAGAGGCCAGAAAAAGTTCAATTTGTTGCATAATCAGCTATCTGCTCTTCAGTACACAAGCTAAATATAGTAGAAGATGTCAGCTACTAAATATGTAAGACTTGACGAAACAGCTCCTCTCTAACCTCAATTCTTCCAAACAAGTGCTATCAAATTCTGCACAATTTAACTTTATTTAAATATCAGTATGGAAATAAACAGGCTCAAGCCTGTGTGGTTTAGATGAAAACCCTCTTTATATGAAGGAGGAATGACCAAAGCAATGCTGTCCTCCTTGAGGTTACAGGCACACAGCTGCCTGTGTTCTGCTGCAGCTTCCAGCTTTCCCAAGTGTTATGGCTGGATGAGGTCCTTTGACACTTTTATCTAGATGTCTATTTTAGAATAGATGAATTGGTACTGCCAGGATTGCTGTGGACAGTGGCAATGCTGGGATCCTTGGGGACAACTGAGCAACTGAGGGAACTTGGGTCAGAATCATCCTCCATAAGCTTGGAGGAGCTTTGAAGAAGAGTCACAGTCTGGAACTATTTACAGCAGCAGGAAATACAAAATAGGATGAGAAGAGAAAGACAAGCTGTGGCTTCCTGCTGAACAATAAATAGTTTTGCATTTCCAAAACCAAAGGTGGGAGAAGCAGAAAGAGAACGTTCCATCTGGCTTGAAGCAGTTGGAAGAGCTGAGGGAAAGGGCTTTCTGTTATTTATCAGACTCTTACTGAAAAATGCAAATGAAGGGTTTCTCCAGCAGTGACAAAAGCCAACAGCTTCTTAAGAATCCATGTGCTACATGTTATGGAGGGGAGACCTGATATTCCCTCAGACCAATAAGAGCTTTTGTTTTGAATCAGTTTTATATGAAGTGATAAAAAAGAGAAAATTTTAGGCTAGTCCAGAATTGGTGGATATGAATGGACTATTAACCTTTAATTTATTTGTTTGCCTACTATGAATTCAGATTCAGCATAGTATCCTCACTATTCTTGTAAAATGATATTAAAGTGTCAGATGACACTTGGACATGAAGCTGAAGATTTTTGGAATTGGTCATGTTTCTTTGCCCTTCTTCTGATAATGAGGAGGGTAATAGTGAATAACTCTACATGGGACGGGATTAATTTTGCCTGAATTCAGGCACTCAGAATCTAGATATGTGCAGAATGTCACTTGGGTAGTGGTAAAAGGTCTCAATCACATTTCCTCCTGGATTTAGTTTGGGTCATAGATGTGCATGTACCAAGATACCAGAAATGAAGAGTAGGCTGTTCCCAGACCTTAAAGGTGATACTAAAAAGAGCTGTGACTTGAGGTAAAACTTAACTACAAAGAAAGCAAACCTTGCTAAGAAAGTCAGTGATATAATGGACAATTACCAGAGTCAAATAAAGAAAATTATTAGGAAAGTGCAGTGCTCATGCTAAACATTTTAAGATTTTTATACAGGGATATCTCCAACAGGAGATGTGTATAAGAAATTGTAGGCATAGCTGACAGTCCCTCCTACAGTTCAATTTTCCTGACACATTCCTTTAGAAGACTCTGTTTCCAGTTATTTAAAAATGTTGCTAAAGATTAACAAAAGTTCTGGACTATTTCTTTCCCCAGGCTGTGAATTTGTAGTTTCCTACAAGATTTTAGTAAGAATGACCCTAGGGACAAGTTCTTTGTCTTTCTGCAATGAAATATATATTTGTGAAGAGTTTATTAATGCTCCCACACTATAAAGAGGAACATTCAAGTTTGTTGGCAGAGTTTGTTTTCTGTCCTATAAGGATCTAAAAAATTTTAAACAATTTAGAAAATTACCAAACATGCTCAGTTGGGTAGTAAGGCATTAGAATTTTAGCATTGCAGTGGCTGAAGATGTTACCTGTACAATGCACTGGATAGATGGATCTGCAGGGTTCTCTGCATCCCACAAAATGAGTGTTGTGGCTTCGCTTTTGAAACAGATGCTGGATTGAGAACCCAAAACAAGCACTGTGATGCTTTTATGAAAAATACTCTCTGACTAGCACCCCAAACTTGTTTCAATAGCCTCTCACATTTAATGAAGCTGGCCCCAATGCCTGCATGCCATGGGCTGCAAAACTGTAACAACTTTGAAATACCATAATCTGATTTTCTCAGACTGAGCACCAAAATCAGTGGTCACTTATACCACTTTACCCCCGGATGCCTAAATAATAAAGGCCAGATTTCCCTCCAGCTTTAAGTGGCAGATCCATATCCAGCCGTGTCTGGCCTTTAAATTAAGATAAGATCTCTGTCTGTGTTTCCTCCATTCCCTTTCCGCAGGGTCATTTTCTGCAGAAGAAAAGGCAGGGTAGGAGCCATAGGATACCTCAGTAGTTTGGTGTGATGATTGGGAAGCACAACTGGGACCTTCTCTTAATGATTAACTGCTTCGTGTCCCTGCATGCACAAATAGACTCTGAAACCTCTTCCACTTTCTCTTCTCATCTCCCTTGGGTTTGACTCTACAGGCTCAAACAGGTTCTGGCGTTGCCCAGCTCTGTCACCTGGGAGCAGATGGCTGGGAAGGAGGTGGTCACAGACAGTGGTCCTACCCACCCCTTAACTTGGTATCTGCTTTTAAGACGAGGGTTAACAGAGCTATATGCTTATCCCCCTGTTCCAGACTGAGCTACACAACAAGAAAGGCAGTGCTCAGTCTGGTACCACGTAAGGCCTGACCTTGCTGGGCTAGCTTATCTTCCTAGATTGACTTTGACCTGCCTTGCTGCAGTGAACTGTCCTGGCCGTCTGAGCTCCTGTCTGACCCAGGTGACTATTCCTGGACTTGCTCTGCTCCTCTATGTGCACTGTGGGTCTCCACCAGGTGGGTCAGGGTTCTGCCTTGCTGCCACCTTTTGCCTACCTGTCCTGCTTATTGCCTGGCACAGATCCTGCTCTGATGTAAACAGCAGTACATACCATTAGCACATATACTCTCCCACCCACAGTGAGATGGTGGTCGGCAGCCATAATGATCTTTAAGAATAATCTAGATTAAAAAAAATAAAGATTACATTCATACCAAAGGTATGAAGGTAGTACCAAACATACCAGAAGTCCAAACATCCAGACAAGTATCCAGTGAAACTTACCACTGCTAGATGGCCTTGCAGTTCTCTGCTGTTTCTCCCAGAATTGTTTCTCATGGAGTTTGGGAGATTCAAGAGGGATTGAGGATCTTTTCACACAATAGCTGAATAATGAAAGTGCTGTGATGAAACTGGGTGCCTTGCAGGGGATCTTCAGACATCTGAAACTAAAGTTAGAGATCACTTAAAACTTATTTACACAGAAAGAGCATAGACTTTACAAGTGAAGCAAGCCAAAAGAAAAATACACGAACAGAGAAGCAGTTTTGTCAACCAGTACATACCTTTTAAAATTAAGTGTCAAAAAGCACTAATTGTAAGGACTTAAACAGTACAGCTGCCTGTTAAATAGTTAAACACTATTAAGGCCACAGAAGGACTTTGCCATGAGATAAGCACAGAATGGAGTGACAAGATGGTGCTCACTCCAGGCGTAGTAGAGGTGAGATCTGGTTAGCTCATCCTGGTTAGCACATCCCAACAAAAATTCCCGCTGTGGCAAAGTGTGTAAAGAAGCAACTGCTCATAAGTGGATCACCTGTCAAACAAAGATCCCCACAAGTTTTGGGACAGATAGATGACATCTGCCACCACCAATGAGTGCCAAAGCCCCCCAGAGTATGCCTCTGCGGATACCTGGAACTCAGAGTGCAAGTTAAGCCACAGCAAGAATCTAAGATTAAAAAAAAGGTGGTGCTGTTGTCCAGGTATTGTCTCAGACTTAGGGGGAGGTTCACAAGGCTTGGAAAGAAGAATCTGTCACTGACGGTGGACACAGAGAATTCAGAATTTATGGGAAACAAGGAAAGCCAACTCAACAACTGTGCTAAATTCAGTTCTGATGGGTTAAAGGTAATTCGGGCAGGGGGAGATTGTGACCAGTGACTCACAGCACATCAACCCAAGAAACAACCCAAAAGAAGAGAGACAGTGAGTGTGCAGAGTAATTAGCATTAGAATGTGAGAATTAGCATTAGA
This sequence comes from Lichenostomus cassidix, assembly GCF_008360975.1. Lineage (NCBI taxonomy): Eukaryota > Metazoa > Chordata > Aves > Passeriformes > Meliphagidae > Lichenostomus > Lichenostomus cassidix. The sequence continues at coordinate 37,225,653 of NC_139479.1, forward strand.
AGTGAGGGAATAATTTAATAAGTAGAATAAGAGAACTGTGCAACCAATGGGAATTAATTCCTCTGTTTGCTAAAACATATAAATAGTGAAAAATTTTGAATGACACTGGCAGGCCCACCAGCAAGAAGCCCAGGGTGAAGAAGAACCAATGGGATGCTGCTAGATTCACAGGTGGTGACTACTTCTCTCCTTCACTCCTTCTCCTTCTCCTTCTCCTTCTCCTTCTCCTTCTCCTTCTCCTTCTCCTTCTCCTTCTCCTTCTCCTTCTCCTTCTGCTCCTTCTCCTTCTCCTTCTTCTCCTTCTCCTTCTCCTTCTCCTTCTCCTTCTCCTTCTCCTTCTCCTTCTCCTTCTCCTTCTCCTTCTCCTTCTCCTTCTCCTTCTCCTTCTCCCTCTTCTTCTTCTTTTCTCTCTCTCTCTCCCCCAGCTTCCTCTCTCTTTTCTATTTCTCTCTAGCTCTCTACCTCACATCTATTGTTAAATAAGATCTCTGGTACTGACTTTGGCATATGGTCTCCTTTGCACCTTAATTCAGGCAGAGGCATCTTTCACTATTCAGATCTCAACAACAATGTCTGCCTTGTTTGCACATAGATATTACCAGGACACCCTGTGGGATCAGCACAAAGCAGCAGCAGGGAATGATAATCATTCTGTTAATGTGGTTACCCTCACACAGCTTTGCAAACATTGTATAGCATATGGGAGAGAAAAAAGACTTTATAAATTCCCAAAATTCAGCTGACCAAATGTGCAACAGTTCTTGTGACTCAAAGGAGACACATCATCCATTTGCCAGGATTTATGGTAGCAGGTATTGTTCGTACTAGCCCTAGATCATTGTCTACTGAAGTGCAAGTGTAAATAAAGAGGAAAAGAAGAAGAGAAACAAGAAGAAAAATGAGGCTTTGACTAAAAGCTTCAATGTCTAAATAAAATCGTTAGGAGATTGATTTTTTTCCCTCAGACACATGAATTTTAAAAAACCAAAAAATTAACAAACACTACTAAGTTTATAGCAGGTTTCAGCTATTCATCATGAGATGTTTCTTGGAAACTCCAAATGGTATGTGCTTTCATCAGAGGCACCATTCACACGCTGAAATCAGACTGCCACTCTGCAATAAATTCTTCTGGCACCTGTATATTCCTGAGCTATGAACTGCACTTGAGAGTGACTGAACTTTGGCTGCCTGATAACCTCTGCACAATGTAAAAAACGAGACAAGTAGAAATTTTGTGGAGCTACTTATAAGCTTATCTCCTCCAGAAAGCCTCACTTTCTAAGTCAGTCAGTGGCAGAAGTCAGTCCAAACCTGACAGTGACACTATTCTTGTAGAATAGTATGTGCTAATGCATCTGGAAGCAAAGAGAAAGTAATGTCAAACTCCAGTATGTGCTAGCAAAAAGAAATCCAAACAAGAAAAGAAGCTGCTGGTAGTTTTCCTTTTGCTTGAAGTTCTATTTATTTTGCTAAATCATCGAGCTATGACTAGAAAATCAGAGTAAACTCTTGTTCTCTCTCCTCCAAGGTAAAGAGTAATCCTGAAAGTGCCTCAAAAGCTGACAGTTTGAAGAAAAGCCAACTGACATTTCACTGAGTACAGTGTTTAAAACCCACAGATCTATCACTGTAACAAAGTGCTTTGTCCTTTCCCTCACATTAGCTGACACCTGACCCTTGCTTTGAGCTGTGGTGCTCCACACTTGAGGCCAACACGGAGCTGTATGTTACTCTTTCATGCCTACTATTTGTTCCTTTCTCTCTCACTAGACTGGTCTAATAAGCTCTTTGCTAACATTTCTTTCTCTGTGTTGCTTAGACTTGGCACTTAGTCTGCAGTTCTCATTTTTTCCAGTCCTTTGACTTTCCTCCCTTGCTGCACTCTTTCTGTTTTTTGTGCTGTGTTTCAGTCCCAGCCCTAGTTCAACTTCATCTCTCACCTACCCATTGAGTTTCTTTCTGGACCTTATCTCTATTTCCTGCATGGTACATTTTTTCCAATTCACAATCATATTTTCTTCTCTATCATTTTCTCTACCCAAGCTCTTCTTTTGCAGCCAGTCTTTGAATTTGGGATAAAAAATAATACCCCTAATGCTCTTTCTCCCATCTGTTTCTTTCACCTAATTTAAATTGAGATAACTTCAAAATTTTGAAGACAGCAGGTTCCTAAAAGTGTTGCATGGAAGGTGGGAAGCAACTAATCCATGTGCAGAAAAGAGAGGTTTTTTCTTCAGTCGCCAAGTGCCAGATTAGCTAAATTCTCATATAGGAGATCCGCTGACCATTTTTAAGGAAATTTTAACTCCTGCTGTTGTATTTGAAAATCAAACTAGCCTGGGAAACTAAAAAGGCTTCAGTAGAAATGTAGAACAAGCAAACATAAATGTCTGTAGCAGCCTTCTGTAGTTTCACTGTCCTGAAATTTTATGAAGAAGGAAGACATAAATTCAATGTAGATCATAAATGGATAAAATAATAAGCATGCATAAATACATAATAAAGCGATATATTAGTTATATAACTAAAGATATAAAATTTTAAATTTTTTCGTTTTAGCAATGCAGTCCTATCCCTTAAATCTCCCAATTCAAGAGAGGAGAATTTTTTTTAAACTTTTTTTGTGGCTGTTTTACACTAAAGTAACTTGTCCCACTTTATGCTTTCACAGTGCCTCATGCAGCAGAATTCTGCTCCCCCTGGACACTGAAATAAGACATAAAATGATTATACACCCATAATTCCACAAAGAATAAAAATGGAGAGCAGTAATTTACAGTACTGCATTTCTAATTTCCTCCTGCTTTACATCACTACTGGAAGTGAAAAACGTGAGTTTGAAACAGGAACTCTGATCCTCAAAGTGCATCACTGCCATTCTTCATTCAAAAGCCTTATCAGAGACAGAAAGGGAGCAATTGAGTAAGACAGTTTGCATCACATGCTGCTTCACCAAACAGGGTTTTGACATAGTCATATTTTGTGTTCCCCAAAATAGCACTTCAGCAAGCTTCAGTTTATGAACTTGTTTTTTTTAACTCCTTTGAATTTAATTAGGCTATTCATCAGTTTGGTAAATGCAAAGAACCTTTTAAATGGGGAACAGTGATTGATTTTTAAAGTGCTATAATCACTCCATCTAGCTATAAAAAAATACTTTCTAATATATTTCAAAGTATATTAATATTCACTTTTTAAAATATGTCTTCCATCCTTATTTTAATATCTAACCAAAAAGCTACCATAATATCACTAGGTGAAGTTCTTTACCCAGCAAAGCTCCTCTATAAAGCTCCCATTAGCATCCGTCCTTCATGTGAACCCTGCTGACACAGAAGGAAATTTTGGGAGTCAAAAAGTTTATCCTCCACAGACTCTGGATCTGGGTCTGAATGGACTTACATGTAAACAAAAGGTGTATGACTATAAAAGCACGTCACCCACTAGCATAAACTACCATTTTCTGCACCCAAATAACAGTTTGAGAGGAGTCTAAGCATTTGTGTTGTGATTGCACCGAGGAATGCTGAAATACTGCAGAAAAAGGGAAGCCCAGATCTGGCTAATTCTCCAGCAACATTAAGGAATAAGGTGCAATTCAAGTCTCTCATTTTGCAGTCTTGCATAAAATACTTTATATACTGCAGCATTTGTTGTAACTTAGTCAGTCAGTCCCAGGGAGGGAATTCACCCCTGAAATATGTATATTCTAAATGTCTTCAGCCATAGATGGTGTCACAGACATGTCCCTGCTGCAGAAACAGAGGCTATTGCCTAAAAGAGAGTTACTCTTCAGATGATCAATGCAACAGTTTCCAATTATTCCATTCCTAGCCGAGCCCAAAACCAACATCTGAATCATCAGAAGCATTGTCTGTGTGACAAGGCTGACCGACCTCCAGGTGTGTTGTCACCACCACAAACCTGACTGCTAAGATGTCTGATGAATACAGCAAGTACAGTTCTGCAGTGTGAAATGCCTGTAGCTCTGCCTGGGGCTGGCCAGCTCTGGAGAGAAGACTAATACTTGCACTCTCTGTGAGGCTGCTCCTCTGCAACCAGCAAATGCTGTCATGTAATGAAAGGAAAGGCAGTGGGACACCGTCAGCCTCTCATTTCCATACAGCACATCCTTCGCAACACTCCTGTATTCCTCCTCTGTACCAACCTGCATCGTTTACTTCACTCTCTCACTTCAGCTGTCTGTCCTCCTCATTTATCCCTCTGCACAGGATCAGCTCTTTTCCACCTATCAGTAGAATGTCATACTGCACTTTCCCTAAGAATTTTTCTCTTGCTTTGTCATTAATCACATTTCCTTTCCATGTGTCCCTTCATATTACTTTGCTGCTGTTTCTTACCACCTTACCATACCTTACCTTACCTTACTTTACCTTACCTTACCTTATCTTACATTTACCTTACCTTACCTTACCTCACCTCACCTCACCTCACCTCACCTCACCTCACCTCACCTCACCTTTACCTCACCTTTTCCTCACCTTTACCTCACCTTTACCTTACTTTAACCTTCCCTTTCTTCCATCTTGTCTTGATCAACACACAGGCAGACTTGATCCCATTCCAGCCACAGCCCACAGCCCACTGAAATCCTGCCTGAGCCATGAGGAGAGTGTAGTGATGTGGTGCACACCAGCAATCTGCCATACCTTTAGAAAACAAGAGTATATTCCACTCAGTGCATGGATATTAAAAATTACAAAATGTGTGTGGGAGTGTAATTGCCATTCCTCTCATTTTACTGTTGGGTTTAAAGCATGTTAAATTGACCACTGTAAAAGTATTTCAATTATGCCATTAACAGCAACGAGCAAGCCAGTCATGAGTCACACCAGTAAATTTTAGGGAAGACAAACAGACTCATACTGTGTGCACACAGACCTCTTCTATTGATATAATACTTGGTAATCCCCAAGTGCCTGACTCAGTGCTGCACAGAGAGCTCAGGAGCCTTCTAGTGCTCAGGGATGCTCTCACAGCTCCTTTGACCACAGGTCAGCCCCCAGGAAGGAGCCTGGGAGGAGCAGAGCACAAGGCAAGAGCCCTTCTTGCTTGCGGGGGAGGAGGAGAGAGTGGCACCAGCCTATGTACAGTGTTTTGTAAGAGCATCAGTGGATATGTGGATTCTGGCCTTGAGAAATGAAGCAGAGAATTGTAGCCCAAACATTTTCCTTTCAGGAGAAAACTGTGCAAATGAGCACGTAACTACAGCTTTTACTGAGCTTTGCACTCTGTCATGCATCTGCAAAAGAACTGTGCTTTTGTTTTGGGAGGGAATTTCAACTCCTTTCAGTGAAGAGCATTGAACAGCAAGCGAACTCTCTTCACTCTACTACATTTTATCTGATAGATTTAAATAATTCATGTAACAGCTACAAAAAATCCAAGAAAGCAAAAGTCTTTTAAAATTTGCTTCCATTTGTGTACTTCAGGCTTCAGTGAAACAGCTTAAAAATACAAGCCCATTCAAGCCAAAAGAAGACAATTTTGGGGGCTTTTGCACAAAATACTTTTATTTTCAGAGTAGTCTGCTCTGAGTGATCCTTTCCTTCCTCAATTTTGTTGCTACAGATAGCAAACTCTCCTGCCTCCAAGCTGCATCACCTTGAGAGAATGAATGCTGCTTACAGGATTCAGAACACTACACATGCCATCAAAATATTACAATGCATTTCAAGTCTGGAAACAACACCATAGTAATATGCCCCAAGAATGCCAGAGGTAATGAAAGGCTGATGAATAGAACATGAGATGGAGGAGCCCTGCTCTGTCGATTTCTTGTACTTTTTTTCTTTTTTTTTCCCCCTGGGAAAGCTGATATATTTTCCTTCCCCCCCCCCCAAAGTATAAGCTATTTTCATTTATTACAGTTCAGTCCCTCTGTTATGCTTACCATGCCCATACTGGTTACAGGATGTGTGAGTGCTTAAAATGGATTCTGGTTGCAAAATTAATTCCTGTTTTCATTCAGATTACAGGAAGTTTTAGCTACATTTTTTAATAAATGATTGACGCAGATACCCTGATTAGTCTGTTAAAATCATTGGATTCTGTTCTTACATAATAAAAATGATTTTTAGAGGTTCTCATTATTTTTTTTAACTGTAAACTATTTCCATACATTTAATAAATTAGTCATTAATGAGGCCAATATACTTCTAACATAAGAAATAAAAGGGAGGATTGTATCAAGTCAGTGTAATTTAGCAATTTGCTTGTACATACATCTTGGGTGTCTAACAAAGGCAATCCTTCTCAAGTAAGTGCCAAATTTTCCTGTATAGACAATTAAGGTGCATCCTTGACTTTTATGATTTCCAGAAGGAGAGAGAGCTGCTGTCTCTCAGAGCTGAATGGCCTGGATCCTGAGTGATGAGAAGCAGGAAGAGACTCCTATTGTATGATATCCTATTATATTGAAACATTTTTGCTTGCAACTTTAACTAGATAATTACTTCTACTTAGAAGATTTTTAAAAGGAGCATTTTAGCAAGCTCTGGAGTTCCTTACAGGCTTGCACACACTTTCAGTTTGTTGCCTTTAGCTGCTGGAGAGTTAAGAGAAGGCATTCTTTTATCATGCTGCAATTTGCAGAGAAGTACTGCATGCCAAGGACTCATCCCTGACATCCTACATTGTGCTTCATGACATCCACTTATACCAGGCTTGTTGTATTTCATCCCATGACCTGGGATAATGAGGTGTATGGCTGGTGTACCAGGACTTGATGTGTTGCAGCATGGCATTATCTGCCTTGGGAAATGTGAAATGAAGGCATTGTCTGCAAAATATAATTAAGGAAAAGGTTTCTTAGACCTTAATAGCAGAGCATGAACACTACCAAGGCTGCTGCTGTTTTTTGAAAAGAAGTAGAATAACTAATGCCAAATGGAAATGGTTTTATTCTTCTTTGGTTGGAGGAAGCATTTTGGAGAACACAGAGCTTCAAGAAATATGGAATGAGCTGAAGCAACTGAAATCAAGGTTATATAGTTCTCTTGAAAACCTAACTGAGGCTTTGTGTTTGAATAATATATTATTATATTTTCACCTGCAACCCAGTAAAAGGAGTTATTCCTTGAAAATAAGTATTCAGAGAATTCATATCCACACAAAGGAATCATGTCATGAGAATCAAAAGGAAAAGGTTTGCTGGATGATCAGGACTAGGGGATAAATTTGTCTTGTACTACCTGCTTATGAAATCAGCCTACACTGCTGCTGAAATCACAGGGCTTTTTTCATAGAAAAACACAGTCATGTAATTCATGGTTATACAAACAAAAATGTAGCACTAATCATATGTTCTTATGACTAATGTGAATGTTGTTTTTGTCTGTAAGGCAGTGGCACCTAGGAGTGGCCCAAATGTGGATTTGGCATCCATTGCATTTAGCATCCTGGAATCAGGTGTTATACAAACACGAAGGATGGCATGTGCTTGGGAGAGCTTACATCCTAACTTGACATAACTAATCAATGAACTTCACTGGTAACAAATAGGGGGGAACATGGAGAGAAAGAATAAAATGTGGAGAGTAAGAACCATATTATATAAGTGAGCAGAAATGCTCATTACTTTTCTTTCTCGAGCACCTCTGAGAAAGATGGTGTGTAAAAAGCTAGATGTCTGTCAAGACTTATTATATGTGAGGATGTGAGAGATGGGCAACCCCAAAACCAAGGTCCTGGCAGGGATGCTGCACTTCCCATGAGAGGTCAATGTTTGACAAAACCCATCTTCTTAAATGGTTTGGCAAAGGAGGAATACAAGGGGAAAAATAAAGTAAAATGTCCCAAAGAAGAAAATGTTTACAGGATCAGGACCTTGGTTTTCCAAAGTCCTTTATATTGAGTTCAGTGAAATTTAAAACCTATCCTTTCCCTTTAGTCATGGGATGAAGCTGTATAGAGATGATGAGGCTAGTTGTGCAAGTGAGGTGAATAATATTTGCCCACATTAACCCATCAGGGCAAGAATCTGGAAATTCCATTTTCACTGTATAACAGAGTAGAAATAATAAGTGTGGCTGTACCTTCATCAAGCTCTAAAGTCCCTGTATTAACAGTTGGGTCAGTGTGAGAACTGTTGTAAATGAGAACAGTGTGAGAACTGTTGTAAATGAGAACTAGACTGTAAGCTTCTACATTCTTCTGCAGTACTTTCCTCAAAGGCATTAAGGACACATGCACACCCCTGCCAGGATGGCTTAAGGCCCCATATTTCAAGAAGACTAGCTGACCCATTGCTGCTTGTTATGGTCACAAACAGCTTCTTGAAGCAGCACATAAAAGTAGAGTTAACCTGCTCTAATTAAGGTAACATCATCAGTCAAGAGAGCCTTGATAACATCTTAAAAGGTTGCTCGTGTTGGTTCTGTATATCATCTCTCCCTTAAGTTTTAAACGTTCAGTTCTGGCTTTATGAAGGCATTGAAATACAAGAATCATGTAAACCACAACGTCCCACCACCCGATAGAATGAATATTGATAGCAGCACAATTGAAAGAAGAGCAGCAGTTCTGATTTTGTTCTGTATTTGTCCTGTGTGTGTTGGACATCCTGTAATTGTCAAAGCAGTCCAATGACAGATTCCAGTAAAGTGAAATTGCTTTTTCAGCTGTTACAAAATAACAATCACCAGAGTTCAGATAAAATTGCTGAAAATGATGACATGAATATCACACACTCAATCACATGCTCCAAAACAGTCACCGATATAAAAAAAATTCCTACTAAAGGTGCTATACTTTGTTACCCACCAACATGCACAAAAGATGCCTGTCGTCCAATACAGCAAATGTTGAATAAATTGACTTTGCTGCAGAATATAATTATTTCTGTTAATAACAGTCATTAAAGACATTCCAGGCTTGAGTTTTTTACATCTGTTGAACTTTCATTTTTTTTATTATATATGGAAATTTAACCAATAATACTGAGTTCATACTAAACCCTTTCACAGATGAGGTCTTTTACATGAAGAAGAGATGCAAATTTAGAAGTAAGGTTTCAAGATTTTCATGATACACTATTGTATTACTGTATAATTATTTTGTAAGCAGAAACTGAGCAAATTCACACCTGAGGTAGCGGAGTTTGTATTTAAGCTTTAAGCAAAGGTTCAGTTCACACTCTGATAGTGTAGAAATCCTCAGAGTTGACCATGCAAGAATGAGGGTGTTCCCAGATGAAAGGATGCAGCTGTACCCTCAGCTCAGGGGTCCTGGCCTGTCCTTGCCATGGTGGCATTCCATCATCGGCCCACATGCCCCAGATGAGCTCTGCCCATCCCAGGGAAGCTTCCTTTCTTCATACTGCACAAATCATGTAATTTAATGCTTTGAACCTTCTGTCATGCAGAAAAATTTTCAGGTGAAGTGGGCATTTAATTACTTCATGGAGAATGTCACTTGCCAATTGTTGGTGTTAGCTTATTGTTGGAAACCACGTTGGTTCTGTTAGTTTCTGGTATATATGTCTTTTCACACCAGCCTGTAGAGGTGAGCTGCAGGTCCTGCAGGTATTTCCATTACAATATATTGTATTTATCCAGAGGAAAGAGTGAGGACCAAGAGCTACATTTATCTTTCACCTTGGCATGTACACATATATTTCATTCTAGAACCTGCATAAAAATTTTCAGGGGACAATCAGGAACGGATTGAAGGATACTGAAAATGCTCTTTCCAGTTTTCACAGGAAGTCACAGAATATGTGTAAGATTTTTTTAAAGTCTTTTTACTACTTCCATTCTTTTTCTGGTGGTTCACTTTTCAGCTGACAAAGTGATTTATTAACTGTCTTTAAAAAGTTCCATTTCATTGAACAAATGATAAATATCAAAACCTGAAGTCTGACCCAACATCAATATCAAACTGACTCAAACATTTGCAGACTTGTTTATTTTTCAAAGAATAAACAAAAGGAGAATGAATGAATACTCAATATAAGAACAAATTAGAAAAGAACTATTGTTACCCACAGTGACTGGAAGACTCAGCTCTCTGCGTTAATTCCACTAGAGGTGAATGATAGTCACATTTGAAAATTGTGAATTTCCTGTACTCCCCTGGATAAAGGGCATCCATGAAGAAGGAAATGTAGTTTTAATTAGCAAAATAAGGCAAACCACTAACTTGTGTCCTACTACTTGGCCTTCTCCTACCCACCATCCACCTTGGCAATGTCGTGTGGCAATTGGTGTTTTTATTTCTGTTAAATTCACAGAGAGGCATGACTTGGTGCTCCTGCAAGTAACTACCACAGGGATGGTCTCATTCCCAAATACACACACATACACACACATTGAGAGCAAAGGCAAAAACTGTGAAGCAGTCAAAATTCATTCATTCATAGAAAACGTGATTTCCTACCGTTCATGAATGCCATTAGTTTCACTTAAGCATGGTTTCATTTAAGCCATTTATAACTTCTTCATCGTATTTTGTTTGAGCTCCAGCCTTCCTAATTGGGTTTTTTTCAACTACTGTTTAAATATAGAAAGACCTGAAAATATGAAAATATTCACAGTTTTGATTCTACTAATTTTACGTCTTGCTGATGTTTGTTGAACTGGCTGTCTGAGCAGCTAAGAATGGAAAGGATCAAATAGTACCCAGCTGCAGTGACACTTGGCAATTTACTATACCTACCTCTGTCAGTCAATTCAAGCCAAGGGTCCTGCAAGAAAAATGGAAAATCCACATGATCAAGTGAGACTTCTTGCAACAGCACCATTACCTCATTTTATTGACATCAATTTTCACTCACTCCTTGGAAGGTGGTGAAGGGCTGAAGAGGTCCAAAACCTTCCAGAATAGATTCAAAAGTTCTGTGGCCTTTAGTTTCCTAAAATGCACTTCAGCACCAGTAGCAGAGGAACAAATGGTGCATGAGTTTCATCTTTTGGGACTGTACATACAGTTTTCCCCAAGCAAATCCTAGACATTACCAGCAGATGATTTACCAGCATAAGCCAGAATACCTTTAGGCTCTTAGAAACACAGCTACTCTGAACATTTCCTGGTGTCCATATGGCACAGCAGCATGTATCAGAAACAAACTCAGTTTTCAGAAAGAATCTGTAAATCTGTTCAAGGGAAAAAGATCTTTTGAGTAGAGGCAGAGGGTCAGGAGTAGAGATCTGGCAGTGAAAGAAGCAAGAAGCTGCAGGCAGCCACAGCAGATTCCTCCACTGAAATACACACTTCCTCAGCGGAAAGATGACCAGAGGAAAGACAGGTTTGAACCAGAATTAATACTAAGGGCTTTCTGGATTTATCTCTGAGCTCAACTTATAAAGGAGCCATTGCACAAAAGTATATATCTTAGCCATTTAAAAATTAAAATTTGATTCTACTTCTTGAGCTTTTTAGAAAGTCAAACTAGAGGAAAATTTTGTAGCTGAAGGAATACTGAAGATGCTTATTTTTAGTTGCTCTTGTACAGGTCCCTACTGTGTCAGAACTGGCTGAGACACAGAGAAGCCCCTGCACAAAAGCAAGGAGACGATAAAGGAGAGGAGAATGGCATTCATCAATGAGACAAAAATAGACAGAAAAAATGGAGTTTCTGACCTATCTCTTCTTCTGTAAGATACCAGATTGGTAAACAGTAAATGTAGCTTGTCGCCCTGGCACTAGCTGAAGGCCAAAGATAGCACATCGACCTTCTCCAGGGTCTGCTGGGACTGGAGTAACCTTCAGGGTCAGGCTTGTCAGATTTGCTGCTATCACAGGAGATCGTCTCCATGGCTAAAACACAGGCTGCTGTCATATATCTTCTTGCTGCTTATCCAAGTGACCATGAAGAAAAAATCAATTTAGTTTCTCTGAAGTAGAACTGCACAAAATTCATGTGGTTGGAAAAATGTGTGGCTAAATGGTGTTAAGATTCGTCATAAGAATAAATATATTTAATTATACAGTCTAGTTCTCCACCAGTTTTTAGATTCCTACATAATAATAAGAAACTCAATTTATGTGAATGGCTGTAGTGTCAGTAGGTTGACAGAGCCTGTGACAGGTGCTTCTGTGGGGGGCAAAACAGAAAGAATCAAGAGTAATAGTGCTTTACAGACTGGAAAATTTCAATGGGAAACCCTCTGCTTTAGAGGAGCATACTCAACAAGCTCAGAACACTGAAGTCACAGGGGAAAGAACTGTGTTCCTGATCAATTCCATGTTTCATCCAGATCCAGCTTAGTCACAACCTTTGGGGCCAGTCTGGATGAGGCTTTGAGCACCAGATCTACTGGAAAGGGTCCCTGCCCATGGCAGTGGGGTTGGACTCGATGATCTTTGAAAGTTCTTTCCAACCCAGACAATTCCATGATTCTGCAATTCCATGAATTCTGGTTTTACCTCCTCAAGTAAAGTCACAATACACTTACAATACTTCAGCTTCAAATTTAAATGGTAGAGGCAACTCTATCATTTTGGTTTGTCTTGCTTTTATTTGGTTTCAGAGATCAGATCCTTTTGAGATAATAAGCTTTCATTCTGAAAGTTTCCTGATAGAGACCCGTCCTTTATAACTGAAAATGTCATCAGAAGTGTAAAATCCTGTGGATCTACACTCTCCACTGATAATTTGGTAGAAAGAATACTGATTCTTCTAAAAGAAAAACATCCTAAACTTCCGCTTTTTAGATCATATGATTGCAGGAAAGATTTTTAACATGCAAAACTCAGTTAAGGACCTACTTTCTGTAGAGATATGGTGGAAATCATGTGTCTACCTAGCATTTGTATCTTCTGAAATTTTCCTCTTCAGTAAATATTCGGTTATGCAATTTGCCAGCAAAAATGAACAATTTTCATGATCTACTTAGGCCAACATACTGTACTGAAACCTGAAATGGTTATAAACTATATATATGGCTACTTTATTTTTTAAATCTAGAAATAGTCCTTTCATGTAGCTGCTGCTGAATATAAAAGAAGAGAGATGTTCTTTCCATGTTCAGAACTGATAGTAAATATGCTCTGAAAAATCTATCATAAATGGCTGTCTTTGAGTTTTTATTTTTCTTCTCTGGAATAGCAATATCCAATTACTTTCTGTGTTTTTCATGATGGTAAAATATATCCATTTTATCACATATCTCCAATGAGCTAGCTTTGTTAACTATATGCATTTAAAAATATTTTATTCTATTCTGATATAACTGTTATTAATAAAACTATTATTTTATAAATTATCTTGAGAAATATCTCTACCAACATAAATCTCTTTTTTCTTCAAACCATTCTGAAGTGATATATTTTGGACACACTGGAACTTTTTTGAGCCTTGCATCTAAATTTTAAGTCCCCTGCTTCATCAGGTAAACACATTTCCCTGTAAGCTGTGCACTTTGCAGGTTTGAAATGTGTTTTCAATACTATCTCTGGCAAAATCTTTGCTATCAAACATGGCCTGTATTCAGCTTTTTTTCTTCCTTTTGGATCCGAGCCTCACTCTAAGAAGAAGAGTGAAGCAGTCAATATTTCTTCTCTGTTTGATTTTCTCCTTGTCCTGTCCTTGAATCTCAAAATGTTGTAATTTCTTTTTAGACAAGCTGTATTAGCTCCACAATGACATGTAACAGCTAAGTAGTCCATTCTGGTTTCTTTTTGAACTATGATGTAAAGACACCCTTGCTCTCCACTTTTATAATGACTACAAATGGAATTTCTTCCCACCTCTTTTTCCAGAGGTGGGAAGATCTTTTTCCAGATCTCAGAAACTAATTTTTTTTTTTCTCACTCGATGGCCATCTTCATCACCTTACTGTCAGCTTTCAGTATTACATTGTACTTAGAGATATCAGCATCACCCTTGATCAAGGTGATGTTGCTCCTTGACTGAGGAAAAAAGAGGGAGTATCAAAGTGCAGGGGAGAGATTCAATATTTCTTTTGCACATAGGAGCAACACGCCACTGAAATAGTTCTGCAATAGCTGTACTTCTGCGCTGCAGTAATGTGCTGTGCTACTGTAATATGCTGGACTACCATAGCAGCTCTGCTATCCTCACTTCCAGAGGAAGAGTCATAAAATGAAATTGCTAAAAATAACTCTTCAGATGAGAAGCTATTCCTATTCAGCTTATAAAAAGGAGGCTGAGATAAGATCTTGCGTAGCTACTCATACATGTAGGGGAAAAAAGATCTTACGAGTGTGTAGTTCTGGCTTTCAGGAAAGAAAGTAAAACTGGAAGTCTATTCAGTATTATATAACATGAGAATGAGACAACCAGATCCAATGAGCAGAAGTCAGGAAAATTCACCTTGACATATGATGCAGTTTTCTAACAGGGAAGATGATAAATTAACACTGATTTCGGAGGGTGGTGCAGTCACTATAATTGGAAGGTGACGTTAGTTGCCATCCTAAAGATAGGATTTGATCCAGCTTCTGAGAGCATGAAGACTGCACAGGCAGGTACCAAAGTAAGGCAAAGAGGTTGTGGTCCTTCTTGCCTTGGATCTTGTGGCTCAAAATAACACCCTGCCATCCCCTTCCAGCCACACATTCCAAAGGGTGAGGAAGGTACGACAGTCTTGCCTGTACAGTGCCACAGAACTGGCAGTTCTGCAATAAATGACTGTAATATGTTCCCAAGGCTCCTCATTTCAATAAGAACAACAACTGGCCAAATTTTATTTTCTGTATTTTTCTCCCTTATTCTAAGACATCAGACTTTGACTGGAGCAGGACAACAGATGAACTGGTATTTTGAAATGCACCTGTCAAAGAACTGATGATTGACATTTACTCAAAGTCAAATTGAACATCAGATTTGGGATGATAAAGAAATGCTTCAGGGAAGAAAAATATATCCATACTGGAAGGAGTCACAGCGCTTTTTGCAATTTCAGTAAAACAGGTCCTTTCAGATATAGTAGATTCCCTTCACTGTAGACTGATGCCTCAATCTTGTCTGTTCCCACTCCATGGTACAAAAAGGTTTAGTTGCTTGAGGATTGAAATATTTAAGTCTAATTAAAGTCATTGTGTTCAGAACGGAATGTGTGGGTGACATTTACAAGCCTTTAATACATGAGAAGTCAGTTAAAGTAATTTAGCAGTCATCTCTGGCCTCTGAAGATGACATACTCCACAAAATGGTGAAATGACTACTTCTCTTAATTGATCTCCCCCATAAATACAGCATCAAATCTCGGCATCTGGTGTCATTTGTTACCCTAAAGGTTTTTGATTACTGAGTCTTTTGGGCCCTTCTTAACCCCATCTCCTTTCAGTTTCTTCTACGATGTGTGCACCCTGCCAGCATGGATGGGCAGCCCACCTTTGCCTGCACTGGCTCCTCTCTGCCTCCTCACAGGGGAATCTGTCGGTGTCTCAGCCAGGAGCAGGAAACTGGTACACTGAACCAAATGTGACTCCCACATCTGGAGAGTAGCGTACGAGATCCCAGAATCACCCTCCAAAACTGGGAGCTGGTGTCTCCACCAGGAGCCAAAGGGTTTAGACTTATAGCTATCACCCAGAGAAAGGTGTCACATCTTATGGGACTCACTTGACTTGCCTATGATATTAAATTGGGAGGAACTGCTGACTCCGTCAAAGGCAGAGGGGCTCTGAAGAGAGACCTTGAAAAATCTGAGAGTTGGGAAATCACCAATTGTATGAAGTTTATCAAAACAAGTACCAGATTCTGCACCTGGAATGGGACAGGCCTGGGGGCCGTGGTCAATGACAAATTGAATATGAGTCATTGTGACCTGGCAGCCAGGAGGGGCAGCTATATCCTGGGGTGCATCAGGCACAGCATCACCAGCCAGCAATGGAGGGGAGTGTCCTGCTCTGCCCTGCCCTGGGGCAGCCTAACCTTGAATATTGTGTACACTTTTGGGTATCAAAATATAGTAAAGATATTAAACTATGAGAGAGCACCCAAAGGAGGGCTCCAGAGATGGTGAAGAGTCTAGAGGAGAAGCCATATGAGGAGCAGTCTGTTCAACTTGGAGGAGACTGAGGGGAGACCTCACTGCAGTCCACAACTTCCTTGAGAGGGGAAGAGGAGGGGAGAACACTAATCTTTTCTCTGTGGTGACCAGTGACAGGACCCAAAGGACTGGCAAGAAGCTGTGTCAGGGGAGGTTTAGGTTGGATATTAAGGAAAGGTTTCTCACACAGGGAGTGGTTGGGTATTGGAACAGGCTCCCCAAGCCTTACAGAGTTCAAGGAGTGTTTGAACAATGCTCTCAGGCACATGGTGTGGATCTTGGGGCTGTCCTGTGCAGGGCCAGAAGCTGGACTCAGTGATCCTTGTGGGTCCCTTTTAACTCACCATATTCTATGATTCTACAAAAAACAGGAAGACCCCAGTAGCTAATAGGCTGTAAGTACCTGTCTGCATGGTTCCAAGAAAAGGAGCTTCCTTCCAGAAGCTATAAATACATTCAAAAGCCAAAGATAAATGGAGAAGCTACAAGCAATCACAGGAACAATCCTTCTTATACAGGGGAGAGGCGTCTGGCACCTTTAGCATGCCTGTATCAGAAAGCTAAACAATCCATAAGGATATCTGCTTTACCACTTCTGCCCAGAACTTGTACATTTGTCCAACTCCTCAGATTCCTACCAGTCCTCTATCAAGACCTGTTTTACCTGGATGATCCACACCCTAACTGGAGGCATTTCTTTCCATCCCTTTCCCTGGCAGACCAAAATCCTACTCCTTGTTTTTGGTCATGCCTTCAAAACTTGACTCCAAGCTTTTACTAAAATCCTCTTGGAACAGACTTTTCAGGCAGAGGAAAAAACCACCGACATCTTGAGATTAAAAAACAGCCCCTCATATGCAATCCCATTAGTCATAGCATCCCAGAACTTCACTCCCTGCCCAAGACTCCTTTGAGCTAGAGCAGGTAGAGCACTGAATAAAATACTGCCATGTCATAGGCACTTATAATTCTTTGAGCATTAGCTTAAAAAAGCCAGGGAGTCTGGTAGATAGTGTTTTATATTCACTTTGCGCTTTACAAACAGACCAAAGAAAGTGCAGGGAGTGGACAGTCAGGTTGGTTCCTTGATTTCTTGGAAGTCAGTGAATCATTTCAATGTATCCTGAAACCATGTATACCATCTGATGTGACACAAAATGCTTTTACATTGGGAGTTTTAAAGTACTTATCATAATAAGTTCTGTGGAAGGGGAGTCTGTGCAAGCAAGACACAATATGTCTAACTGATCTAAGAAAATCTGCACAAATTTGAGGTATTTGGCCTGGCAGGAGAAAGGAGAGTGCCTACATTTCATTTAGAGTTAATGGTGCTGGGTAGGTGTCTCTGAAGACAGTGAAAGGGAAATGCAGCCTCACCGAGTCACATCTTTATCTTTCTTCATTAATTGCACAGAGACTAAAATGTTGGATGACTTTGCCTATTTAGAATCCACTCCACATAGTCCTCTTTGAAGATATCAACCTAATAAAGCATGACCAGCTCTTTTTGAAAAATAAAGTGATAACCATGGTGTCCCACTTTTCTATCACATAGATACTAACAGAGCATAAATGTTTGCTCCAGAGTGGGACAGCCTTGGCTGTGCACCCTCATAAACCCAGGGAAGTTTGTCTTCATTTTTCCAAGGAGGATCTCCTAACAAGTTCTGGTGCACTAGATAGAGGAGAATATTTCCTCTCGTTGTTGTAATGTGGAAAGGTACTAGGTGAAAAAGGACAGTCATGGGGTTTTGTACTTTGGACACTGTTATCCAGGGATTTCTGAGTGTAAATTCCATCATTTTTGGTATGCTTTCCCACCTCTTTTCCTGGAAATAACACAGATATGCCAGGTGACTGAGACTTCTCCCTTTCCAACTTGCAAAAAATAGCTTAACAGCTATTTGTGTGATCAGCCACATCCATAAGTTGCCAATATGTATGAATGGTCTACAGCACCAGGGTGGAGGAGGGCACAATGCACATAATATATAGAGTAAAACATAATCCCTGATCTTTAGCCACTAACAGAGGTAGCTAACTTACCCCATGGGGACTGCTGTTCTTCCCTTTGTAGTGATGTGCTGGCTGCAAGTTTATCAGCTGGCTCTTTTCAAGCCTTTCTGACTATTAGGAATACAAGGAAATATGTATCATAATATCCGAGGTGTGTATAAAACAACATTTTCCACAGCAACTCAGTGATGAACAAGATCAAGCAGAGAATCAGAGCTATTTTTGCAAAGTAGAAAAATATAACTATCATTTTCAGATTGTAGGTTAGGAGGGTCATTCCTCCCTTCCTTCTCCTGCTGTCAAAAATAGAACCTAGTTTGTCATAAAAGTCTCCTGTGTGTGGGTTTGCATTAATGGGCTCTACAGGGATATGTGGACATGGATGGAGAAAGAGTTACTGAAAACAGCCATCTGAAGGTGGGCAATGGAGCTCAGAGGGAGGATGTGAGGGTCTCCCAAGAGCTGAGGAAATCCCAATCCTCCTCCAAGCCCATGAGAATGGATAAACCCACAAGTCAGTCAAACTGGAGAGTGGTTACCTGTGGGCAGCATCCTCAGCAGTCAGCGATGTACCTCAAAGGATCAGGCTGCCTCTCTGCAAAGGCTGTGATCAGGCACACACCTGCTCCATGGGGCTGGGAGCCTCGGAGGGTGCCAAGCCAGGCTGACCCCAGAGCCCTCAGAGCGAGTGTGTGGCTTGGGCAGTCAATGGATGATTGCAGTAGTCTGTCTCTGTTAAGAGTAATGGCTTCAGTAATGCTGAATATCAGATACTAGCAGGGGTGTCTGTCTCCCCTGACTTGGCTGCAGGGAAAAGGAATTTTCAAAATGTCCAGCCTATTTTATATCAAAAATCATCCTTTTTTTTCTCCCAAAATTACTTTTTTTTTTCCCCTTAGTATTTCATATTTAAGGCTCTTTTGACAATAGTTTGGGGTTTTCAGTAATTTATACTTATTCTTAACTTTTTTTTATTTACCACACTGGAAAAAATGTAGATGAGGGGAAGAAAATATGTCTTGTCAAAACATTAAATGTTTTTATTTTGTTTTTTTCAGGGATAAATAAAAAATGTTGTTTCAATTTAAACAGAGAGCATATCTGAAAAGAAACAGCATTTGTCAGTTAGCTCTGTTAGGAACTAACTGAGAGGCCTCCTTGATCATACTGTGATAGAACACAGTATGATCATACTGTGATAGAACGAATCCATACAGCTGTGCACTGCCCACATGTTCTGGGTAGAAGAGGGCAGCAGATGGACTGCAAAAGGTTCTTGTTTCCTCAAGATTCACAGGCACTTTCTGCCTGCAAATAAGCTCAGGTTAGTCTATTAGGAAATGAATAAATAGTGAGATCTCTTCAGAGGCTTTTTTGTAAAATTGAGTCTTCAGCAATCCTAAATATAAATCCACATTGCTTGGTACCAATCTTGCCCTGCTCTATCTATGGTTAGAGTTTGTCTGTATATGGGAATTTAGCTACAAGATAAAATAGTCCTTTATATAAATATCTTATGAGTCAGTCCCAGCTGTAACTCCGAAGTGGTGAAGTCGTTAAGTAAATGCTGTTAAGAGAAATGTAAAATGAGCTATGATTTCTTCCCAAGAAAATGCTTTTATGGCATTTAATAAAAGAAAAAAGGTTTTAGAAAAGCAGCATTGAACCCCATGTCATGCTGTACAAATGACTATTTGAAAAGTAGCAGGGTTAAAATAAGATAAGAATCAACATGTCTGGTATAGCTCCCCTGATAGGTTTACAGCAGTCACACTGGGGTATCCTATGATGCTTCAATAGATCAAATCTTACAATTTTTTCATTATAAGAGAAATGGATCTTCTATGAATATGAGAAATTATGTACCCTATGCATAATGTGTTTCTGTCTGTAGATAAATCTTTGTATTATTAGCTCATCAAACCTAGTCTGTTATTCTATTATTAAAATTGGTTAAATTATTAATATAATTTTTAATCAGTTGAATTAATGCTTATAATGGTGGCTTGTGGTAACTTTGATTTCTACTTCTTTTCACTATGAATATTAAAAAAATTCTAATTAAAAGACACACCATATTTCTAAGTTTCTTTTTTAATCTGTGGTATTTCCTGGAAATATAAGTTACACATTTTTAATTTTTTTGTCACACAACAGTTAATTCCTTTGTAGCTTCATCAAGACTGGACTGCCTGGGGAGCAAGCCAATTTCATCAGCAATTAAAAAGGTCATTCTTTTAGATTTTAAAATATACTGAGTAACATTTTTTACAGGCCATATGTTAAAATAGAACCATGTTCTGATAAGTGATCATCATGTACACTGGCTTCATGGGATTCTAATTTTTATTGTTCTTTAATGGTTTTATTCCACATGTGTTACTTTATAACCACAGTGTGCTTGCCAGCTATGCAAATGTAAGTGTGGGAGCATATGCTATGTTTCTTAGGTATATAGAGACAACTTGGGAAACAAGCTCCATCAAAGACAAATTTTGTTTCAATTTCATTGACTTCTTTAGATGTTCCTGGATGCCACTGAATTGTCTTCTAAACTGCCAGTAGATTAAAACTGGTAAAAGGGCTTTGTTGCTTTGTGGTCACACCTGGCCTCCCGCATTGCTAACCCCAGCAGAGAGTTTTGATCACTCCCTTTTGATCTGATGGCTTTATGTAAGGCCCATTACAGGATGAGGATGGTCACCTCATAATCAGCAACATGGACAAGGCAGAGGAGTTTAACACATTCTTTACCTCCATCTTCAACACGGATGACAGACCAAGGGGATCTCAGTGTCCTGAGCTAGAGAATGATGACTGCAAGAATGATCAACTCTCAGCTGACCCTGAACTTGTGAGGGACCTGCTGCGCCAGCAAGATCCCTACAAATCTATGGGGCCTGATGAGATACATCAGAGAATCCTGAAAGAGCTGCTGATGTCACCACAAAACCTCTCTTGATGATTTTTGAGTGGTCTTGGGAATCTGGAGATGTCCCAGCTGACTGGAACCTGGTGAACGTTGTCCCAGTTTTCAACCAGGACAAGAAGGAACACACTGGAAATTACTGGCCTGTCAGCCTCACCTCAGTGCCTGGTAAAGTTACGGTGAAGATTATTCTGGGAGATCTCATTGCAGTCTGCAACTTCCTCAAGAGCTGGAAGAGGAGGGGCAGGCACTGATCCCTTCTCTCTGGTGACCAGTGACAGGACCCAAGGGAATGACCTGAACTTGTGTCGGGGTTGGATTAGGTTGGATAATAAAAGAAAGTCCTTCACCCAAAGGGTGACTGAGCACTGGAACAGGCTCCCCTGGGCAGTGGTCACAGCACTAGCCTGACAGAGTTCAAGAAGCATTTGGACAATGCTCTTGGCCACATTGTGTGACTCTTGGGGATGGTGCTGTGCAGGGCCAGGAGTTGGATTTGATGATCCTTGTGGGTCCCTTCCAACTCAGCTTTCTCTGTGAATATGTGAACTGTCTTGGTTTTGATGGTTAAACCACAACAATAACTAAATTAGAATTGAGCACGGATCTATAGTTGATGGTGCTCCTGGTGTTGCTACGCTGGAAGCAGATTAAACTCACATTTTCAAGTCAGGAGGCACTGTACAAAGGAAAGGTGTGTCAATTTTCTAGGATACAAGATGAGGAGCAGATCAAATATAAAACAATGTTCTCTTCTTTAGAAATGAAAACTGGACAGAAAGGCAGAAAAGCAAAATGGCTCCCAAGATTCCAGACCAGAGGGGAAGGCAACAGAAACAACAAAGGAGAGGTGCGAGCACCTGCAAGGCCCATGAAAGCTGGCCTCTTTCCTAGGAGAAAAAGTGGAAGGCTGAGAGTTGTGTGAGGGTCAGCACTGTGTGGTACTCAGACTGACCTGCTCAGTGGCTTAATTGCGCCTGTACATGCAGATGACATCAGCTATCTCCGGACAGAAGTAGAGACTGGTAGTGTAGCCTGCTTGGGCTAGCTGGCCAAGATCAGACAGCAAGGAATAGAGAAACACTGAAACAGTGAGAATTAGGAAATGTGGCTGTCTGAATCATGGCTTGGAACACTGCAGGGCCATTTTCCAAAGCCTTTACTTTTTATGGCTATGACACAAAATCCTTTACATGGAAGATATAATAATATTAGGAAATTATGCCAAAAGGGTATTTAGCTTTTTTGATGAGATTTAGATCTGGAGACAAGTACTGCTGCCACAAGTGGCACTGTCCAGCTTTCTGCAGAGTCCTGCCTATGTTCTTTGAAGCACCACTTTCAGAAAATATGGTCTGTGCTACCAGAACTGCTCAGTTGGAGAGAAAATATTTCCAATTTGTTTCTTTGCCTATGAAATGAGTGTCACTTCGGTTAGTGTCATGCCCTAGTTTAACCAAAGAGAAATGAGAATTCAATAGTCATGTCTCCTCTAGGATAAAAACCTAAATAGGTTTAAGACTACTTAAATGTAAAGCATCTGAACTTTAATTGCAGAGCTTAGCAGGACGATAGTAGGAAAATATTATTCACTAAGATTCGTTAATCTGTAAATGTTTTCTAAGTGTTCAGAAAATGTGTAGGTCCATGTAACAGCTGGTGAGTAGTACTATTTCTCTCATCTGAACTCCTGCAGATGCTAGGGAAAGGACTGTTTATCTAAGAAGCTGGTCCCTGTCTCAGAAGCACATGGTCAGACTTCGTGATGCCCCGAGAAAGAAGCAGAACAGACAATATCACACTGGAGACATCACTATTCCAATGGATGTGAGGAGGGGCTTTCCTTTTGTACCTACTTAAAGGGCATAAGGGGAACCCACAGAATAACTGCCAAGCTGCCATGGAAAATTAAATACTTGATCCGGTGGGCTAGGTTCTGAATGATGTAGGTCTGGGAATAAGATGTTTAATGCATTCTTAGGATAACTCAGATTAAAAAATTAAACACATATAAAAAAGTAACTTAGATCTTGTAAAGAAGGTGGTAATTGAAGCAGATCTTTGTATGGGATCCAAATAATTATCACATTGAAGATAAACATGCCTGAGGTTGAGCTATTGAGTGCAGGGTTGTGAGGTCAGAGTCAAGATGGGAATGCTATATGCCCAAGTTCATCTTTTGTTGTGTGGTTTTTCCAATATTGCCTCATTCAGCTTGAAGCTAAGGAAGAGGAGAAACAATGAACTGGTGGGTGCATAAGGGGACCCTGAGATTTTGGTCCCACTTGCAGGCATCCTGAGATGAATCTTTTCAAGCTGCTTGCATCTGTGTACGGGGAAGAAGTGGTCTCACAGCAGCAGACAATGCAGAAGTAATAAAAAAATTAAATTAGATAAAATTAGTTTAAATAATGAGAAAGGATATAGAGGAGATGATCTCACAGGCAGGTGCCCTTTTGCGAAAGTAGCTTTATTAGATTTTGATTTAATTTATTAAAGCTAGGCTGATGGTGTCCTTTTTTAATGCTGTGTGGAACGTTATCTTTTACTCCTGTTGATGGACAATGACAAAAAGCAGTGCATCCAGAATTGAGCGTGACGAGAGGGAGGAACTGAAAGGTTTGTTCTGTTTTTCATCTTCTCTCCATATTTTAGCTCTCTTTGTCAGTTGATGCCTGATAAATAGGCTTACTGCAGAAAAGCAATGAAGTCTTCCAATTTTATGGTATCTTTTATGGCAACTAACATGGAAATAACCTCAATAACACCATGACACCTAAATTTGCTGCCTAAATAGTGAAAAAAAATTAAGATATTATAATTTTAGTAGTTTAGTTAAAGATTTTCAGATCTAACATGTTTTCACTTGTCTAATACTTTTTAACCTCCTGTCCTTTCCAAATGAAATACAAAGAGACATTTCTATGCTTAGATCTAGGATGACCTAAACATTCTTTTTATCGAACCATATTTCTTGTGCTTGCTTAACTCAGCTTCCTTAGAAAGCATGTTTTAAGAAGGAAGAAATAGGACCCTCATTCCTAAACCAAACCCCTTCCATTTTCAAATGGCAATATGCCTATACCAGCTCTGGGCACACTGCAGCAGGGCTCTGCCTGTTTTTTGGTCCTTGGTCTCTCATCAGTTCTAATGTAATTTTATTTCTTTTTAATAAAGGATTTATGAAGATACTTATAAATGAAGCATATTCAAATTTTCCCATACATGTAGTGCTCTCTACACTGCTCTGTGTTTCCATACGAGTTTATGAGTGGTGTAAAGAGAGATGAGTTTAAACCAGAGTAGGAAATTAACCAGCCTGTACTGACTGTGTACTTTCCTCTGTGTCATTCCAATACATTCCAGAGATAGTTAGATCCTAGATGTCTAAGCAAGTCTGTTACTTCCTATGGTCTTATTCTCAGAAGATACTTCTCCAGCCTCTACCCCTGCAGAATGGAAAGTATGGAAAATGTTCTTTCCTGGCCAGATTCAGGCAGTCCTGAAATGGGATTCAGAATGCATTAGGAATATATTAAAAAAAATATGGGACCCTAGGTTATTTATTAAAGAGCACAACTGTTTTTTGCTTTGCCTAGTTTTCCACAGCAGTATTTTCATTCTTGCCATCTGTCACTTAAGTTGGATTCTTTCTAGAACTCCATTGAAACCTAATACATGTTGGAGGTGGGATTAATAAATATAATCAGTAATCTATTCACTCTTAAATGACTTCTGCATGCCTTATCTTGCCACCATTCAATGTGAAAATGAGCCTTAGCTGAAGAACTAATAGCAGAATTTTTGCAGCTGCTGCAACATCCGAACCTTTATTAATTTTGGTTAACCATTATTCTAAGCCACCTTCTGCTCTTAACTTGTATCCCTGATAAGGAATAACAACTCAAGTGATTCAACAATGATTCCAGATCACCAAGGATGCATACAGGAATCAAACCTGGGGTTTGTTTTCCAACAACACTCTCATTTCAACACACCTCATTTTGAGGTACTTTGTTCCACAGTTCCATGACAAAGGCACAGAGCAGTCATTTAGTGCAACATAAATGCAAGATCTAAGACATGCGGTAGATAAGTTGTCAGTCTCTCTTGTAATTTATTATTTACAATATGTTCTCATTCATTTGCAGTACAAAAGTACATCACTATGCACTTTAATTTATTAAAGAGGAGACTGTTACCTCTAAGGCCCATGCTCCAAGTACAAAGTAAAGCTTTTAAGTGAAAAAATTTGGGTGCTTTCTGTGCAAACTCTGTGCAGTACAAGTGCTACTCAAAAAATTAGTGTTAATGTAGCTGAAAAGCTGGTGAGCTGCCCAGATCAGACTCAAAACTAATAATTTGGTGGGGAAAAAATATGAAAAGTAAGTTAAAAACTCAAATTAAATATTTTTCCTTTGGGAAAAAAAAATTAAAAGTTCTTTAGAAAGATGTTCTAGATTAACAGCTTGTTCAGCACAAACATCTACTAAATAATGATATGAAGAGAAAGACATGAAGAAAGAAGTTATATGTGCTTTATTTGGTTCCTTCCATTCTAAGGTAAGATTGAGTTTATTTTGCCTTCATAATTTTTATTGGAATTACTATTTTTTATTGGAATAACAAAATTAAATCCATTCTAGACCCTTTTCTTTTCCCGTGAAATACATCTTGCAAAAAATCCCCAAAAAACCTTGAGTCATAATTCTAATTTATAGATGGGCCTTGCTACTTTATTCTTGCAAAATAGAAAATGTTAGAGTGAATTCTTTCCAGATTAAAACCTTTCATACACTAGAGAGACAAGTGAGAGTGACTGAATGTAAATCAGGATAGCAAATGACTTTTGAAAAACCTTGCTTTCCAATGCTCTGTGGTCACTAATGTACACCACTTGTATAGCCACTTGTACCTAAGCACAATAAACGTAATGTAATGGCCAATCAGAGGTCTGGACTTACCCAATCATTTACAATTCTCTCTGTATGTGATAGCACAAGGAAAAAAGCAGGGGAGGATGTGTGTTGCAAATTTCTACCTTCAACAATAACAGTATTGAGAAAAGATCTGGAAATGACAAAAGTGTCAAAGAAGGACCATCACTGATATCAATCAGTAGAATGTAATGGCAGAATCTGTAGGGGGAAGAAAAACAACCAGAAAAAAGAAAAGATGCTAACTGGAAGATGTTGACTGGAAGAACAAGGAATAATAATTGTAGGACTTGCTTTCTTTTCTCACTGAAGAAGCTGTGCTAACATTTTCAAGCTGGGTATTTAAATCAACATTGCCACACAGCAATCTAAATAAATGTCCCAATTTTCAGATTTGGTGTACTGTTGCAGCTTTTCTTGGCTTCAGAAAGCATGAATTCTCAGCACCTCAGAAGATCAAGCTGTTTATGTGGGAGGTGATCATAGTAGAAAGTGAAGCTGATGTGGCTTAACTTGCACGTGCAGAAACCAGCATGTCCATACAGAGGATATTTTTCATGAGTGGATGTCTGACTGCCTACTATTTTATACACTTGATTGCCTGTATGATAATTTTCAAAATTAACCAAACTTGTTTTCATGCTCTGTTCATTGGCATATCACCTATATGTAACAAAGGACTGGATTCAACTTGCAGATTAAAGCTCTTAAACATAATCTCTATTATGGAAAGCTAGTCAGTAGGGTCAGGGAAATCAATAGTGGTTTTCAGCTGATGCAGTGCAAAGCTGACCTAGTGTCTGTTTTGAGGGGAGCAGAAAAACACTCAACTACAGTCTACTCTAAATTCTAGACAGTCCATTCACTGTGCTGAGGAAATCTCATTGACTACTTTGAGAACAGAGACAGCTATCTCACACATAGATATTTATATAGATTATGGGTAAATACATGCAGACCTCTTACATTTAGGTATTTTAAACTGGGAGCTGAAATCCACTCACTATCACTACCATCAGGCGTAAAAATTTTAATTCTGTCTTGAATAGTCTCTTTATACAACCACTGTAGAATAATTGCATTCCTAGATGTAAAAAAAAAAATTAAAAAAAAAAAATCCTATTACAGCTGTCTTCAGCAATGATCATATGTTCAGAATGCGCTTTCAGAACCAGAGCATGTAGAAAACTCACACAGTAGAAGGCATGACTTTGGAGGCAAAGAATGGATAAATTTCGTGTTGAAGTCTTTACCAAGAAAAGATTTTTCTTTATTTATGCAGGAAGAAAATGCAAAAGTGAGAAATGGGTCAGCTGGGGGGACAGATTTCCAAATTTCAGTTGTGTCTCAGTGGCACAGCAAAATTGCCTATCAAGGTATTCAAGCCAAATCTGAATTAGTTCTGTCTCGGGTAATCCTTGGAACCTTTTATGGTGAGGAAAAAAAAAAAAAAGGTGAATAAGTATCTTTATTCCTCCTGATCACTTCAGCTCTGGAAAAGATTAGTGATAATAAAATCTGGCATGTAGAGAGTTCTGACTGAAAAAAACCCAAATGACAATTCTTGACACTATTTCTGCTTACTAAGCTCTTTAATTCCTTTATCTGCTTTGTGGGTTTTTTTGGTCTTATTTACCTGGGCAATTCACAATTTTTTTTGTCATGGCATCAGATATATACATTATGTACAACAAAGAAAAAACTCCAGTCAATGACCTTAGCATTATGACCTTGGATCAAGTCCTCAAAGTACTTCTTTCAGTGGGAAATACCTAAATATATGTAATGGTAGGGCTGCAGCCCCTGATTTTGGACATGAAAAGAACAATGAGGAGTAGTGTCAATAACTTCTTCCAGCAAGCAGTTTAGTGGATAGTTCTTCTACTTTTTGTCCTACCACTCATGAATACACACTCATAGAAATTTCTAGTCTGTCTTTATGCTGATTATGCCAGGGAGGTTGACATCAGAGGCTACGCTGGGAAGGGGACAAAGGGAACTCCTTTTTCTCCCATACAATGAAAGGTTTTTATGGAACACTCACAATTTCTATGATTCCTTCTTCTAAATGAGGGAGCGTCTTCTAAATGAGGGAGCTCCAGCAGAGTTCTGCATTTGTAAATGGTGCTGGCTGAAGGTATTAGTCTTTGTCACGACCTGGGAAATGAAAGGGAAGGCTCCTCACTGCCTCCCTCAGTTATGTTTAATACTATGCCTTCCTTTGCCCACTGGTATTTCATCCATTTACCTATGCTTCACACAACTCCCCCTTCCTTTACATCTGTAGACACAGTGCTATTGCAACTGCATCCCTTTAAGGTTCACTCTGAGAAATGCAGGCACGTAGTTCTCCATCAGACTGCTTAAACATGCTTCTCATTTGTGCTCAGCTTAGGACAACCTAGATGTTCCTGCAGAGCGGCAGAAAATAAACCCAAAACAACCGAAAGCAGAACCAGAAACCTGCCCCAGCTCTCTTCTGAGCTTGACACGACTGTGAACATGTCTGGGAAGAGAATGCCGGAATCTACTGTAGGGCTTGAAGACCATGAGATAGGTGGAGAGATGTAATACCTGGCTTTGTGTGCTTTGCTATATTGGACTGCTGTTACAGATTATAGCAATGACAGAACATAGGGGTTAGATAATCACTCTCTTTATCCTGAAAAGAGCCCCTTGCTTCCAGGTCTACAACTCTGGCCACTGGTTAATTTTGGACGTGGGCTGGATTCAGTTCTCTGCATAATCAGTGGAAGATAAAGATACTCAGGTAAAATTTTCCCTCTTGTCTCTCATGGCCAAGACTCTGATTTTTCAGTGAGACAAGTTTCTACGTCAGGCAACTTTATATGTGAGTTGACTTCTATTTCCAAGTATTTCTTACTTGTCTACTTGAAGGGCATCCTTTATCTTACGGTAGTTTGATATTGCTGTCTGAGTTTGATGCACTACATAATCAAGTCAAGCCTGGAAAATAATTTATTCTAAGAAAAGACACATGTAGTTGATTTAGGTTTTGAACAGTTTGAATTCTATTCCTTTAGGGGGCTGTGATTTCCTCTTGTGGATGATGATTATTGTTTCTGAGAACATGTGTGGATATGAAAACACTGCAGATTAAAACACTTCAGGAAAAAAGTCCTCTGTGTCCAGCAGGTACAGGTTTGCAAATTTCACTCCTCTATTTGATAGCAAACAGATTTCTTCTTTTCTTTGGTGACCCTTTCCCACAGTCACAGTGCTGCATTGTCTGCACACTTCACTGTGATCTGTTTTAATAGCCTGGCAGCCCACCTTTCATGCCCACTGCTTTAATTGGCGCAGCTGCTGCCTTAGGGTGCTCTACTAAATGGTGCCAAAGCAAAGATAAACAGTCTGCAAACGTGTTCGAGCTTGTCACCACTGCACTGCTCTGTATCTCTACAGGAACCGAGCCTCTGCTTTCTGTATCAATTACACTCTCATTCAGATTGACATGTACTTTATGCTTCCTTGTTGAATCATAGCATGAAGTTCAAGGTATCATGCTATCCTTATGTTTTCATCAGTGTTTGCTGTTTATCTCTTCTAAGGATCTTTCAGAGACCTTGTTGCTTCTACTGCTCAGGTCACTGAAAAAATCCCTGCAGTATCTTCTCCTTTCCCAAACAGTTTGATTTCTTCACATCTTTCAAATACAATAAACTGAGACACAAAAGCTCTGCTGAAGCAGAATTATTTTCTTCCACTTAACCACTTAAAGCATTTTGCTGTCCTTCACTGACACCATTTTTAATTTGGCCACAGAGGTGTAACACAAATAACTCTTGTCCTTTAAGAACTATAAAAGTTTCACTAGTTAGTCTTCATAGCTGTTACACATATCTGAAATTAAATCAAGCAACTACAGATACCAAACCATTGTATCATCTAAACAAATTAGCTATTTTAAATCTTTCCTTTGTCCTAAAACCTGCAATATTTGCTTATTTTCACAATAAATTGCTTCTTCAATGTCATTGTCCTTAAGTCCATGAGACATTTCTTGCAGCATATTTATCTTAACTGTACCTGCTTCCTCAATGTTTTTAGATTTCTCAAATTACTCTCCTCTGCCCTGTACTACATGCTCTTGCACTTTATGAAATTGCTGTTATTGAAGGAAAAGAGGCTCAATCTGCCTTTGAAAGCAGTGCCTCAACCAGGTTTGTTTAAAAATTAATTCCTTCTGCTCTACTACCCATAGATGTATTTTGTTTGAATGACCACAACGATCTCAGATTTCCTGCAGTGTATGGTCTCTGCAATGACAGATTTGTGTTTCCACAGAGCAAAACAATGAAGAATTAGCCTCACAATTTTAACAGGGATGCTGCCCAGCCTCCTGCCATAACCAGAGGGCTTTACAGCTGCTTGTGTGTCACAGAGTAGCCAGAGCTCTGCTCCCAAAGATTCAGTCCACTGAGGAGGCTCTGTGCTGAAGCCAGCTGGAGTTGGTACCAGGGCAGCCCCCAGCAGCACAGCCAGGACATGTCTGCAGGCTGAAAACTCAATCTGTAAATCCCTCACCACTCTCTAGCCCCTGCCCTGTGCCCTAAAGGCAGTCACTACCCTGTGGGTGCCGTAGGTTAAGCAGAGGCAAGTATGGCTACCACAATCTCCTTGGGCAAGTCTGCTCCATGTCTGATGGAAAGAATTTTAATAGGCTTTCTGAAGACAAATCCTACATGCAAACATACATGGGTCCCTCCTGCATCATATACTACCCTGTTTGCTGGCTCTGCTCTGTGAGCTCACCTGCATTTAGCCTCTCCCTTGGGGAAAGCAGGAGTGGTACACACAAGTGGACTGATACATGGTCATGGCCACTGGATCTTATATTTTCCAGGGAAGAGGTTCATACA
Organism: Lichenostomus cassidix; assembly: GCF_008360975.1. Lineage (NCBI taxonomy): Eukaryota > Metazoa > Chordata > Aves > Passeriformes > Meliphagidae > Lichenostomus > Lichenostomus cassidix. The sequence continues at coordinate 37,256,401 of NC_139479.1, forward strand.
GTGAAGGCATGCAGGAGCATTTCCATTTCAGTGAGCATGGCTCAAGTTTTTAACAGACTAATGAATGGATTGTATTTTGTCTCATGTGGGACAGTATCTGAACTGTCTCAATCCAGCTGCTGCTTCCAATTTAGGTCTTTTATTCTTCCCTGCAAAAACAGATGTAGTCCACGCACAGTCTTTATGTTTTACCAAACCCAGCATGCCAGAGTCTTGACCCTCGAATAAATCTCATCTTTCACATTGCTACGTCAAAATCAACAAACTGCTCAGCAAAGCAAACTTGGCACCTCCTTGTAAAGTCTCTCATGGGGCTTCCAGTCTGAAACAGGGTATGAGGCTGGGGTTTCTGATCCAGATTACTGACCATTTCATGTATCACAAGATCCACATCACACTCCTATCCCATCCACCACCCAGTTAACGTCTCATAAAATCTTACTATACTCTATGGAAACAGTAGGATTCCTCCCACAGTTGTTCCTGCTGAACATCAGGACCTTAGCCCTCTACTGAGCAGACAGCTCCAGACTCTTTTTCTCCCGTTCACTTAGTTCATTCTTTCCCAAACAAGCAATGCTGTCATGCGAAACAAGGCTGGTAGGACAGAGTCAGACAATTGAGGACAGCACTCATGCACATGAAAATATCCATTTGCTTTAGTAAACTGAAATAATCCCATGTCCTCTGTGTATATTCACCTTTACCCACGCTATTCAACCAGGCATCACCTCTACAGGACACCAGTGCAACACCAGTTTAGGACACTGTTCACCTGAGTTACCACAAGAACTCCCTGCAGCACTTTCATCAGTGGAACAACAGGAAAATACTGATATTTGGTAACTTCTTTTTGTATATATGTAACAATGGATTTGGCCAACATTTGATTGTAAGAATATGGTCTATTCCCCATTGTGTCTCTTCCTTTCTCAGGTAAGAAATGTCACCCTTCTAGTCCTACAGAAATTGGTACTGGGCTGTAACTGGTGGATCAGCATGTTCAAATTTCTGAGATCATCTGATATTCAAACCCATACTCTTCATTTACTCAGGGCAAATGCACCTGTATGCTGAATCAAGGGTGCTTGACAATCCCTCCTTCTTCCTTTTCCTTCTAGGAACAAGGTGAAGTCTCCAAAAAGGCTCAATACATTTATCTCCTTTGCTCCTGGTAGCTGGAAACTTTTTTCTGATGTTCTCTCTGTGGAATAGTAAAAAAACTCTACTACAAAGCATGATGAAGGGTTCATCCTCCCTTTCTGCTCCAGACACTGCCCCTGGCAGAGAAAAGGAAGAGATGAAGGGTTTCAAGCATAGCAAGAGTCTACAGGTATGAACATTAAGTTTGGGGTAGTGCTTGCAGGCAAGACACCTAAACTGAACTGTCTGTGTCTGTGTATGGGCTGAGTATCCAATCTCCAGTGCAATCAATAAAGATTTAGAAGCTCTATACAATAGTTTATGCATAGGGAGCAATCACTGTCCTTTTGAGATTCTCTAGGATGCACTGTGTGGTCTCCACCTGAAGCTCCATAAGGGCCTTGGTCTCCCATAGATCCAGAATCGTATCTTCCATGCCTTTTGTTGCAAGATAGCCTAGGACATCCCAGATGGCTCTAGATGTCTAAGTGGTTTAAGTTCTTTTGGGTTTGTGGGGTTTTTTGTGTTATTTTTTTTCTTTCACGTTAGGTCAGCTCTTCTTTCAAAATGCTCACCTTTCCATGACTTTGACTTTGCATAAAGAGGAATCCTGAATAAATTCCTGCTCTTGCTGAAGTATTTCTTTACAGTCTTACCATGCTTTGGGGACCCTTTCAAGGGCATTAAGCTATCAGACAGACAAGGTGTATATTTGTTTTCTCTACTGAGATACTAAATTCCTGCTTCCATTATAATTCTAGTTAACCTTAAAAAAACATATTACTACCATCAGAACCAGCCCCCTTGGGTTCCACAGCCACAATTCCTGACAAGTGAATGATGATGAGAAGCTAAAGAGAAGTTTTACTTTCATTTAGAAAGTAGGGAGTTACATGCTAGCCTGAGGGACATACATAGCAATTACTTGGGTGGAAAGCTGGTAAACAACCTTTTGTTTTCTACAGATCACAGACTGTTCCCAGCTATATATTGTTGGCTCTTGTGGTCAAGAGAAGATAGACACAGACCTCAGATATTTTGGGAATACTCTCGATCAGTTTTATGTTTGTAGGGAGTTGTGACATATGAGCTGCCATGAATAGCACTAGGGCTGTTGTGAACTCCCAGCCAGCTGGCTGCAAGGTGGCCTAGCCAGCTTGTCTTCCTGGCAGCCTGTGGAACATTCACACACCAGGCAGGACAGTGCATTAGCTCAACAGGCTAGCTGATGGAACAAGGGACCAAGCCACTTCTTAACAATAAACAATATCACCTCTGTGGCCTTGGCCTCACTCTCTTTCTAACTCTTCTCACATTTAATCATGCTTTGCTTCTTTTTATTTTTACAAACTTGGGTGCTCAGAGGTAGGAATTCTCCAAAGTTCTGCAAACTCCATGGGCTATTTCTCACAATATAGCACATCATTCCTGTGTGTAATTCTTCATCTTTGTAAAACAGGGCAATGATGCTTAAATACAGTGTAGATGAAGATATAGTAACCAAGAAGCTGATCTATAAGTATAAATCCAGAATCTTACTGAAATTAAAACTATTGGAAATTTTCTGTTTCCTGGTGGGTTTTTTCAGTGTGCTGACCAAATGTTTACTGTAAGCATTTCCCAATGTTGGTAAACAACAGATCCTAGTGAGACAGAAAAAGCACACACATAAACCTCTGCATTTAGTCTTCCACTTCCTTGAGCAATGACAGCTTCCACAGGTTCAGGAGAAAACACCAATATCTGACAATGTCTAAAGGAATGTGAATATTATTAGATTCCACAGATGAAAACAGTGTCCTTGTACTTTCAGTTTGTACTCTGATGCAGGAAAACATGAATGTTCAAAGAGCAAACCTTTGTTCAAAGAGGTAAAGATGATCATAAAGGTGGACATAGATTACTTTCGCGAGGAGAGGAGAGGAGAGGAGAGGGAGCTGTTTGCTGTCCTTCTGATTTCTCCCACCTGTTTTCTCCTTCCACCTTCTCAGCAGCTCCTTTCTGCTACTACCTCATAGTATTTTCCCTCATTTATTTATGCTCTCTGTCCTATCTTCCAATATCTTCCAGTATCCAAGCAGTCCAGGCAGCTTCTAAAGGGGAGAGTGAGCACATGAGCATAAGCTTCCAGCTCTTCCAGTGCCACCACTGCCACGCGTGGGTGCAACCGCTCTGGGCTCGGCTGGTGCAGCCCTCCGGCAGAGGCTAGGCAGGACTGGCGGGAGGGCAGCGCTCCCTGGGTGGGCCTATGGAGAGCAGAGACTGGCGCTGCTCAGCAGCAGGTCCGTCTGCCCGTGGCCGTGTCTGCTCGGCTGTGCAGCAGGTGCTTTGAGGGGCTGTGTTAGCACCGCCTCTCTGGGGATTTGTGGTACTTGGGAACCCCAGTCCCGGCCCAGGACTCCACCATGCATGGCATCATCACACTATGAGCCACACGGTGCTAGCCTCTGCTGGGGCAAACCCCAAACCTCACCAGAACACTCTTTAGGTCTGATGCCAGTGGGTTTCAGAAAGAAACACCCCTCTCGGGCTGGTTTATTCAGTTCGCGACTGCGTTGGTCATTCGTGGCCGTTGAGACCGTGGCACGGCCGAGACGGGCAAGAGCCACTCTCGGCGGAGGGACAGGTTTCAGGGGCCGGAGCACTTCGGGTGGAGGGGCCAGGGGTGCGCTCTCGGCGGCCAGCCCCGGGGCAGCCCGCGGGCGGTGCCGGGCCGGGCCGGGCCGGGCCGCACGTGGCTACGTGACGGCGATCGGGGCCGGCGGGGCTCGGCGGCTCCTCCTCCCCCGGCGCCCGCCGGCGACTGGGCGCCGAGGCTGCGGCGGGCGGCGCGGGGCGGGGGTGCTGCCTCCTGCGCGGCGGAGCGGGCGCAGCGGCAGCCGGGGCCGGAGGCGAGCGGCCCGCGCGGGCGAGGGCGGGCGGCGTCGCGGGGCGGCGGCGGGGGCTGCGGGGCATCGGCGGGGGCTGCGGGCGGGGTCCGCGCCCGCGGCCGGCAGCGCTCTCTGCGCCTCAGCCGGGCTTCGCCGGGTGCTGGCGGTGCGCTCTCCCGCCGCGGGGCTGCACAATGGCAGTCGTTCAGTAGGATGGATCCTGCCGTGGCTTTTGTTCTGCAGATCCACCCATCCTCCTAGCAGTCAAGTACCAGGCTATGGTTTTCTCTCTGGGGATCTTTCTTCCGCGTTTTGCCGGTGTCTCCGATGAGGTTTTGGCCTCGGCTGGGATTTCACTACCTTACTTTTCGTTTGGCTTCACGCTGAAAAAAGGGATTTCTTGTATTTGCTCTCCACGCTTTTGGTTATAATCCGGTGTTGGTCTAGAGGGAACAACCGTTCAGCCTGGCTGAAAAAAAAGCATCCGTTGAAAAGTCTCAAAGAAATATACCACGTGAGGAAAAAAAACTGGGAGAAGATCGGAATATAATCGTTTTTTCTATGATAAAACTGGTGCCCCTCTTCAGGAGAACTGATCTCAATTTATTATTATGCAACCACAAGGATCTCTTCTTTCTCAGGGTGTATAAGCTGCTGGATTGCTTTTCGCCCAAATCAATGTGGTTTCTTTGGAACATTTTCAGCAAAGGATCGCATATGCTGCAGTGTCTTTGTGGCAAGAGTCTTAAGAAAAACAAGAACCCAACTGGTAAGCAATCCATTGCAATGCGTTGTTTTTCTTTAATGCTACCCTGTCTGTTGCTCGCCGAGGTAGATCTGCAATCCTGCTGAGGGGAGAAGGGGGGTTATATCGAGGCCAGCACGGACATGCATGTGCATACGTGTATGAATAAGCAAGGAGCGGTTTGTGTTAGCTTCAGCCCCTGTCACCACCGAAAAAGGGTAAAAAAATAAAATCAAAGGCGACCCTAGCCCAGACGGCATCTCCCAGTTCCTATGAGCTATTTCCAAGGAGGAAACTTTTATATCACTACCCATATTGAGGATAAGACGGTGGAGCCCCCCACTCCCGACCCCAGCGCAAGCCCCCCGTGGAGACCCCCAGTCAGTTCTGGGGAGAGTGGCTCTCCTGTGCTGGTGTTAGCCGGCCCTGCCTGCGGTGGGTGAGTGTGCCGGGGCTCGGGTCCTGCACAGCACTTTCTGAATAGCTTGCAGTATGTCACCCCACACGCACGCACACCCACCCACCGCCTCGCTCGGCTTTCTAAAGTCAAGGCAGACACCCCCCTCCCCCGGCCTGGGGGCTCTCCGTTATCACTTACCCCCCCGGCACTCTAGGCCGGGAGGGTGGAGGGGGATGAGGAAAGGGGGTGGACACTTTCTTGGGGCTTGTGCCCAGACGGCAACTCAGGCAGCTATGCCGAGTGGCAGCAGCAGCACCTCCGGGTTGGCTGCGCCGCTCCTACGCCTCTCGCTGCCGGGATGACCACTCTGTGCCACACGCTGGTGTCTCTGCGTCCGGCTCTATGTCTGCCTGGCAGCCGGGATCATGCGCTTCGGTTCAGCTCGGCTCCGAGGGGGAAACTTGCAGTACATTACATAAGAAATGCAAATGCAGGTGCTCTGGGCCGCCTGGTCCCTGGGGGTCACGCTGCTGCTGTTGCATCCCTCTTGCTCGGGGCGTCCGCGCGGCCAAGCCCGCGGCTTGGCGAGCAAGGTGGGCGAGAAGGGATGCTCGGTGGGCGGGGGAGCCGGGAGCTTTCCAGGGGAAATACCGGCCCTCTCCGCCCGCCTCTGGTCCCTCACGCTCACCCCGGCCGGCAGGTTGTCTGCAAGCACTTGCGTGCCTGGGGAGGCGAGAGCCGCCGGAGCCCGGGCTCTGAGGGGAGGGATGCCGTGTGTGAGCGCCGGTGTGTGTGTGCCGGCCGCCCTGCAGTGGCAGCTCCCGAGCAGGAGGCTCCTGACGCTGGCACTGCAGTGTAGTAGATCATAGGCTCTCGTTGCCTCTCTGACACCCCAACATCAACAAGCAGCAGCCCTGGCAGCCGGCACCCTTCTCCTTAAGGGCAGCCGGGGTGCCGGCTCCTGCTTTGCCCAGCCCAGGTCCGGTGCAGAGTCGAGGTGGGCACCTCGGCGGATTTACCCTTCCCCGCCCCCGGCTTCCGTTTGCCAGATCGTCTCGCCCCTTTCCCCCCCGCCGCTGCCGCAGCAGTGAAAAGCAGCCACTTAGCATACCAAAGAGGCTGAAATGCCCCGCCGGAGGCTGGGCTCAGCCTCCTGCATAGTGCCCTTTGCTTCATTCCCTCCTAAGCACTGCGGCCAGCCGGGGGCCACTTCCCAGCCGTGTATCCCCCCCGGGCGGGATGGGGCAAACAGGATCAGGACGGCCGACCACCTTCTCGCAGCCCCTGGGGACGCCCCTCTCCGCCTGCCCGGGCGGCGCAAGCAGGGGCAGTGACCGCGGGGACAGAGCAGAGCGGCGGCTTGGCCCTGCCTGCCCTGCCCGCTGCCGTGGCCCACCAGCCCCCGGGGCTTAGGCTCCAGGGCCGCGGTGCTCTGGGCAAGAGGCGATGCTCCTGAGGAAGGGATTTAGGGGGGGAGGGGAGGAGAGGGCTGGTGGTTTTTGGACCTTCCAGTTTGCATACCGGGAGGTGAGGCGTATACCCCTCCACACACGAACACCCCCTCGTCCTCCCCTAAAGATTCATGTCCTTTCCTTGCGGAGGGCAGGCTGTCAAGACATCGGCCCTTGAAGCCGAGTTGCGTCCCTCGGAGCGCCCGGCAACCGCAGCACAGCTTTGCACCTCCCCGGGGACTTTGCCGCACTTACCTACTCCCTCGGCACGGGACGAGTGGGTTTGGGTGGCAGGAGCGACACTACACCCCGCCAAGGGCTGGGCTGACCCAAGGAGGGCTGACACCTCTTCTGAAGGAGTGGGGGGAGCACGTCTAAGCAAGAGAAGTGGACGTGGGGAGGAGAGTGGGCTGGGGCTCGGAGTGGGGTCTGGCGGATGCCAGCGCTCCGGCCAGGTCCGCGGCCTCGCTCCACGCCCGCACAGCTTGCGCTGATCTGCTCCGCTCCGACTTGATCCCGTCAGAGCAGCGGGCACGCCGAGCCCAACCGAGCTGCACGCCCCGTCCTGGCACCCCCTTCTCGGCAGCGCCGAACTGCGGATCTCTCTCTGAGGAGGCTAATAATCCGCTTGGCCGGATTAGCTGGTAGCTCGGTCACAGGCGCTGTTGCTCTGACGGCAGATCATCTCCGTTCAGGCTGGGGTCGCCTGCGGGAGCGCAGAGAGCCGCTGCCGTGATGCCCGGCCTCCCCTGGTGCCCCCGGGCCGCGGGGCTCCCTCTCTGCGGCAGCTCGGGGACCCCCATCCCCGCTGCGGCACCGGGCGCCGCTACTGCCCCCGTCCCCCTTTGCCCGCCAAACTTTTCGGCAGCCGCGGGGCTTTTTAGTCTCAAAAGGCATCAAATGAGCGAGCAGCTGCCGCTGATCCAACAGTGCGGAAAATCCAGCAGGTTAGGCAGCTAACGCTGGCTGTAATTGCAGTTTATTTAGCTATTTTCGGCCTGCTGCACTTTTTTTGTCCCTTTCAGGAGCTGGTCTGTTTCCAGAAACGGGACTGGGTGGCTCCTTTCCAAATGTTCTCTGCGTTTCCTCCGCATCGCTGGCGGCAGCCCCCCTCCATGGGCAAACCCCCTGCCGGGCTCCCCTGCCAGCCCCGGTAACCAGTCCCGGTCACCGGCCCCGGTCGGAGCTCCAGAGAGGGGGGCGAGTGGGGCAGGGAGGGATGGCGAGTCTGTTGGAAGGCCTGTCTGCAAGTCTCAGGGAGGGTTGCATCAGGAGGCTTTGGTTTATGGTTGGCTGAAACCCCTTGGTTTCAAATTTGATATCCTCGATAGAGGAGCTGTGCTTGATTGCTGCAATTATTTACCTCTCCACATTTCTTCATAAGGAGAAAAACTTTGGGGATCCATAGGTAGGGCTGTGTTTTCAGCTACTGAATTTTTTTTGAGTGTTCCTGAGTTTAATGGTACCAAAACCAGTGAAGCCCCACATATCTGCAGTGTCCTGTACAGCAAGAAAATGTTTGCAGTGCGTCAGGTTTCCTGGGCCTCACTTGCTTTTGCAATTATTGCTGTCTAACTCTGCCCTTCCTGCTTATCAGACACACAGAGAGGACTTTAAAAAGTGCAAGACCAAAGGGACTTTTCTTTACAAACAGTTAAAAGCTGCTCCAAACCATAAGCTCTGAGGCAGGGTTTGTTATAATACAATACTGTCCTCATGGCTTTCCCACTATCATCCCCAGGCTCCAAACTGGGTATCTTCAGCTAGGGAATGGCAAAGTCATGGGGAGGATTTGGGGCTTGAGGAGAAGTGGGGAAGGAGATTATCTCTGGTTGCTTTTTGAAGCAAGTCCAGCAAGTGAATAGATTTTTTTTTAACCAAATGACAACTGTTTGGGTGCCCATGGGAGGTGTGTTGGCTGGAGTACTAGATGCCCCATGGTGGGAATTGCTATCACATTTCACTCCTGGTGGCAACCCAACACACAGAGGATGGATCAGGTTTCCTCTCCATTCACTTCCAAGGAGAAGCATCTCTCCAACAGTCAGGGATGCTGACAGGAGAGTAGATTGCAATTGGCATTACTATAAACATATTACTGATGGAGGAATTTAGTTTAGGAAATTAGTATCAATCTCACATCAATTTCAAATACAAAACCTATTTAAAAAGCAATACATCTGAAATCCATGTTGTGGCTGAACTGGAATCTCTGCATAGTCCCATGTTAATTTCCTTCTCCATAAAATAGCTCAGCTGGTATTTCATGGTTGCTAATAATTTTGAAAAAGTTTCTCAGCACAGCCATACAAGGATCTGTTTGAAATGGAAGCTTGTGTCCTGCCCATAAAATGTATAGTATGTATGTGCCTTTTTCTGAATTCTGAAAAAAATTGGCCTCCCCACTGCTTTTGTTACTCATAGAAAACAAACCTCCCACCAAAAGACAAAGGCAGTAAGAGCTGTCAGATCAGGTCCTTGAACTTTCTTCCACGTAGGTCCAAAAAGCAGCTCTAACTGCGTAAATGCTGTAATTCCTATAAGGGGAATTGAGCCATGGTCTGTTTCTCTTGCTCAAATGTAAAACTGCCTATTTACATGTATTTCACCTATTGAAGTTTTGTCCTCTATGGAATACATTTCCTGAATTTATATAAATTTAATTATTCTTGATCAAATTAAATTGCATTCTCTACTTATTAAGGGGTGAAATTTATGCCTGCTCATGTATCTCTCTACTGTAATAAAATGTTTGCACCTAGTTCAATGTCTGCTAATGACAGGCCATTTATAAATGAATTCAAATATAAAAAGAATGACTTAGGCTTAAGGAAAATACAATAAATCTATTTACAGATATCATTGGTTTAAATATTTATGTGTATGCATTTTTCGTTTGAGCTTGATATTTATTCTACTTAACCTTCTTGGATTACATTAAGCATATTAATTTTAAGCTAAAATTCCTATTGACTTCAAATCTAGATAAGAAGTGATTTAGACATTCAGAATTTGTCCTTTTGTAAAGATTTTCTGTCCAGTAAATGCCTGCAAAAATATACTCTGGAGATGAGAAGGTTGCTTGAAATTGGAAACCAGTTTTTCAAGAGGACTTCATAAATCTAAAGTGGGAATCAGGCCATTACACTGGGGTCAATACTGAAGTTTTCATATGAACAATCAAGATGTAGGATAAAATGCTCTGCGTCTGGATTGCAGATGGACAAATGAAGTGGTTGTGTACAAATTAAACTCTGAATATTTACAGATGTTTACCAAATATGCCTGTAAACAGTGAGTCCTGCTGGAGCATGTCTCATTCAGTCAAGGATGATCTTGTTACTTTGGGAGCAGTGATTTGTTTCTGTACCTAGTTCTGGTTTAGATTGCTTTTGTGGTTTTGGACACACTATTACTTACCTGTGCCTTCCCTTCTTGCTTGTTAGAAATTTCAGGCAATGTCGGAACATTGCATAAGTGTGCTGTTGGCCCTTATGTTTGTTTTTCACATTTCAGTGAATGATAGCTTTTCAAAGATAAATTACTAGTTTACTGAACAGCTTACTGAGTAACAAAACATTGAACAATCATAAAATTTTACAGTCTCTGTTGTGAAAAAGAATTGCTGAGGTGTAGCACGAGGCTTGATATACAATTAATGTATCCAGGAGCTACTTACCACTGTGCAAAAAGAGTGTGTATGTGTATAAAGTAGAAGAACAGTTTATGTGGAAGTAAACTTTGCAGGACTGCACCCGAGTTCAGTTCAGAAAGAACCCACTTTTTGCACAGAGTGTACTTATAGTCATAGCAAATGAAGCTGGGAAGGAAATCTTTTTATTGGAAACCATATAACAAAGTTCTCAAAAGAATATATTCATCTTCAGACTGGCTATTAAAAAAAAAACCAACGTGTTCTTGAAGTGGATCCTTAGAGTGCATCCACCCAGAAGTACTGAAAATAGTAATTGCAGAGGGAACTGATGGTGCTTGGCACCATGATGGACTGAGCACACAGCAAGCAAAATGCAAGAGATGCATTCTTTTTAATATACTCTGCAGCAAAGATAAATAGTGTGTGAATAGTTAAAAAAGTTGTTATCCAAAACAGGAGCACACTGACTCCGAAGAAGAACTTTTTAAGCGCCAAACCTCAACAATCATTAAGTGAAAGCCTGCATGGAATGCAGGCTTGGTGTATTTGTAGCATATGCTGTTAGAAGCACTCACATTAAATAGTTGCAAGGAAAGTAAACAGTTGCTGATGAAACCACACTGAGAAGTCAGAATAATAATATCTGTAGTAATATTCAATGGACAAGCTAGATTAATAACACCTTCAGCAGTAAGATTCAATGCACTCGTTTAGGTAACATACTGTGGTGAACATAATCAACATTTTAATAGTTTTTGAGTTAATATTGAGTGGCTGTTTGGGTCAAATGACAATAGGTAGCACACAGTTGCTGGCAGAAATGGATAGTCTAATTTTAATGTCTGTATTTCGTCTTTTTGTTCTGACACCTTCTTATTTGACTTTTAACTGGAAACAGCGTGAGGAATTGAGCTGAACAAGTTTAACAATTGTGTACAGAAGGCACTGTCTTGGAAATTACTTGGCCTAATCTTTTTGTGGCACTAAAATGGACCTGGTCCTCTCAGACAGTAAAATCAAGCCAAGGTTAAGCATTTTAATTCTTTTGGAATTGTTTTGGCTTTTGCTCGAGGACAATGATACAAATAAACTGTAATCCTCTATGAAAAAAAAAGTTCTAAGGAGATTCCCGAAAGGCTTGCATTTTACTGAGCTGAGAGAGGAATAGAGTTTACTATTCACTGAAAATTCATTGTGTCATCGATGATTTTTTTGTGTATGGCTTTTGTCATCGGGAAAGATAATAACATAGTGAGGATACAGAATGCATAGGACTTGTGCCTTAGCTGTTGAGCATGTCCTGTCTCCATCTCTGGGCATTAGGTGGTGTAAGAAAAATTGCAAGACATGAGCAAATCATTGGGTTTGATCCTTCCCTAATCTGTCCTCTCCATTTTCAGCTGTCACTGGACTGTCTGAAGTCAGAGCTTGTATTCAGGTCATTGTGGGTAGTAGCTTCTGAAAGAGCGACACACCTTTAGTTATCAAACAGCATTTCTATTTTGGGCATCAAAAACCTTTGCATGGCAGCAAGCTCCACATAACCACATGCTGTGTGGAAAGGATGTGGAGGGGTTTGCACTTGCTGTGGGTACTCCTTGGTTCTTCTGCTGAAAACCAGAAGCTAACACTGCTCTTCCTGTTCCATGTTCGTGGTTACTGATTATGGAGAGCTTTTCAGGTGAAAAGCATTTCGTTCATGGAGCTTTCTCCTTCCTTGAACTGTCCTGAAAGCCTGGGCATTTCTATCATCTTGGTTCCTGTGCTTCCTTGCCTTTGCTGAGGGTATAGGATATCTTTGGCTTTGGGGGACAAAAATAAGGCAGCATCTGACACATCCCTTTGCACACACTGCCTTCGTCCAGCTAAAAGAAGTTAATATCTATGGATTTTCTAGGCCTATGGGATAAGGAAGTATCTCCTGGAAAGGGCATGTTTTCACAATGTCCTTTCTCTTGAGGGAAGAAGTGGAATATTACTCTCTTGAAGAAGTTTTTAAAGAATTAAGCTCTAGCGTGACTGAAAACCAGAATTTTGTACCATTGTTGAATAGTTTGAACAGGAGAGAGAGCTTGCATATAAAAGCAAAGACTTCTGTTTACATATAAATCTCTTGCTTCTCACCAATGCTAGCAAAGGAAATATACAGGAATTTCATTGCCCTTTAATGAAGTTTGAGCTGAAAATGTTAATTTAAAGAAGGCAAGTTTGCCAGACTTGTTACTCTTTCAGTAAATGTATTACTAAGCATGTCCTGCTACAATCAAACAAAATGTCCAGATTAAACAGTTCATGCCTCTCATTAGAGAAGTGTGCTATGGAGCATTACCATTGCTCAGTAGTTTCCACACATATCACTCATTGCTGTGTGGGTACATTTATTGACATTGAGCAAGATGAAGAGGAACAACTGGTGCAAAACATAGTGGAAAATACATAAAAAAAAAGTGGAAAAAGATGTGGAAGAATTATAGAACAGGGAAATGCTTTTAAAAAATCAGTTAAATCATTAATACAGTAGTATCTTATAGAGTAACATATCAGGAATATCTTAATGAGGATTAAATTAATAGTAGTCCCTATTAATTTGTACTACTCATGACACAAAAAGCCACTTTACAGTTCTGATTTTCTTGGAACTGGAAATTACAAGTCAGACCCAGACAGCTAATAGTTCCTGCGAAACGGAACATAAATGTTGTGTAGGCAGATTATCCCACTAGGAGATCAACCCAAGATCTCAGATGTGAACTACCTTTAGGATGTCTAAAACCCAGGTGCAATTTTGTGGCTTGGACTCTTTCTCTAAAATCCATATTTTAAAGTAGCATTAGCAGGGGGATTAAAGTTTGTAAAGGTTTGGACCCCTGAGAGATTTCTTCCTAGCCCCTTGTGGCTTTAAATACTTTTTTTTTTTCTTTCTGTTTGTCCCCATGTGAAGGAGACTTTCTGCATCAAAAATCTGGTTATGCAGTTACATTACCGTTTGCTAGTCTCCTGCTTTACTCAGATGTTTATTATCTCTATGAATATGACTTTGTTCCATCTCAAACTGTAATTTCCATTATGGTCTCTTACATGTCTTTGAGTTTCTTTCAACTTCTCCTTGCACAAGTATCTCACCTTTTTACTTTGGATAGGGTCTTTGAGGAAAATTGGCCCTTAACTGTATTTCTTTCAGATATTTTTAAGTCCGTTCCACCACTTTGAATAATTAGCTAGTGACCATGAACAGAACGACTGCACAGGCTTATTTTATTGAAGTTATAACAGGTATTTAGGATGGATTAAGGGTAGGCTGCTGGATTACCTTTGTTTTATTGGGCATGAGCTGTATACATTATTGTTGTCCCACTTTCTGCTAATTTACAGTAGCAGAACAATATCAGATGTAGAGAAATGCAGAGGCCATAAAGCAACTGTGATTGATTGGGAAAAGACAGTAAAATCATCAAAAGCATTTAGAAGACCCAAGAACAAATGTTATACTTTTAATTTGTTTTGAGGATCATTTGAGGATAATACTTGCTTGAGGATAAAATGATTTCTGTGAGATTCTGCTGTGAAAGCAGGACTCCTCAGCTTCCAGGGAAATTTTGTGGATAATATTGCTGAGCATTTCTTATTTGAGTTGGTAGGGAGTTCATTCCTGGCTTTGCCTGTCCATGTGGGTTCTATGTATCTCCTTGAATCTTGTGGCCATGGCACCCTGTGGAAGAGATTCCAGAGAACTGCAAAACCTTTGAGCTTGCTTTTGATAGTCTGGTTTTGAGACATTATTGTATGAGAGGACTCTAACATGCCACTTCATGGCAATGTGCTCCAGGGTTTCTGCTGACCAGGGACATTATTCGGCAGAGCCAGTGACTTGATGTGCTACCAAACCCTGTGTTCTGAGGTGTTGAGCTCTGACTACATGCACAAAGTTGTGAAACATGGCAGAGATGAATTCTCTTACCTTTGAAACTTGTAGCATGGACTCTTCCATGGAACAGGGCACCTGAGAGCAGTACAGGATTGTTTTACAGCAAATAAGTCATTATGTAGTATTTGTATGGAAGAAACACATTTTTTGAAGGTGGTCCTTTTTGGTTTTCAAACTGGACTTTAACTGTGGTAATGTTTGTAGAATAGCAAAAATATGAGAAAAGCAATTAAGCTGTTGTAGTTTCCTATGGAATACATATCTGGGTAAAATAAATAACTTTACTCATGGTAGGAGAAATTTGCACCAAAGCAGTGGGAATAGAATAACTGTGATTTTCTGTTCTAGTGTCTTTCCTCATTTTGATTCAACTTGGAGTATGTGAAATTATGTATTTGAAGCATTACTGACATGAAGTGGAGATGAATCCAGTGATTTGTGTGCCACAGAAGATATTCTCCCCTGACTGAAAGTTTTCTGTGAAAGAAATACTTGAAGACATTGGCTTTCTTAGCACTTCAATATCATGGATGTTGATTTTGACCATTGTCATACACCATTGATGAAAACACTCCCTAAGGGGTTCCTCAAGATGGCTACAAAAATATGGAGCTCTCATTAAGAAAAAGAAAAAAAAAAAGAAAAGTCGTTAAGAACAATAAGAATAAAAAAATGGAATATGAGTATGTGAAGGTGAATATCATGGTAGTTTAACTATAGGGTTGCTAAATTTCATGTTAGGGCTACTAAGTTTCTCTTAGATGCTGAATAAGAATGATTTTATTCCATTTATGTCAGCTGCCATCTGAATGAAAGTGTAGTAGAAGTTTAGGACCTTATAACCAAAGCAGAAGTAAGCTGTACTTTGTTCAGTCTGGGTTAAAATATTTTTAAAAAGGATCAGGAGCTTCAGAAAACAAGGGTTTGTTATGTTTTCTGAAGCTCCTTTTCCTTGGATTTCAGTGGCTGTCTGGAGTAACTATGGTCTCAGTTGGCTGCCAAAAAGAACACCTGCTAATAAATTTAAGACAGAAAATGAGGAGAAGATAGATACTTGTAGTCATACATGTAGGTTAAGAATTTGGGGGTGGAACTTGCTGAAGTTTGAACAAAAGTAAGTCAGAATGCGATGTTAGTACATTAGGTGAGTCTTTTTCAGGGGCTATGTGGATGATACATGAATAGTGTGGGATGTTCTCTCTCCCACTTATTCTCAGAGGGAGATGAGGAACCAGAATGACAAAAGAAATTATAAAGTAAATAATAAAGGGATTAAAGGAGGCTGTAGTCATTTAGACAGGTTAGTGATAGGGAGTCCTACAGGCAAGCAGAATTTAGAAATTGTTGAAGCTATTTATCAATTGAAGAGCAAATAGATCTGAAATTTAAGGACATTTTCATGGAAAACATCTATTTCTAGAAGTGTTTCTTTCCAAGGACAGATATAAGAGTTATATTTGAAAGTCTAGCTTCTCTCAATTTATTCCATTTATAGCTATCTTGCTAAAGGTGAGATACCCTTGTAAACATTGCTTTGCTATTATAAATGAAGGTACTCCCATGCTCCCCTGAGTCTACCAGCTGTCACTGCACAGCTCCAAAAACGTGGCCTCCGGGGTGACCTTAGGCTGAGTGTCCAGGGCCTCCTGCCTTGCTGCTGTCATGTGGATGCCCTGCAAGCCTCCTGTCTGGCAGCCCTCAATGCTTTGGAGCTGCATGGGTGCGTGGAGTCCTGCGTGTGCTGCAGCTGCTTGGGCTAACACCTGCTGGCTCACCTGCAGGAGAGATGATGGCACAGGAGTTGGCTCATGAGGGTGGCCCTCAAGCTAAACTGAAACAGCCTGTGCAGTTGCCACAGCAACTGCTGGGGAGAGGAAATGTATTATCCCCCTCCAAACTGTTTCACAGCACAACTTTCAAAGCACAGAATATGTGTTTCAAAGCTTCCTAAATGGTGTAAAACTTTGTATAAGACACCATGCCCTGGGTGGTAAAAACTATAGAAGAGGGTTCAGTATTAATTTGCATTTTTCTTCCATTAGCTTATTCAGTTCACAGTCAAATAGGTCAAGAACGTTAGGTGCCATTCAGACCTTGTAGATGACCATAAATCTGCATCAAGAAGCCTACACAGGAGATCTTCAAGTAACTTCAAAAGGAAAGCCAGCCTCTTCTTCTTCTTAACAGATGGCAAGTCAGAATTGTGAGTAAGAACTGTCCACCTTCAGTTTGGCATTGATATCCTTCTCCCACCTTAAACTCCTCCTAGTTGTTCAGGAACATAAGACTGAATTTGTATTGCTTAATTAAAAAGGGCCAGGGATTGATCCAAGTCCAAATGGCTCTGGCTGGCTCATGTCCATACCACTTACAGTTTCCACCCTTCCTGGCAGATATAGCTTGCAGAGAGCTTGTTGAGGTGGTGCCTGGGACTTGAGGAAGAGTGTGGATGACCAGGGCTCTGGCACTTCTTTAATTTAACAGGCTGAACATAGCCAAAGAGGATCAGGAAAAGCTTTTCACTCCCAGCAAGGAAAAGGCCAGCTCTGCTTGTAGGATCGTTTATTTGCTCCCCCAGCTTCAGAGAGGGACTGTACCTGAACTAATAACAGCATAACTCCATCCTGGACAAGCTAAGGGGTCATTGGAGCTTCGATAAAGTGGATGAATCCCAGCTTCATCCTTGGAGGAAGGAGCACCTGGGAAGGGGTTTCCTGTGGGCCCTTGGTTAACCTTGTGCAAAGCTGGTGGAGAAAGGAGAGCAGAATACACCTGCTTCCAAGCAATTCTGGCAGTTGAGAAGCAGAGACCTGAGTCTGCAGGGAATGAATCATAGCGAGTTGCTGAGGAGGATGAACCAGACAGGAAGGAAAGCTCAGTCTTGCTGGGGAGAGGAACATATCTCCTCTTTTTCCTCTCTTTCACAAGAAGCTGGAGTTGCAGGGTAATGAATGCTGAAGGACAGGAGATTTCCTCTGTCTCTGAATAAAATCTTTTTTCTTCTGCTTCACTGTCTTGTATTTCCTTTCCTTCTCACTGACCGTATTTGGGATCATCCCTTCATTTGTGTGAGCATGTGCAACGAAACTCATCAGCCCTATCAGTCATCTCAGTAACCTGTTGTATTACTGTACACCCACCTTCTATTCGCTCAGCTACAAGGGCATCAGCTTGCATTGTTGCTACACATACTTCTTGATCTTCCTTTAATTAAAGGATGTATATTTCTCCCTACATGGCCATCAGTTGCTCCCTTCCCTTATATAGTTGTGAGGAGATGAGTAAAGAAACAGTTTTTTCTGATTATTGATGCTTTAAATATGTTGGCAGACTAAATCTGGTCACAGTCTGTGAATTTAAGGGGTCTGGCTTATAGTCTGACAGTATGGCCCAGAATATTTGTGTGTTTTTCTTAAATTATTGAAAATTAGAAAGCATAAAACAGTTTGCATTTGTTTTTTGTTGGGTGGGTTTTTTAATAGCTTTAGGGAAAATCAGGTTGTAGCACTTGGAATCCTTTGATTCTTTTCTGTGAGGATGAACAGAGTACATTTACTCTTGCATTTACTGCTAAATGTGAAAAGATTGAATTTCAGCAGTGGATTCTTCTATTTTAATCAATCCCTTGAAGACCCTTTGAGGTGACTACTCCTGTACAACTTGAATATCTGAAGAAACCCAAGTATCACTGCTTAATTTGGGGCAAAGAAGGATGTTGCATTTAACAAGAACAGACATTTTAATGTTTTCATTGCTTACAGTAAAAGCAATTATGAAAAGCTCTGATGATGGGACACAGTTATGTTTTGCCTTAAAATAAGGCACAGTGGGGGTCTGTATTCAGGCTGTGAGCTTGTTAGAAAAAGCTGGGATTTCTGAAACTACTCTAAACTCTCCGTAAATTTGGAAGTCAAGTCAAATCTTCTAAGCCAGTAAAATCTTTTTAGCAATAGAGGAATAAAAGACTTTCAGTATAAATACTTCTTGATGTATTAGGTAACCTGGAAACTGTTTCTTCTGTTAGTAGAACATTAGTGTAAAATATCTAGGCTTGGCAATTAAGACTTGGGCCAGATGAACTGCATTGAGGTTCTTTTCAGGAGTGAAACTACCTTATTTCAGTCCTCCTTCCAGGCTGGAGAAATTACATTTTTTTGCTGTCTCCTCAGTTATAGTGTTTTTCTTTTCGGCATGCTAACTGAAAGCACCACCTTTAATCGTTCTTCTAGGAAGTTTCTTGCTATTTGCTTTACATGACAGTGCTCCACTGTCAGATTTGGGTCATCAGAGACCTCCAAAGATGTGTTTTACAGGAGGATAAAGGAAGCATTCTCTCCATGGCCAGAACAGGGGACTGTTCTTGTGGTGGTAAGTGATCTTTGCTCTCAGAAGAAAAAAAAAGGGAGGGTTTTTTTGGCCTTGGCACACTGCTTTGGATTTTTTTAAAATCTCGGTAGATTTAAATACTCAAATTCTTTCTTGCTAATACACCACTCCATGGCCTCTCCAAGGGAAGGCCCCTGCTTCTGTGGGAGATGCTAATTTTCTTGTACAGATTGAATAGTTCTGTCCTTAATCTACTATTACTTGAATTATTCTTACATCAGCCCCAGTCTGCTTCATCTTCTTGTCTATTTTATGTTACAGTGACTAATTTGCAGAACAAGCATACCTTCCCCTGTTTACATTCAAGGGAATTAATTAATTTAGTTAAATAAACTAATCTAGGTCTAGAGAAAACAGATAGAACAAGCAGCAAATGAACAGTTGAGACTGAACAACAATTTCCTTCCATGTGGACATGGTTCTCTTGGGTTTTCCTCTAGAGAGAACTGAACTTTTGCCCAGAATCCCAAAGTTCTTGGTTTTGTCATTGCTCAGTTAGGTACAGGCAACAGTGAAAAACAGAACAAGCTGGAGGTTACACAGATTTCAAAAGTCTCAATGTGTCTTCAGTGAAGGACCTCAAAGCAAATTTATTAAATGAAAGGCTGACTTGGCAGGAAGTTCTAATCCTTTTGAAAAATACTTCTAAAAAAAGGAATATCAGAGAATGGACGTTCGAACTGCCTACATTGCAGTATACAAATCAGTAAGCGAGTCACCTGGTTGTCTCCTTGTCCCTGGTACATGGCACTAATGTTTTCTCCCTCAGGGGTATGTACAGTACCCTAAGTCCCTGACAGAGTACTACCATTTTTAATTTTTTGTTTTGTTTTGTTTTTGGTTTTAATCTGGTACAGAAAGAACTCTGTAGTATAAAAAAATGTGGCATCGGTAGATCTTAGCAGTACTTTTTGAAGAATAGTGCTAAAAATATTCTTTTGAGGTTAGGTATAATGGTGAGTATACAAAGCTTCTGAAAGAGCAGTGGTAGAAAGGCCAGTATGTAAAATGCTGCCCTGTGGACTGCAGTACTCAATAATTATGAAATAATGGTCCATCACTGAAACAAAAATATAACAACTCTTGCTTTAAGTTCAGAGGTATTTACCTGGGAGGGCAGTTAAGCCAAAAAGCTCCATTATATTAATGTGGTACCCTCTGTAAGTCCTTACTAAGCCTTTTGAACTGAGAATACATTGAGACAGGCAGCTGGGGTAGTGAAATAGTGTTTTCTGGAGGGTTTATAGGAACCAATTATATGCAATTCGTTTAAATTAGTGGTGAGCAGTTCTACATTAACAATTGTCTTAGTGCTAGTAAGTAGGAGTGTCTGGAGTGTGGCACTTTGCATACTCAACTCGTATCTGCACTTCAAGAGGATGCAGTTCTTTCAACATACCCAGTGCTTTCATAGCAAAAAGACAGAGCTGAATCTTTTCTGCTCTGATATTTTTACAAGCTCTTCTTTTTTTTCTGTTTTGTCCTGGGCAAATTGTTACTGCTCTTTGTACAAGATAATAAATTAGCTGTTGCTCCTGTATTTCCTGTAATAACCCTATTAAAAGGCACAATTTCTGTCAGAATGTTCCATGGCTAATGACTGGGCAGATTCTTCTTGCCCCTAGATGCAGTTACCTAATTAGAGATTATCCTGTTACACAGCACTTTAAACAGTATTTCCTTTTCTTAGCCCACAGAGGACATAGAATCACAGAATGGTTGCACTTGGAAGGGACCTCTGGAGATCATCTAACTCCCCTGCTAAAACAGGGTCACTTAGAGTGGATTGTAGAGCATCATGTCCAGTCAGGTTTCAAATACATCCAGAGGTAGAGACATGAGCTTGGAAAAATTATTTTTGCCAGTGCCATGACCTCCACTGCAGTCCATCTACTTATTCTCCTCCTTCTGCTTTCATCTCTCTCTCCATCTTCCTTTCAGATAAATTTATTAGAGAAAGAGTGAAAATCCTGCTTTACAGCATCCAGTGGGGAAATTTTCCCACCTGGGGATGGGATTTGGAACAAAGTTTCCTCCCCACTTTCTCCGCCTCTGTGGGTACAGTGCAAAGCTCCTGTCAGTTCACATCCTTTGCTGTAGTGCAGAACCTCAGCAACACTCTGTGTTTCCCTGTATTTTAAATCATGATGGATTTAAAAAAGCCTGACAGCTAGGACACTTCTGCTGTGCTCCGTAAGAGAATTCATAGTCTTGCTCCTGGTCTCTTTTAGTGATGAGACGAAGTAACCAGTGACAGCTTTCAACACTTCAGTGGCAGTGACCATCATCTTTCAAGCACGATGTGTGGCCCTATCATCTGATGAGTTTCAGCATGGAGATGTTTCCTAACAGGAGAAACCTTTCCCTTAGAAGTGAAGGGGTTTTGAACTTTGAGTTCGTGGTACCGTGAGGCAAATACTGCCCTTCTGAAGACAGGATCCACTCAGAACAAATTAGGGTGTATTTGAATAACAGATGGGAAGGAAAAAGGCTTCTGTAGTTTCTCTAGAGAGAGCACAAGATCTGGTCACTGTACCATCCAGCCTGTGTGCAGAAGGATTTATGTGAGTGGAGTAGAGGGAGGAAAGGACAAAGCCGGTAAATCCTCTGGTACCCAGACCTTCAGAAAAGGAGCTTCAAATTTTGTGGCTGAGAATCAAAATTTTTGTGTCTTATTGCTGGAAGTTCTTCTCTTCTTCCAAATGTGAAAAAAAAATTAATTTTTGTTTTATTATAAGGAGCCTTTCTGCTCCTCCGTGTACTATACTGACAGTATTCACTGTATACTCCTCTTTCTTCCTGCTCTTTCCAGCTCATGGGTACCATGAGACTGTTAATACTTACTAAAGGACCTTTATTTTCATTTTTCTTCATTATGTAACAGCCATTTCAGTTGTGTCCACTCAACTTTACTCTATTTTTGGCAATACTGTAACAAGAGTTTAAGAAAATAATGTCTAAACAGAAGCCAATTAGTCATATTTATGATGGATGTACAAGAACCTGAATGAACTCTTAGAGGAAAGTTTTGGTATTACTGCCCTGATATCTCATAGTTTGGCATGGACAAAGAAGCATGCAGGATTTTTCAGTGGATGCTGGTTCAATTAGATTTTGGGTTTTTTGCAGACAATTTTTAGTTCAAAAATTCTGGTGATAATCTGAGGTACAGATAGATTAATATATGATACAAATTCTCATTCTGCTGTTAACAGATCTCAAAATGTTCCTAAAGGTAAAGTGTTATGCTAATGGTGGAATAAGGCTCATGGCTTAGTTGTCATATCTTGCAATGTCAGCTGTGTTACAAAAAAAATTCCGTTTATTTGGAGCATTCAGCTTCAGACCAAAGGTTTTTTCAGTAAGTGTGAACATTGCCCTTGGCTTGGATGAGTCTTGGGGAGAAAATTTCCCTATGTTTATTTAATGAACAGTTAGCAACAATATGAAATGGAAGGTGCCACTTGCCTATTTGGTTTTTATGGTTAATATTACCATTCAGTTTCTTAACCAGGCTTTCCCAACTGCATAATTTTACCAATGCATTTCAGTATGTTGAGAGGTTTAATGATGACCTCAATCATTAAAAAATCTTATTAATTGAGTAATAGCAGGCTCAAGGCCTATATCTCAGTCTTTAGTCAATGAAGATACTAACTACAAATTCACTGTCATTGAGATGAATTTTTCCTGAAAATAATCCACTTCTTCAATTTATCTTTCAGAAATTAAGAAATTATTATTTCTGAGTGAATTCTATTCTATTCTATTCTATTCTATCCTATTCTATTCTATTCTATTCTGTTCTGTTCTGTTCTGTTCCGTTCTGTTCCGTTCAGTTCCATTCCATTCTATTCCTTTCATTTATTACTATTTTAACCTATGATGTTTTTACTTATATAAACAGGGAAATAATTCAGTCGGAGATAAGAAAAGTATTTTGTCTTAGCAATGTCTTTTAAAAGCTAGAAATTGCTCTCTGTTTGCTCTAGCTAACCTTGATCCTAAGTAAATTTCTATGTTATTTTTCATCAGTCTTTGAAAATGTTCCAGAGGTAACAGGAAAGTAATGCTTCATTTGTCTTATCAGTGGTTTGTTCTCTCTTATTAACAAAATAGTACCTATAGGAGTGGAGGAACTAGAGTTGTGGTCATATACATCTTCACTTTTAGAACCAAGACTGGAAACCTGTCTTGCTTAAAATGCTTTTTCAGGGACAAAAATGATTTAGAAAAATGTCACCATACAGTTAAAAGAGAGTTTTAGATGGTAACTGTTCTTCATCCCAGCACCCCACAGTCCTTACTGCTTTCTGTCCAAATTCAGCTTCTCCCATGTGCAGTGACAAAGGGTAAGATTTTATTACTGAGTCCTCTGCTTTGGCACAGTATTGCCATGGTCAGGGAAAAAAAGCACTAAAATTACGTGCTGACTGTGCCAGATGCATCCAAAGAAAATCCCTGTACAATAATGTGCACTCATTCAAATTGTGCTATTCATACGGTAAGGGTGAGATTGTACTTTATTTCTGCACTTGGCATACCAAGGACAAAGTAGTGCTTAGCTCATTCTCTCCCTTGTCTTCCTGCAGAGTGGCTGGCACAAACTTATTTCTTCTATTCTGGGCATAGAGAGATGTCCAGGAGGTTGATTCTTGACAAGGTGGGAAAAGCCATGTCTCTGTTGTTTCTGCAGCAGCCAGAAGGCTGGAGGCAGAGCCATGGGTTGCAGGATGTAGAATAATACCCTGTTTTTTCCAGTTACAACAAATCCCTCTCTGGTTTCACATGGAATGCTGCAAGTCTGCTGATTAAAAACGCACCTAATTCACAGATTCCTAATGGCATGTGGGATACAACTGCAAAGTCAGTATTCTGCTTTAGTGTGGATGGCAATTACAGTTGACAACTCAACCTAATTTTTTTGTAATTTTTTAGAAGTGTTATTAGATGCTTTCTGCTTCTCATTCATTTGTCCCTGTGCTGTAATGGTGAGTTCTACTTAAAAGGGAATTAAAGATTCATGTTTTTATTGTTTCCTCTGCTCAGTTGGCAATGCACACTACTGTCAAAGGTTGCAGAAATTTCAATAACAAGTTATAGGATGTTTTTTCAGATATTTGTCAAATAGTGACTTCTAATAGCCCCTACTTGTGGATCTAAGCAGGTAGATGAATGGTGAGGCATTTTAGCATCTTTCCTCCCAGAATTTGGGCTGTAATTCACATAGAGTTGCTACCATACAATATTTACACAATTGGAAGCAATATTACCTGTTCTACTGCACTCTGAGCATCTGTTCAAAGATGGATGTGGTTGATATCCAAAGGACTTAAACACAGCACCTGCAATATGTGAAGAAGGACTGGGATGTATTCTCAGCTGTTTATGCTTGAGTGAGGGCAGCTTTTGAAATCAACGAAGTGGACAAATGAAAAACCACCTCCTGCCTGTTGCAGATTTGAGATCACTCCTTTCTCTAGTGTTTCTGCTATTTTCATTTCAGATCAGTTCCTTGACCATGGCTATGGCACAAAGCTAATGCATGGGCATATGATGTAAATAAATATCTTCACTGCAGACATGCATTCCTTGTCTGGATGGCCGAGATGACAGTGGGAGAACAAAGAAAAAAAGTCATGCCCCAGTTCCTTTGGCTGCAACCTTCCCTCTATGAGCATGTGAAAGAAAATTGCCCAGGAGTCATAAGCATGTCTCTATCTGATGTGGGCACAATTTTGACAATTCTCCTATGTTTAAGCTACTGGATCTGCAGCAAGATATCCACAGCCTCAGGAGAAAAATTAGCCACACCCTCACCATAGAAAGTGTCTCAGCTGATGAAAACTGAAAGGGTTTCTTTCACATCAGTGATGCTGTGGAGATTTGCTTCTGTCACAACAGCACTTACTTCCTAGAAGGACTGCCACATAATATAATATCTGAAACAAGTGCATTACCTTTTTTTCTGTATGAATAGAAGTAATCAAAAGTGCTCCAGAATATTTTGCAACTGTAGTGATTTTAAGGAGAAGAGGGTAGAAGTTTTTGGCTGATTTTATTGATAATTCCAAGAATTTTGATGTTTTGAGGGACGAAAAGAGTGTAAAGGCGATTAGTGCTATGGAAACGATCAGATGCATAGTAGTTGTACATTCCCCCCCCCCCCTTTAAAATTAGGTCCATTTAAATGCATTCATTCAGTAGTGTGCTGAAGGCTCTGAGAGAACAGAGCATTCACTAGGATCTTTGTATTCCTCTGGCTACTACGTGGTATATAGAAATTCCAGGGTGCAACATGCAGGTTTTTTTCAGTTGCACTATAGAAAATATGGGCAATAAAAATTAATTGCTTTAATTTCTTGTATCCATCCTCGATCATAAATTATTATGCAGGTGTTAATTAGTACTTCTAAGATTTCTGTGAGATAAAGGAGTCTTACTAATTCTTTCTATTTAGAAATAAGAAAAAGAGAACTAGAAAAGCATTATGATTTAACATTTTTGTATAATACTTTTTCTAAGAACACAAACTTATTTTTCAATGCCTTAACCTCAAAACCATTCTTTTCTCACTAGCTTTCCTACTCTGGCATCAATTTCTGAAAAAAGTAAATAGGTCCCAGGAGTGTGAGGCAAGTTAAACCTGGTGCATGTAATCACAGTGTTCATTTTCAGCTTGTTTTTGTTGCTACTTGATGATATTTGTCAATACATCATTAAAACAAACAATTAAATTAAAATTCATTAAAAGGAGCTGCAAAATCAAGCATTCAAATGTTAGGTCTAATTGACTTTAGAAAGCTGTAATGCTTTAACCACTGCAGCAGGATTAAATCCTGTAGTTTTGAAGGGTGTTGTACCAGGGAGGAGTAAGAAGCAAACTCCGGTGTGTAGGGTGGTTAACTTTCTTCTCAACTGATCACCATTATTTGTATTAATTATGTTCGAGTAGGGCTTTAATTACCTGCCTGCCTGTTGGTTGTTTTCTTTGTCTTCACTGCCTGAGGTTTGCCTGAGCACTGGAGCCACACAGCAAGGAGTACCTCACAGGCAGCTTGGGAAAGGGTTTAGGAGCAACTGGAGAGAAAATCCTCCTTACTCACCAATCAAAATCCTGGGCTGAAGCATGCACAGCACAGCCAGAGATTTTCACTGCTAAATTCTAGTAAGTCTATTATAAAAGCACAGTCTGAGGTTTTCTGTGGTGCTTTTACAGAAGTCTGCTCTACTTCATGGATGCACTAGACCTTTTTAGAGGACTGACTGCGAGTTTTTTTAAATACAGGCGAGATGTTTCCAGACAGCTCAAGCTGACAATAATAAGTCTCAGGAGGACTTATTAGCTCAGGTGTGATTAGAAATCAAGCTGTCTCTGTCTACTTGTGGTGCACCATGGCCAAGTGAATAATGTTTACTATTACATGGCGTACTGAAGAGTACAATGCATAAACATGCAAGTGGCTACAACCAAAGCTGAGACCCATCTGAAACTGATGCTCATATGGAGCTAGCAAAACCTTCATTAATACAAACTGATGCCAAGTATCTCATGCCATCTTTTCTCTGGTGTGAGCATAACTGGGGAGATGAAATTTCCCCTTCATATGCATAAAGCAGTTAATATAGGTGCTAGTTCCTTACCAGGAGTTCAGTGTTCAAACCATTTTCAGGACGGAGGACTGCCACCTGCTTACCTGCAGAGGCTCTGTGCACTTTGACAAGAGAAATGGTAGCAGTTGCTGTTTGACTTTACAGCTACTGCTTTAAACTGGCGAGAGTATGTAAGATTCATAGTTCATGTCTTCCCAGATTTTCTTTATTTTTCTATTGTTTCCTGGTTTATCGCTTATATGTCAACAGTACCAGGCACAGTATTTTCTTTGTGGCAAAACTTTATGCTCTGTTTTTATGAACTAAAGCATAAAGTTTCACCACAAAGAAAATGAACTATGGTGACTGTGTTATTTAGAGCTGTAAGAGGATAATAAAAAATGAAAGGTGGTGTTTCACTGTAGAAGCAAATGGATTTTATTTATGACACTGGGAATGGCTTATTAGTTTGGGCTTTCTACCCCCTAACAGGAATTCTTTATAGAAGGCTTATTTGTGTCATAGAATCATAGGATATTCTGAGTTGGAAGGGACCCATCAGGATTGAGTCCAACTCCTGCCCCTGCACAGCACCATCCTCAAGAAGCACACCATGTGCCTGAGAGCATTGTCCAGGCACTTCTTGAACTCTCTCAGGCTGGTGCTTTGGCCAGTTCCCTGGGGAGCCTGTTCCAGTGCCCAACTATGCTCTGAGTGAGAAAGCTCTCTCTGGTATCCAACCTAAACCTTCCCTGACCCACCTTCATGCGCAGGACTTCCTTGAGTTCTGTCACTGGCTATGAGAGTGAAGAGATCAGTACCTGCGCCACCACTGCCCCGCTGGAGGATATTGAAGACTGCGATGAGGTCTCCCCTCAGTCTGCTCCAGGCTGGACAGACCAAGAGACCTCAGCCACCCCTTGTAAGGCTTCTTTCCCAGACCCCTCATCATCCTTGTGGCCCTGCTTTGGACGCTCTCTAATAGCTTAGTGTCAGTTGCTTAGTGTTTGTCAAATCTGCCTAAGCACCTATGTATCAAAGTACTGGAAAATATCAGTGTAACCACAGCAATGCTTCCCTTTGTGCACTTTCAGAAATGAAGTCTGGGTTTTCCTCTCTTATTCGTTTCAAAGGGTGTTATACAAACACACCCAGGACATTGTATGGAAGTCCTGAAAGGAAATCTAATTTTTTTAAACTATTGGTTTAAAAAAATGGCTTCAGCCCTCAGATATTTCATGCTGAGAAAAATACAACGTTCAAAGTTCTGCCTGAATTATTGTAAAGAAAACTTAACCAATTTGATACAGCTTTTCTTATAGCAGTCAGTATTTGGCAGTTAGCATAATGCACATTTATGGAATAGAGAATACATACCTCTGGAACCACAAGAGAAGGGAAAGGAGAACTTTTAGTTTTGTCTCATACATGGATGTACATTGTTTTGGGTTGATTCCCTATTGTTATTTATTCTTTGTCTTCACTGTCTGAGCACTAAGCTTTGCCTGAGCACTGGAGCCATGTAGTAGGGACATGTGCTGGAGAGTCTGCTGCTTGAGCCAAGGATGCCAGGAAGGCACCGAGGAAGGTGGAGTGAAGGTGAGATCAAAGGCAGGTGGTATGGTCTTGGGAACCAGGTGGTTTTGTCTTTTGCTGGAAGTTTCTGATTGTTACGAGGGCTCAGTGATTGGGAAGATGGTTCAAGTGGGCTTGCTCATGCTTGACTGGGAAGAAAGTTATGAGGTAGGTTTGAGAAGGGGGTAGGTTGAAAAGGTATTGTCATATGCAGTAACTTGGAAGGTAAAGATACTTCCTCTTGGGTTGAAAAGAGGTCCTTCCTCTTGGGTTGAAAAGGTCCTTCCTCTTGGGCTGGAAGTGTTTGCTCTTCCTTACTTTGACTTCATTGGAGAGTTGGGATGGGCTGGGTTGGTCCCATGTGACTGCTGGGTGAAAGAAGCCAAGCTGTGAGCTGAGACTGCCATATGATGTGGATGTTTGGCAACCCTGGCCACAGCCTGAAATACAGCATTTGTCATTCAGGTTTTCACAGGTAAAGGTGAAACAACAGCATATCAGAACCAAATTGTTCTGCAAATGTGACCTCAACTCTTCTACCTCAATCTTCCTGCAAGGCTCAGTTTCCAGTCTCAGAAAGTATGTCCCAGTCAGCCTGGCAAACATGAACATTTTGTTTGAGTTCACTCTAGCTCTTACACTCTAGCCTGGATGGCAATTACGTTTTTGGCCTTCTGACACCAGCTGTGTAGGTGAGCCAGAGCAGGTCTCCCATCTGTGCCTAGATCTGTAACATCCTGGCTCCTTTCCTGTATCCTGATCTCAGTAGTTTGAACTCAGGCTAAGGGCATGTAGGGGATACATAAAACTGCCCCTGAGAATGACTTCCATAAGCTTTGATTAACCAGTTTGGATCCTTATCTTCTAGATATTTTCTGGGGAAGTGGGTGGAAGAAGAGGACTAACTGTAGGGAAGTGTTCTATTTCATTCTTTGGCTGCTTAAATAAAGATGAAGCTGGCAAATTCCTTTTTCACTCCTATTACTGTTTTTTCTCTTTTTGCTCATAACTCCCAAGCAATGTGAAATAAAATGTTACCGTTTCAAAGGAAAATTGGATTATACTCACTTGGAGGGAGGGAAGGAAGAAGAAAACAGGCTTTATATTTTGACAGAATTCAATCCAGACTTTAAAAAAATAAAATGAATAATTTTGCAATATTTTGTAAGACTGTGTTTTCTAAAGACACAGCTAATCAGATATGCATGCAAATTTAACACGGGTTGCCAACTCTCATGAATTTCTTTTTTTTTTTTTTTGGTACAATTATGCGGCGTAAAAATTGGCCTCTTGTGAGAAGTTGCTGACAGCTCAGCAGTTCTGCTTCAGTGCTGGCTGCAGAGGGTGGGATGGCTGCCAGTGCAGGAAAGTGGAAGATAGTTTTGGACTGGCGTGCAGGATGCTTCCAGTTGAGGCAGGCATTGCATAGCCTGCACTGGTTTCTGCTGTCGCAGGAGTGACAACCTGTGTGGCAAACCAAGCGTGCTGCATCTCCTTACTCAACCTTTCCCTTTACATAGGGTGAAGTGAGCGAAAGAGAAGCAAAGAAGAAAGCATAGCAAGTGCCCAGATTCTCTGTATTTCCCCATTTCACCCCCTAGTTGCATGTATTCAGATCCCAGAGGGGAAAAAGAAATAAAAAAAAATTGAAAATTGAAAGAAAATGGGAGGCAATAAATTGTTTTAGAGTATTTTTCCATTTTTGTGATATTTAAGTGCTGAAAAATTAGCTATGCCTTTATTAATTTGCTCCCTTATTTATTTGGATTTTTTGCAAAATACCTAATGACCCCTTCTAGATATCAATCTATTGATATCAAAAATCCTATGCACAAGTTTATTGCATTTAGAAGACAGATATGGTGTAGTTCATTCTTCTGTTATATTCTTGCACAGGCTCTTGTTTATTTCAAGACAAGAACAAACCTTAGTTAGCCAGTATTATTACCTGTAGTAAGTTCTGAAGAATGGCTATTTAAGCCAACAAAGTCTGTACAGAAATTTGGGCAATACAGTGATTTGGTTTGTGCCAAATGGTGGCTGGAAGACAGACCTTCATGGCCTCACTTGTCTCATTACAGGATTCCACTTGGTTCCATGGTCAGACCAGGAAGACCAAACCATGTCAGACAGCCAGCTGAAATGAAGAAAACTTGTCCATTTTTACAAGTGTGCAAATAATGGAGAGAGAGCTAGGTGGGAAACAACCTGGAGTAACGCTAGGCTGACTTCTTTGCTGCTGTGCACAGTGTGAAGCCTCCTGCAGTTGTGCAAAACACAAATACCAAATCTGATCTGTCTGCTTATTGCACTCTTGTTTCACATGGTTGTGAGCTGCCCTAGTGATGGGATGAGGGCTGGTGGCTGAAACAACGTGTGGGCTGGACAAGTGCCACTAGGACCTGAAGCAGATTTCTTTTACTGCCATGTGGTACTTGTCATCTTCAACATGACATTTCCCAAGCCCATTGGGTGGAGGCTGGATGTGTAGTACGGCGTCTGTGGCACAGAGCTCCAGCTCCAGGCTCAGAGCCCACGTTACGCCCAACCTGGAGCTGCTACACCTCCTGAGTCTCTACCTAGCAGGGAACATCCCATTATGTTAAGCTTTTTGGGTGTTGCAGAGGAGCGTTGTCACATGTTGTAACTGAAATGGTGAGAATTGTTGCTCGAGCTATAATTCCCAAAGTGTGAATATTTTCAAGCGCTAATTTTAACTTGAAGACCAAAGATTTGAAGACTATTTTTGACTTAAAGACTTGATTCTCTGTGCTAGGAAACTAAAGATGGATACAGTCAAAGGATGTTATAAATACAGTGTGCCTATTCTAACTGCTCGCTTTCTATTTTGATCACGTAATGAGTATGCAACCTGAGTGATTTGTATTGTAAGGGAATGTTCACTTTTTTTGCAACTTATAATTGAAATTAAAAAGGGAGAGATGTAAAACCTCAACTTTGTAGTAGATGAGTGGTTATATTATGGCTTGAAAAAGAAAATGGTCCTGAAAAAGATGTCTGGTACTGCAGCTTTTGTACATATTTTAAAGGGGTCTTTGAGGGCAGACAGCATATTAAAGCTGAGGAATACAAAATGGATCACTTATGTATTTGCTACGAAATCATTAACATTTGACACTAAGTGTGTGTCATGTTGAGACAGTAGCTTGAAATTTTCATTTATACAAATGGAAGAGAAGCAGAATTATCTTAATTTCATGTCAAACACTCTGTATTTTTCCTCTTTAGAACTTTATAGTTAGATTTAAACTGTCTATAGCCACTTGGGTTTGTGCTCAAAGACAGAACAGAGCTCAACAAAGCTGTTTTATCTCCTGCTGTAGGTAGCTTGAATCTGCTCAGAACATGGTTATTCATAGAAGTAGTTAAAAACCCATTGTTTTTAATAATTATTGGAGAATATTAATGAAAAGTAAATATGGTATTCAGACTCATGAATGGACATACTGCAGATCAGATGAGCAATGCTTGTATAATCAGAAAAAGACACATCCAGCTCTGCCAAATTAACTTTAATTTTGAATTGTGAGTATTCAACTTCTGATACATTCTTGCAATGAGAAACTTATTAAATGTCTGTAGGAGAGGATGCAAATGCATAAAACATGCTCAAAAGAATTTTGAACAATGAATGCATTTATGGAAAACATGTTCTGTTCCTAGGCAATTCTTGTTGAGTAATAAGTGCTAAATTTGACTTAATTGCTGGCTATTATTATTCCTTACTGTTTCATGTGGTAAAACCATTGAAAATGACCCAATTTTGTGAATTAGGGATTAAATGAAAAGAAAGTGAAATAGCAAGGATGATTTATTTCATTTTGTACTGAGAAAAGCTTTCTGATCCACTGTGTAAAAATAAGGTGTGTTCAAAATATCTTGGTAAATCTTCCCTGAAAAGCAGAGACTTCAATATATTGTAATGGCATGAGATTAGATGTAGCAGTGCAGTCAGTATGTGCAACCAGCAGTGAGAGAGTGACTTTTGCCCTGAGTTTTCACCCAAGACACCTTATTTGATCCAGTTCTAGCTGGCTATTGGATTGTTAGGTCTAACTAAGATTAGTCATCTTAGACTGGCATGGTAAAAAAATTAGGCTGTATTTAGGTGGTAAGTCCATCTCTAACTGCTTTGCTAGTTCCTTGTTCTGTGGACACAGGCAGGTGTGGATGGGCATGTGCAAGACACAGAGAAGCTGTAGCTGCATGCAATACAGGTAGCTAATTACCCATGTTCCTCCCTTAGGAAAATGACATTTATCAGTTTTGTACCTAAGCAAAGCATTGCATTTTTGGATTAAGAAAGTGTGACTGACCACAATCTTGTCTTTTATTGTTGCTCTTTTCAATATGAAATGCGTTAAATGTTATTAATCTTTAGCATGGCATATTAATAAACAAATATAATAATAATATAATTACGACAATATAGCATTACATGCTATACATTTTAACAGTAGCCATTTCATCTTTTGTCTCAGATACGAATTGCATATTGCCAAACTAACTCTTGTGATTTCTCAGAAAGAGGCATATGGGTTGTTAGAGAAGATTGAAAGAAATGTGACTTGTGTTTGAAGTGGAAGGTGAGTCCCATCTCTGGTGTTGATGCAATTCACTGAGAAAAAATTTACTCTAGGAGGTTCCATTCTGCTGGAAGGATGAAATTATTTGCCAAATCCTCACAGCACTTGAACTATTAGATATCTTGATGCTCAGCCACTGAGATCTTTAAAAATAGGGATTAGGGCCTTGAACCTGATATTACACGGAAAATGCACGTAATCCAAACCCAAATCTGATAATCAAAATGGGCATGGAGATGTGCTCCATTAAGATGTGTCACCTGCTATTCACTCTTCTGTAGAGATTAAGTTGCTGATCTGCAGCTGAGTGGTGACGAAAGTGCAAACATTCTAGGGAAGTGCAGGACTCACCAGCTGAGAAGTAAATGAACCAGTTTCAGTGTAGTGAGGAAAATCAAGAGAAGTCTACTGTCATCATTCCTCTGGACAGACCAATATCCACCAGTCCTTTGTGCTGCTGGTCTCTGTGTATGCACACACACACACATATGTGTGTATATGTGCATCATCTTTTCACATCCAGTCTGAAAGGCAATACAAAGAATTTATTGCGACTCTGAGTGCCATCACCCATGGATATGCAGAGCTCTATGGCAGAAAGTAGTATTTATGGCTCTCTACAGCTTGATTATGCACTGGTGCCTTTGAACACAATACCTGTACATGGTTTGACATGTCAAAAGGTGCAATTAGAAGGTGAGCTTTCAGATTAGCTGTTCATAAGAGCTGAAAAAGGAAGGTGAGCCTTATTGAATTTACATTTATAAGTGTGTACAACTGCAGATTTGATAGAAATGAGTGTGGTTATAATTAAAATGGTCTTTCTATAACATTTTCTGTTCATGCAATTAGAAAAAGAAGGCTAACCTTTGTGTGAGTCTTTCTTGAATAATGGCTTCCTTAGGGAGAAACTGAAATCCCCATTTTAACTCCCAGGCTTAATTACAGTTGCATGTAGCCTACATGACAAACCTCTCCTTTTTGTCTGCCTTTGTTTTTGCATTAATTGTTGGAAAAGATATCTTCTTTATATAGCTAGGTGAAAAGTCATAGAACAGAGTATCATCTCTGCATAGCTGAGACAACACTGGAAAATAAATGAATAGGATTGCAAGCAGTAGTCATCAAAAAGGTTGAAGCTCTAATTTTGAGTTTTAAAAGCCTTCATTTTTCTTAAATGCAGGGATCTTGATGGGCAGCGTGCCAAAATTTTGAGTTTTATTTAATATAATCTGGAATAATTATTCTAAATCAGAGAGGAGTCATGACCATCAGAATAATATGCAGCTGACATAAGCAAAAGACCTTTCAGGCTATGGGTTGAAACCCTTAGCCACAGACGAAATAATTTCTCTGTTAATGCCTTAACCTTATGTCCTTACATGACTTGTATAAAAACTTGCAGCATACAAATATTTTAGATGCATTATAAAAATAATATTGTGTGGGTTTTTTTGCTTTATTCTTTAGAAAACACTGTTATGTAGCCAATTAAAGTTCACAAATCCTGTTTGCTTTTATATTAACGAATGCTTTTATATATTATTTTGTAAATAAGGACCTGATTCTCTTTGCCGTTGTCTCTTGCTGGTTTAACTCTTGAAGAGACAGTGAAAATAATCAGTTCCTGAGAGAGTGAAACCAAAAGAGTCACACCTGTGCTCATGGAGGATGCTTTAAAATTTGCTCACTAGAGAACAGGCTCAAAGACATTATCAAGATTTTTTTTTTTTTTTAGTATATGAACATGTAACTCAGGTGTGTTGAAGATTTTCCTTCCTCCTGATGTTACAGTTAATAAGGTACTGCTGTCAGAAGACAGTTTGGTGCTGCAGCAGAGCTGCATTTACTACATCTGAGGGGGAGGTGAGATCCACACGCTGTGATTCATGGTGTGACTCTTGGGGATGGTGCTGTGCAGGGCTGGGAGCTGGACTCGATGATCCTTGTGGGTGCTTTCCAACTCAGCTTATTCTGTGATCCTGTGGTTCTGTGATTACTGGCTGGTGCAGCATGGAGGGGGAAGGACAAGGCCAATCCATTATTTTTTTGAGGGCTTAGAGTGCACGTAATGTGTATGTGGACAATGAAGCTGAGGCCAGTTGCCCACTGTAGGCACCCACTGTGTGCCTGAACTCTCAGGCTGCCCCTGGAGGCTGTGCAGGCTCCATCCTTGGAGGTATTCTACACATAACTGGACAATGCCCCAAGCAACCTGGCATGGTCTTGCAGATGACCCCACTGTGTGTGGGAGGTTGGACTAGAAACCTCCTGAGGTGCCTTCCAGTCCTGATTGCACTGTGACCCCATTTAGTGAGCACCAGCAGATTGCTGTTCAGCTGTCTTGTGGCAGTAGCACAGTCTCTTCCCTGCAGGCAGCACCAGCTCCTGGAGGACCTTGGGCTCACACAGCCACAGGGATTCTCCACTGATACCCTGGCACACAACTTTGGCCGTGGGACCACTGGGAGTGTGCAGCACACCAGCAGTCCAAGGCAAATTTCATCTTAAATACAGCCTCTTCCTTATAGTTGGAGGTTGGTGTTGGCACTGTGCAGCTGAGAGGTGAACTAGATCTTACCATGACTTGGAAAAATCTCAGGGTTTTCCAAAATGCTGTCAGACTGTCATAGATCTGACAAGTCGTTTTTGCCATCAGACAGTGCTGAAATATTATTTCTTACCTTTTTTTTAAAATCTCATTCTTAGTAATTGGAAGCAGTAGGACACAATTTGTTCTATATTTCATCTAGAAAACTCTGACTTGGTTATCACTGCATCAGGTTAGTCAAATCTAACTGGTTGAACTTGGATTTTTTTTTTAATTATCAGTCATACATATTATTCCCCATTGAATTCATTGAAATTGTATTTTGTTAGAAATAAATATTCAGGAGTGGTTTTTCCACTTGGCTCTCAGATGAATATAAATATGGTTCTGTTACAAAGCGTTCTTTGCCTCAGGCCCTGTTTTTTATAATATTATACTTACAATATAAATAATTCAACAGGTAGACATATTGATAGATGCTGACAGTTTTGACCATCAGGCACAAAGAAAATAAAATCAATTCTTTATTTAAATAAGACATTTATAAACATGGGACCTTTTTTTTTCTTTATGTTTAGGGGCCAGGTAGAATTCAGGTGCTAAGATTCTCTTCCTTTTATGTATTCCACTGAAATTTCCCTTTTTCCCATTGCAGAGAGTTCCTAAGTTCAGTTTAATTATGTAAGAAATATTTTGCCTTAACTTTCTTTAAAAGATCATCTATGTATGAGAGTCTATGAAATAGCTACATCTCCATAATAGCTGGTTTTTTTGAATAACCTATGATGATGTAGGTCATAGAATGAAAGCATTACTTTACATGTAGCTGAATGAGACAAATTTTGTATAAAAGTCTTTCTTTCTTAGCACATAATAGTACTCTTCTGTGTTTAAATTTTTATAAATTCTAATTTCCTTTTAATTCTCAGCACAGTTGTTTATCTTGAATAAGTAAGATATCCAGCCTCATACAGACAGGTTCAGTGCATATCTGTAAGCTGAAATCTTCCAGGCTAGTATGTAGATAATATAGATGCAGATAGCAACAGTTTAAGTGACTCCATACTGACGGTGTGCTCACTGTCAGATATAAATCAGATATATTTGAAAATACCACATTACATTGTTTAAAAGTATTGGGAAGCATAGATAACAGTACATTTGCATCTATGTCCATTTCAGTATAGCAGAGGCATATAAAGGATGCTATAGCATATGAGGGGAGAGATTCTAAAGGATAATGGGTATTGCAAAATTACTGACGTCTTCACATCAAAAGAAGGTGATCTGAAGAAGGTTCCTTCTGTGCAGCACCTCATACAAAGTCAGCTAGAGTTTTTAACAGGTCCTTAAAATTTCTGTGGATTTCATTTCAAGCTTGTGAACCATAAGTAATATATTAGATCTGGGGATTTGCATGCTGAATTGCAGGTCTATAATCTACTAATAGCTTTCACTTTATGTCTGGCAAAATATTTACAGAAATTGCCAATGTCTGCAAGAACACGTTGATACTTTGCCATGGAAATACACTTAGTGCAGCACGTTAGATTTTTTTGTTTGTTTTCATGGATTATTTGTTCACAGAAGATAGGGAATATCAGCCCAGTTTTGTAAGAAACTGAACTCTTACCAACATTCATAGGAGTAAAAGTCACTCAGTAGTTTACAACACTCAGTATCTCGCAATATCACAGTTTATGTTGTTGGAATAAAATATGACAGGATAAATTGAAGGGGATTTAAACAGTGTATGCCATTACTAGTTCTTGTGTTGTTGGAAAGATGAGTGGTGAGCAAAGCTTAATGCAATGAAGCCAAAGCTTGGTTTCGAGCACAGCTGTTAGTAGTTCTGATGATAAAGCTGTCCAAAGAATGGCAATTCTCACTGGCAAATACTTGCCTGCTTGTCAGAGACTTGCTGCTTGACTAAGTTATCTAGCAATGCTCATGACCAGGCTGAAAAATGCTAGACTCAGGATCATCACTGCATATGTTTCCTTTACAGTTTCAAGGACTGGAATTTAAAGTACTAGTATGATGTTGACATAGAAGTTTATCAGGCAGAGAAGGTCAGGGTTAGGAATACAATACATTCAAAAAGCCCATAATTTTAATTATGTATAATTGCAGTGTGATGTACTGTGCACTACAACTGGTACATGACATTCTGAAGCAATAGGCAATATTTAGAGTATCCTTTTGGGATGCTTATTTACTGACTCCTTGAAGCCTGTGGGTATTTCCCAGTATAAGTATTCTGTAATGTTGTAGTAGCAGAATACTTATATAATATGTTAACTAATGGAATTTACATTTTAGTTTAAGGAGTGGAACTCTGCATATGTTATACCATAATTTTGCAAAAGCCTTTATCTGAATTGTGGGAGACAAACACAGCTCAAACACTAGAATACTTAATGTTGCAGAGTGGGACATTTGTGTTTGAAGTTTGTGAAGTTACACCACCAATGCATTATTGTTAATGTGGATTGCCATATGGTTTGTACCAAATTCTAAAATTTAAACATCAAAAATCATGCTGGATGTAATACAAAGGATGATAGCTGGCACTGCAGAGACAATGTATGTTCTCTTACTTCTGTAGATTTTCTGGAAGGTTGGTATAAACAAAAAATCTCTCTTACATTCCCCACTACAACACGAGGAGGACCCCTTTCTACCTCAGAGTGGTATTGAAAGGATAAATATATGCTGGATGATGTGCTCAGAAGTGATGCAACATTTTGCTGTATTTATACCATGACATTTGCAAAGCCTTTTCCTTTTGATTTGGGTAGGATAGTGCCATTCTAATACGGACAAATGCTAATAATTTATTAAAGTACATGGGTTTAGATACAGTTTTTTGAGGACTTCAGCTTCTTGCCTTCACACCAAAATGTGCATATTTGAAAAATTTTTTTTTTCTTTTTGCCACGGCTGTGAATTAACTTGTGGTTGGGAGCCACACTGATTGCTTGACAAGGAGGAGCAATGCCTCAGGGGTTTCTGCATATCACTTGTGTGTTTTGTGAAATCTGTTTGTAGAAATACTGATGTGCTATATCTCTATGACTAAAGAAATGTACAAAGAAAACATGACAGAAGTCAGCACTGCTATTGGAAACCCATTGGAGTGTAAAGGATCAGTGTATTGTATGGGTATCCATATACCAATATCATGTTATGAGTTATGGATCTCATTTTAGAGTAAAATGTGACTGCGCGGGTCATTTAGCAACCTTAATCTCATTTTATAAGAGAGTAATTTATAAATGTCATGATCTCTGAAGAAATGAAATTGCTTTGTATACACTTTGTTTATACAGGGTACACTCACAGCCAGAGCATTGCATGTATTGTAATTCATTAGTGTTATGTTCATCATTATCTCTAATTTAAAGCATGTAAGTGAGCATTGCCAACAGTCTCTACGGGGATGAAAAGCAAAGTCTGAAAATTGTATGTATATATGTAATTTTTTTTTTTTTTTTGGTACTATCTTCCAGTTGTTTCAGGCTCTGAATGTCTCTGAATCTTTCTTCTCAAAGCTCATGTGGTTTTATAATTTATTGACAGGTACAGCAGCTTTCAGGTGCATTGCCGGTACTTTACCTGCATTTCCTTCAGATCACGCAAAGCTGTAAACCCCAGATTTAATTTGATTACATACATGCCATTTATGTTTTAAATATTCATTGCAGTAGTCTGTCTATTTCAATGGCAGTAGCCAAATATTTATGATTTTAAACATGTAATTCCTAGCATTCTGTGACTGATAAAAAACTTATGGGGAGGGAGTATAATACCCATTGTTTTCTAAAAGTGTCATAATGCTTAGTACACTATTCTTTTTATTTTTCCAGTTATTTAAAGGCTTCCACCTTTAAATGTATTTCTTATTATTGATGTTTAGCAAACCTACATATTCAGTAACCAGAACTTTGCAATTACAAGGAGTTTTTTGTATCTAATTGACATATATTTTTTTAAACACTCATACAACTTAAATTCATAATTTTAGTTCATTCCTCTCAATTGCTTTGTTAACATTTGGAAAAATGCTAAATATTTTATCCTTATACAGAGCTGAGCAATGTCAAAGGAACTTTTTAACTCAACAATTTCATGCTGTTGAAGCACTGTCTTACACAGCAGGCCACTAAGCAAAGCATGTGTATTACTCTGCTTATTTAGTTTCAGTCACAATTTCCTTTCTGGAAAGCAATGTATTTCTGATTTTCATCTTTCCCCTCACTGTAGCTGCTGCTGCTGTTCCTTTTTTAATATTACCATTTTTATTGTATTGTCTGGTCAAAGTCAGGCTTTGTCGCTAGCAATCTCTTACACCTTTATACGTAAAGAGTATCTCTCAGTCATTCATTGTTTTATTATCCATGAAAAATTTCAACCTCTTTTCTTTATTTCCTTGCAAGCTGTTGTGTCTATCATTCATCCCTATTCTTTTGAAAAAGGCTGAAAAATAGATGTGTTTCCATCTTCCTCAGTGATTGGAGAGAAAGATCAAACAAGTATCTGCTGTTGGATCAATACTGCTTGCTTTTGAGGAAATAACCAGCAATTAACCAGGCATGTGAGCATTGATTTCAGTGGGGCCACACAGATGAAATGTAGCTGAAGATCTTCAGAAGGCTCAAAGCTGTCATAGCTCAGGCTGCAGTATGGACTTCTACCTGTGGAAACCTGATTGTATTTCTCCAAATTGTGACAGGAGTGCCAAGGGGTGTTTGAAAACATGCAGGTAGCATAATACCTGGTTTATGAGGCCTGTAAGTCTCCTTCTCTGTTCTCATGGTTTTCCACGCTCAGGCTTATTTTATATTTCTCTCAGAGAGGAGGCGAATATATCCAGTAAACCAAAAAATGTGTTTATGTCCATGTGGGTGTATATAAAATCTTTAATCTGTCATTGGTTTCCAAAGAAGAAAAGAATTTTGCATAGAAACCTTGATAGTAATAAGACTGAAGATTGTGGTTTCTTTACAGAAAGTAATAGAGCTATGGAGGCATAAATCTGTGTTAAAAATACTATTTTTGAGTCTGCAACTGCAATAGCAGTGTTTGCTTTAGACCAAAACAATTCTATGTTAAAGGGGCTTCTTGGTGGCTTTTAGGAAACGTTGCTTTTGTGTAAAACCAGTTCATTTCTACAGCTGTAATTTTTGCAAAAAAAAGAGAAAACTCATAGCTATTTTCCTAATTTAGGCTCTGACAAGAAATATGACAACACATGTGATTTGTACCTTGCATAGAAGGGAAAAAAGAGACAAAGAAATCACAACAGTAGCTTGAACTAAATAACTGGCTTTGGCTTGGCTCTGTCCATTGGTGAGGATCAATAATGCCAACAGGATTTTTCCTGTCTTCCTGCTTTCTGCGCATCTCAGCATTCATAGGCATAGCACTCATAGGCATCACTTCATGTGTTTCCCTCTTCGTGTGTAGGTAATCAGATCAAGTAATATAGTTAAGATTTGATCTGTAGAGCCAAACTGCTCAGAAGGAAGAGCAAAAGTGAATCTTTCTCTGCCTATGGCTTCATTTCAGTATTACTCAGGTACATCACAAAACATAAAAAGTGCATGTCAGTGACAATGACTGTGCTTCCAAAACAGTAACAGACCTATTCTATTCTTTAGGTTTCTTTGGGGACAGTAGCCTTTACGATTTTCTGTGCTGGTTGATAATTTGTTTGCTCTTCTAGAAGTTGGTTTCAGCCCTGAGTGTGATGTCAAGAAACAGTCTTAATGCTTTTATGAATTTCAGAGTTGAAAATGGTAGCCCTATTGCTGTAGTGGGATACAGGTGTTCTGGAGGACCACATGAAGCTGATTGCATGACACAGCTTTTAAAGAGGAGACTTTGATACTATTGAATTTAACTCATCATTTAACGGGGCAGGCAGGTAGAGATGCACTTAACCACATTTCTCAGTTCTGACTGAATTAGTTCCTTTAAAGATTAGAAGCATCATAAGGAGACAGGTGGGTTATAAAGGCTACTGAAAACTGTAGCTATATAAATAGGAGGGCATCAAAACTCAGTTTTCATTTGACAAGATGAAGTCCAACCTTCTTTAAAAAGGAAAGTGGAAGGTGTTTTTTATTGCAGTGGCTCCAGTTAGATATTCAGAAGCAGACATAAATTCAAGTGAACAGCCTGGTTACTGAAGGTCTTCAGACATTCATTGGGGAGAGTGCTACTATGGAAGAATTAGTGCATTTCATTTGTTTTTCTCCTTGCTGGCATCAGTTTAGTCTTCCTAAGATTCACTTCTTCAGGAGACTGGACTAGCAATGCAAAGTGGATTGACCAGGAAACAGTTACTTTTGGGTTTCTGTGGACTATGTTGTGCTTTATTCATGGTGGCGTGTTGGAGAAAGTGTTTTATACTCTCAGGAGAGCTGGTTGCCTCAGCCTGGCAAATGCAAGAGTTTCCAGTAGGAATGGGGACATTGCAATCATGGACAATTCTGCAGTGCAGTATCCTCTTTCTAGGGTTTCATGTGGATAAGC
This sequence comes from Lichenostomus cassidix, assembly GCF_008360975.1. Taxonomy (NCBI): domain Eukaryota; kingdom Metazoa; phylum Chordata; class Aves; order Passeriformes; family Meliphagidae; genus Lichenostomus; species Lichenostomus cassidix. The sequence goes on from NC_139479.1 coordinate 37,297,842, forward strand.
TGAAAGAGAAGAAAATAATACTCCATTAGCAGGCTTATATTTATTGTATTATTTTTGACAGGAGAATGCATTTTGGTTTAGTGAGGGAGCGGAATGGACTTTCATCTCTCCCACTCAATTAATGATAGCCCCTGAGCTGTAATACAGTGCTTATTGTAGATCTCTTATTCTGGCAAACTCCTGGCATGCCACTGAAGGCTCCATGACAGACTAGTACAGAAGCTATTTGCACCAAATTCATGGTTACTGTTCAAATCCCCTGTTAAATGTTGCTTGATTCCTTCTGCATACTGCCAAAGAAGCATGAAAGTCTTGAATGCAGAGTGAAGAGTTTAAGCAGTGCTGTGGATGAGTTTCATATGTACTGAGGGCATATGCGAAATGATCATAAGTATGACAAGGTTGGCTGAATTAAGAATTCAGAATTAATTTATCATCTGTCTGATTCCTCTTACAGCCTTGGAATGTTTGCTTTTTCATAGCGAATAATTGTAGCTGCCACAGCTTTACTGTTTTATTTTCAAGCCACCCTGACTAGTCAGAAAAAAATATTCGTCACATTCTTTCGCTCTTCTTGTTTATGTCTGTGTCTTTGGCTCAGCAAGTATGTAGCAACAAAGAACTCCACTGAGTCACAGCAACATGATGGTTACCTCATGACAATGTGACACAACATTTTGTGAAAGCACAGGTGGTATGGTACCTTCTAACTTTGAATACCACCTGGCTAAGAATCTATTCCTAACATTTTACTTATTGCAATCCAGTGTTTCATACTGGAATAAAAACAAAGTGTAACCAAGTGCAGTGTCCAAGGAGACACCATCAACAGCAGGAGAAAAATCAAGGGCTGAACATGGAAAGCAAGGAGTTAAACCTAAGGAGCCAGTCAAAAACATGCACACACTGCTTATGTTTCAAAATACGCCCTATTCTACACCATGATTTGTTTTGTGAAATACAGGTTTTGTGTCTTGTGTTTAATTCTAAAAATAAACTAAAATAGAACTGGACATTTGACAGGCCCTGGCTGATTGTGAATATATTGATGCATGTCTTTGCCACTCACAGTGCTCAATTCTGTTTCCCTGTCCCTCTGCTCCCAAAACCTTTGTTGGTAATCATATGTTGGAGATGCGGATGGCTTGAACAAATGTCAGAAACTCTGACTTCTCTCTTGGACACACAAAGCTTTTTGATTTTGCTGCACTAAGGGCCATGAGTTGCTTCTAGCAACTCGAATGTCTGTTATCTTCTCATTTGACCAGGACCTGTACACATGCATATAAAAACCCTCCTGTTTGCCAAGGCACATCCTCCTGTGAGAGGGGATTTGAATGGCAGTCATAGCGGGTTAAATGAAATTAACTCTTTTTCTAAGAGCGAGTAATTTATTCTAGGATGTTTACTTGCTGTTACTGTTAAGAATGTTTCAGAATTTTCACTGCAGAAATGTTTCATGTTTTGATAGAAAATAATTTTCATCTGTCTGAAATTTGGTGTGCTAGCTCAGCCCTTATTTAGACATCTAAATAAACAGATTTGTTTTATCAAAGTATTCATCATAGTAAATTCAACACACTTCAAAAGTAGAAAACATTGCAGCAGGACATGTTTGTGTTCAGCACTTTTGGAAATATGGCACTTACATTTGATTAAGGAAGGTGACTCTGAACAATCATATTTTAAAAAATTGAAGTTTAGTGCATAATAATATGTCAAGAAGACACCATCTTAAAATAATCAACTCTACCAGCAAACATGTCTTTGACTATGGCTTTATTGCAATGTCCTGGCTTTTCTTTTTTCTTTTTTTTTTTTTTAACATTAGAAAAATGGTTGCTCCTGTACTTGAAATAGACTTTTTTCTACCCCTTTCTAAGCTGTGTCAAATGTTCTACATTACAACCTGCACTGTCAAAACATCATCAGTGTCTTGACACAGTTTTAAAGTGGGAAGTCTCAGCAGCTGAATGCAGATTGGCAATGCACGTAATGCTATCTGGGGACAAAGAAGTTAAAGAGAGAGGTTGAGGGATTAGGTAACACATGATTCTGAGCTGGGTTCAAGGAAAAAATGAGGAAATTTACTCACTGATTTTCCAGGTGCTAGCTGATATGTGCTGGTTTGCTTGGATCAAAGGGTCTTTGAATTGTTGTCAGCAGATCTCAGGAAGTCTTTGAGGCTACAGAAAGTGGTGCAAAACTGTCCTGTGGAAGCAAACAGATTTGTCTTTGCTGACACCTCCACTGGCTCTAAAATAGCACAGCAGACACTTTAGGCCTTAAGCATTACCCCAGAGCCTCAAACTCTCATGCTGCTGGCTGAAATGAAAAAACGTGGAGTAAGACATAGACGTAAGAAAGACACAGAGTAAGATCCAAATACGCTTAAGAGGGTCTAGCAATGGCTTTTGGAGGCTTTTCATAGCATGCTGTGAAAGTTGCTGCTTTTTGTGTTTCACCTCAAACAGGACAGAAAGAGATATCAAGGGAAGCAAAGTCAGATGAAATAGTCATAGGTGCAAAATGGTAGAATGACGTTTTGCCTTCACGAGTCTCCCGGGCTAGCAAATAAGATCATCATTTAGGGAGCTACAGGCTGTGAAAATCAGGTTTAAGCTTAGACTGAATCTACCTGGAATCAGGGTGACATCCTAATTGCAACAACATATCCTAGCTATAGTAAAACAGCTTAATTTCCATGTTAGGTAATAAAAGATGGGCTTTGTCCTGGAGCAGTATTCTTCTGGCAATGATTCATCCTCAGTTCCTAGTTGCAGGCACAAAGGATGCCCTCTGCATCCCAGAAGTGGCATCTGTAGAGATGATAAGGGAAGATGTAGCACAAAAGGACTGACTGCTTGCTAAAATTTATTGACATCTTTCAGCTTGTGTAAACGATATCCTTTTGATAAGTTAATACATTTACACATCTCATGTCTTTGTTTTCTCCAATACTTTTACTACATGACTTAGATTTATTTGCCCTGTTCTGCAATTAATGTTTTAGGCAATGGTCTTCTGTGGATTACTTAATTTAATTCCAGGACTCATTTGATGAATACTTTTACTTTCCTTCTCATTTGGAAATCATCACTTCTCTTCTGCTAACTTCTCTTCACTCAATGTGTCCCTTCTCTGGTGGTAGACACACTGCTTAGTGGCACAGTATTTGATGATTCAGGAGAAATGTCAAGGTTTGACAGCAATCTTTTGGCCCAAGCTGGTTAGGAACCACTAATTAGACTTAAAAAAATTTTTTTCATAGCCTTCTTAAGCTCCTTCTCAGCAAGTGCTAGCTACGTAGGTTTGTAATGCTGAAGCAGGTCAAAGGGCTGTGCCAAGTACATGTAGGAAGGTGTGGGAACATTGCTTTAGAAATATTGAGTCAGACAGAGTAGTGAAAGCTGACAGTGTATGACAGAAGTAAAGGCAAGGTAACTCCACACAAAAAGTATGTCTGCCTAACATGATTGCTGACTGTTGGCCTTGGTTTGCTGTTGCTGAGGAAATTAGCCTAATAAGCACATCAGTGGTTACCTCAGTATGCTTAAGAGAAGGATATGACATGATTTATTTCTGTCAGAAATACTCTGGAGCTTCAAAGTCTTCCATTATTTCTACTTCAAGAAACTAAAAATTAGAAAGTCATCTGAAGAAGTAAAGCAGACACGAGGAGTGTGCAATTGTAGTATTTCTTTTGCTTATGTTTATTCAATTTTTTTACAAAAAATTTGAGTAAACATTAAAAAAAGGGATCCTGGCCTATATGTATGGATTTGCATGTATAAGAGCTTGACATGCCCTGTAAGGTGCCATGGAATTTGCTGGTTCAACTTCCCCTTTAGTCCTGCCAGCCTTTTGTTTTTCATATAAATGACCAAAATGGAATGTCAGTCAAATGGAACAAATATGTCAAATTTTGTTGGTTTTTCCACCCTTTTCATGAGGAAAAAAAAAGGGAAAAATCCTTGGATGTGTTATTTGTTTTATCATTTTAGCAGCTGGGATTGCTTAATCACACAGCCATACTTTACTAGAGTCTCCATATGGCATATGAATGTAGGAAAAGCAAGCTATACATCATATGCTTTCTCCTCTGTAATTTATATAATAGAATATAATAGAGAGGGTCAAAAGGATACAATGGAATAGACTATTCCAGTTCGAAGGGACCTACAACCACCATCTACTCCTGCTGCCTGACCAGTTCAGGGCTGACCAAAAGCTAAAGCAAGTTGTTAAGTGCATTGTTTGAATGTCTCTTAAATGCTGAGGGTCTTGGGGCATCAACCACCTCTCTAGGAAGCCTGTTCCAGTGTTTGAGCTCCCTCTCAATAAAGAAGTGCTTCCTAGTGTCCAGTCTGGACATCCACATGCACAGCTCTGAACCATTCCCACATGTCCTATTACTGAGTACCAGGGAGAAAAGGTCAGCACCTCTCTGTCCATTTCCCCTCCTCAGGAAGTTGTAGAGAGCAATGAGGTCTTTCTTCAGCCTCCTTTTCTCCCAGATAGACCAGGCTATGAGGGCTTTAGCCTTCCAGTCTTGTTTTTCCAACTTTGTTGCCCTCCTCTGGAAGCATTCTATGGCATTCACATCCTTCTTAAATTGTGGGACCCTAGGCTTGGCTTTGATTTATTTTATTTTTCCAAAGGCTACATCTTTCAGTTTCTTTCTTTTCATCATGTCCTCATCACTCTTTTGTTCTCTCTTTGTTCTAACCTTTTTATTTTATTGTATAGACATGGCTACACTCATTTTTACACCGTAGCTGTTACTGGAAGGTGAGAAGCTGAAACAATGAGCAGTGCGTCACTGGTAGGTTTGACCTCATTTCTTTTTAATTCTTTTCTTATAGTGTGTGAAAAAATCACTCAGAAGAGTTTGAAGAGGGCACACCTGTGCACTTTCTGAAGCTATTTGCACATGTGAAGGCAGCTGGGGAGGTCTCTGGACTTGGATTCCATTTCCCACCTTCCCACCTCAGCTTGTGATTTTTTGGGTTCAGGTGGTCTGTGTCTCTATTCTGCACACCAAGACTGGGAAATAATCTGGGTTTAAGGCAATTTTTAAGAAAAAGTGCACAGCTGATACATCTGTGGCAGATGTACAGGGACCTGAAGCCAAAGTAGGAGTCTCTTAAAATGGCTTTGCCTCTGAGAACAAGTGTTTGTGAAGCTACATCCTGACACAGAGAAAAACACAAAAGCACACACAGATGTCCCTTGTGCAGTAATGCAGGAACTGTTCAGTTCCCTACCCACCCTTATACTATGCTCCACAAAAGAGGTGTTTGGGGAGACCTCCCTTATGGCAGCTGGAAGAAAGATTTATGATAGGGAACCACCTGTGGGGGTCCAAATACTGCCCACTTGGGGCTTGGGATGCCTGCCAGAGGGCTCTTAGCAGGGCATACTTATTTTCCCACACATCCTGCTTTGTGGCTTTCTAGAGAGCTTCAAAGAGACATTGGAACCCAGTGTTTTTAAAGGGACTGTGGAGTGATAAGTAGCAACACTTAATGTGGCTACCTGGGGAAAGAAAAATCTGTGGCAAAAGATTCCTCGTAATTTTTTTCATAATGCTGTAAGGAGTTTGTTCAATACGAACTGTTTTCTTCTGTGATCATTTTTTTTCTATTGGGACTTGCACTTCAGTGTCTGACCATAAGACCTTTTCATCCATTGTTTTCTTTAGACCAGGACTTTATGTACTAAAGCTGCTAATGTCAAAATAATATTAATCATCTTCCCAGATACTATTGCCGGGTCATGTACACAGGAATAGCTCCCTGCATGAAGGAAGTAAAAAAGCTGAGATGACCTTTTCTGTTATTGCTGTTTGTTTTTCTCTGGTGATTGTTGAATATTTGTACAGTTAGCAGGGTTGTCTGGTTTCTAAAATAGATTCTTCATGTATAAAATGAAAACTTTTTATTTTTTGCCTTTTAATTTTTTTTTCCTTTAAGGAGAATTAGTAGAACATCTCATAAATTAAGACCAAATTAATATGTGTTTGTGGTAGAATTGATAATAGTAGGAACACAGTATCTGTATTCCACCATAAAAAAAGGAGAAGAACTGCAAAGACATTCAGCTTTCAGACAATGTCTTGTGCTGTGTATTCTCAGATCAGATGCAGGCTAATAGGAGATTTTTGTGCAGTTAATGGCAAGAGATCGTTAGGCAAAAATAATATATTGCCTTCATATTTTTCTTTGGTCACCAGAAGCATGTATTGATGGAGAGGACTGTAAATTGTATTCCCCTCTGTGGTTTTTCTTTTCTTCCATTTTCTTTTCATCAGTTTCATCAATAGAAAATCATGTCTCATTTGGAATCCTCACAATTTCTTAAAAATCTCCCTTGAAAACTGCCCACTGACTGTGTTAATATAAAAGAAATATACATCTTAGCTGTTGATAAAGTGGTTTTTTGAATTGTTTCTCACTGTGATATCTAGATGCTGAAACTTCATTAGGAAAATAACCAAGATTCATTGGCTTCTGGGAAGTGACAATAATGGGTTTGAATGCTGTGAGATGGCATGATTTCATGAGATTTACAGAGAGTCACAAATGTAAGTCACTTGAGAAACAATTTAGAAAGGAATTATTTCTGAGCGTTTGATATCAAGCTACTCGTGTTTATAGAATTTTACTGATTAGTAGAACTTAAATCCGCAAGATATGAAATACTGAAGATGTGATATTTTTAGGTTGTAACAGTGAACAAGGAAGGTATGGAAAAAACCCAAACTGACAGCAGTACTACTTTGAAATTTTAACTATTTTAACTATTAGCTGCTCTCTTTGAGTACTCTGTTCTCAAAGTCTGTGTGATCAAAGATTGGCTGTTGGTTTCAGAACAGTAGGACTTCCTGATGCTTTAGAGGAAGTCCCTCAGTCATCATGAAGAAACAGAGACTGAAATTCTTCCCGAGTTGGAGCTACTCAATTGATGGATTATGATCACATGTGAGGTGCATTGCAGAGTCCTTACTTTGCTGGGGTCACCATCAGATTAATCCTCATGCATGTCAGTGTCTGTTTGGGTTAAAAACTCACCAAAATACCTGACAATGAAGTTGAGCCCCAGTGCTGTACAGTGTTTATTGCTATTAATCTAGATTAATTCTAAGCAATGCTTGCCTTTTCAGAAAGACTAAAACCTGGTCAGTTTGAAGCACTAACAACAAAATCCCTTGCTGCTCGACAAAGAGAGAAAAAAAAGCTACATACAATATTTAATATAATGTTCTTCTGATTAGCATTGAAAATTTAATTAATTTCTTTGTAATGGTTAATTAAGTTTAAATATTCTTTGGGTTTCAAGAGAATATTATTTCTGTTTCTTGTATCTACAATGTTAAGGCCAGGTAAATATTTTTAAGATGAAATTATGGTCTCAGGTAGATATAAAGCACTACTTTAAGTGTGGGTTTTCATTAGCACTCTCTCATGAGCTCAAACTTTCCAACTATTTGTTATTCTCAAATTTAAAGCCACATTCGACTATGGATTCTACTGAAAGAAGTGAGTGTGTATAATGCACACACATGCACATTTATTTAAACTCACATACAAGTAGTTTAAGAGATTAAGAGATCTGTTTTTATTCTGTTATCTATTGTTCTGTCCTTGCATCACTGGTAGATAGTCTTTTATCTTGTCAGACATTAGCAAGTCTACTAGGAGTGGCTAATACCAGAAGAGGCTCTTGAAAGAATTGTTTTAGTAGATTTATTGCACTGTGTATTTTGTGCTTTTTTGGTTTCATAGGGGGATGCATCATGTTAAAATGCACTAATTGCATCCATGGGGTTTTTGAAATGGGATAACTTAGCAGATGGGAGCTAAATGGTTATAGAAAAGGCAACTGTTGATAGAAAAAGATTTTGAAAAAAAGAAAAAAAAATCTTTGCTGGCCCTAACTTAGTGCATTGTCTGTTAGTACAAAATTTCCTGAGGTGTTTTGAATTATTTGTTATAGTAGAGCTAGAGAGTTGGGGTTTTTTCCCCCAAAATGCCATCAATGTGGCCACGTAAACAACTTAATAGTCAAGAAATGAATGGACTCAATGATGTCTTTGTTTGTTTCATTTAAACGTGTTTTATAACTTCTGCACTTTTTGAAGTAAAGTTCGAAATTTTTTTCAGTCCATCTATGTAGAGTTGGGTTTCCCCCACCTCAGGTTCTCTCTTGTTCTGTCAGGAAAACTAAGGTTCATACCAAGATCCAGTAGAAATTAGTCTTACTTTATTTGACTGTAAAATCTCTGATTTCTCATGAATTATTAGTCTATGGTTTTGCTTCCGTTAGTTTAAATGGGAATAGATATGGGACTCAGCTATTCAAGTTTTTAATCATTGGGAAATGATAGATATAGTGACCATCATCTTGCTTTACCATTATTTTTTGTTTTTCAGAGGTGGAAGCAATAAAATAACTTAAAATTTCAGTTATGGATGTTTTCTAACATTTTTAATAAGGTATAGAAGTTTATATGATGTTACATATAATTAACAGTTTCAGTCCTAGAAGAAACTTCATAAAATTACTGGAAGCAATTAAGAGTTCATCCCATAAGCAATAAATGAATTTGCCCTCAAAATGGTTTGCAATGGAGTCTAAATTAAATCATAATAAAATAATTTGTGACATTCTTGGTGACTTTCCAAAGTACTTGTCTTAAAAGGAAGGGGGAAGAGACTTTTTAATTTTTTTTCAAATCAAAAATAAATTATGAGAGGAAATGTTGTTCCCTCACAATAACGAAATTTCATCTAGAAATTCCATACCAAATTTTCAGTTCCTTAAAAGATAAATAAGTGAAACAGGACATTAGATTCTGGCATGGATATTCCAGACATTTTCTTAAAGGCTGTCTGATGCCTATAATTCTGTCTCTCCAGGAATTAACTCCCACTGCTTTCACTCCAGGTGGAATGAAACCTTTCCCTCATTAGGAGAAGATTGTTGGTTGTCAGCACTATCATTACCTGCAGATACTGAGGAATACTCAAAGCAAACAATGCCAAATCATGGCTGCCGCCCCCTGGTTAGACTAATGCTGCTTTACCAGGAGTTTCAATAAGTTTTCCTCCAAAAAAAAAAAACCACGCAATGTATTTATAAATTAGTTTGGAGTTCAGTAGGGGTGCAGGAATGTCTGTTAATATTAAAAACCGAAATCAGTTTAAAAATTAATATAGTATTAAAAATAAGTAGTTGAAGTAAGCTGAAATAAGTAAGCTGTTTTTTCTAGTGTCCACCTGTGGACGAAAAAAGCAGCCAGCAATTGCTCATTTGGCAAAGACATTGGAGGTGAAATCAAAATAAGAAAAGGGATTTTAATGGCATTTTCCAAGTTTTGCTTTTGAACAGGGATGGGAGGGGAAAACAGCTGTTAACTGGTGAAAAGCAAGGGCCACTAGAGGAATATTTGGGAAGTGAGAACAGGAGTTTGAGGCATTGATTTGAGTGATCATGGTGCATTTGCAAGCTGAATTTTTCACCCCCCATCATCTTATCAGCAGCTTTCCATTGACTGCCTGGTGATGGCTGATGTCTAGGCCATTAGGGAGACCTTGAAAAAATCTGCCTTTCTCTGTCTTGGCTGCACAGAGCTGTGTGATGCTGGTGATGGAAAGCAGAAGAATTTGCTTAGCTGTCTGTCCAGTGTCTGCCAAAAACTTTACTGTCTGCCCGTAGGCAACTGAAGGGCTGTGGATTACTAATAAGACTTATCCAGGTCTTATTCCCTCCCTTTTGTTTGCATTGCTTCAGGAGATACCTGACAAATATGGGGGAGGGAGATGGTTTTTCTCTAGTAGGGAGGATTTCCTGGTTCAGGCTGTAAAACAGTGATGAGGGAAGCTGGTCTTTCCACTAAAGGACTGAGGCTGAGCCACCAGCACAACACTATAGAGTGGTCTGATGGCCATTCAGTTTGTTCTGCTTTCAATACAGGTTTTTTTTTAATCTGTCACCATGCTGAAGCTTTTCTTCCCTTCTTATGGTTTTTTCATGGACACAAGGGAAGGGAAGAATAAGTTGGTTGTATCTCTACTGACTTCATGTCTGGTAGTAAAAAAATTCTCCAGAATGTCCTAAGAATACTAAGAGTAAACATCTTTGAAGTGTAAATATGATTTATATCAGCAAAACTAAGGGATATTTTGAATATAATAGAATATTTCAGTTGGAAGGGGCCTACAACGATCATCTAGTTCAACTGCCTGACCAATGCAAAGATGACCAGAAGTTAAAGTGTGTTGCTACTGGGATTGTCCACATGCCTCTTATGCACTGGCAGACACTGGGAATCAACCATCCTTGCAGGAAACTATTCCAGTGTTCAACCACCCTGGTGGCAAAGAAATGTTTTTTAATGTCCAGTCTAATTTTGCCAATTGTACTATGGTGTTGGGCTTTCATGGGAGATGGGTTGGCACACCAAGGACGCAGGTTGTTCTGAGGCAGATCCTAAGCTGTAGTGTCTTGCTCTGCACCTATGAAAAAGTATTGGAGCTCAGGCTTCAATTCAAGAGGTTGTGGGCTCCATGAGCTGACTCATCTGAGGTCATACACTGCTCAAATTTTAAGTGAGGTGACACAAATTAAGTGCCTTTCAGAAAGTTGTAGATTGCTTAAAAAATGTTTTGTAGAAGCTGACTTGAAAGTGACTGAAAAGACACCTTTTTGTATATTGTCAGATAATAAGAAAAGGATAAATAAATGCAGCACACATTTTCTTAGGAAAAATATGCGTCAGGGTGTGGGCATAAGAAAGTAGGATCCAATCTTGGTATTTAGTTTTGGAAATTTCAAAGGCTTTGGAGCCAAAAATTTTATTCAGTGTCAGGACATCCCACAAAGATCTGCAAGGGGTAAGCAGATGGATGTTCAGTGTGTTCTTTTTCCCACTCCCTTGTTGAGTTTGGACCAGTTTTATGACAATTAGCATGCACCCAGAATAACAAGCTTTAAAAAGCTGAAGGGAAAGAAGACGCTTAAGCGTATGTTAGAGTATTCTGGGCAGACATATAGAAATGAGGAGGTTTTACCTCTTTTCTTGGTCTAGACATGATAGAATTAAACCTCTAAATCTGATCTGGTATTCCTAATTTAGTTTCATAGCTGATGGAGGGAAATGGGCAATTTCAGAAAGTGCTTCATTTGACCATTTTTAGACACATTGTTTGGGTTGAGCTGGATTGCTCTTTGCAAATGCTAGTTTATTTCCATTGGATAAGGAGTGTTCAGGCTGATTTTCTCAGACCTGGATGTCTAACATAATTATATTCCTATGTTAGACTGGGTGAATTTCACCTGGGTTATAGGGGACGAGAAATGCCGATTAATGACTTGATCAAGAAATGGGTTTTATCATGATAATTTAGTTCTATTCCATCTGCAGTGACTGTGTGACTCAACATGAGGACCAGTCAATATTTACCTGCCTCATTCTCAAAATCAGGCTGTTTCCATGCAAGAAAAAAACAAACCACATAAAAAAGAGAGGGGGGAAAAAAACCCAGCAGCAACAGCTTTGAAAGATGAAAAGAGAGAAGATCACTAAGAAGGAAACATACTGTTCATTCAGTCCATCAGAAAATGTGTAGAGAAGATGTTCTGTAACGATCAAGTAGACCGTTTCATGAGACCTCATTATCTAAAGTGATTATTTCTCAACAGATCCTCATTAATGAATTGAGGCAGAAGAGTAGCAACTTACTGAGCCATTTTGGTTCACATGCAGCACTGTGACAGGCTGCCACACAGGACTGTTGGAGGCTGAGCAGGGTTTCACAGTGACACAATCTCCCGCTTACGCATTTCCTAAACACAGCTTTATGAGCACACTTTGTGGCACCATGGGCTGTTTCTTCTGAACAGTAATTAAATTTATACCTGGAGTCTTAGCCCCTGGGAAACAGGTTTTCATGAGAAACTAAGATATCTAATGCAGAGGGGTCTCTAAGGAATATTGCACAGTGTTCAATGTTACACCTGCACCAAAACATAAACCCTAGAATTGTGGATGCAGCAGAACACTCTTTTGCCACATATTCAAGTGTAGATACTAAATTTCAGTGTTTACTTGAAAAGTTAGGGTTTTTCTGCTGAGATTTAAATATTTTCAATGAATTGTATATGGAATGTATATAGAGAGGATATATTGTCCCACAACACAAGATTATGTTTCCTGATTGCATATGGAAAATATTGGGGCACAATATGACCTTGATGATCTTGTTTGCTAGTTTGGCTCTCGGGGCTTTCTCCTTCTCATTCACCTATATTTGTAGGTCCCTCTGGGAACCATGGGGAAAGAGGACAAATAGGCCTTGCAGTGTACATGCACACATTTACCTGACACAAAGTTAAATTTCTAAACACTTACTTGGACTGTATTCCTGGATTCTTCATTTCTCCATGACACGCCTTTTCTTCCTTCTCAAGGCCCTGCACTATCTGTCATTTACTGCTAAGACCCAATTGGCCTAGGGTGCTCAATTATACCTTCCATTTTTTAATTATCAAACAAGTGTTAATGATTTTGCCCCTTAATATAGGAAGGGCTGCTACATAAACTTTTTCAAAACTCTTTAGAAACCTTTCTGTGTACAATTAAATTGTTATCTAAAAAAGTGTTTTTTCTTTACTAGCTATAAATTCTAGCCTCTACAGCAGAAAACTTTGGATTTATGGAATATTTCATTCAAAATTTTATTTTATGGCTATTCAGTCTAGTTAATCACCCTTTATCACTGAGAATATGCAAGTGGATATCAGATTTACTTTCTCATGCATTCTTTCTCTTTTTAAAATTTGCTTGGGTTTTTTTTTTTTTTGTTTTTGTTTTGCTTACCTCATTGGGGTATCTCCCACTTAAATGTCAATATTTTTATTCACCATATCTTCTGGTCTTTCTATGGCTCTACAGGCTTGGGGTGGAGGGAGTTATCTGTACTCTCAGTTGCTCTTCTTCCCTTTCAGAGAACAAAACATGGTGCTCTAATTAAAACTGTACTAGTTCATGCACAGGTCTCATAATCAAATCCAAAATTATTTTTCTTCAGATTGTATCCCAGCATTTTTTGTTTTATTGATTTGCAGGGTGAGCAGGTGTCTTCACTGAACTCTTCTGCAGGATGTCCATGGTCTTGTCTCATGAAATATTTTGACTGTGATAATTTCTTCCTATTGACTACTTATTTCTATTGCCAAAAATTAAGTACCCATTCCTTGAAGCATGGAAGTACTCACTCCTTTCCCATTATTCCTCATTTTTTCCTCTTTCTGTACTGTTTAAAGATATAAATATTGGTATTTTACCATATAAACTACTTCAAAATCCTGAGTTTTCTTTACACTGTGGTTAAAATATTTGGTGTATTCACTCTCTACTTCTGTGTCTTTCTGATTAATTTCTTCATTTTTGTTTAAAAAAATACTCCTCTCAGAAGAGTGGTGCAACAATGTCATTTTATTCTATGATTACACTGCTGATAAATGATGGAAACTACCTTGATGAGCCCTTCCACCAGCTCCCTTAGTACCCTGCAGTGGATCTCATCTGGCCCCATAGGGTTGTGTGTGTCTAAGTGGGGGTACATTTATTTTCTACTCAATGTATTTAGAACAAGAGAAATGTTGGCAAAAGTTTCAATCTAACATGGAATGAAAAATATAAAATCATTAGCATGATTCAGGAAAAACAGATAATTAAAAGACTATTTTTTCCTGGATTCAGAAAAAATTAGGGTGATGTATTACATGAAAATAATTTAGACATTCAAATTCTGGTTCATAAACAATTAGAATGGTAAACAATGTCGGCTAAGGAAAAGAAGTTTTAAATCAGCAGAACTTGTAAGTTTATTAAAAGGTTATCTGACACCCTAGTGTTAATTTTTAATACATATCAGAAAAATATTGCAACTTTATATTGCAAATTTATAATGGAGACATTATAAATTAGATTGAAAGACTGCAAGAAATCTGCGTAGCTAAAATCTAGCTTCTTAAAGCTGTTGATTTGGTTCTACATGTCATTCTGGTTTAAAAGGTTTTGGGACCTGAGAAGTTGCTTTCTTTGTTTTTGTAAACTTTCAAGATTAAATTTAAAAGTTACTGCTGATTTAAAACAAACAAAAAGAAAGATATCATGTCAGGAGAACTGCACCTTTAGGGAAAAGTGATCACAGGGCATGACTTGGATTGTTTGGGAAGGTCTTTCTGCTAGAGCAAGTATACACTGGGATATAGGATGGAGACCATATTTACAGAAAGGAAGACTAAGCAGAAAGGTAGACACTTTCAACAATACTTGGGAATTATAGTGGATGTATACATCAACATGGACATCAGGGTGATACTTCGGCACAAAGACTGTAATCAACCTTTGAGCATGTGTGTTAGTTTGAAAACAAACCAGTGGGAGATCACAAGTCAGGATTATAATTTAGTAGGAAAATTAAAAATAAATGCAATAATACAAGAAAAAAACCACTGACAGAGTCAGATACAACCTGATACCCTGTTAGGGTGGTGGTAGCAGTCCAAGTCAAGTAGTTAGGTTGAAGTGGTGATCCTGTGGAAGGTCTGGTCTTCTGGTCTCCAGCTGAAGGTCCAGTGATAGTTCTTGATCTCTGGGAATCCAACAGACAGGGTTACCTTGTGCAGTTCCAAAGCCAGGTTATATCCAGGTGGGAATGCTTGGCTCCTCCCTCCTGGGCGGAGCATCTCACAATAGGATGAGATAAGTCATGTGGTGGGTCCTTGATAGCTCTTTAACAGTTATCAGGGGTGAGTCATAGCAGGGGATAACAGCTAATGGCCTACAGCTTGTGGTAATAGAACACTTAAATGCATCTATATTATAACCTAGGACAGCATGTTAGTTTAAATATTGTGGGTAAACCAGCATTGTTCTGATTGCTAATACACAGTACAGGGTGTGCAGTTTCGGATGCCACTGTTTTCTTGAGAGACTTGAGCAAAAGGAGAAGATGAACGGGAAAACCACAAAAGGAAAGGACTTTAAGGCTGGAGAAAACACCTTTTAGAAACAGATATGGGGGCTCAGGCTTTTGTGATATGCTTTCATTACAGTCCACAAGAACTAAGAGACAGTATCAAGAAGGAGGTTGTTTTTCACTTCAGTTAGTGTGCCCATGGGGACCTCATGAGGTTTAACAAGTGCAAGATGATGCACCTGCATTGGAAAAACCCTCGGTATCAACACAGACTGGTGGATAGACAGATCAAGAGCAGCACTGCCCAGAAGGATTTAGAGGTGTTGGTGGATGAGAGGCTGGATATGACCCAGCAGTGTGGGCTCGTATCCCAGAAAGCCAATTGTTTCCTGGGCTGTAACAAAAGAGTGTGGCCAGCAGGGCAAGCGAGGGGATTCTGCCCTCTACTCCACTCTAGTGAGACACAACCTGTAGTGCTGTGTCTCACTGGAGTCCCCAGCACAGGAGGGACATGGACCTGTTGGAGCAAGTCCAGAGGAAAGGCACCAAGTTGATTAGAGGGATGAAGTACCTGTACTGTGAGGAAAGGCTGAGAAGATTGGTATTGGAGAAGCCTGGAGAAGATTTTGGGGTGACCTAATTGCGACTTTCCAGTACCTGAAGGGAGCCTACAAGAGAGATGGAGAGGAGATTTTTACAAGGGTATGTAGTGATAGCACAAGAGGAATGGCTTTAAACTGAAAGGCAGTAGGTTTAGATTAGATATTAGGAAGAAATTTTTTCCTATGAGGGTGGTAAGGGACTGGAACAGGTTGCCCACAGCAATTTTGGATGCCCTATCCCTGGAAGTGTTTAAGGCCAGGTTGAGGAAACTGGTCTAGTGGAAGGCGCTCCTGTCCGCCCAAGAATGTTGGAACTAGATGACCTTTATGGTCCCTTTCAACACAAACCATTCTATGATTCTGTTCTATGATTCTAAGGTGTAAGAGAAACTAATGTTTGATAGCTGAAACTGGACAAAGTCCAAAATAGAAGCTAGGCACAATTTTGTTGATGATCAAAATGCCTGATAGATGGAACAAATTATTAAGAACTATATTTTCTGCCTCCTTATGTCTTCAAATCTAGACAGAATACCTTTCTGGAAACATGCACAAGTGAAAACCAAATTATTCAATTTAGTAGCTTTTCTTAATTGGAATTCTCCTTGAGTCACCAGGCACAGCTTAAGGCACAGGAAAGGGATTGCTTTATCTTTGTTCATACTAGGCAAAGTGTCTGCATGCTGTCATTATAGCTAATGCTGTGATTAACCTCTCCGAGGGGTTTTTTATTTTTGTTATTGTTTTGGGGTTTTTTTTTTGGGGGGGCAGGTTTCCTAGGCCAATATGCTACCATAAGAATTGATGCATTGCCATAGACTTAGTCATTGAAAGATTGAAAGTAAGGAATTGATACTAGTAACAGAGGAATTTCCCTTTTGTATAGCCTGCCCTCCCTTTCTGTAATTCCCGCATTCCTTTTGGATATCACTAACCTGAGAGTTTACCCTATGTTCTGCTTTGGAAATGCAGTTTTCCTGGAAGACATGCAATTTGCTTTATTTAAATCTAAGTCTTTGCTTCAAGTAGAGTTTTGAATTAGAAGCTATGAAGAACATTCTAAGTGATTTGATTATGTTTTTCTTTTTTTACCAAGAACTGATGAGGCATGCCCACATGCCTAACAGAAAACCCAGCCTAGAAGTTGAAGTAGGTTTTTTGGCCTGAAAGATTAAGTACATTAAAATAAAGCACAATTGTTGCCTTTCATCTTGTTTAATGTATCTTAGATGCTACAGGGTTTTAAAGTGACATTTCCTATAAGCTCTTTGACAGACAATCACATTTCTTCTGACCTCACTCCTAGAACATATCCTTATTTAATAAGGGATCTTTGAGATTTCTTATATTAGAAAGTTGATAGAGGACTTGTCAGAAAACCATGTCTTTGTAGACATTTCTAGGGAAACAAGACCATCTAGGTTCCTTTCATGTTTATCAGCTGGGTAGATGAACCTCTTCATCACTTTAGATTACAACACTCATGTCCAGGAAGCTTTTTGTCTCAATCATTACAATAGGTTTTGAATGTGTTATCACCTCTATTTAAAAACACAACGTTAAATTTGTGTTAACAAAATTGTGTGCACACATGAATCTTATTTCAGGGGTTTTAATGCATTAGAGTATCAGATGGAGGATATACCCGTACTTTGTACTTTCCTTCGTGGATTATCTGTTATATAAGTATTTTTCCTACTTTTACCCAACTGCTAGAAGGAAACAAATGCCTTAGTAGGCAACTTCTATTTTCTTCTCCCCTAAATGCCTTCATTTTGGCAAGGAGGAACCATCTGCACAGTACTGTAATTTCTTCCCACTAATGTACACTCTGATGAGAAACATAGAGGAGAAAATTAGTCCTTGTTATAGACAGATTTAGGGGGTGGTATTTGCTTGACTGAAAGCCTCCTCACTTCACTTTTTTAAAGCTTCATAGTAATAGTGTTTGCCATAGGTGTCTCCTGTGTCTAGGTGGCCTTGCCACTTGCATGAAAAGTGATTAATGGCAACTTCTGCTATTTGCATTTTGCATTTTGTGTTCAGGCTCATGTTGCAAGGGCTTTTCCAAGTACTTTCTAGCTGTAACCAATGAATGTTTAGACAGGCCTGGTCACATTAAAATCTGAATACTTTATATGATGTCTTCATTACTGTAAATTTGAATTTTGGCATTGTATTTTAGATTTCTCTTTGAATATGAAGTTCATAAGTCTGAAAAAGCCTTATTTAGTCTGACATTTTAAAGACACAGTTCTCCTTACTCCTTTAAAAATGAATACCAGTTCTATTTTTTTTCAAGAAATCGTTCAGCCATTAGCGATTCTCATCTTTTCTGTCTCCATACTCAAGACCCAGTTTAACAAAAATGTATGTGAGTTCAAGCTCTGTTAAATTGATATAACGTAAAAGATAGTCAGATATCTAGATAATTCCAATGGGAAATACAAAGAAACTCATATCAATAAGAAGGTGTTATTTTGAAATGTAAAAAAGACTTTGGTTGTCAAAATCTGAAAACAAGGAGTGTTTTTTTCAAGAGCATATGTCATTAGGTTATAATAAATGTACAGCTCTCCTGTTTTCCTGTGTGCAAGGAGTAGGTTCAAGGAACAAAAAACACTTGCATTTGAATATTTCCTTCTCACAGTAGCATTGGAGGGTTTATAGACTGTGTGTATTTGATCTGAGGCTGTGTCTTCTATAAGCACTATATGCACATTGATATTTCTTTCCTTTTAGGGAGAAAGTCTCAGGCAGGCTTGCTTTTCAGTACATCAAAAATGAAGCATTTAAGATATGTATTACAGAATCATGGCATAATTTAGGTTGGATGGGGCCTGTGGACTTCATCTAGTACAATTCCTGCTCAACATGGGCCAGGACAAATAAGGCTGCTCAGGGTCAATGTTGAGTATTTCCAAGGATGCCAATAACATCTCTGGGCCACCAGGTTCAGCATTTGAACTCCTTTTGTGTATTAGCAGACAAATGAGGATGTTTAATGGAAAAGCTTTTCTTTTACACAGATTGGCGTTACAGAGCTTCTTTTTCTAAGGTACTACATATTCAACCTCAGTGAATGGCATGAAATCAAAGGAATTTCCCACCTTGCTTTTCCACTATCAGGGCAATGTGTTCCTGTTTTTTCATGGATAAACTGTACACTAGAGTAGCAGTGGTCCAGGTGATGCCTCTTTTTACTTCCTTCCTGTCTGTTGAGTTATCTATACATGGGCAGACCAGACCCATTACAGTTTTGTCTGTCATTTTGTAAGGCACAATTTTGCATGTTGGCTGTGATCATCTGGAAGGGTTTTTAGCTGTCTTATTTTTAGTTTGGATAATGTCTGATCAAAGGAAACAGGGTTGAGTTTGATGCAGGAGAAACACTCCTTAAGGTAATTCCATGATTACTCAGGAGAGCATCGTTTCAGAAAAATGTTAGAGTATAAGGAAAAATGAGGTGTGCTTGACAAATTAAAGAGTTTTAAAATAATTGGTGCAACAGCAACACGGCCACACGTATTTTTAAACATGACCTGGAATAAACTAAGGGGGAATTATGTAGGTACAAGAGGGAATTATGCATACAAGTATTAATACACACAAGATACAAGTCACCTTCTTGAAAAAAGGGAGGGAGGAAGGACAGACAGACAGACCCTTGGCCTTTGGAAAGGGCAATGTATGACACAGAAAGGTATTTTCTTTCAGTGTGCTGTGCTGAGGAAATGGCATGTTCTTCATTTATTCATAACAACAGAAAGGTCAAATATTGTTCCTTTTGCTATCAGTTCTATGTTCTGTCTGCTGCTGTCCCTAGAAAATTCCTAGGGCCTACATTAGGGGAATGAAGGTCATGTGGTTGGTTCACATCAAAAAGATGATGATGTCTGCTTCAAGATGTTACTTAGGAAATTATAGGCAAAATGAGTACATCCCATAATTTGATTACTGATGATATGTGTCATGGATCACAAGGTCAAAGGCATTGGAGTGAATTCGTTCCAACTTTAACACATTTTACTGGTATTTTTATTTTAACATTTATAAGTAAAATGGAAAGTGTGTAGTTTGTGTAGAGTGCATGCAACAAGGTTGAAACTTTTCACTCAGCTGGTGCCATGCAAAGGTCTACAAAGGTCCCATACTTTCTCCATGCACTCCCATTTCAGTGCCAAATTTCTTATGTGAAGCCTGAAAGATGAGGTATGTGGGACCTTGTTGCATGTGGGGCAAATCAGTAAAGCTTTTTTTTAATTTTTTTTTATCTCTGGGAACAATGTGGAGGATTCCGTGCTCTGTGTCAATTAATATTGTTCTACTGACAGTGAGGGGGTTTTTCTCCACTGCTAAGAATATGACTGAAGACCAGTGATGAGAAAGTTTTTTTTAAATGGACTGGAATAGCAGAATGAGGGATGTCTTGATGGGAGAAAAATGATTAAAAAAATTGTGACCACTCAGTTCAGGAAGGAGATAGATAGTAAAGAATGCAGAGGGATGAAAAAGGTAAATTAAAAGCTCTGATTACTGAGATGCAAGGGCAAGCAAACTAAAGTACAGCTAAAAGAAAAACAAATTAAATATTTATACTGCAAGAAACTCCTGTAGATCAAAAATTCAAATGGATAGCAGAAAAGAAATGAGGTTAAGTTAAAAGGTTTATACAAGTATAAAACAATCAGACACACAGCAGGGATGAGGAAGAAGCGCCAGTAACTGGGCTGGTGCCTCAGCCATGGCCTTCAGTGCTGTGACAGTAGCTTACATGCTGGGGATCCACCTCTGTGACTTTGGAAAATCCAATATCTCAACATTTTGAGGCATAGCCCAAGCCTGAATAATTACTGAGGGATTAGGAAGATTTTAATTTTCCCCCGAAAGAGTAATTTAACAATTGCTTATTTCATGATTTCTTTTGTCTTTAACTGAAGAGCTCCGAGGGTGCTGCTGTAGGAGACATTCCTGGAATAGTCACACCACCAGACAGACCCAGCTTACTGTTTCTGGGCTATGCTGGAGCACAAGCTCTGTGTGTTTAAAATGGAGCTCAAGCCTATTTAGTAGTGCAGTGTGATAATTACAGTGTCACCACGATGCTCCTGAAATAGGATTTAAAATTCTGCAAACTCTCACAGCAGCTTTCATAGGACCAGATGCTTCAGCTCAATCTGTGTTGACTCAGCTCAAGTGAAAACTGCTTGAAGTTTTTGCAGTTGACGAGGAAGAAGTTGCTGTCTCCAGAAAAGAAAAAAAAAAGTTTATTTTTAACCTTCGTTTACAGATTTAAGAAACTGTAATTTTATTTTATGAAAAGTCTTTTTGAGAAGACTTACATTCTGCTGTGCAAACATAAACCTTGAACTGGCTTTAAAAATCACTAAAATGGATCTTGTTTTTCTTTTATAGTTTTAGACACTCTTTTCAGTTATTTAAATCTTTATCAAGCACACTTGACCAGATGTCAATTGCAGAATCATAAAAAACAGGTTGAGGGCCTCTTCTAGTTTCCAGATCTATCAGTAAGCTCTGTATGTTTCCCCCATCCATGGAGCTTCTTTCATCTGGAGTGTAGCTTGTCAGAGACAAGCAAAAATGTCTTAATTATCATATGAGTCTTTAATCATTCAGGCTTTTCATCACTTCATGGTGGATGACATTATCTGAGTGCAAAATGTGAGAAGATATTCATTACAAAATTCATTTGTGGTAAAGTTATTGATACTTTTGTAATTTCATACAGTGCTTTTTGGGGGGGAGATTTCTTTCAAAGAAGGGATCATGATTTCCCTGTCAAGTGTCGTTAAGATGTAAAGCATTGATTCCTTAGAAAGAACAAACATGATTTAGTCAGTGATGATTCACTCTGAACTATATATGACCAATATTCTTGAAAGACTTCTCTTTTTTGCCTTTTTGCTTCTGTTTTGAGTTGGTAAAAATGAGAATAATTTTTATACGATAAGTCATTGCAGCTTCCTGACAGTTCAGATAATTTTTGTAGCATTCTGTCATCCAAATGACTTGATGCATTTGGTATGGAGATGGGAACATTTTGTAAGTTATAACCGCAAGATAATTTATTCATACAGAGAAGGCATTGTGTTTGATAACTGATAAATTTCATTCTGTTTTCACGATAAAAGCAAAAATGGGTGTGTGGATTGCAGCTGCTCGCTTAATAGTGTTACTGATGACTAAGGAGAGAATGGATCTTTCAGTGGGTTATATAATTAGTTTAAAAGCTCTCCACATTCTGCTTGTAACACTTTATTAAAAAAAAAATTAAACAAGAACCCATGAAAGAGAGACCTTTTTCTTTTTAAAACACTTACCTCTTTTGGATGAATGTAACAGCCAGATAAAGATCAGGCATGTAGTACTTGAACAGTATCTCTAGGAATAATTTTAAAAGTAAGCACTAATCTCGTTTGTATTTAGATGAAACTAAATATTATGTTTATTTAGACTAAGAGATTCTCATTTAGGAAACTATGAAGGGAAGGGTTGAATATTTAGCTCACACTAATTGGGAGCTTGGTTGGAATTATAATAATTACTAACAACTGAAGGAAATAGCAAGATTTTCTCCATACTCTAGGGGTTATTGCTTCCTAAAATTGAGCTTTGACTGAAAAAGTGATAGCCTACATAAACACACAGTCCACAGGGCATTTCTTAGCCTGGTACTCACCATTGGCTCAGCAAAATTCTAAGTGTATGCTTATCCTCTGTCTCACTGACAGTGTCTTGTATACATCACATTTACACCTACCTAGGTTCTCTCTAAATGGAGCAGCATTTAAAAACACTTTCTGTAAAAGCCCAGAAAGAAGAAGAGTGATGAGTCCATAAAGGTAACCTCCACAAACCCCACTAAAACCCAAACAAAAAAAGGTGATATTTCAAAAAATGTTGGCTTGCATATTTTGGGGTTGTGGGGGTTTTTTTTGGTTTTTTTTTTAAAGCAAACACAGTCTCAGAGTAGAAGAAAAACCTTTTATCACATAAGTCCAGAGGTTTTTTATCATCTCCAGGGAGGATGAGGGTGTACTTGTATTTGCATCACTGGTTTTCTTCTCTAGACCCCAGAGAAGGTAAATGCAAGGAATAGACATTGGCATTAAAGTGGTAATGGGAGATTTCTGCTTTTATTCCCCTGCATGACAATAAAAGCATGGGAGATTCCTGCTTTTATTCCCTTTTATTCCCTTGTCTGTCACAAGTTCACCCAAATCCAGGAAAAAACCAAAACAAAAACCAGCAAACAAAATAACTGGTTGATTATGATGGGGAACAACTTTAAAAGAGGTAGGTGGAAGAATCCCACCACAACCAAAACACTCCCTGGCCTTCCTCAGACCTTGACCTTCATCCTGTGACCAGGCTCATAACACCACAGACAGCCTGTATTTCTCCTAGTACCCACATTTTTCTTCACTCTTTGTTTTATCATGAGTAAGGCACAGGATATAATACCTTGGCTACCCCTGGTGTAGGATAGAAGAATTATTTGCAACATCTGGTAAAGCACATTAGCTGGTTAAGCAGAAAGTGTCAGGACTGTATCATTGAACACTTTTATTGGGTTATTTTCTGCAAGTAATTTTGTTTTTCTCTGTGTTTTCTTAATTAGATTTTACCTTTCTTTCTTCACTGGATGTTTTAGTTTCTTGAGGTGCTTTTGTATTTTTCATAAAACCTGAATGACTTCACAGGTAAAAAAAATATTATTTCTTTGTTAAAAATGTGTATTGCAGAATCCAAATGTTAAATAAAATGGGATCTACTAGATTTGGAAAGATCAGACTTGGACAATAATTGGTGCAGACTGGCTGAGCTGTACAAGTATATGTATGTGAGATGGTGATGTGTAAATGGCAGGGAGAAAAGAGAGAGGCAAGGGATTTTTTTAATCACAATTTTGTGACATTTTGACAGGAGATATTAAAAAGAGTGGAAAAATCCATCACTAGTGTGAAAGTGGTTCTGTCCATTTCCAAATCCTTTTGTGCTCATTTTTTTTCGTTATATATGGTACTGGAAGCATCCACTTATCTCTGGAAGAACTGGACATGTATACAAGGTGTGGAAGCAGTTCCAGAAAGTTTGGAAATAAATTGATTCTGGGAAAACACCTACCTGTACATTCAAATAGTATTTCTCAGCTTGTTCTTCCATATGATTTTCATAATCTCAAAAGATATTTTGAAAGATTCAAAATCTGGTGATGAAACAAGTTTGGTAGCAGTTCTGACAGCAGTCAGCTGAGCAATTCTGTGACAGTGGAGGGCCTCAAATACTCCTGGAGAGATAACAGGAAAATGCTGAAACCAAGCTGAAGGTTTAGCACTAGCGCCCAGTTTAGCAAGCAAATTGTTGCAGCAAAAGCTTCCAGCAGTCCTATTTCAATGCACTTGCAAGCTCAGTTTCTTCTTGGTTCTCCATCCCAAGCATAGGGAAAGTCCTGCTGGATTGGTAACTTCTGTGCTTGGCACATCTGCTCCCCCTGAGTCCAACAACCAAGTTCTCACTTCTGCTTTGTAAGGGAGCAGCTCAGACATTTGTTCATGCACTTCAAAGCACCATTAGACAACCAGAGCAACCCTTTTCAGCTGTTAATTTCTATATACATTAATAAGTATGGTGGGTAAAAATGTTTGCTGCACGATTACCTAACAAAAAGTCCTTTTGTAATTATGGAAAAAGTACACTGAACTGCATGATCTTTATACCAAAACACTTTGGACTTACAGGGAAAGAAGAAACAGAACAGATAACATTTTACTGGCCTTTAATGCTTCTGTGGTCTGAAGATAACACTAAGATTACAGTCTTGAACAGAGCAGCTTTTCAGGAGTACTAAAATTTTTCACATTAATCTCTGTTGAAACTGTTAAAAGCTTCGTGGTTTTGTCAAGCAAATCATTGAATGACTACCATATCATTTATCATCTTCTGAGATAGCTGGGACATATATATGAAGTTTGAAGGATCTATTAGCTCATCTATTGCAATTTTGTGTTGGCTGACAGGAGATTAAAAGACAAGGAACAGTCCTGATCACTCAGCTGACCTCCTTCCATGTCATACTGTTATGGGAGACTGTATCTAGGCAACCTGTGCAATGATAATTGCATTGTTTAATAAAAAGATGGCAAAGAGGCATGTTCAGCTCCTGGTGAGTGTTAAGGTAGGCATTGCCTGCCATGGTGAGAGCATTGTGCTGTGCTGCCTCGTGCTGTGTTGATGTGAAGCCAGGGCAAAGCTGTTCCTTACAAAAGCAGTTTTTAGGTATACCCAAGTGTGTCTGGCATAGAAGGAAGCAGTAAACACTGTCATTTTGGGCACCAGTATTACTGTAAGAAGTGTAAAGGTGAGAAAAGTGTGACTTGCACCAATCTCTGGTATTCCTGCCTTTATCAAGCAGTGTTGGTAGGAGAAGATGATCCCATCACACAGAATAGTATTCTACTGTGACTGCAAGAATAGGAGGCTCTATCACACTTGTCTCCTAGAAACACGAGATCATTTCCCTTATTTTTGTGAGGAATGACTGTATTATTACTCTATTAATGGAATAATACTGACTTTTATTTTCAAACCCCTATAAAAAGAGGTTTTTACCTTTTCTCTTGCCAGACAACTTTATGACTGAATCCAGGGTGCTTCTTCTGGAAAGATACATACATGTGCTTCTTTCTGATTTAATCCTAACACTTAATTTAATTTTTTTTTCATTGTGTGTTAAATTAACTCTTTTCCCAGAAATGGCTTTAGTAATTTTCAAATATTTTTAGGAAACTGCCTTACTTACCAAGAGAAGCAGCTATTTTATAGTAAATGCATCTAATTCTTTTTCATGCTAAACCACTTTGTGCTCCCCCTTATCCTCTTTACCTGATTTAGCTTTGGTCTTTAGGTAACATGTTGCCACTAATTGAATCTGATGATTCAAATGTAGTTGCACTTAAGTGCTAAAGAAAGACATTCACCAATTGCCAAAGAAGGTGTTTTAAAAGGATAGGAAGTGATTCAGTCATCAAAAAACCCCTGAAAGGAATAATCTTTGACTTTACTAACTTTAAGTTCAGTATCAGTAAACACCTTTACTTTTTTTATTTCCATCAAAATTCAGGAGTGGCTGAGTTGAAAGTTACACATGCCTTCCTTTCCTTCAGTAAGATTGCAGGATTGCTTACATCTTGTTTCTTTCTCGAATATCCTTGCTAAAAATTCAAATGCTATGGATTTTTTTTTAATTTCCTATAGGTAATCTGTAAATTTATTTTTGTGGAGTGTTGTTCTCTGATGAGATGCAACAACACCAAAGAAGTGGCACGTTCCAAATTGTTTATTATTTTTTATTTCTTAAAATAAACTTTCTGTTTTGTGATAGTTTCTTGTTTCTTTCTGTTAATACACAAGCTTCCATGCACTGCATGTGTTTTATGTAAATCTACAATGTTCCATTTTTTTTTTCTCTATCTGACACTTAGTTTGGAAGAATGTAGTTAAAATTATAGAATATGTATTTTGAACCTGAATCTTTCAGGAGAGATTTCTGCCTAGTACCTTCACCAGCTACACAGCAGATTTTATCACCAGAATAAGGTTGCAAAGGCTATTGTATGGGACTCCTAGAGAAAAAACTCCATGGTCCTTTCTTCCCCTTCTGGGGTGGAAAGGATGAGATCCTCAGTAGTTATAAATGTCAGTTATGCTGTAGCTTTAAACAATATAAAATTATGTCAAGGTCCATTTT
Source organism: Lichenostomus cassidix (assembly GCF_008360975.1). Taxonomy (NCBI): domain Eukaryota; kingdom Metazoa; phylum Chordata; class Aves; order Passeriformes; family Meliphagidae; genus Lichenostomus; species Lichenostomus cassidix. The sequence continues at coordinate 37,324,208 of NC_139479.1, forward strand.
AGCATTGCAGAGAACTGAAAACATACAGGTGCCCTAAATTCAAGAGCATGTGCTAGTCCTTTGCAGAATGAACCTGTTTTACCTGCCATAACAGTAACTATGTATGTGCCATTTAGTTGATCTGGGAATGAGTAAATGTCTGATACTCCAAAAAATGCACCACTTTTATCACATCCCAATGCTAACAGCCTGTTCAGTGCATAATCAGGCATCCCAGGAAGGGAAGGCTGTGCTTGTGCATGGTGGCTCTGGTCTGTATTTATGCAGTGGACATTTGCCCATGATTTTCTGAACATGTGGCAACACGGACAGGGCTCCTGCTATGGTACTGACCAACCTGGGAAACACTCAGGCTCCTCTCATGAGCTCCTTTGGGTGTTGCACTACTATAATGTCTAGGTGGAAAGAGAGGTGTGTGCAGAGCAGATGTACACTGTGATGTTTTTCTTGTGTCTTGTAGGATAGTTCTTAGTGCACTGAGACATTTGGACAATTTGTCCGAGAAAATGGACAATTTTGCTTAGCAGCTGTCATTAATTTGGTGGGTCAGAAGGTGAACAGTTTCCTCCAAATAAATAGGAGATCTTTAGATTTGACTACAGCACTGTTTTGATGACATCAAAACTTTAGAATTAACTAATTCACACTGGAAATCGGATGTTTTCAAGAAGTTGGTTGGAGCAGAGTTGTTTTATTTTATCTCCCTTAGTTAGTCATTCCTGAATTTTTAAACTTGGACCATAATCGGTAAGCTTGGGTTATAGATGTATAAAACTCTGCTTTTACTGTCACATGCTCAGGTCATTGATAAGACTGATGTGGTGAGCGAGTTAATCTCTGTTCTCAGAAATATTTTATCTGAGGCATTGCTGAGATAGATTATCAGTGCTTCTGGGGAGGTTTCTGCATGTCTGCCTATAATGTATCACCTGTACTGATGCATCTGTTTTTGCTGTAGTTGACAGTATCACTTTTTCAGACAAGAACTTGATTTTCTTAAGACTTTTTTTTTTCTAAAATAACAAATAATCATTATTCTCTTCTAGCTCTAAGAAAGAAGATCCACACCTCTAGTTTTGTTAGTTATTCAAAGCCTGTTGATGTCTGTGTTCAATAGCAAAGAGGTATGATGGGGCCAGTTCCTAAATTTTTCATGCCTTTGGTTCTCAGATGAGCTAGGTGCTTTAGATTCACACATACAACAGAATACAAAATAAGTACATTAAAGTAAACATGCATACAGCTGTTCTATGCACATAGGGTATATAAAATATTTTGTTATTTGCTTTGTGTGATCTGAAAACTTAGCACCGATATCAAAATATTTTCAAGAAATTACTTCAAATAAGCCTATATGGATGGTAAAAATGAAACATGCCAGGTGTTGTATAAAAACCAAACTCCACGGGACTTTTACCAAAGTATCTTTTACCAAAATGCTGAGAAAATGAAGTGTATATTGGTTTCCTGAAGAAGTTTATCTGTAGAAGGATATTGCCCAAAATAGGCAAAAATTTCTGAAAATATTTTTTCTCTTGGTATAACAATAGTAAGGGAGACACTTGAGATTTATTTTGTTCTTGTAGTACTCTAAATTCCAAAGTAGATGAGCTGAAATCTTGGTGAAACAAAGAGGAAATGCTTTGCTATGTGGATTTGTTCTCCAGCTTCAAGAAAACCTAAGGCCTATGAGTGCAATCTCTTTTGCCTTTTTTTTGAAATCTGGAAGACTGAATGTGAGTGATTTCTCCTAAGCCCTTTTAAAATTCAAGTTAGATGAAGTCCAACCTAAGTCAGGAAACTGTTCTAGTTCGGTAGCAGCCATGTGAGGGGTTCAAGTAACATTTTACCTTCAGTGGGTAAAGTTCAAAACCAACCCTTTAAGTGGGAAAGCTTGTTTATCTCTGAGCAGTTGGCTGCATGGAATCCATACTTGCCAAAGCTAAACCAAAACCGTTAGTGTTTGACAAAGGCAGATTTCAGATCTTTGCTTAGAGTCTGATGTACAGATTTGGTTTGATTTTCACAAGGTATTAGTGGCTGGCATGTGGATAAAGGGACTTCTTTTGTAGTATCCTTCTGAAATTTCTGCCTTGAGAGTGTTTGGGTATTTGATTGTTTCCTATTTTGTTATAGAACTGATGTTAAGAAAATGTTAGAATGTTTTTAACTCAAGCCACAGAGTCTTTATAATCTGATTAATATGAAAAAACAGAGCTTATAAATAGCCTTAGATGCAGATAGAGAAAAATCTGACTTTCCAGATTGCATGATCCTTAACATGTTCAGGTGCATACAGTGGCTCTTTGGTGTACAGGTTTGACTTGCTTTGCAGAGCTAGAGAGAAAGCAATGTATGCCTAAAAAGGAAATTGTGATATATTGAAGAGAAATGAGAGCTCATCTAAATTAGCACTTTATTACTACTGGAATATAAATCACCATTTAATCTGAGGGGTCTTTTCATCACCAGTGTGTCTGTGTTCCCAGTGCTCCTGTACTTCCACCAGATCTTCTGCCTCTGTGTTTTGCAGGAGGACTGGGGAGGGCTGTGCAAAGGACTCTGATGGCTTGGATTGACCTGAGCTTGGATCAAACTATTCAGAATTTAAAACAGAGCCAAAGCAGGAGTGGGGAGGGGAAAAGAAAAGCACATATGCACCCCTGAGTGACAGCAAGAGGAGGAGAAGGCAGCAGCAGTACCTTTTCCATAGAGCTCTGAAAGGAGGACTGTGTTTGGTTGTGCATCCAACAATGTTTCTCCCCATTTTCTGTCCCTGTGGGCTAGCACAGAATTGAGTCTACTGCAGGAGCAGAAGTGGTCTGCCTGCCAGAGCCCAGGGACATGGCTTAGGGCACCTTTTGAATCACACAAGACAGCAAACAGAAGCAGCTGGGAAGTGTCTCTGTAGTTTAAGAGCTTCAATATGTAATCACAGTACAAATGAATGATCTGGCCAGTAAAATGAGATTATTGGATTGTTACATTGTGCTACTTGAGTTTTCTTTGTTAAAATATTTACTTGGAGGCTTCAAAAGAGCACTGCTTTTAAGGGACCACAGATTTTACACAAAGATTGGTGTGCCTTGTCTGTTGCTGAAGATATATTCTATTAAAAAAAAGGTTTTTAAAAAAGAAATAATACAGTGGGAATTTTTCTACGCTTTGTATTAGGCTTTCTGAAGAGAGTGAATTTTTTTCATACTAGTAGAGGTAATCATGAAAAAACATGCTCCAGAGGAAACCAGAAGAGATCAGTCACTCTCTATGACAAGTTAACTTATTCCTGCCTTACAGTCAGAATAGATCAGCTTTCTTCTCATTGATTCAGCTGCTCTGTAGTTTTAAGTTGTCCCAAGGCTTAGTTTATTTAAACGTATGTTGCGTGACACTGGACATCTGATGTGACTCCTTAGCACTGTGGGCTTTCACCCTGAAGGCAGGATTCAGAGAGAATTGCAAATAGAGTCTTATGCAATGCTATCTTCAAGAGAAAAATACTGCAAGTTTTCTGCTTTCTAATGAAAGATATGTTTTGAGGAACATGTAGGACTTTGCTGAAAATGTTTTCGTGCCAGTGAAAATGTTTATCTAAGCTGCCTGCCAGGTTTTTCTGCAGAAATGCTCATACTATTTTATGAGATGATTTTGAGCTTTGATTTGGGTTGGAATGGACTGCTGTCATGTATTGCATTTCTTCAGCCTTCACAGGAGCCTGATACAATCCCATACCATTTCAGAGGTCTCTACAAGTTACTGTATTTCCACTTCTTAAAGGTTGAGGTTTCCTTTTCTTTTCTTGGATTCAGGTTGATGAATCATATCAGTTTTTCCAGTGTTTTAGATGCTTGCTCTTATAATTACATGACTTTGTATGGTTTTCTTTCCCTTCTCAGAAATCCAAACAATTTTTTCTCTGGCATTCAAATGAATTTTGCACTAAGAGGGACAAAGAAGAAGAAGAGGTCTCATCAATCTATGTTGTTCTCATACACATATATAGACTAGATAAATTCAAGGAAATATGGTGGTAACTGAGGAAATCAAACATTTATTCATCCTCACCACTCAAATTTATCTTACAGTTAGCTGATTTTGCTGATGTTAAAACAAGGCCTGTTCAAGGTGCAAAATATTGTTGATGAAGAAGGTAGCCTTGTGGTGGTTATTTGGCTCTGAGCTAATATGGGATGCTCGTGACTTCTCAGAATACAACAAAATGGCATTTCTGGCATTTATTCCTTTCTTCCGTCTTTCTGTCCTTCATGTGTTGAGTTTCTTCTCTTTTCCTACATTTTTACTGTCTTTTTTTCCCCCATAATAGAGCAAAAAATATATTATTAAAGTTCCTTTCTCCCTATAGAGGAAAAAGTTCCAAAACTTAAGCACTGTTTACATAGCATTTAGGTGAGTGTTTTGTGAGCATCCAGCAGCTATGGAGCTGGTAAGGCAGGATTCAGAGGAAGCAGATGAATGTTCACTAATATGTTCCTATTAGGGACATCAATTTTCTAAAACTCTCAGCTGCTTCAGGTGGCTGACCTTGGATAAATACACACTGCTACAAATAATTTGCTTGCTTCTGGCAAGATTTGGTACTCTGTCCTGTTCACTACAAAATATGCAGCCACCCACTGCATTTTCAAATGGTGTGCAAATTTCATGACTGAGAGTAAAAAGTTTGGTCCCACAGCAGTAAAGGCTTTCTTTATAGTTCTGAAAGGTCTTAGACATATGCATAACAAATATTACTTAATTAGAAGCCTGCCATGAGGAAGATAGTACTCTTAAAAGCTGTGACACTTTTTAATGTGAGTTTTTCTATGTAGGAATATATACGCTGCCTCTCAATGTTATGCATTTGAACTTATTTTGAATGAAAGATCTTCTTTAAAAAAACAGATCCTGAACACATTTTATATTTTTAGAAATTCTTGCATAAAATATTAAATACATTTAGTTTGCAGAAATTAATAAAAGAAAGATCAATAAAAATAGCTGCCTCCAAGAAAACATGTTCATTGTAGTAGAATGATATAAACACATTTTATAAAGCTAAGGCAAGATAACAATAGTTAAAGGAACTAAAATGATTGGGTCCCGATTGTTTAATAGTTATTGTCTCTGTTTTGTACTCAAATGCCTGTCTAGTTATCCCTAAAGCTTAAAAGACCTAAGTGAACCCAGGAGAAAGCAGGAACCCCTGTGTGTGTGGACAAAGATATAAAAGTGGTAAATGATCATATGGAAAAGTGATGCAACCGTGATTAACTTGTAATATTTTAAATTTACAGGCTGTTTGAGATGGCTTGTAAGCTGCCTCTTAAATAGGAGATAACACAGTAACACTTGTCTAGACTTTCACTTTTTGAGAGATTTTCCCTATCAAAAGGGCAAGGAGGAACTAATATTTTTTAATATTCTTGGCTTTGCTCTTTCCAGTGGCATGAGAATATCTTATTCAAGAGTTTCATAACTTCCCGTGCTGTGTTTCCACCAGATGACAGCACAAAATAACCCCCTGTATGTAATAGAAGAGAATAGTAAGAGAGAGGATGACATCCACAGAACTGCTGTTGTAATAACAGTGACTGCTTAATGATACAAATAATGCTCATTTTGCAGTAATGCCAACCCATATATTCAGAAAAAAGCAGTGAACCTGCGAGAACCCTTCACCCTGGTGTGTGAGATTAAAATCTCACCTGTGACTTCTGACCCTCAGGTGAGAGATAAAATGCAGTGTGTCTTCCCAGAAACTGAGTGGTTCTCACATAATGTGGAAGTGCAGCTGCTACTGCCTTTGGCTAGGAACAGAGTTAAGCACTTTCTCGTTTCCTTCTCAGGGAGTCCTCAAGCACTGAGCTCCTCTGATCATGAGCTTTCACCTCACTCATGCCCACTAGAATTATGAGAGCTTCATTTTTCAGAAAAAGCTCAATTCCCTGATCTTGTCAGTGAGCAGGGTTTCTGTTCTGCCATGAGGGTGAGCTGTGCAGGAAGCACTTTGCATTGCTTCATCTACTTGTGATCCATTATAGCCTGTGTACCTGTAAGAGGATCACTGAGACTTAGCAGGAGCCATTAATGCACTTATACATCCATCCCAGTTTACTTGCTCTTTTTGCTAAAATCCTTTGCTTTGGAGTCAGATGAAGATTATACATATCATTGTTGGAATGAGTAAAACATTTACAGGATCAGAATTTGATCCCTATGCAAGCATGAGGCTCACAGATATAAACAGCATTTGGTGAATCTGCCTGCTTTGACTGAATAGCATGAGAAGAGAACAGATAAGATACTTTAAGAAACAGATCTTCTCTAATCTAATCTACTCTGTGTATAATTTGATTTTATTCAGACTCAGAGGAAAGGTAATTTTCTTTTTTTTTGATGTCTTTACAGAAGCCAGATCAGCAGCCTTTCCATCTTGAATGCTGTGTATTTTAATTAGTTTAATAGCCTAAAGGCTGCAAATGTAAGTCCCTTGATGTGAAAGATGAGGAGTCAGGCAAAGGAGATGTCACAAAGAATGTCCATGCATAGCCTACAGGGTAGTAGGCACCAATTTCTGAGGATCCTGTTGGGAATATTCCACTCTTCCAAGGTTTTTACAGGCACCCTTACTCAGGCTCATCAAAATTACTACAGCAAATTTAGGCCTCCAAGCAGCTGACTCAGCAGGATATCTAAATAACTTCTATCCAGGCTTGCCTAGCTTGGGTACAAAGTCCATCAAATAAGCAAAACAAGAACTAAGCAAAGAAAAACCTATTACAGGAACTAACATCTTCTAGCCTGTAAGTTTCTCAATCCTCCTACATGATTTGGCAGCAGAACTAAAGGACTTTTGATTCATTTTTTGGGGTACAGAGCTAATCTTAATCTTATTGGCAGGTTGCCCCCTTTGTTACAGGCAAAACCCTCTCCTTTTCTGTTTTTCCTTCTGCCACAAGGGTCTGCATCCTCCAAGTGCTAGCTCCAAGGCTTTTTATATGCTTTTTTAGACACTAAAGCTGCATCTACTGCTAAATAAAAGAAAACCAATGATCTTGATAACCACGGTTTTTTAGGATTATCTTCTCCAGAGCTGTCTGGCTGGCAACAGCATGGTACCTGTCATTGGTTCTTCTCTGGGCCCTGCGTGGGGAATGTGTGGCTGCCTTGCAGAGCAGCACTTTGATGTGTGATACTCAGGCTGCTGCAATCCCTGGCTAAGGAGTGCGTGCTTAACCCTGCAGAACTCAGGACATAGTTGGAGCACATCACATGGTATTTGTTTCTACTGCCTTTTGGCACCGTTTGCACTTGATAAAGTGTCCATGGAAGAGTAACTAGGATTTTTTTGGAAAGGATAGTCTACCCAGGATTCAGCTGTGTGATGAAGTATCAAATAAGCAATGGAAAAACTTCTGTGATCTTGCAGTGTAGGTGTATCATATGAATCTGGCAAGTTGCAATACAATGTTCAAAGGCTCCCTTTGAGCTATGTGGTTGAGGTGGCAATATGGGCTCTTGAGATTTTTTAATTTTGCTGCAAGAAAAGTGTCTGGGAGAAGCTAACATTAAGGTGCCTGCACTGCTCCTTATATCAGAATGGTGCCACACATGCCTGTTTGTTTACTCTTGCTGGGATAGTCTTTGCCAAGGCCTTGTCTTGCTGCCCTAAACACCAGCACATCCTCCTACAGGTAGCATTTATGGCTGGATCTTCCCTTGTCTGTTTAAGACAGATTTCCCCCTCTTGGGCTTTCATCTAGTCTTTTGAATAGCCTGTCTCTTTCTATATGCCTCCTGTATGTGTGGCATCTCTGCTTGGGAAGACCCAGTAAATGTGTAGTATATACTTTCTGCTGTTTACCCTCAGTCCCTTCCTTTTCTTATTGGTACAACCTTTCAAATTTTGTTATGATGAAAAAAAAGCCAAATCAGGAAGTCCAAGCACCTTGAAAAATTAAATTTTGTCTTTCACTTATCTCTCTAGATTTTGAGTCCTTTGCAAGCTTCATCTTGGTAAGAATAAGAAGATGATATGTAACTGTTATAGCCAAGGGCTTTCCAGCATGTATAGTAATTTTGATGTCTAAAATTCTTTCAGTGAGGTTTGAGCCTTGTTGCACTGCAGTCTCTGACTCCCACTGACCTTTAAGAGAGATTTTTAAAACCGTCATTACAATTTTTCTGCTGGGACAGATTTTCTTTTGCTTTCTGGCATAATATGTAGAAGGTGGAATGGAAAAATAAAGGTGCCACCACCCCTCAGCAAGCATTTGACATATTATCTTATGACTGAGAAAAAAGTCAAGGTTATGTTATTTGGTTCCTCACTATTGTCTCATTTCCCTGCTGGAGTTTAGTGTGGGTTATCACTGAGGCCTTAGTCTGGCAAAATCTGTAAGCAGATGGATCTCTATTCTCCTATAGTGTCTGGAAGGAATACAGAGGGAGGTGTCTTCATGTATATTATTTAACAGTGTTGATAACAGTTGCAGTCCTGTTCAGAGATGGTCAATATGAATCTCTGATTTAAGTACTTGTTGCAATCAGGTCCACTGACTTATGTCTGGGTTTATACATTAAGAGATATCCCGCTATTAACAGACATCCTTCTTTTCTTTGAAGGGTAGAAGGTAATTTCCCAAAGTTCTTGACATCTTTAATTTTCCATTCTCAGCTTCTAGAATTGATAATAGGTGAAATGCAGGCCTTCATTTTGTTTGTAGATTTGAAAGCACTAAGGCTGTAACCCTTTCAAAGGAATCAGAGTATACAATCATCAACACTGAAAAGAGATTCTCTTGATCCCTGTCATCAAGGCAGCTGAAAGGCATCTTAAAGAAGAGGTTCCAGCTGGCTTATGACCACTCTGCCCAGTATTTCTTTGGTTCCTAAAATGAGCCAAATACTGTAGTATGAGCAATACTTTTTAAAATTATAATTCAGCAACCTATTTTTTCAGAAATAAATGGTTCAGTAGAGGAATACAGATTAATTATTTGGCAGACAAACTTTGTAGTATAAAATATAAAGCTTCAAGAAATTTTAGCTTTCCTGTTCATTTGGCATCTTAAGATGAATAAAAAAAAGGGCTGTTGCAGCCAGATCAGTGTAAGGAGTTATTGCTAATAACTAATTGCTCTCATCATGAACTGTAGTTCATTCTTCTGTATACTTAATCAGGATTTTGCAATCTTCATTTTTAGACAAATAGTGGAGCAATAGTAAAGCTTGAAGGCGCTTGTCCAGCTTGATAAAAAATGGGAATAGAGATAATATTTTCAAATTAATGTAATAATCTATTATTCTTAAGTATAAGAGGTGTTCCTTAGTCTGGAACTACTGGGGAATGAGGGGGTTCATCTATGCGTTTGCTTGTTTGTTTGCTTGTAACATTCTTGCAAGCCCACAAACCACCCTTTCTCCCTCCCAAGAATTCCTTATCCTCTGATAACCTCAAATCTCCCAGACACTTAGTGGCTAAACAACCTCTCACTATAGTCTGATCTGAGAAGACAGGATTTCCTAAGCCTCTTTCTCTCTAAAGGCAGTTTTCCTTATACAATTTTGGTAATCTCCATCTTTCCTTCTTGATCATCTGAAAAGTAGCAAGTGGGTTTCCCTAGCTAGCCCGTCTCAACCTGGACATTGAGAAGTGTGCCCAAGGGTATCTCATGAGGTTTAACAAGACCAAATTCAAGGGTCTGCACATGGGCTGGGACAACACCCAGTATCAACACAGACTGAGAGCAGCTCTGTGGGGGCTTGGGGGTGCTGGTGGATGAGTGGTTGCATGTGACCTGGCCACTCACAGCCCAGAAAGCCAATCATATCTTGGATTGCAGCAAAATCAGTGAGACCAGCAGGTCAAGGGAGGTGATTCTGCCCCTCCTCTCCTGTCTGACGTGATCCCACCTGTAGGGCTGCGTCGAGCTCTGGGGTCACCAGCAAAGGGAGGATATTGATGTGTTGGAGCAAGTCCAGAGGAGGACTTGGTGGAGGACACCAAGATGATCAGAGGGATGAAGCACCTCTCCTATGAGGAAAGGCTGGGAGAATCAGGATTATTCAGCCTGGAGTAAAGAAGAATTTGGGGTGACCTAATTGAAGCCTTCCAGTACCTGAAGGGAGCCTACAAGAAAGATGGAGAGGAACTTTTTGAAAGAGCATGTAGTGACAGGACAAGAGTGCAATGGCTTCAAAGTGAAAGAGAGTAGGCTTAGATTAGATATCAGGAAGAAGTTCGTTCCTGTGAGGGTGGTAAGGCACTGGAACAGGTTGCCCAGAGCAGTTCTGGATGTCCCATCCCTGGAAATGTTTAAGACCAAGTTTGGATGGGGCTTTGAGCAACCTGGTCTAGTGCCTTATATTTTATACTTCTAGGAAATCTCTGCAGCCAGTGCTGCTGCAGCTAAATAGCTCTTCCTGCCCCCACTTCTTCCAAAAGCTCAGTAGTCACCATTGAGTCCTTACAGATGCCTTTGCTCTCTACCATAATTCTGTCACCTCTTCCAGGTTGCAAATATGACCCCTAGTTGGATAGTTTTGCTCAAAGGTTTGCTTTAGGGGTCAAGTATTTTCCAGGATGGCCTTCCTTTCAGAGTAAGTGGTCCAGCTGGTATCAAAGGGTGCCCTTCATGGTCACTTGCAAAGTATCTCTGCAATCACTGAGTTAAAGCACCACTTTAAATACACACTTAAATTCTTCAGCCAGATTCTGTTAGATAATCAGGAAACTAGGGTTCCTAACAGTGAATTCACTTGATAGCATACCCAGGGGTTTTTGTGCTCCAAATGGAAGTTACACAACAGGCACCAAATTTCTATTTGATAATCTAATATGGCCTTTTAACTTTGGCATAAGTTATTCCATCCACATCGTCAAACTTGATATCCAAGGCAGGGTCAGGCAATGGGGAAGTCCAGAGTATAGATGTCAATTCTCAGTTCATATAGATGCAGTGTTTTATTTACCAGACATCAAGAATAGCACAGTCCTTGCCAGCTGCCTGCCCAAATGAGAACTGTGCATTCCATCGACAGCAGCACTGGGGGTGTGCCTTTACAAATAGTAGAACAGAGCAAAAAAGGTAAACAGATGAGATACTGGAGCTGGCTGACATATTTTGAGGATCTGTACAGTTGTGTGTTTCCTTTCTCCCAATATTAGGCTGACACTGCATCAAATGTCTGCCCTAAATGCATAGGAGAATTGTGAGAAAATATTACGTAGGTGAAATATGAGGATTTACTATTGCCTTTGAGAAAATAGGGAGTTTGACTTGTTTCTTACAGACAATTTATTGAGATTAAATTATTGATTTCAAAGTTAATGCTTTTTGCTGGAATTTTTTTTCCTCTTTACTGTGAATCTCCTTTTTTTTTTTTTTAAGGGCTTGATTCAATGGAAAGATAAATTGGTTCTCTCCTGCATGTTTCAAACCTCAAATGATGCAGGATGCACTAAGACATATGGAAGATATATACTTTGAGATGCTGGGAATATCAGAGTTTATACATATGATTTACAATACAGCTGGAATTTCTGGAGCTAAGAGAGGAGATGAGGATGACAGATATGCTGAATAATAAAATATATTTCATTTCAAAAGGATACAGAAGTGACAACTGCTCATGGATCTTATTTCCTTGTGTGTGGTTTGCTGCAATCTCTCAATGAAGAGCTAGATAAAAATGAATAAATTAACAGGAGACATTCTGTGGCTGATTGTGGGACATTGTACTGCAAACCAGCAGCCATCAATAACAAAAGAGGGTAAATATCAAATTGCACCCCTTCACAATGTGTCCCTAGTTCATTTAGTGCTCATAAAGTGTTGCAAAAAGACATTTTCCTGCCATATGGTGCTCTGCCAACAAAACCACACTTTCCTTAAGCTTCCTTTAATTTGGGAACACTCCAGTTCTGGCCTTCTTTCTTGTTTTCTCTTTGATCATAAAAAGGGTTTGTGGTCTCTTAATGACTTCAGCATGATGCTGTAGTTTCGGCTGTGTAATGAATAGGGTGAGCTGGGGTCCTGTGTGTGCACTGTTGGCCCAAAATACTGCCATGCTGGGGCTTGGGTTTTCCTATGGCTTCCTGAGATGCTGGAGACACCCAGCACCCCCTTTGCAGGAAGTCCAAACTTTGACTTAATACAAGAAACTGTAGATATATGATCTGGTTTACTGCTGTGTATGCTGAAATCCTCTCCTTTCTCTCACCTAGAGATAGAGGAGAGTCTATCTTCAAAAAAATTCAACATTCTTTTCTAGTTTAGTTCAGCAGCAGATCTTGATAGCTGGAATGATGTTCCTTGTCTTGTAATGATTTAATTTTTTTTTTTTTTTAACTGCCTAACTTCATTTGCCTGACCTAACCATCTTGGATGGTGTTCTCGTTAAACAGAAGATTTTTCAAGATTCAAGAATATCTATTAGTTAATGATGCCAGCACTGCCTTAGATTTCATATATAAATGGAAGTAAAAATAATAATAGATATGTCAGGTTATTATAAAAATTAAAATATAAGCTGTCATTTAACAAAGGTATACACAGGGAGTTCATAAAATCAGACTGGTTTCAACACCTTCATAATACAGTGTTCATATGACCCCACAGTAATTATATTTTATGAACTTCACGACATCAAACTGTGAACATGTCTTAAATTTCTGGATATTCTATTACCACCTGCAGCTTTTCAAACAGAGAAACCTAATAAATTAGCTGAGGGATTCAGGCAGTAACGGAAAGAGAACCACTATGGAATTCATCTCTTTCTTTACAACAGTACAAAAAAACCTAGTAAAACAATTTTGCCAATAACCTATAGTAAAGCAGGGAATTTCCTGGGGTTCAGCCATTGTACAGCAGCTGGTTGCTGCAGAGGATGACCAGTCCATTGACAGGTCTGAACAAGCTGAAATTAATATGATTTTGGTCCCTGGATACAGCTGAAATTCACATAGAGGCTCCCTGTGCCCCAGGCACTTCCGTTTGCAGTCTGGCCCTGTCTTTTTAAATGCTGTATGAGGATGATATGTAGGCTCCAAAATTACCTAGACTGTCACTGAAAGTATTGCCCAGTGCTTTCAGTGACCTTTTTCAGCTGTAAGAAGCCATGAATTTTTGACTTTTATTGGTTTTTTTGTTTGCCAGTCTGAGCCCCTGTGTTGCCTGCACCATAGTAACCATTTGAATGGACAGGTGAAACAACGACATGCTTTGGTGGGACTGAGTTTGGTTCCAGTTGAAATCAATTCCACTAGTAAAAATGGTGTTGTTTCTTGTCATCACCAAAAGATATGTGGTTGAAGCAGAAAAACACCAGTGCCAGGTACAGTGGCAGAGTGATGCCTGAATCATTTGTTTTAAGCCTCTTACGAGAGAATATGCAAATAGAGATTATTGTATATTATAAAATATAAACTAGCAAAACCAAGTCGATTTAGACAATATGTTGATTATTCCACCATTTTCCCTCACAGTAGGAAAAAAAAAAGAACACTGAGAAATGTGAAAGAAGTTATAAATGCATTTTCCCTGCTGCAGGCTTCTTTTTCTCTGTCTTTCCTATGGATGCTATAGACATAATTTAAACTTGTTCTTTTTTATTTCTTTTGGTCACAAATTATTTTATAGTGTTCTTCAAAAAAAGAAGTGCAGCAGTGCTATGCAATTATCAGTGTACAGGAATAAATGTTTTTCCTCACAATGTAACCCTTGCATTCTGACTTTGAGCATCTGATTCAGGATCACAGGATGTTGATGTTATGAATGTTGTTTAATTAATCAAAATAATATGGAAGAAGAATGAAATTTTGTCCTATGTGCTGTTAATTATAAGTAACTTGATTTCAATTTTTATTTGCACTGAGTTTTATCTGTTTGCCAAGCGACATTTCCAAATGCAAGTTTAGAAAGCAGTAGTTGGCCACAGGAAGGTATTCAATTTGCCTATGTAATAAGGGGTAAATCTGACCTCTCTTGGGGATTTTTAAAGGCACTTACGCTATTTATTTTATCAGCCACTTTGACACTTCAATTGTGATGCTTTAGCAGTGCTTTAAAACACACACACCAGTTAGAGAGACCAAATTCCTGCCACCTGCTTGTTTTTCATAACATGCATATAGCTTTGGTTATTTTATGTTGAAGATGAAAGATATGATCAGAGCAGGCACAGGTATTCCCAAACTAGCGTTCACCTAAATCTGACAAGGAGATGCAGCAGCACAGACACACGACCTTGTTACCCAACAACAATCTTATTACTGTACTTGAGCGTTATCAGCACCTGAGCTCTGCTTCTGCCTGTGTCATACCGACTTGCCCAGGGAAAGTGCAGTGTACAAATACTTAAACTGACCCTGAAAACAGGCATTATTGGCTGACCAAATTACCACAATTTGTGCAGCTGGTTCTCATTAGCCATGATGCAAACATACAGATCTCTCTATTCAGGCTCAGTAATTCCTCTCTCTCCTGTGTGGGCATTTTGGTGCTATTCTTGGCAAAAGTACTGCATTGATTTCCCAGTCTCTTCAGAAGAAATTTCAACATGTGCATGAGAGGCATGAGAAGAAGATGATGGGACTATAGCATTACTGAAATATTTTAAAGTTAATTTTCTTCCCTTTTACATGTCCTCTCTAAACTCCCTGCTTTAGGGAGCTCAGAAGTCATAAAACGATTATCACCCCATATCTTCTCTTCACAGCTACTCTCAGGAATGGAAAAGTGTTTTGTATCATCATTCCACCTCACTTTTAGGCAGAGCAGATGTCCTTTGCAATCACTTATAAGGAAAGGAAAATTGTTTGCCTAGATTTTTGTTATGCAGTTAAAGAATAGTGATTACACAGATATTGGACAATTGTTACTGGTTGTGTCATTTTTATAGGCTGAACCATTCTATTTCTCCTACTGTGAGGCAACTAGCATTAAAGGTGGGTGCTAAAGCTGTCATCTCCTGTGACTTTTTGACACAGGGGAATGAAGATTATTCCTCTGGAAGAAGTTGTTGCTCAGTATTAGTCTGTCCTTTGTTATCTGTCTGTATAGTATGCTGACACAGAAATGTGAGATCTGATGCAGATGCTTTGTTCTGTATCTTACAAGACTGAGTAAAGTCAGATGGCTACTGTGTAGAAGATATGATCCAATTAAAATCTCCATCATTTGGTCTGTTACAGTGTCTTGAGATCTCAAGAAATTTAACTTCATAATAGGAATATTTTAACTGAATGCGGTAAGACAGGGACATGGGCTCTTGATGTTGACTTTGATGCTGTTGTGTAAAAAAAAACAGTGCTCAGCAGACCATCAACATTAAATATTTTCCCAGTACAACATGTAGCATAATCTGTAGTGGAAAACCACCTTGCCCTTTGGCTTGTCATATTGCAAGGACCTGTTTTGTGTTTGGGTAGTTTGTGGTTTAAGTTTCTCCTGGTCTTGGTGTCAGTCTTCCGCAGATGCTGGAAATGTGAGGCATAATACAGAACTGTGGGAAATCCTCACAGCTGTCTGCAGCTTCAGAGTGGATCCAGTCTCCAGTCCCTTTGAACAGAATTTGCTGAGGTGGAACACAGAGACTGTCATTCCAAAAAGCTATAAAAAGAATATGACTACATATATTCATAGAAAGGGTAATAATAACTATTTGCATTGCATTTTCTGTTTTGTATTTAGGAAAATTTGCCATTCAGGAGATTTTTAACTTTCTGATTTCCTTCCTTTCCTTTAAAATATAGCCAACATGTACAAAATTTTAGTGTTGTAACGAGCTTATTATTTCAGCTACACTCCCAAGACATTGATATTTTAGTCAAAATTAGTGTGAAGCCTAAAGCATTTGATATGAAAGCAGCACTAGTGCCTGAGCTATGTTTAGAATGTATGCCCTGACGCTTTGTAACATATATGTGGCATTGGCTTATAGTCCTCTACATATCTGGCTTGAAAGTGGATGACTGCAGTGGAATCTGGGGGCTGTGTTGCTCTCTGTCATTTCAAGCAACAAAAATTCTGAAAACAAATGGAATTTTAACTCGTTTGATTTGCCTTGGCACCTTAGAAGATTATGTCATTAACCTTGATGGAACATTTAGCTGACACCAGTTCACATTCAGAAATAGTCTGGTGTATTTTTGACTCCTTGTCAGAGCAATTTGAGACAGGACACATTTGGGCAGACTTTGAGCTTCACAATCAAGCATAAGCATCCCATTAGTGCTCATTGTTCTCTGAGAAGATTGATGGTGCTTGCTGACCTCACCACCCATTTTACAAGTAGGAGAATGTTTAAACTACTGGCCTCCATGAGAAGACCTGACAAGTTCCTTGTTGCCTGTCAGGGTTGCCTTGCTTTGGAAAAGGATTGGGCATGAATTATTTTCTCTCTGAGCCCAATGCTTGTGGGAAGGTTGGCAATGGATACTGCAACACTATTGTAACATTTCAGAATCTTTTGAAAGAAGAATAAGCATCTGTAAGAATTTCTTTTTAGCTTTTATTTCCAAACAGAAAACCCTTTATTTCAAGATCCTTTTGAATCCTGTGTACTTCTTTTATCTCACATTATTGCACTATGCATTACTGCATTGTAATAGGTAGCAACTTCTGTTGCTTTCTTAGCCCCTGTAAAGTGACTTCTGCTGCATGTGTGTCCCATGTTATTGCAAAGTGGAAAGCCAGTTTTGTGCTGGCATCTGTGCAAGAGTGAGGAATGTATAACAGTATTGTGTCTGGCAAGTCATATGGATGCCTTGTTTGATCACATAATCATTGGCTTTGCAGCTGAGACTTTTTAATGATACTACCAAGCATATTCCAGGAATCTGACTGAAACAGAAAAGGCTGGGCCCAAAAGGAACTTCTCAGAATCTAAATGTGTCTCAAGCAGAATTCAGAAGCCAGTGCAAAGCTGTGATGTGAAAATCGGTGCTCATCTTCTCCCTAACCTTAGAAGGGCAGTATGAGTTCTGCTTTCTTGGACTACAGAATCTCTTGGGCACCTGCAGTCTGACTTCTGTGTATGTAAAGGCTCTCTGATTCTTGATGTGATCAAACAGCTTGCACTTAAGCCCCATTTGGATCCAAAGCTTCCTCTCCTTTACCCTCTGGAGCACTGCTAATATGATCTGAATACACTGAGCTGCTCAGGCAGCAAGTAGCAAATACTGGTTCAGTTTCCTAGTGAACCAAACCTTCCAACTTCCAGGAAATTACACGGTATCACTTGGTAGGCATGGCTCAGTAAGGAGAAGGGAAGCTTCTCTCCTTTCTGACTTCCTCTCTCCATGTAGAGCAAGCTCACTACCATACATGAAGGAACTACTGTGGTCCCTGACTGAGCTGAGAAATCTTCATCTAATGTCATTAAAATGAATCTTTGGAGCATGAACTGGCATTTGAACTCTCTCAGGTGTGTATTGCAGCTACTAAATACAGTGTTTATAGTTTTTAGGTGGCATTGCCTGGTATGAGGTGGGATAACTGTCATAGATGAAAAAATGGATTGAGCTGTGAATGCCATGTGGGAGAGATAATTGGATGCTCTTGTGTATATGGGTGTGTCCCAAGCTGAGCTGCTGAACTCTTGAGCAGAAACCTGCTGCTTGCTGGCTGCAATCAGTACAAGCTGCTTGTAAACTTTGATAACACCTGGACTAAATAGAAGTGTCTTGTCCTCAGTTCTTCAACTAAGAGAAAAATGAGCCAGAACCAGCAACTGGGTATCTGATCACACACTTCTACATGTAGACAATTTGTATCAGGAAAACTCAGGGCTTGGAGTGCTGGAAAGAAGAGCTGATGTCAAAAAGAAGGGTTTCTGAAAGGAAAAATTCTCTGAAAAAAAGAAGAGCCTGGAAAGATGAAGGTGAAGAACTTGGTGGGAAGAAAGATCATGGGAGTGATTCTGGAGACCAAAGAACTAACAAAGACCCCTGGATGGCAGGGGACACCCAGGGACCTTGGCTTGCAGCAACCCACCTGGGTCACAGTAAGCAGTGACATGGTAGGAACTAACTTGAATTTCTGCCTGACTGTCCTGAGCCAGCAACAATATTCCTGCTGGAAATGGATGGCAAGGTCTAGCAGCCATGACAGTGGGGGCATGTGAGTGCCTCATTATCAAGTAGAGTAAAACTCTTCTCTCACTGGCTCTTAAGTAAAGCTCAGCACCCGAATCCTTGGGGGATGCTGTTCACTCTGACGTTGCACTCTGAATCATGGATCCTGTGGCTGTTGGGGTCCCAGTGACCTGGAGCAGTCTTACAATTGCAAATTGACCTTCCCTTAGGAAGCAGGGATTTCTGAAGCTGGAAGGATTTTTGACCACATCCATTTTGCCTCTGTCATGCATTAGCAAAGACTACAGCTATTTCAGTCCAGGAACTCATATCAAGCATTTTCTGCTAAAACTGGGTCTTTGGAAGGGCTTATAATTATCTAACTCAATGATGCGACCTGAACTTTTGTAAGACAGATGGTTTTAAATATAAAAATACACTTCCTGTAGATACATAATATATTTTTGACTTATTTCTCCTCTCCTCTTCTAAGTGAATGGCAAGTATTTAAGACTTACAGATACCTCAGTACAATTACAGTACGGCATTCTCATTTTCTTCACCTTTCTTTCATTCCGTCGCCCTTCCTTTGATATCTTACATTTCTCTGGTTTGTAATCCCCCCTATGTCGCTGTTGAGCAGCTAGCAGAGTAATGAATGCATCGGTTCTCAGTGGCAAGAAGGAATGACCTTTATTGTTTTGATTTCATCACATTTATAGAGTTCTCAAAAGTCACCCAGATTGGTTAGTCAGAAGCCTTCCCCCAGGCCTGATTGGCCAGGCCTGCACTGCCCAAGTTCTGGGACACTGTTCCAAAACATCCAAACTTTATCTTTATTTACAAAACACAAAAAAACCTCTCATGGGAAAAACTGTGCTAGCCACACCCCTATTCTTTTGCACTTTTCTACCATACCTTCAGGTCTCCTCTTTCTCTAAGTGCTAGAAGGCTTTATGAGTGCAAGTTCATTGTAACGGAAAAGTCTGTGAAATACTTCCAGTGTCCATGTATACTCTTCGTCAAGGATTTATAAGCTGGAAAATTCAGTGTACTCTCAAAGGAGGAAAGACATTTATTTTCTTTAGCTATGGAAAATCACTAGCAAAAATCTGGCTTATATATAACAATGCCATTGGTGCTCTGCAGGTTATTCCATTTTATTTGATGTTTAGATTTCCTGACAGAGATATGTCTGCTAGAAGTCAGAGAACCGGTAAAACCACTGGACTGATGGTGGGGTTTAAGTAATGAGCAGTGGTTTTGTATCAAAATGAGAACAGAAATAGGCCATATGGGACACTGCTAGTAACACCACTGGAGGTACTTCTGGCATGAGAAGTGTACATGTGCTAGAATTAGGTCATGCTCCTTGTCCAGCTTCTAGCACAAAATTGTCTGACCCTGGCACTTACCCCAGTGCACCTGAGGGAGAGCGATCTGGCCTGGCATCTGTCATCAGTTTTAAATCTTAAAATGGAGATTTATGATAGTCTGTGAAAAAATCAGTGCCTCGAGCAGATCTGCTGTGGTCTGCATTACCTTTCCTGAGGGTGTCTGTGATTCTTGACAGAGTCTTGGTTGTTAGTAAGGAAAACAGGAAACTGGAGGGTGTTTATTTGAAAGACAAAAAAAAATCTGACTGGGTTACTCTAAGTAGAACATTACGAGAAAATATGTCCCTATAAAGACTCAGAGTGCACAAGCTGGGTATCCTAGCTTTGAGAGACACAGACCTTGGGGATTTTTTCACTTTTTTTTCTGCAGCTCAGACCACAGGTCAACAGCTGAAATCATCTTGATAATTCTAACTGACTGGCTACTTGCCATTGCAAAATTATTAGATATTGTCTACATGTCAAAATCTCCTGTTCTCTACATATAACAAGTGACTTCTCAGGCTCTTTGTAGGTTGAACTGCTTGTCTTTACTGGTAAATAAAGTGAGACAGGAGATGGCCCCTGGCCCTGAAACCAGCTTATACAGCTTGCCTTGCATCCTTTGGGTGATGCTCTTCCATTTTGAAACAGGGCAACACACACCTAGATAAAACCTTGTAAGAAACAGCCTTAACATTTTAATACTCTGAAGAAAGTTTGCCAATGCTCAGACATATATATTTGTGCCCAACAGGGAGATCTTTGTCTAACCAAAGTCTCTGGACCTTTTCTAGACATGTTCATTAGCCAGCTGCCATGTAAAATCTACCTGATGAGATCTGTTTGTCCCATATTAAGGACGTGGAGAATGCCAGAACAATCTAAACATGAGGATAAATGGCAGATAAAAGCTGTAATAACCCACAGGTGCAATATAGGGGATGTATGTGACATGGGAGTAGACCTTCTTGATATCCTACATCCTCTGCCCGTATGTTGGATTGGGATTTGAATATTAGATGCTGGGATTACCATGACTGATAAAATGTGTGCTGGTGGGGGAGACAAATTTTATGTGTTTCTTCTGTGAAGAGGTTTCTCCGTGAGTTCTGTTACTAATGTTCTTGTGGAATTAATCAGATATCAGTGTTTTAACTGCACAAAGGTTGATATATGTATTATAAAATTTCAGCACATTTTTTCTTTCGTTCCCGAAGTGTAACATGACATTTATACTATTTGTTGCCTAACTGATCCTATGTTTTGTAAAACTGTGTGATCCTCTATAGTAGAAAGTCCTTGTGGGCCTAATGTCAATGATGCAGGTGAAGAAACACTCTTTTTGCTCACAAAAGGAAGCTTCTGTGCAGTGGAAAACCACAATTGTTTTGGATTTTAGTTCAGCAGATCATGTAATGTTGGAAATATAACAATGAATGGATAACACAGCAAAATTTTACACCCTTTTAAGATGATTAAATGAATGCCTTCTCTGACTGATGAACAGCTTAATGCTAGAAATAACTTAGGAGGCTTTTTTATGTCAGCCTGCTTGTAGAGAGAGTGTGGCAGTGTTTTAAGTAGTGCAGTATGTTCTGTGAGTTTGGTGCAGTGCAGCAAGCTTGTATAATATTAGCATCATCTTGATGTTACATTTGGATCTTAACTTAGAGAAATGGAAAGTATCCAGTGTTTTGCCTTTCTTTTCTATGTCTCTACCCCATGTCTTCTTTTCTTAAAAATAAAATTGTAGCTCAACCAATTAGTTTCAGTTACAACGTTGCTACCACCAAGCCCACCATTTGCTGGGGTTTGATTTTTGTCTAGATGGTTAAAGACTCTTGAGCAAACTTTGTGCTAACCCCGGGAAGTCATGGGTCTAGGTCCTTTTTTAGTCCCATGTAAGTAGGGAATAGACAGTAGGATGCTTCTGTGCTTTTCTAAGTTTGATGTTCTTAAAAAACAATTTTAGGGTCAGATCCATTTGTTATCGAGTATTATCAAAATCCCCAGAGCTGGTAGTTCTTGCAGTACTAATATTTTATACTTTGCTTTCTCTAAAATCTTTGGAAACATCCATGTAACACATTTTCCTTTTGCTAACAGGTTTGATATTTTCTCACTTGAATTTGTTTCAGTGTAATAGGACTCCACAACCAGATTTTGAATTCCAGAATGTGAAGCTCTTAAAAGAGCTGAAGTCTTTAGCTGCTGTCTTTGAGATTTTTCCTGCAGTAAAGGTGTTTTTCCAGGCCTTTTTCTGTAAATCTGCTTAGCCTCATAGTAATCTTTTCTGCTTACTCATAAAGGGGCAATCTAATTTAGAAGGCTGCTTCTCCTAAAAGATAATTTTTTTATCAGCCAATTCTACCCTTACTTTTTTGGAATGAAGTAATCTTTTTCATAGCTGGGGACTAAAAATGATGAATGATTTAATTTATTTGTCCAGGCAGAATAAAGCACTTTTTTTTTTTTTTCTCTTTTGGTATGAGGTTTATTTCAGAATTAATGCACCTAAAACACAGTCAGCAGTCACCTTTCTTATTTTCCTCAGTTCCTTGCCTCTTATTTTCCTCAGTTCCTTGTGATCATTAATTAAACTGCATCTTTTAAATGTAAATATACTGCAACAAAGTAAAAGTGTTTTATGACCATAAATCTCATAAGTGTTGTTGCTAGGCTGTTTATGCACACTCTGATTATTCTGCAGCTCTTAGGAGGGGTAACAGTCATGCAGTAATTTATAATTTTATAAAATATTATTTACCAATCATAAGATTCTAATGCCTTTCAATAATAAAATCTTAGGGATTTTTTTGGCAATGCATCTGTCCCTCAATATTTTCTGATGTCAAATGAGTGGCAGGAGAAAGAGAAATGGGTCAGGTAGGATCTTTCTGGTATACTGAATATATTGCTATATGATATTTTGTATATGTTGTTACATATTTTCAGTTGCTTTGTCTGCCTCCTCTCTCTCCTTTTTTTTTTTCTATTTTCTCTCTCTCTCTTTTTTTTAATCTATTTTTTATTTCAAATCCTAATCTCCTTTCAGTTTCCTGAATCTAACTACTACCCACAGAAACAGCAATTTCTGATTCAGTTCATTGTTACATAGTTTCTACTAAAGGAAGTTCATTCTTAAATGATTCCTATAAATTAGCTTTCCAGCAGAAAATGAGTCTTGAGGTTGGATGCTGCACCAAAATCTGATGATGTAAAGACATCTGGGCTAAGGCAGAGAGGAGATTTAAAGCTGACTTTTTTCTTCTGAACTCATTCTGCTCTCCCACACACTTACATGCTCAATTTCTCTCCTCTGCCTCCTAGTACATTTACCACCTCCCTTCTTTCTTACTTTTTTTTTCCCCTCTCTCAATAAATGTCTAAAAACTTGAATTAGAGACTGGTTACAGTCATGTTGCATTCATTGTACAAAGAAATTCTGACTGCCCTGCCCAGGGAGCAAAACTCAGCATTTCTCAAAGGACATGGCATGCAGTTGTAATGAAGAAAATAATCCACTGAAATTCTTCTGAAACCTCTGGTCTCTGTTTTTGATAGTTTCTTATTCTTGACGTTTTCATTTAAACTCCTTTATTATCTTTTTTTTTTTTTTTTTTAGTAGACATGCCTTATGCTTCTAGTATTTTTAACACTGACTGTAAAGGATAATGAATTTAAGGACAGCCACTGCTCTGTTAAAAAAGACACTTTTTTCTCAACTGCGCTTGGGTATGTTCACCAGAGGATGAAAGCTGCACACTTTCTTTAGCTAAGATAATGCAGAGCCCCAGTGAACATAAGGGAGTTTTATACCTCCCAGGTAGAACACAGATCAAAGGATAGATTGGGGCGAAGCCTGGAAGTCATAAAATATTTTTAAAACTGCCAGAGCCAAGTCTTCACCAGTACTTCATCTCAGAGGTAGTTGCCACAAAAATACAGAGGAGTTTGTGCTGAAAAAAGGCTGCGTGAAAGAAGTAGGATCTGTCTGATATTCAGGAAACTTCTAAATGTTAGCAGCCTTGACTGCAAAGGCTTGGGAAGAGCTGGTGGCCTTTCCAATGGCTCCTTGCTTGGAATGTCACTTCTGTAAGCATTGTGCTTGTTTGTTCCATAGGAAGGACCCAGCTGATGCCATTACAACCCCCAAAAGTGTGAGCTAGGTGCAACTTATATCACACTGCCATTCAGAAAGGTGATGCTAGACATTTAGAAAGAAAGTTTTAAAAATGCCACTAAGATTTCTTCCCAATTAATTATAATTTCCAGAGGTTGAATTCACCTGTTTCTCAACCTCTGCATTTTTCAGTAGCAATATTATATTTTTTTTTTCTTCTCAAGCTCTCAAGGAGTTTTATCATCCTTTGAAGGAATAGCATTTTTTTGTGTGTTACTTTTAGGAAAACTTCTGCATTACGAAATATGTTCTTTGCTCCCTTTGTGGTTTCCAAGGTTTAAATATCTTTGCATCTGCTGCCTCTTTTTTGTGGTTATCTCTTTTTGTGGTACCCAGAAGAGACCTAATGTCAGTTAGATCACGGCAAATAGACTGATATGATAGTTAAGAAAAAAAAATCTTTGCTATGACCTAAGACATCAAGATGTGTGGTATAAAAACTGGATGACTCCTCCATTGTCTGATCTTGGCCAAACTTTCTAGTTGTATTTTGGTGCAAATAAGGCTTCAGGCCTCTGAGACACAGTTCATTTTTGCTTTTGTCCAGTGCCAAGCTAAACATGGCTAGAGATTTGGAGACTTCAGGCTAGTTTACCTCCAGTATTTTATGATAACCATTATTCAGTTTCTTTCTGAGAGAAAAATGATTCTGCATTTATAGGGGACAGAGATTTTCTCATTCATTTGTCCTATGACCAATTGGAAAGCTCAATCTATTAAACCTTTGTAGAACAACATGAAGCAATTTAAGTGTTGAATAAGCCTCCTCTTCAAGGTAAAATGCAGCCTGAGAAGAATGTTTTGGAGAAAAATCAGCTACAAATCTTTAATGAAGAGAGGCTGCCCTTGTTCATTTTGCTCTGAAATGTGAAAGTACTGTGAAACAAAGGGACTAAACAACTCTATCTAGTAAAATCTGGATTTTTCTTCCTTCATTAGCACTCTCAAGAAATTTTCATCCACTCTCAGCAGCCCATGTGCAGGAGTATGGGAAGATAATTTATACTCTGGTGCTGATTTATTCTTAGTCACAAAAGTGCCAAATCAGTAAGCAAAATGGGCACCCCAACAGGCATGGACTGAATGTAAGTTTTGTAGGGAACCAAGGTGAAAGACTGCTATGAAGCATCTCCCGCATTTCCAAAACTTGAACTACAGTTTGGATGCTGAATGACTTAACTAAAAGAGAAAGTAAATTGTGAAGAAACTACAAATGTTTATGCCCCAAATTTAAATTCTGATTTTTCTTTTTTTTCCCCCGGCCATTTAAATTAATTAATTAATTTTAATTAATTAATTAATTTTAATTAAATATGGTATTCGGTATTGTATAATTAGATCTATGCCATAATTTAAGAATATCCTAAAACAGCCTAAATTTCTTCTTCAAGTTTATGAACAGATTACTTAAAGATGGAAAGATAAATAAATATTAAAACATGTCCCATATAAACTGGAGGCAGATTACAGAGGTGAATGCAACATTTACAGGGTGCAGAGTCTCAAGTCTATTGGACGTGAGGGGTGAAAGAAAGAACATCTAAAATTATTAAAGTCTCCATTTTGATATTATAAAAATATTCTTAGTCAATCTGTTCATATTTATATTCAGTGCTACCATGGTGGTAACATCACACTGGTGAGTCAAAGTACAAAAAGAGAAGCTTTACTTTTTCAAGAGTGAGTAGGAGAGCAGTTTCCATGCATCTGCAGAGATAGCAGTAAGACTTACTGGAGTTTGTGCAGAATAAATTTCTCAATCGCTTACAAATGACTGTCAGATGTAGGGCAGCTTGCAAATCAAGCAGATCCCAAACCCAACCCCAGCATAGCTCAAAAACAGAATTCTTGAAACTTTTGCAGTAATAACATTATAAAATAAGAAAATACAATACCTAATAAAGATTCTGGAGTAGGTATATTGGTTTACTACATATTATGCATGATTATTCATACTGATGAATTAACTATGGTGAAAAATTAAGTACTGCTGTTTGCCACACAGTAGGATAGAAATTTTCTGAATAGTCAGTCATGTAACACTTCTTAAAATTAAAGACTTGTTTGAAAGGATGTATTTTTCTCTGTGGCCACTGATGCCTCAGACTAAGGAAACACAAAAATACTTCCAAATTATTTGTTATTACATAATCTCAGTGAAAATAATCTGTTGTTTCCTTGGTTATATTTTAAAAGAATTAAGAGTATTTTAAAATATAAGAATGCATGCTGTATAAACTGCTTTCAGTTTTGACAGGGTATCTTCATCTGCAGCTAAAAAACTGCTATTTGTTGACACTATTGGTTGACACTATCTTGTCTAGAGATAAATGGAATTTAGGATGAACATTTATTTCCAGGCATTTACCAGCTTTTGTGTTGCAGCATTCTTTAAAGCCAAACATCACCAATTGAAAGCTGTGCAGTACAAATTTTTATTTCCTTCTTGTAATCAACTCCAAAAGATTCAGAACTATTTATACTCAATGAAATTTCCTCTAGCCTCGGTCACAATCAAAAGTATACAAAAATATTTTCCGAGGTGTTTAAGTGCTTTCTACTTTGTATGAAGACAGTAATTTTAAAGTCCTGAATGAAAGAAAAAGGTGAAGAGATGCTGCCAATGGCATAATACTAATTTATATTTTTGTCACAGTATATTTAAAGTTTTTATTAAGGAATTTGAAAGCTAGATAGAAACCTATTTTATACATGACAAAGTTTCTGACCTAATATAGTCATCGGAAGAGTTAATGACAATAAGTCATTCCTGAAAAAAAAATTCTGGTAATTATTTTTTCAGTATATACATATCATGAAGCAGAAAGACACAGACACTTTAATTCTGCAGCGTGTTAGCACATGAATGTCTGCCTCAAAACTGTAATTTCCACAAGAAAACTTATCTTAACTTGATTTGGCCATTTGCTCTTGCCTTGACTTCTTAGTCATTCTGAAATCATGGTGCTCAGTCCTGCCTCAAACACAGCAGTGGGAAGACCAAGTTATCTAAAGAGATCTGGACAGATTGCACAACCTGCTGGATATTGATTCTGTTAAGCCTGAGCTCCCAATTAAAGTTCAGTTTATCATACCTAGAGTTCAGTGAATGAAGAAATATGTATTAAAATAAATTAAAACTGTTACGTGCTACTTTAAGTAATAATTTTTTTTTTACTTTTAATTATTGAACAATACATTTGGAGGCTGTAGAAGTGTATATTTCAGGAAAAGTACATGTTATATGGCATTTATTGGAAAGATCCTGTTTTATTTCATTGTCTTTTTTCCATCCAAAAAATATTTTGCCTCCAGTTTCACCTTATTATCAAAATAAGAGTTAGTGGTAAATTACTATACCGCATAAAATCCAATAATCAATAGGAAAATATTTCTCAGGCTTGACTAGCTGCAATAAGCATCTCCTGGCAGTGATAGAAACTGATGTTTAAAAGCAAAATACACTAATGTTTGGGTGTTTTTTTCTCCAATAAAAATAAAATTAGACCATGAACTAAAGGAACTCATTAGGTATACAGCATGTTGTTGATGGCAAAAGGAAATAATTTCTTTTTAATGATAAATCTTCATTTGTTTCATAGCAATTTAAAAACAGAATGTAAATGTTGGCTGTACAACTAAAAGCCTTCTTTGAAAGAGTGTATCTTTGGGATGACATCATGCTGAAATGCATCACTTTTTTGTAAGCTGATTCATTTGATTTCTATGATTTTATTAACTGATTATTTATGCCTTTATGCAATTTTCTTTTAAAAAGGTTTGGTGCTAATTTGTTTCTTGTACCATTACTGTTTAATTAGGCAATCAACTCTGTGTGTACCTGCTGGTAAAAAAAAAAGAAGTGACAGCCTTACACAATGTGTTAATTTAAAACTGAAAAATATCAGCTCAAACTAAAAACCCAAAATGGGTTTAAAATACAGCTGAGGATTGTCAATGGTGAGATTTTTATGTTAGCACAACTCCATTGCTGGTGTATAACCCATGTTTTCTTGCATAGAGTATAACAGAAATTTTTCAAATAAAGCAATATTTAACACAGTAATCCTTCTGAGACTTGTAAATTCCCTGAAAATCTCATATTTAAGTTTGACCAGATTTTTCTTCCTTTAGTCAAGTAATGTCTCTTATCCTTTAAAGTTCTTACTGTAATCCCTGAGATCACTTGCAGGATAAAGCCATACCTATTCTCCCAAGAATGTGAGAATACTCAACATAACATCATTTGGAATGTTTAGCACATAAAACCAGCAAATTTATTCAAAAGAGAAGAACTTAAACATGTCTGCAGCATACTTCAACAATTTAGGGATTTCTGGGACAACATGTGGAGTCAATTTCCAAGTTACGGACCTCTTAAAAAAAAAAGTCCTGGTAATATTTTTTTTCTGTTTTGAGAAACCTGCAAAAATATCAGCGAGAGCAATCATATTCAAAATCTCAAAATACAGTTCAAAGTAGCTCATTTTATTTACATGATGCAGAAGAAGTCAAAGCTATCAAACATTTCCAAGCCCTGGGTCTCAAATAATTTTATGACTCTGTTTCTCCACCTGAAAAGTGGAATCATAACTACACAGTGTTTAAAGGCTTCAAAGTTTAGAAGCAATGAAAAGGCATCCAAAACCTCTTTTATATACTTCATTAAAAAATATAAAAACCTCTCAAGTATTATATAATATCTTGCAGTGAAAATAATACAATTTTTTTGGGTAATTTCTTTTTACCTTTTTTTATGTGATATTTTCAAGCTTTTCATCATGAATATGAAGACTACATATTTTTTATAATTTTTAAATAAAAACCTCTCGTAATGTACTATTCTAATTTCAAATTTCAAAGAAAGAAAGTACTGAAAACCTCTTTATAAAATAAGGAGCAATTGTGCTACTTTATTACTGATTTGCTATGGCACCTCTGGCATTAGGAACTGCCACTATTTGTGGCAGTAGAGGAGTAAAGAGCTCTCTCTATTCTTGCATTTAACTTATTTTTTCAATTAAGGATTAAAAAAAATTGCAATAGTTTAAAAATAAATTGTTCATAAAATTAATCATCCCATTGAAATGTGTTCTTCTCTTCTTCTTTTGTTTGATACTTCAGTAATCTTTGTCAGCTTTGCAAAGCTTAAATCTTCTCACAATATGTTTCAGTTATTGGCCTAATTAACATACAGCTTTACATGATTGAGTGATCAGTGCAAATTAGATACCAACAGGGGCCATTGACCTAATATGCAGATAATCCCCAAACTAGATCCTCAAAAGTTTTTCAATGAATTCAGAGTGTGGAGTTAGCGCCACACAGCACTGCGTGGCTGAGCCCTGGAATTAAAAATAGCTCTCCTGCAGTTAAGAAAAGTAGAGAGGACTTGAGTGTGCCCAAAACACTTCACAATGTCTCACTCCTATCAATGAATGGATCAGCAGAAGGAAGATGAAAAGCGACCTCAGTCATTGTTATACCATTGCAAAAGTTAAAATGACATTTTGAAGTGCGCCATCCCTTTCTTTGGAAAAGCTCAGTCTTTTTATGATACTCATTTTACTGGTAATGGGAAAGGGAGGTAACACTGAATTTGCATATTTGTGAAAAATGAAAAAGTCTGTATACTTCTGATGGCAAAAAAATCTCTGAGCATCTGTAATTATTTGGTGGAGTATTACCTTACAACTCTTTACGAGTGTTGATGACTAGTACTCATCAGGGGGCAGAGCCAAGGGTATTTGCAAAGCCAAAGCCAAAGCCAAATGGATCCCTTGGCTCTGCTTAACTCCTTTCCAGGACTTACTTTGAGAAGTACAAGGCCTGATACCATTGGATTAAGGTCAGAAGCATATGTGTTGCTAAAATTTAGGGATGTGGGATGTGAAAACACTCTTTAAAATGCATGCAGGAAAGCCAGTTTGGATTTTCTCTGTGACATCTGCCTGTGATGGTCTACTTTAAGAATAACTAGGCTGTGTGCTATGTGAAAATGTGGTTTGCCTTGTTAGAAACTTTACAGTTTAAGCAGTTGTTTGAGCTGCATACCTTACAGCCTTGCAACAGTTGTGCAGAAGCTTCTTCCCTGACTTCCCTGTTTATTCCGTTATAAGCCAGACCTGTCTCCCACAGGTGACAAGTGGCACAGGCCACCAAACCCACCCTTACCCAGGCAATACCTGGACCACCAAGTTTTTGCTAGTGTCTGAAAGTATGAATGACATCAGGGTTGTTTTTTTCTCTGATATTAGATTGCAGTTTGAATCAATTCCCATTTGTTGAAAGATTTTCTTTGCATCTGAAGCCAAAATATTCTTTGTAACACTTCAGAGTGAATAAGTATGCACTTCAAAACACAGACATAGGGTTGTCTTTCATTTTTGCCCCTGTGTACATCTTCAGAGAGCAAAACAAAGGGAGATTTATTGAAAGAAGCTGCTCATGATTTTCATTTATATATTTATTCATTTGCCAATCTATTCATTCACATATTTTGAAAAGGCTCTATTCATTTCACTGGTGCGTAGCAGATAAAATTAATTACTGCGCTGCAGATAATAGCACATAAAGGTCATCCTCAGAATTGTGTTTCACTTTGGTGTCTTTATCATGCTTTGAAGATAATGGCTTGATGCTGTTTGTACACTGTGGAGTGCACTTCTATCCCTTGGGAAGCATACTGAGAAAACAAATAGTAGTAACAGGATGGTACAGCGTAGCTGTTCTGCAGTGTTTGCCCCTGCTTTAAAAGTCTCAGCTGCTTAAAGCAGTGCCTGACGACAGTGCAGAGTTCCTCCATCTGCAAACACGAAAGCATCGATCTGAAGACACTGAAATTGATGTATCTTTGTGTGAGAAAAGGGATATGTTGTTCTGGCGGCTATTAAATTATTCCCAATGATTTGTGGCTGTGGTGCATTTCTGCAATATTCTTCCTGTGAATCCTCTTCTCACCTAGTGCTGGGTTAGTCAATTTAAAATGGGTCTGGGATCATAGAAAGGTGTTTTGTTTATCAAATGTTTTTCCCCATACACAGTGCAGGAGTATAAATGAGGCTGCTTGGGAGAAAAGTGTTAGATTTCCTCAGTACTCACGTAGACTTTTTCCTGTGGACAAGTGCTGTGGGTTTACTAATGGTCACAAAGCATATGGTTCAGCTTCCCCACACTGAACCAGCGACAAATGAGTCGCATCCTCAATGAAGATGCAGACGGTGAGCAGCATGTGTTCAGGGCCTGCTTTGGGAAAGAATTCATTTTTTCTTTTAATATCTGTGAGCAGGGCCAGATTTTATTATCACATGATGGAGTTAGCTGGACTCATCAAGATATTTGGTCGCACCATGGGCCCACATGGGTCATGTGCTGGAGGTGGTCTGACATGACAGAGCTCCTGGGCCATGGGAGAGGGGAACATGTGCCTGTGCACGTGTAATCCTAACCCTGGCTGTGGTGTGGCTCTGCTGCTTCTCCCTGTTGGCTGCAAAGCAGCTGGGAAGCAGAGAGTTGCCAGGACTGTGGCAGGGAAGGGAGGAGAAGATAGGAACGAGGAGTGATATGAGGAACTCAGGTGTTGGAGCTTGATAAGAGCTTAAGCCCCCTTTTGCTCTTCTTGAAAATTAGCACCTGATGTTTGTTAGAGGTATCTTACTGCTAATAAGTGATCATCTGACTTAGAAAAGCATTATTTGAGTGGATGCAAAGAAGATGAGAGAGAGAGGAAGGTGGCCCCATTACAGCTTATCTTTACGTAAGAAGTATGTAGAGTTAAAATAATTTCTGACCTATGAAATAGCAAAAAAATCTTAATTTTAAAGATGCTTTTTTTCAAATAAAATCAAGAGTATACATTTTAAGCCTCTGGGAGACTTGGTAGTTTGGTAGGAGTTATTATTGGGTTTGAAAACTTCTCCTTGTAGATAATGCTCAATTCAGAATGTTTAGTGCTCTCTAAAAATCTAAGTAATTTATCCAATATCTTATTGAAACTGTGTTGGTTTCCATGCAGCTTTCACCAGAAAGATGTTACTTAATTTTTCATTAATCGACAATTAATGTTCTAAGTATAGTTTAGAGAAAGAACTGTGGTCCTAACAATAGTTATGACTACAATATGTTGGTGGACTACTGTGAAAGGCATCTGTTTATGGCCATGCAGTTGTGGGGAATATGAATATCTTTTTCTCAAGGTCACAGTCATCTCTCAGAGAAACTGAGATGACTCTTGGTATATCAACCCAGCATTCAAATAATGTGGCTTGCAAAGAAGCTCCCTGTGTAGAAATTTAAAGAGAAGAAACCATTTACTGCTTTAACTTTAGCTGTTGTGGGTGATGGGATAGGTTCTTTCTAGGAATATATAAGTTATTATTGTGGCTTAAGCCCATCTGACAGCTAAGCACCACAAAACCACTCACTGGACCTCCCTCTCTCCACCCCTTACCCTGGTGGGCAGGGGAGCAGAATCAAAAGTAAGACTTGAGGGTTCAGGTAAGAACAGTTTTATAACTGAAAACAAAGTAAAATATAATAATAATAGTAAATAACTTCAATAGTGACAATAAAAAGGAAAAGGAGAAAATTCCAAACAAGGGATGCACAAACTGCTGGCTGATGCAGGCCCTGCTCCTGAACCCAGATTGCCTCCCCTTCCAGGTAACTCCCCCAGTTTATATACTGGGCATGGTGTTCTATGGTGTGGAATGTCCCTTTGGCCAGTTCAGATCATCTGTCCTAGCTATGCTCCCTCCTAGTGTTTTTTTTTTGGTTTTTTTTTTTTGGTTTTTTTTTTTTTGTTGTTGTTTGTTTTTTTTTTTTGTTTTTTTTTGGTGTACCTCCTCCCTGACAGAGCAGGAGGGCCAAAAAAAATTCCTTGATTTACTATAAATTCAACTTATCAAAAACCAAAACATCAGAGTGTTATCAACATTATTCTCATTCTGAATCCAAAATGCAGCACTGTACCAGCTACTGAGAAGAAATTAACTCTATCCCAGCTGAAACCAGGACAGCCAAAAAAAAGAGATATCCTACTTTGTATTATGCATAAGTGTTGTGTAGGTCAGAGGTGTTAAATTTGAAGCTGTTTAGAGCATGTCTGGGTCATCTGCAACTAGGAAAAGATGCAGTATATCCAAAGTACTTGTAATAAGGTACAAAATAGTTTGAATTACCTCTGATGCCTTTGATAATTACAATGTGATCCTTGGCTATTGATAGAAGTATTTCAAAGGAGACATAGCACTGAGTCTTGAGTATGTTGTTAGTGCTGATGAGATTGCTCGTAATCAGTAAGTGGTTCATCATGCTCTTAAAAGCAAGTTGGGAAAGCCAGTAATACAGAAAAAAGCCTCAAAGGAATGGTGTCACTGTGTGTCACGTTACTCATATTAGATGGATTCTCATAACAGCTTTTTTGTCTGGAAATAATTCTTTATGACAAACAATATTTGTGTCATTAAATGTTTGTGCCATGTAATAGGACCTAGGCTTGAAGAGTGTAAGTGAAAAATTTGGTGACATATTTTGAAGCTCAGATTCGTGTTCCAACTTTTTTCAGTGAAAGAACAATAAGATAAACATGCAATTAGAAAAATTAAAATAAAATTCTGAGAATAAATTACTTTGTTTTCCATCCTTATTTTGCTACATTTATTTAAAACAGATTCAGTGTGTTTTGACAGTGATTGCCCTGCCAGCAGATTACCACTGTCCAAAAGGGTATTTGTGCTGTAAGTGCCCCTTCAGCTTTGGGAAGTAGCTCTTTTCACACTGCTCACTAAACCTAAAGGTAATAAAAGTCACTGTGTAATTCTGACATCCAGTCAAAGATTGTTAAGAGGTCCAACAAACTAGCTGGGAGTATCTAAGACAACTGTTTTTAAGCGATGGAACTTAGTTGTTCAAGTTTATTCAGGTTGTTAGGTTTTTTCCTGTAAATAGTTGTACAGTGCTGTTCTTTCAGGGCTTGTTTACACTCAGTAGCTGCTCAGTGACTGGAGAATCTGTAGGGTGCTTTCTTCACCAACTGACGCCATCCATTTCTTAAAAGGAAATGTCAAGTTAAAAGCAGTGTGAAAAAGAGATTCTTTTTGAATTCATAATAACTTAAAAATAATCAGTGATTAGCTGGTTGTTCTGTTTGTTGCTGAGTCCCAGGCTGCACCCCAAAAAGGCTGTTTGTGAATGGAGGCTCTGCATTGGCTTAAATGAAAGCTGGACACTCACCTGTCTGAGAGCATCTGAGCACTGTTATGGAGTGGGAGAAAATAATAAAACCCTTAAAAGTAGTGTCTTTCAGATACTGTGCATTTCTTGGTGTGCCAGAGTCTGTTAACTCATTTATCTAGATTATTTAACCTGTTTTCTTTTCTATGACAATGGACAAAAGTGCACTTCCTCCTGCAAATCTGTGCAGCAGAGCTCATTTGGGCAAAATTTCATTGTTTCATACCCAATAATTCTCAAGTCTAAAGAGAGACAGTAGGAACACAGTAGGTTCAGACCTATTCAACAACACAGGAAGCTGAACTGCTTCCAGAGAGCTTGCTTTGTCTGCTGGCAGACTCTTCAAGACAGGAAATTGTGGGAAGACACCTCTGTCCCTCCTCCACCACCCATCTCCAGCCCTTTATGTAAGAGATTCTGCACTCTTTTGTTTTTGCAGCAGAGGTGGCTCTGTGGAGCCCCTGGGTGGAACCCTACATTCTTAGCTTTTTTCCCCAGAAGGGTGTGCAGGAGGTGTAAGTATTAAACACTAGATAACTTATCCAACTGCCCCAAAGTAGGGGCCATGGGACTTTGGTGGATGACTTGTGGCTCTTTGTCTATCCAAGAACAAAGCTTCTCTGCAAAACAACACCATATGTGTGGTCCCACAAAAGGCAGTGGGCAGCACGTGAGCATCCCTCCAGCCCTTCCAGGAGACTGGAATTAGGTCTCCTTGTGACAAACCCCAGAATGAAATACTGGGCTGCTTTCTCCAGGGCAAGCCCAGGCACCATAAGCTGTTGATATGCTCCCTGCTAAAGCAGGCAGTAATCCTTCTACTCACCTTGCTGGATCCACTCATTGCAAAAGAAGACTCAGGGTAACCAGCTGGGTTAAGGCTGGGAGGATTTTTTTTGCATCAGCACAAGATGGGCAGCTGTAGTATTAGGGGAAATTGTGTGAAGCATACCTCATCTCTCCTAGTCACACGTATCTGCTGATGCTTTAGAAAGGCATCTGGCTTTTCGATACCAAATCACATTATCCAGCATCCTGAGCAATATATCTCGTCCTGCTCTGAGCTCTGCTCTGCCACCAGAGTGCAAGAAGTGCTGAAACCCAGGTGCTGAAGCAGTCAGCCTGTTCTTGAAGTGACCACAAATAGAAACGATCCTTTCTTTATGTTATTTCCAGCCGCCCATAATTTGATTCAGACCTCTTTTTGGTCTGACCTGAAATAACTGTATCACTTTGTATCCTCAGTACTATCTTTTTCTTGCTTCTGAATGTGACAGTTGTTCCCACTCATATGGAGGAAAGGAGCACATCTGTACCCCAACGTGTTATGGTAAGAGCAGAGCACTCATAAATTCCTAATTTCCTATAGGATTCATAAGGCTGATGATAAGCCTTTCTCCAAACCCATGAGACAATATCACCTAATCTAGCACAACAGCTTTTGTCACTGCCATAGCATCAACTAACTCCAGGCTTCATCTTCAGTTTTAACCTTGGTAGATTTACATCTCAGTGAAGTCTTGGATGTGCCAGTTTTCTTCCTAAAAGCTTCTGTCTCCACTAGATGAGGCAATGCTGAATATTTTAGACCCTGTGGGGCTTTTGTGGATTCGTAGCTAGATTCGTCCAAAAAAACTGATGAATTTGTGCTGATAGTAGGGTTTAAGAATTTATTCTGCTTACTCTGGTGAAATCATTATAGCTGTGCTACCACAGATCAGTTGTTATGAGTGAGGCCTTGCCTACAAGGATGTTCTAAAATGGCTATTTCAGTAACAGAAAAATTTTGTAATAAGATTTGGACCACTTTTTGTAGTTAAGATCTGCAGAGCTAGTATTTGGAGCAGAGCTCAATGCTCAACATTATGAGGCAAATTTCAATCCACTGCCCAGATCTGATGTTAGAAGGTCAGTCAGAAATGTCGTTTTAACTGTCCTTCAAAACCTTTTCTCAAAACCTTGGCAGTATGGGAAGTTCTTTGCGAAGCACCCTGGAATATGAACAGAGAATCATTAAAGAAAAAAATGAGAGTTACTTAGCAGTACCTGGAATTTGATGGAAACACCCACCCTTCATCCCTACTTGTATTCCTGTTTTCTTGCTAAAGTGTCCTGGCTTTGCAAATAGCAAGTTTATAGAAAACTGAAATGACTTCCTGGCTATTTTAGCCTTTTAGACTCATGACTGAATAGATGTTACAGTGAGTTTTTAGATGTTTCCGTTAGCACAATTCTCCCGTTATACTGCAGGTGGTCACCCAGAAGGGATGCCAGTTGCCCTCCTGTTTGATACTGCAATCTGCAATTACAGTGAGTTGCTGGATACCTGGCAATGCCACACAGCAGTTTCCACATTTTTACACCATGAAACAGATACCAGCCGCCACATTTCCTTCCAAATACTGTCATGCTCAAACCTTCTCTCTTTAACCTTGAAGAGTCAGGATCACACAGACCAGAACATTCTACTGCATAACGCATAATGAAATCAAAGAAATATATTAGCATTTTCTTCACTTTCTTTTACTGGAGTACTCCACAAGAAGGCTTTGCTCATTAACATTCCTGTGAGCTTGGTGGCAAAGTGGTATCAAACTGGATACATGGGACAGGTTTAGAGGGAACTCCTATTTAAATTTGGTGATGGAAGGTATCTAAACTTAGTAAGCATCTGTAATGGATTTTACATTTTGTGCAGTTGGAGTGCCTTGTGATTATTAGATAGCTGTTGGGCAGAGAATTAAGGCTTAATGTAGATTTCAATGTGTTTAGTTTGACAGAGGCCATGCAATTTTTGTGTGACACAGTAACATTTATAAGCTGACTCAAGCACTTCATACAGGCGTGCTGTCCAAGTTTTCTTATTACAATTATGCATAATAACAATACAGTTATATGAAAATGATAGTGCTTAGGTAATCACAGTACCAGGAGCATTTGTCCTCTATTCTAAAGAGTAGAGAAGTGGAAAAGTGCTGGACATGGGGAAAGGAAATTAATATTTGCCCTTGCAGAACTCTCTTTTTCCACTGTATTTGCATACAACTGATCATATGTTTTCTGCATCTGTTATGCTTCTGTCCAAGTCAGCAGGAGAACTATTTTTGTTTGACGTCGGGGTACGGGTCTGAGCTTAGAAAAATTAGTTTTGGTTATTCTTGTGGGAGAGTGTACATAAACATACAGTGGTTTTCTCTGATTGCAGCACTCTTTATATCCAAGTAGTAGTCAGCATTGGTCTGACTGGTAGGAAGATCCACAGGGTACAGGAGGACAGACATGCTGGCTGTAATTACTCTACTTTCTAGACAAGCAGTGTTTTCTGTAGTGTTTATTCTCATGCTGAAGGTCTCTTCTGTGGCCTTGGGCATTAGGAAGTTTGCCCATGACACAGCTGCTTCCAGGCCTCTGCAGAAGATCCTAAGCAAATATTTCCCACAGAGTACATGGTTGCTCAGCACCATAAAGCACACATGGCAATAAACATGCTCACTTAAGTTTCAAGACTGCCTTTTAATCTTGGTGGCTTGGACAGTCTTCTCTTCTAACCTTTTACGCTGCCAAAGCATTCTCTAGATGCTCAGTAAGGGGATCTTGGTGATCAAAAATTCTGTCCAACCATTCCAATTCTTCCTGCAAAGACTGGTGAAACCCAAACCACAGCTTGTTGACTCCTCTTGTGTAGTTGCATCTTATCTGGACTTCCTTTTCTTCCTTCTGGTGAAGTGTTCCTTCAGTGAAATTTTGTTAAAAATATATGTTGGCTTATGCTCCAGCAACTCTTGAGTAACTGCTAAGTGCTAGATGCAGAGGTGAGGATGTCAGAACTTCTCCTTCCGAAGAAGCTGCTTAGACTTCCAAAAATTGTATTTAAATAATATTTCACATGTAAAACCATGGCATTTTTCACCTGGTTGATACTGAGCTCCTATACTTGTCTGTTACTGCATTTCACAAAAAATACAACATAGCTCTGAGTTTTATGTATCATGATTAACTTTTGGCTAGATTATACTGTTTTTTGAAACTTTGTGTACCTTAGCAGATGGTGTTAAAATTTCTGTGAATAGTTTAATTTAATTTCTTCCCACTTTCTTAACATTACCCTTTGCTTTTAATTATTTGCTTGCAAACTAGCTGACACAAACTAGTTGAACACACTGATGACAATGAATTGTAGTAAAAATATACTTTTTAAGATGTCAAAATTTGAGCAATTAACTGTTTTTGAGGAAAAGCTTTTCAAGAATGAGTCAACCTCTTTATTGCATGCTATTATATAAAACTAGTAGTAATAATTTAAAAATCCATGTGTTATGTGATAAATATTCCTGAAATTTGGCTGCATATTATCTTGGACACAGTCACAGTAAAAGGGAGAAACACAAAGATTAACTTTATCATGTTCCAGTTCTGCAAAAAAACATCTTTTTGTGTGGGATCCAAAGAGCTGGGGCTTTTGTCAACAAAAACACTGGGAACAGATTTTTACTCAGTTATGTCATAATCTCATTTTCAGACATCTAAATATATAACATTTTCC
The DNA here is from genome assembly GCF_008360975.1 of Lichenostomus cassidix. Classification (NCBI taxonomy): domain Eukaryota; kingdom Metazoa; phylum Chordata; class Aves; order Passeriformes; family Meliphagidae; genus Lichenostomus; species Lichenostomus cassidix. The sequence continues at coordinate 37,362,628 of NC_139479.1, forward strand.
AAGGTGTACAGTATGTGCTATTATTATGGTTCAGAAATATCTATAGGCATTTAATTCTGGAAATCAAATATTTCAGGCAGGAACAGCATAGGTGTGAAGTGCTATTAAATGTGCTGCTGGCTAAGACAAAAGGAGACTTTTAGGAGACAAGGAAGTGGTAGTTAAGGTTAGACAAGACGCCTCATGGTAGTCAAAGTTGTGCTCTGTGTCTCAGACAGTGAATCCAGAACCTAGCACTGACACAGTGAGAGCTTCTAAAGACTCACCACCTTTGAACTCATGTACCTGCAATATTATTAATTTAATTTTACACAGTAAAAAAAAAAAATTCTACATACTAAAGTACTGGCAAAAACAAATAAACCAAAATAGTGAATATTTTCATAGTTATGTGTTCAAAAAATAGTATTTTTATTGTCTTATCTGTTATTAATGACGATCTCCACACCTTACAATCTTGTATTTTCTGCATCATTTGCTACAGTATAGAATATCATGCTATTAACAAACTGCATCTGTCAATGTATGGAATAGGTTTACAAGGTCTTGTTGATCACAGTGGTATGTGAGTTAAAATAAAAAGCTTAAGAATTTTTTAAGTGATTTTGTTGGTTAACTTACCTGGAGCCCAAACCTGAATCCAATTGAATTTTAATAAAGTAAATAAATGAAAAATTCATGCATTCCAACTGATAACAAAAAGTTATTGCTTCTCTCATGATTGTAAAATATTCTCATTTTTCTCTCTCTTTAGAACTTGCTGTGCCTTTCAGCAGCTACCTTTTACATTCTTGCAACCTACAACTTTTCAATCTCCTTTTCCAAAACCATTACCCTGTTTCACTCATTCTCAGCTCCACTAAATAGAATCTTCTTAGTTCAACAGTGAATCATTAACTTCTTTTACCTGGGCACCAGCATCATTTGCCATCAAATAAAAAAAATGGTTCAGCTACTTTGATAGAGTTGCACAGATTTCTGGTTTTATAAAAAAGGGAAAAGCTATATTTAGCTAGAGTTACATTTACTGAACTTCAGCCTGAAGCTGAAACCAGTTTTCATTTTGAAGTTCTGTTTTTCCCCAGCCATAGTGCCTGCTTGCAACACTGGCTCAACATGAAAAAGACCAAATTCATGTAGGAAGTAGATGTGAGTTTCTTCTGAAAATTTCAAAAAGAAAATAAATGCATCTTTGCATCATCCTTCTTTAAAGCTCTGACTTTAATCTGTCCATCTCCACTGCTCAAAATAGCCCCTTACTGATATGCCAAAATTTATCTCCTTGCACACCTATATGGAAACTCTGCTGTAGGAACATCAGTTGTATCAGAGCAAAGCTGCAAGTGGTTCTCTAGTCTATAGTGTGGACTACACTGTTCTAGCCTCGCTATGTTCAGTTCTAACATCCCCATTGGTGAAGTTTTTTCCCTGCTGCAGAGCCATGAGGACATTATTCTAAGTGTGCCCATGGAAATATACAGGGAAAGATAAAAACATGGACATATTACTTGAAGGTTTATTTGCTCTGACATTTAAAGACACTCAGTAGTAGTCAAAGTAGTACTCAGTAGTAGTCAAAGCTTATATGGCTGTGCACAACAAGGTCTACTGTAAATTTTCCTCTTTATTTTACAAGGAATGTTGCCCATCTCTTTTGAGCAGTCATTTTCCCTTATAGTTGCTACCATAGGTAAATTAAAACAATTTTTGGCTTCTTTCTGTATAATTTTATAGACATAAGGTGAGGTTTGTGCTGGGATTTTGACCTGCCTGTGGTATTGTTTTTTCCACTGAATTTTGCCTGGAGAAGAAATAGGACTTTTCTTAAGTCATTGTGAACGTATATTTTTAGTAGAGTCTCCCCATTTAAAGACCTTCAGATATGGTTTTCATGAATAGGGTGTAGAAAAAAAATCAAAGCTTATCTGAGTAGAAAAAAAATCCCCAAAATCCAAAAAAAGAACAAATGTCAAAGCTTAAATACATTACAATATTCTTGGTATTACCTAGGAAATTCATGCAGTGGAAGCATTCAGTTGCAAAATCTCCTGAGGTTTAACATTTAAAAATTTTAATAAAATATTTGTGGGACATTACTGACATTTTTACACCCACATGTACATTTTACTGGTGCTGCTGTATACCTGTTTTGCCCTTTATACTTGGTCTAATAAAAGACCATGTGAAGTTACAATGAATAATGTATTTAAAAAATGTTGTCCTTCTTTTCCCTGTCTAAGCTAGCCGTATGTTCTTACAGTTTCCCAGCACTTACTTGCCTGTGGCTTTTCCAAGACAGCTGCACAGTAGGATAGGCTTCACCCAAAGTAGCATTTGTTCTCTCATCGTCATTTTCTCAATAGCTTATAATACAGCGTCTTCACTGCTTTCTATTAATTCACACAACTTTTCTTTTTCTACAGGTGCATTTGGGAAGGGATCTCATTAACTACTGTAGTATCACATTAACTACTGAAATTACTAATTTCATCTCTCTTTTCATTTATTAACATGTCTTCCTTTATTTGTAGTTCTTCTGTTGATGTTTACAAAAAGCTCCTATTCTTTTAAACCTCTGTGGAATAAGAAAAAATAACATAAAAACATACACTACCAGTCATGTGTTTCTTCTTGCCTTTTTCTTTTCTTCTGCTGATTTTCACTCAGGTTTACTGATCCGTTAGCAAGAGACTCTCATCACCAGGTTTCTCATGAATACCAGAACACCTCTGTCTAAATTTTCTGCTCAACTGTGCATCCATAACTGAATGCACTTACATCACAGAAGTGAATAAATATTTAATTAATAACAATATGTGAGATTGAGGGGTCCGAATTTGTTGCAAGTAAATGTAGTCACCAAACAGAGCTTAATAGTGAAGACGTTAACCTAACATGGACTTTAATTTTAGGCTACTGATTCCCTCCAATTAATTTAATCTCGTAAACTGTGTTCATAGAAGTACAAGTGGAAAGAGTTGGATACCTCAGAAGTATCCAAAGGCAAGCCATTTTTCCTGAATCTGTGTATTTATGTTAGACAGATGTGTTATTCTTCTGCAGGCATTTCCCCTTCTCCATTTGCAATATGAGGAACTTTATTATTTCTTTAGGTAACGGCTTCACTACCTAAAATTTGAGAGCAAATTATCTGCTGGAATCTGTCAGACTGTGCCAACAAGGCTCAGCACAGGCACAAAATCTTGCTTAAGTATAATTTGCTTCTCAAAATGGCCATGAAGTTGTTCTGTAGATTGCCTGAGATGTATGCTCAGCTCCAGCTCAGCCTACACCAGCTCTTACATGGTTTAGCAATTGTACATGGCCCAAGCACCTGTGTTAAAAAAGCAAAGCAGACTACCCTATGAAGTCAGTAGGGAAGGAATTAAATTTCCTTGTCAGTGAGCAACTGGGATTTTCTTTGTTGCCTCTTGAATTTCAGAGACTTTTTTTTTTTTTTTTAAATAGCGTGGCTAAGCACAATGTATATTTAAAGAACAGTACAAGAGATAATATTTATGTGTGGAAAACAGTGACAACAATTTAAACAAATCTTTCAGTTAAGCTTGAAAATTGCTTTCTGGCATGTATCCAAACAAGGAAGGCACACAGAAATGCCTGCCATTTTATATCCAATCCATTATTTTTGGATTAACAGCAGCGGAAAGAATAAAACTCTAACTGAAGAGGCATAAACATGTGCTTTCATGTGTGCTCACAGGAGCAAGCACAGTCTTTTACTCCTTTTGCTAGTGCCTATCTCCAATGATTGCCAACTGTGTATTGACATATATATGGTCAGAAAAACTTTTGTTTCAATGAGAAATGTGAATTATTGTTGCAAATAGTTGCCATCAGAAAATAATATCCCCGATTCTGAGTTGCTGTTTCATGATCAACAAATATTTGCTCTGTAGAGATTAATTTCAATGCAGGTTAAGCTTAATGAATGTTTTGTTTAATTATCTGGTTTTGTAAATGCCAGCTACAAAGACTCTCGGGTTATGATACACTGGAAAAGAACTTTTCTAGATAGACTTGAAAGGGCTATGTTGCTTACAGGCATTGAATGTAGCACTGATTAGGAAGTTTTCTTAAGGTTCTAATTCTTAAAGCAATGTAAAATCAGAAATTCACTTAAGGTATTTAATATATTCTTAGCTCTAAGGCCTGCAATAGAAAAATCAAGAAATTATTCAAAAGTGCTGTTTAAATGCTCCAAAACCAGAAAGCACACAAATGATCTTCTGCCACCTAAATTCTGCCTAAAACTTTGTGGGGACCTGGTTCAAGAATTGTGGAAACAGTCATGATGTGAAGGCTGTGGGAAATGCTTGGGCTTTCACACACACACCCCCCAATGAATTGATAATTTTCCTCTTCAGCAATAAAGAAAAGGAGTGGGGGAGCTGCTAATCATAGGCATCTGAAACCGTAATGTTATAGAGAGAATGAGAAACCTGTACTACTTGTTCAATGGGATAAAATAAAAGAAGGAGGAACTGAAATAACAACTACTGAAGGAAATATCACTGGTATTAGGGCTTTCTGCCTAGAAGTTTCATATTGACATTGGAAAGAGATGCATTGTCCAGATGATACCTTAATAATTTCAGGTTTTTTCCTCTTCATGTATCTGTAACTTGGTATAGTTCTATGCTCTTACAAAATGCTGAAAACTTCTGTTCTCAACACATTTAACCAAAACAAAGCTCTCTGGATAGAGATTCAAGGACATATTCATTACCCTAGGGCCCAAAATATGTAAACAATGGTGGAAAGGGGGGAGCAGGCCTGGGGTGGTCAATATCATTGCCTAAGGATGTGATTGGAGAATTAGGGACCAATATGCTAATAAGACAAAACTTATAAAAGGTGAAGAACTTGTGACCTGGGCATCCATTTTGGGTGTAGTCCCCAGGGGAGCTTTGCTTGCCCGAATGTACCTTGAAGGGCTTGAATAAATTTGTCCACTTTTTGTACACCTAATTGTCTTGGGCTCTGTTTCAGGTAGCCTGTTTCAGGCATCACGGAAATCCTGAGCATGTGCCCTAATTCCCAAAGCCATTCATAATCAATAGGGAGAATTAAAAATAATCTTTAATTGTTGAACTTTTTTTTTCAGTGCACTTGCTGGTTGGGATCATATGCACTGGATTTTTCATAGCCTTTTTATAGCTTCAGAGATACTGAATGGGGATATGAAGCACAGAAACAGTTACTTATTCAATTGTGTTGATGCTTGCACAAGTGCACAAATAGACTTGAAGAACTCATGGAGGAATCTGAGATAGATGGTAATTCACAGCAATATATATATAATGAGTATTGTATCTTTTTACTCTTGACCCTTTAGAACAAACAATATTAACCAAAGGCACTGGCTAAAAAGGCTGGAGGAAGATAATTTGGTTTCTTTGGCCAGGTGCCGGTAGTTCCAAGGTAGTACTTAAAAGGCAATCGAAATAGACTCAGAAAATCATTGTTGTTATTCCTTCCATGCAAATTTTGTGCAACTAAACCCCACACAGCCACTTACTCACTGTCCCTGCATCAGGATGTGGGAGAGAATTGGATGAGTAAAAGTGAGAAAACTCACAGGGTGAGGTAAAGGCAGTTCAATAGGGAAAACAAAATCCATGCATACAAGCAAAGCAAAGCAAAGAATTCATTCACTGCTTTCCATGGACAGGCAGATGTTTCCATCTTCAGGAAAGCTGGGCTCCATCATGCCTAATGGTGTCTTGGGAAGACAAAATAGGGAAAAGTGAGAAAACTCACAGGGTGAGGTAAAGGCAGTTCAATAGGGAAAACAAAATCCATGCATACAAGCAAAGCAAAGCAAAGAATTCATTCACTGCTTTCCATGGACAGGCAGATGTTTCCATCTTCAGGAAAGCTGGGCTCCATCATGCCTAATGGTGTCTTGGGAAGACAAACACCATCATTCCATCATCCCCCTCTTCCTCCTTCTTTCCCCAGCTTTATATGCTGACCATGACACCATATGGTGTGGGACATCCCTGTGGTCAGTTGGGGTCAGCTGTCCCAGTTGTGTCCCCAAACCTTCTCACTGGTGGAGTGGGAGGCAGGAAAGGCCTTCACTCTGTGCAAGTGCTGCTCAGCACTAAGGAAAACATCCCTGACTTATCAACATGTTTTCCAGCACAAATCCAAAACACAGCCCTACACCAGCTCCTGTGAAGAAAATTAACTCTCCCACAGCCAAAACCAGCACAGAAGATAAATTTAGCAGATAGCTAGAGACAGGATTCCTAGAGACAAGATAACATTATTGGCATATGGCCATTGGAGGGCACTTAACAGTATCAGTTTGCTCCAAGTCCTGTCAGTTGTATGCTGATATAAAAATGCCATTTGTTTCATTTCCTAAGAATGTCTTTGGCCAGCCTAAATCAGCTGCAATCTCATCTTTTTTTTCTGGTGGCTGCATGAACCATAAATAAATTTTATTGTTATAGATGTCAATCTCCTCAACAAATCTCATCTAAGCAATCTCTTGCAAAATAATATCCTTACAGTTCATTCTTTTTTCAATTTCCCACTTAACAAAACATGAGGTTGTCCTGGAAACTCAGAAATCTGGCAGAAATGAGTTATCTCCTCAGAACTTTTGGACAATTGGAACCTTTTCTCTCCTCACGGCTGATTGAACTGATCTACAGACCAGTCCTATTCCACCAGATTACAAAAGAAGGTGCTGACTGTGACACAGAGGTATGGTATTTTAGCACGAGCAATAGTAGGTACTTTTCCTGATGGGTAAATTTGATTTATGTAAGATGTCTGTTGGAGTCCTTTTATTTTTTCTTTTTTAGTATGAATTAAGAGACCCTGAGTTACACCAACTTAAAAATATCTTAACTTAAAACTAAGAACTTAACTTTTAAGTTAAGAACTTAAAAAAAAAAAAATCAGGTTTTGAGAAATGGTGTGAAGTTGAGTTTCAATTTATTTGTTCTAGAGGCAGCTTCTCTATGAAAGGTAAAAACGGTACCTAGTACCTATTGCTTAAGTGCAGGAAGTCAAATGTCTTTCTTTCTGTTTTGCTTACCTAAACAAGGGGCAGCGATCTGAAGGAGCCCCAGAATGCCAATTACAGGCTTTTAATAAACCTGTTAATGTTTGTTTTGGGCACATTTTTTTTCATTGATCTTTAAATGACTGGCAGTACTCATGCTCCTTGGTGTTGAATAATAAAACTATATAGAGACAGTTAAGTTTAAAAGTGTTTCACCATGAAGCCACACTCAAGCATTCTTACCCAATTGAAATTATTGTTCCATTCATGTGTCTGACACTTTCTTCTCGAAGAGGAGAAAAGAATGTTAAATCCCAATGATGATAATTTTTGCTGCCTTATATTCATACCTGCATTTCTTTTTTGTGCCTCACAAAACAGATAAAGTGATAGGAAAAATTCATTGGGGTTGCAGATTTTGAAATATACTTAGTCAGGAAATAGGCTGTCATCCTACAAGCATGCACTTAACTGAATGTAAATTAATAGTTCCATTTAATTCAGTAATACTTTTCATATACATAAAATTAAAATACCATCTTTATTTTCATAGATATACAAACACAGGTTTGGCTTTGGGCTGGAAGAGACCTTAAAGACCACTTACTTCCAGCCCCCCTGCCATGGGCAGGGACACCTTCCACGAGAACAGGTTGTTAAAGCCCCATCCAGTCTGTCACTGAACACTTCCAGAGAGCTTCCATTTTGTACTGCTCAAATCTAAGACTACACTATGCTTTTATTTTTCTTCACAGCTGGATGAGTTGATGACTTGGGATTGGAAAAATAAGGCTTAAAACAGAAAAACACCCCCCATATATTATAGAGGCAAAAGTTATTCTATTTGTTATATGCTTTTCACTTCTTTATATGATAGCTACCATTTAGGCAGTAGGAAAACGTCACAAAGATTAGGATTTTTTTACAGCATTTTTAATATTTATGGTTTTATTTTTACCTTCATTTCTTGTTTTTTCAGCTACACGTACTGAGACTTAAAATATGTATTTTCAGATCAAAAGGAAAGTGATTATATACTCTTCCTTTCCCCAAATTGCCTTGTTATTGAGAACAGGTTTATTCCTTTACAGATTGTAGGAGTGTGTTCATTCCTTAATGACTTAAGAATTCATGAAACACTATCTTTGTCTCTTTTTTTGTGGAGTTGTCTGTGTGGCTGCTGCTGTTTTGTATTGGTGCATGGTTCTGTAACCTCTAACTTGTATGAAACACTGTTGACATTGTTTTTTGCCTAAAGTGTATAGACTAGTTCCCCTTGGAAAGAAAAAAGGCGAATTTTCTTCAGTCATGCAGCTCGCTTCTGGATACTTGCATGCTTCATTTTAATCGTGGTTGAACTATAGAAACATCATTACTATGCTGCTGTAATATTTTCAGTATTACAGCAGGGTTCTTGAAGACTGTAGAATAATTTTTGACAGAAAAAACCCACAAATTTGTTCTTATTTCAAAATGTCCAAAAGTGTTAAATCTTTACATTACGTTTTATCACTTCTCCAGAATGTTTCCTCCTAGTGCAATAAGCTAACATGCTTTTCAGTGTGCACAATAGGGATAAATGCTAATAAAATACCTGAAGTCATGGTGTGGGGTAGGGTTTACAAGCTCTTTCAAGCAGAGAAATGGTTAACATAGGCACTGGCAAGACAGCAGATGGGATGATGAAATGCAGCTGCAAGGGATAAATGCACTCAGGAGAAGGCTGCAGAGGAGGGGAAGTGCCTAAGGAAGTAGGGAGAGCACTTAGAGGAGTGCTGGTAGAAGGGCATGCTGTGATGCTCAAGGTGACATGAGCCTCTGAAATTAGGGAATAGGAAAACAGCAATGTGAAGGGGGAGAAAAAAAAAGAGATGCACTTTCGGGAATGGGTTTGAGGATGAGTAAAATAGAACCTTTTTCCTAGCAAGGCTGCCCCTGGCAAGGATGAGGATGAGTCCTGGCACTCAACCTGTTTGTAAGGGCCTGGATAGGGTTCAGCTCCCCAAACTTTGAAAGTCTTTTATGTGATAGAAGTTTGCATTTGAGCTTGTTGGTGTTGGCCCCTTTGCTGTCAATGGAAAGAAACAGATGCTTTTAGGGCATGATTCATCTGACCTATTTTGAACACCTGCCTTAGGAGGAGTTGAATCATGCCCTAGAACTGTTTCTTTCTATTGACTATAAAGAGAGCCTAGGGCGACTAACTCAGATTTAATACCTATATAATAGATATCTCGGCTTGGCCAGATATAAATGGTCCCAAAGAATACCGTGTAAGTGCTAAGCTAATGTTTGAATGTCATCATTGTGACAGCTCTGGAGCATGAGCATTACAGCAGTTTCTCCGTATTTACCTTTTACTCCACTGCTGTGTTTCATACAGGATATGAGCAGTGGGAGTGGTCTAAGCACAGCCACTTTTTGCTGCTGGATGTATGCAGAGGTCTGATGGCTGCTGCAGAAACCTGTAGCTCTCCCAGTCATGCCAAAGCTCGGCTGATTCTTAGGAATTGCTTCCTTTAGATCTTGAGGGGAGAATTCACAAAGGGGAGAGAGAGGAGGAAAAAAACCAAAACGCTCCAGGTCCTTCCTAACAATGAAGTTTGGCAAGCCTACCAAACATGCTATCTCACAGCACCACTTGTCATGGAGCACTTCAGTAATTAGGAGGAAGATTGTGAAATTTAGCTGTGGAAGGGATAAGGTTATCTTGATGTAAGATTTTTACATGCGAAAGGAAGGGTTATCTTCACGTTACCTATTTTTCCCATGAAAATATGCTCAGTTTGGTCTGAATGGCAAGCCTCCATGTACCACATTTTGCCTAAGTTTGGTATTTGTGGACATGTCTCACATGATGTCACTGTGTCACAGATTCCTTGCTGTGAAATCAGGATTGCTGCTACAGCCCTCACTTGCAAAGGAGATGAATTGTCCCAAAGCTTTTTTTTAGCATAAATGATGGCAGCCCTCAAAAATCCCATTAAGAAATTGTTGAGTGTTCTTTCAAACTAGTGTTTGAATAATTTTTAGTAAATAAGATATTTGGCTAAGCATCCAACAATAATTGAATGTTGCATAAATGTTCATCAAACGTGCACCATGAAGTTGATATATTTACAAAGGCATTGTGGAAAAACATTTTAAAAAAATGGGATATCCTAATTCTGGCATTTCCTAAAGGCTGAATATGAGTAAATGACTTCTGCAACCATAATAACATTCTTTGATGAAATAGTTACCTATGTGCAATATCAGAACATGTTAAAAACAAGGTTTTTATGTTCCACTGTAACTATAAGTGTATGTATATAATCTCTAGAAACATCAGTTTGAGGCTGTGATTCTGTTTATAATGTTTGTGCTAAGAAGTTATATATCTTCTCTTATTATGAAGTGCAAGCTTAAAATCACTGTAATTTCTCTACAAGCTCATCACATATCAAGTTTGGCATATCTCCTTCTCTACAGTAGAAGCTGGGATATTTGTCAACACAACAGACTTGGCTAGAGGAAAGAACTTTAGGTCAAAATACAGATCTATATTCTATGTTTCTTCTTTACATTAACAGTAATATGATATCATCACTGGCTTAAAATATGGCAATATTTGAATTTTAAAAGAATGGAATTAATTATTAGTTATTTCATAGTTTAGAAAAAGTTCTGCTTACTTTTCATCTTAATTATCCAATAATTCCATACTGAAGGTACAAAAAAGATAATTTTTCAATATCACAATTTTTCATTAAACCTCCCCTTTAACAAACCAAATCACAAAGAAGAAAGTCCTTCACTCAGGATATTTTTTTTGGTTTTCAGTATGTGTTTTGCATATTTTCAGATACTATGAGTTTCTTTCCCAGGCAATTCAAATGACTCAAGAAGAATTAAGTCTTTGCTTAATGAGTAGTAGACTAGTGTGTTTTCAAAATTGGCCCTAAGAAGTGAATTCAAATCAGTAAATATTTTTGTCAACACACTATAAATTCACCTGGAATTTGAAAGAAAATTGTCCTTAATGACAGATTTAGATATCGTCTTACCTACATTTTTTTTGTGTGTATTTTATTCTGTCTCAGTGCTTCAAGTTTGACTAAATGATCTTTAATGATCCTTCTAGTCCTATGTTTGATGATACTCCCACATAAGGGGAGAAGAGAACTGAAGTGGCACAATTGAGGTCTGCTCTCTTACTCCTGTGAATGCTGAAGCCTTCTTATAGCTAAAAGAGAAAACATCCAATCTCCTATTCTAGTATCAGGAATAGGGGAAAACCTGATTAGGAGAAAATTTTAGGGTGACACAAAAGCATATTCATTGCTAATTGTATTTGCCATATATGTCAAGTTCTCTTTATGTTCCAATGTTGAATGAAAGGACCTGAGGCTTGGATTTAAAAAGAAAGGAATATTTAACTGATAAGACATAATTATTAGAAATAAATATGAAAATTCCCAAATTATGAGGCATGCCTTACTACAGAAGTCAGGTAAAACAGATGAGGCTATTTGATGAAAAAGTTGGTGGAAAGGAGAATTCTCCAATGCAGATAACCAAGCAGTTTAGCAAAGCTGCCTAGAGCTCCGTATAAAACTGTCTCAGATTAGTTTATTTTATTTCCCTTTTTCACAAATAAAAGGCAAAACCAGGAGTGCTGCTAAGAAAGCTAACACTGCCTTTTCAAGGTATCTACGTTTTTATATACTCTGAGTTGTTAATCACATTTGATACATTGGTTTAAAATCTATTATTTGAAGAATAGGTTTAAAAGAAGAATAAAAAAAATATGTGTATGAACCTTTCTGTAGGAAAGACTTTCAACTGGTTCTTTGTTGGTAGAAGTTTCTGACTCTCTAGCTGTGGACATTGCACTTTTGTATTTTTACTGTTACTGAATACTACTCCTCCTCAATAAAACACAATACTCTTTTTGATTTCTGACTAAAGGAAATATCTGAGGCAGACTAATTTATTGCTTTCATCACCTTAAGATATAATTTGAAGATGTAAAATAGACAGGGGAAATGACTATTTCCCATGAATTTGTTTGAACAAATAGTTGTAATTCAATACTAGTGAACTTTCTCTGCATTAAGAAACATGTGGATGTAAATAAACCTCATATCTGGGATCTTTAATATTTGTTCATATTTATATACATACAGACATAGTAATTTTTTTCACATGAAACTTTTGGTCACTGTTAAGGCTTCTTTCATTTTTCAATATCAAATTTATATTTCCCTTTGCTGGGATTTTGCTGGGATACTATATCCGAAAAGGGTCTTCATTTTCTTATCTAGTGGACTTAGTCCACACAGATTGACTTCTTGCAATTGCTGATTAAATTTTTCCCAGAAGGAAGCAGTAGCATAGGTCTACCCTCTATTTGATAAACAAGTCTGACACATGCTCTAAAGACTCACTCAAGAAATATATTCTGAGTGTTTCATGATAACAACAGAAGCTGCATAAGACTTGCTAAGTTGAGGGAGTAGAAAAACTCCAAAGAAAGAGAAAAAATACAGTAATACGTAAAACTTTTGAAGATTTGGAGCTAAGTCCTAATAATTTGTGTTCTGGGAAGTCCATGGCCTCTCTGCCAAAACCTTTATAAACTCTCCTGTTACTTTTTTGCACAGCAATTTTTATATCACTAAGGACAGGCAAAACAGATTAAATCAGTCACTGTCCACCCAGGTGTTCACCTGAAGAAGTCCAATCAGAACTGATTTTTTGTGATTTTTGTGATTTCATTGTCAATTAAATACAGAATATGACGGCATTTTTGTATCCCGATATGGTAAAAATGCCCTCCCCCTTCTGCAATTCCAGGCAGAAAAATGCATATTTTTGATACTTAGGAAGAATTTAAGGTGCTTGTGATGCTCAAGAGCAGCCTGCTTACAAATTCAATGCGGTGAGTATAGTGAGTAGGGAGGCAATTCAGGGTTTAAGTCCCTCTGGAAGACAGCAGCTTTACCCATCACTTGTCCTGGTGACCGAGGAGCACATGAGGAGTAACTAGGATAATAAATACTGGTGATTATGCAGATTTCAGTCACTGGTCTCACTTGTCACAGGCTTCTTTTTTCCATTATGATGTAAATGGCCAAACTGAGAGCTCATTTAATAAAATATCAAGAAAATTAAGGAACAAACAAACAAACAAACAAACAAACAAAAAGCCTAAGTTTTAAATGCCTTTTTTTGTGATGTGTTGGGATAGTTCCATTTTTTTTATTTTTTTTTCAGTTGGTCATAAGTGTTTCCCTTTTTGGTTAAGAGAGCAACCACTACCATCACTGTAGTACAATGAGTGCATAATAGCTCTATAGGTCTAAAAGTCAAAAGGCTTTTAATGCTGAGAGGTATTGTTTTGCCAACTGGATCTTGTGTAGAAGAACATAATCTTTAATAATACAATTTGCTTAATGTTATGTATTCACAAAGTTAACAGTCAATGAAATTTCCCATGCACTTTTTTTTTTAAATGGAAATACTTTTGCCTGTCAGGTGCCATGTTTTTAAAGAACATTAGTTAAATTAAAATTGCACCTAGGCTGAGAGTGTTCACAACACTTAATGGACTTTTTGCAGTTTGCTTCCAAGTACTTGTCTACTAACAAGATTACAGGCAGATTAAGATGAGTGTATTTGTGGGGGAAATTTTGTACTCAAAAAATAAAGCCACTTTCAGCTGCATTTCTTTTGAGCCATAAACTTATTACACAGAAGGTGAAGCAAGGTAAGCATCTCTCCTGCCATTGTTGTTGCAGTCTGGCAAGGCACTGAGCTGTAGCAAAGGGGAAGTAAGATGGGTGACTGCCCCAGGTACTCTGAAATAAAAAGCTTAAACAGCAGGGAGGTCTGAGCCTGTCCTGCAAGAAGGGTGATGTGTCCTCCATGGCAGGCTGGTGACAGGCAGCAGCTGTAAACATCTGGAGGTGGAAATGTGGAGAATCACTCCCAGGAGAAATCAGCTCCCCTCCTTCCCACCCCATCTTTATGCCACAATATTTTCTTACAGTTCTCCTGCAATAACCTACATTTAGTGATAGCTTTGTTACGCATTTATGGTCTTGTGCAATTCGATAACTCCTCCAGACAGCAGAGTAACTTTCCACAATACAAGCGTATTATTTCTGAAAATTGTCAGGGTCTCAGGAGACTTCATCAGTATTTATAAAATGTCTTTAGATGTTTCTATGAGAGGTGTTTTACACTGTAATAGCTGTTGTGGAATAGGCCCTCCTCCCTCCCTCTCTCTATCCTGTACCCAAAACAAACATCTTTACAGTGGTAATGAGAAATTTCTATAGCACCAAGAAAATTATTTTCCACAAAGGGCTGTGCCATATGTTTCATGGCATTCTCTACGCTGGTATTCAAGTCTTGCTGCGGTAGCATGGCAGAGCTAATCACATCAACACAACACTCTGAACTGAGCCTGAACCAAAAATACCAGACAGACTCTAAGTTATACAGGTGTTTTTTCCCATTCTAGTCTCATCCTAAATTGAACTTCTCTCTGTTGCATCCAGTACACTGTACCAACAGAGAGAAGACACAAAAGAAGCTGTATTAATTGCTGCCTTGTCCATGAGACTGTCTCAGTGTTCCTTACCTGCAAGTTGTTCAGCTGAACATCTGACTGGTTTTGGGTTATTTTCCTTTTAATTGCTGTGCCAGCCTTTCCCATGCCACCCATTCCTTGTTTCATAAAAGCAACAACCAGATTCATTATCTTCTGTTTGTTCTAGTTGTCTTGCTCTAGATGGGTCACTGAATTGCTTTGTAGACTATGTCTCCTGTTAGCTACATTGAATGGAAACAATGTGTGGTGCTATGAGGTACAGAGAACTGGCAGCTCTCTATGGTTTGCACCATTCAGAGACTTGGTATTGCACTTTCCAGCTTCAACATGGAAATAAATAAGCACTTTCTGAAAGTGTCATATTGGGTTAAAATCAATGGAAGCAACACAGAGGCAGATAACATGAGTACAAATATAACTCAAATCCAAATTAGTAATCCTCCTCTGGACTTTCAGAAGACAAAAGATGGAAAGAAACATTTTTAGTTCTGCATATTGGATCACAAACTAGTGTAAGAACAGTATTGCAAAAAGTAGATAGCACTTTGCCACTAATTGTCAAAACATCCTTTAATGGGAGGATTTCTACAATTTGTACTTTTTCCTACAGAGTATGTCTCATTTTTATACTTTTCTTTCCTTCTTTCAAATATACAAATTTTAATATGCTACTAGCCAAGTTAGTACTTCTTAAAGATGTCAGAACTTTTAAATAATAATGTCAGAAAGAAGTCTTGCTTTTATTAAGAAGTAGAAGGAAATAGAATTTTTGTTTCTATCTTTAATGACTGGAAAACTAAACCCTATCTTGATAAATTCTGCAGACAGTAATCCCATGCACAGAAGCTAATTCATATTTTTTTAAGTGGCCAATCTTGATTTGTTTGTTTGTATTTTTCCAAAGGATTGTGTTCATTATGTCTCTAACCCATACACAATATTGTATGACACTCTTTTCACAGTTTTCATCATTCTGTGTACTGCAGCCACCTACAAATTAATAGCAAAGGGGAAAAGATATTGCCTAATGGCAAGAAATCTGAAAATCCTTCTGTCTGGGGAAGATTAGCCTTTGCACTGGTCCTAAGAGGACAACCAGTGGGAGAGATTAATTGCTGGAGATGGATGATTCAAATGTGCATGTGCAGCATCATCACCAAAGGAACCTTAGGGAGCCAGGTCACCCCTGAATGACTACATTGGTTCCAGGAAATAGAAGCAGTACTGTTATTAACAGGCACTGTAAATCAGCGTCAAAATGAAAAATCTTGAACAATTAGAAAGTAATAATATTGTACTGTTGAAAAAAATACTAAGACTCAGCAATAAATTTACTTGAGTGGAAGATCCATATGTCCTCCAATAAAATTAAAAGACTCATAAGCCTTCATTTCAGTTTAAGATTTATAACTCATTACCATGAGAGTAAGACTGAACCATAAATTCCAGAGGAAATTTAGTCACTAGCCAGCAGGATTTTTTTTTTTTTTTTTTTTGTGTATACAGATTGAATCATAGAGCTGGTCTCACAACATTATGTTTAAACTTGGTAGTCATGTTTTTATTTTCTAATTTAATCTTGTTTTGAGGATTTACTTCTGCCTCCCCCCACCTCCCCAAATTACACTTTAGAATACTTCTGATTTAAAAAAATAAAAGTGATTTCTTGTCTCTGGTGATGTATCATACCTATGGCTTGCAACATTTACTGGGAGGGACGTTCAGATCCATGTTTTCACTTTTGGGGTTTTTGAGAGTAGAAGGCATACTTAGAGTGAGATCAATTTGGTAACAAGACAAATCCATCCAATGTATCATCTAGAAGAGTATCGTCTCTAATGATCAGCTGTAGCAGTTGCTGGAGAAAGGACAAACATACTGCAAACTTTCACTAGTTATTCCATATTCCAACAGTCAAAATTTCATACTTTCAAGGTGACAAAACAATTGCCAAGAGTCAGAAGGGAATACATCCTGAAAACTTGAAAGTAAATACATTTTCCCCTAGGCAACATCAACTGCTTCTTAACATTCCTAACTTTTCAACATCTGGGAATAAACAATCCTGGAGACTAGTGTTATACTAGCATTAATGTGTTGTTGCAATATCTAATGCTCCAAAAATAGTTTACTATTTCTTTAATTCTTTTCCAGAAATGATAAATAGACAATATCTTTTATGTCTCAGAAAAATTAGAGTGAGATACATTTTTCAAGTTCACTGCTGTATTCTCAGGGCTGTAAGTTTGTCTGCATATGCTGTTTTCAGTTGATAAATTATGTTTTCTCTGGCTTATTATATACAGACCTACATATAGCATGTGGTGACTTTTTGCACTCATATAAAACTAATTTCTTCCATACAAATATAAATTTTAAGGTATTTTCCAAAATCAGGCAGAGTGAACATGCATTAACCAGGAAGTTACACAAAGGCAGCAGGTTTTTTCTTTCTTTCTTTTTCTTTAATTTTCAGCTAGCTTTATATGTATTCAAAGCTCAAGGCAAGGAGATAAAAACAGCCACTGAGATCAACAGGTAATTATTAGAAGTACGCAAAGGTAAACTTGTCTATTTTGAAGGGAGTGTTCTTATATAAAGACATCAAGAGGGCCTCCAGCTTGCTTTCAGAGCAGGTTTTCACTAGATAGCAGATAAGTACTCTTGAAGAAGCTGCATTTTGCAAAGCTGTTTCACCTTTCTTCAGCAGTGCTGTCATGATGTTTCAGGTGGATTTGAAAGGAAGGCTGAGTGGTTGTTCACCTTTGCTTGCCCTCTGCATACCCTGGCCTCTGGGTGCTTGGGAGGGAGAGCTGTGCTAAATTATCCCTCCTCTGTGAAGCAATTGTTGTGCTTTTCCTATTCCTAACTTGTTTTTTGGCCACGTTCAAGTATGACCCCAGTAAGGATAGGGTTCATTCCCAGGAGGGAAAATCCTCCTGCTGTTCTCATGTTAAAGCCTCTTTCCTCCTTGTTTTTGAGAATGCCACCAAAGTTTTGTACCTATCCCTGCTGGTATCTGCAATAACTTGTGCTTGTATCAGCAATAGTGTGGCCAGAGGTATTGGGTCAGTGATCCACTCCCTGTGTTCAGCACTAGTGAGGCTGCACCTCAAATCCTGTGCTCAGTTTTGGGTCCCTCATGACAAGAAGGTCACTGAGGTTCTGGAGCATGTCCAGAGAAGGGCAATGAAACTTGTGAAGGGTCTGGAGCACAAGTCCTGTGAGGAGCAGCTGAGGGAGCTGGGGTTGTTTAGCCTGGAGAAGAAGAGGCTCAGGGAAGACCTTAACACACCCTACAACCATCAGGCAGGAAGGGGGGACATAGTCTCTTCTCCCAAGTAACAAGTGGGATAGAACAAAGGGAAATGGCCTCAGGTTGCACCAGGTGAGGTTTGGATGTTAGGGAAAGGTTCTTCATGGAAAGGGTTGTCAAGCATTGGAACAGGCTGCCCAGGGGAGTGGTGGAGTCACCATTCCTGGAGTAATTAAAAATGTGCAGATGCGTCACTTGGGGACATGGTTTACTTGTGAACTTGGCAGCGCTGTGTTAACAGTTGGACTTGATTACTGTAAAGGTCTTTTTCAACCTAAAAATCCCTGTGGCTCTATGATTGTATGATGCTCTTTAATTTTTATTTGTACTTTCATTATGCAACACTGACCTATATAATCATATAGTTATTATTTGCATTTTGCTAATGGAGTGACAAGACACAGGAAAATTATAAAGGTTTTTCATCTTGACAGAAGTTCTTCAAGTGCAAGTTCACAGCCTTTACCTGAAGATCACTCTTCTCCTTCAGATTTATTATGTAGAGAACTCTAATCTGAAGCCTAAGTTTTTCAGTGAATATACATAAGTTTTTGTACATGAGTAATTTTCATATTTGCATACGACAAGTAAGGATACAAATACTAATTTACAACATAAGTAATATTCTTAAAATTTTAAATATAATTTTAAAATGCCATTTAGTTCCTGAAAATCAGATATGGTCACTGTAGAAAGGTAAAGACAAAGGTGTAATAAATAGCATTGTGTAAGATGATGAGAAGAATATTTGCATAATATGAGATGAAAAAAACAGAGTTACCATATACAAAATCAAAAGGAAGAGATTTTTGTGAGTGGAGTATTTAGCAGCTTATTCTTTTCAAATGGCGTGCTCACTTAAATCTCCCCTTGCAAATAGTTAGAGAATAATTGATATGAAATCTGCCATAGTTTTCCTACAAATGCATGCTGCTGATTATTCCAATATATTTTAATTTATTGCAGTGCTAAAAGCAGTGTAGTCAAAGACTGTATTCTTGCTACACTGCTGGAGTAAAATCTGAAGTATAAGAAAAATAAAAAATAATAGTTATTAGATATGTATCACTTTTATAACCTAATTACACATTTAATAGTTTTTAATGTGTTGAAGTAGAAAAAATGGTTACCAAAATGCTCAAGTTAGTTTTAAAATGAGAGGACCCTACTAGAAGAAAATTTAGAGGGTGACTGTCAGACTTTGCATCTGGGGGGAAAGTTTAGTGGGAAATGAAAGGATCAGCTGGCGTTTCACTAATTAGTGAGAACCCAGATGGAGCAGCTATCTGCTGTTGTGTTCAGAAATGCTGTGGTGTAGAGAGGAAAAAAAAAGGAACACCTAACCCAAAATTAGTAAATTAATCTTCCTACAAGAAGTTATATATTGAAATAATTTCTGGACACGTAACATTGTATTCACAAAATGCAACTTATCATCTTAATCTGAGTGTAAGAGGTTTTGCAGAGCACAAAATGATTAAATTTCTAGGAAATCGTTAATTTTCAAATGGGCCCATTGTGAAACTTCTCTGTTCTGAATGGATTTATGCCTGAAGTTGCTCTTATTTCCTAGTAGGGCTTTCTGTTTTGGTAGATGAATGACAGGATTGTAAGGGTAATCATAGACAGGCAGAGAATACCAAAGTTGTAAAGAAGCACTAGGACTAAATGCTTCCTTAGCATTTTAACAAAGCCTTTTTTTGAACTGCCACACCCTTCAAAGCAGTAAGCTGTATAGCAGCACTAATTAATATAGATTTGGGGTTCCTCATAGTGCTTGGAAAACTTCCTGGGTTTTTCTTCACATTTATGTGCCCAGAACTCTACAGCCCAGGGTATGCAACACATCTTGTACAGTCTGTATGTTAATGTTACCTGAATTATAAATTAGTGGGGGGCGGAAACAAGCGGTTTGTGTTCGTGCTCCAATGAAGTATGGGAATATCTGTCATTTGGCTACCTTTTGCAAATAACCTGGAGTTGGAATATTAGTGCTGGAATAAGGTAGAACCATAGAACCATCATAGAACACTTTGGATTGAAAGGAACCTTACCAATCATCTAGTTGCAACCCCCCTACTATGGGCAGGGAACCTTCCACTAGACGAGGTTGCTCAAAACCTTGTCCAACCTGGCCTTGAAAGCTTCCAGGGTTGTGGCGTCCACAACTTCTCTGGGCAACCTGCACCAGTGCCTCACTACTCACAATAAATGATTTTTTCCTTCTATCTAGTATTAACCTCCCCTCCTTCTGTTCAAAGCCATCCCCCCTTGTCCTATCACTGCAGGCCCTTGTAAAAAGTCCCTCTCCAACTCTTGTCAGCCCCCTTTAGATACTAGAAGCCTCCTGGAAGATCTCCTGGAGCCTTCTCTTCTCAAGGCTGAGCAATCTCAGCTCTCTCAGCCTGTCTTCATAGCAGAGGTGCTCTACCCTGTGATCATCTTCATGGCCTCCTGTGGACTCACTCCAACAGGTTCATGTCCTTTTCACGTTGTGGCCCCCAGAGCTGTGCACAGGACTCCATGTGGGATCTCACAAGGCAGAATCACCTCCCTGGACCTGTTGGCTGCTCTTTGCATACAGGTGGCTTCCTGGGCTGCAAGTGTACATTGCCAGCTCGTGTAGAGCTTCTTGTCAACCAACACTCCCAGTCCTTCTTGTTAGGGCTGCATCAAGTAGTGTTACCTGGAGGTTTGTGGGGCTCTGCTTTCCACTAACATGTTTTTTTCAGGGGACTTTATGTTGGGGGCTGAAGGAAGGATGTGAGAGCTTCACCATAGACTAGTTTGAACTGTCATCAAATCACACCTGGAGTTAATTCATTTACTCTTCTAGGGAAGTCTGTCCATTTTTGTCTGGACCTGACTTTGCTACCCCTCTGCTTCACTTGCAAAAGTACCTGTATAGAGACAAACTTATTCTCAGGTTTGGGCAAATTGCACAGAGCCTGTAACACGGAGACATTACCATGAAGTATACTAAAATGGAGTAAGGTATAATTCCACATGAAGGTTAAGTGGACCTAAATGACACTGCCGCTAAAGGAGGTGTGTTGACATGGTCACCCCATCTGCCTGCATCTCCTGACCCGGGCACACAGCTGTGCCTGCTTAAACAAAAAGCCGTGAGGCCACCTCATCCGCCCAGCTGAAAACAGCCAGCAGAATGGGGATGGATCTTAGTTCCTGGTGGCCACGCTGCTGCATGGATACATCTGCACCAGGCGTCCTTGGCAGCTGATCCTGGTTAGATGAGCCACGAGGTGGCTGCGTTTACTGTGTCTTCATGATATGGGCATTTGAGTTGCCTTGAAAGAGCTGTGAATTCAGCCTCATCACCTCTCTTTTGTAGACAAGCCTTCTAGCTTGTTACAGCACCTTTTTTTTTTTTTAATGAGCAGGGAGAGCAATGTGTGCTTTAGTTTTGTAAGTTTATATCTGAAAAGGCTTTTGGATCCTGGATGAAAAGTAAATAATAAATCTAAAAAAAATCTTATTGATTATAAAACTGAAGATTCAAGGAAGATGGGAATTGATGTGAGAATTGACTGTTATTCTAATCAGCGTTAATAAAACCTACAGATTTTTATTGGGTAGGAAGTAAAATGCTTGTTAATGCTAATTGTAAAGAGTAATGCCATAATTCTCTTGGTTAACTGCCTTCATTAAGTGTACGTGTTTTTTAAACTGGCAGGTGGGGTGAATGCAAGCCCTAGTCCTTGGTGGACTCACCTTCATGCTCTTTCTTTCAAATCTCAGGCTTTGTTTCTTCTGTGTTGTTCAATATTTTAAAAAGTGGCAGTTGCAACAATATGTAAAGGGAGGAATAAACTGAAAATGCTGTCCTTTTCTTTCTGTGACCCCATGGGTGTTTGCTGGATATGGAGATTCAAGATCTTTGTTAGGATGAGGCATAAAGCTGTGTAGAATATCACCTCCTGGGAGTATCTGTTTTGTTTAAGATTGCTGCAGGCTGATGTTTTCACCTTCTGTGTGCCCAAGAATTACATTAAACACAACTGTATTCCTTTCCTTCCCCTACTACTGTTGTTTTCTTCTTTCCCAAGCCTGCATTTTCAATGCTTTGCCTGTTAATTTGATATTTGCATCAAAATTGTGAGGATTATTGGTCATAGATCAACACAATGCAAAGTAGTAGATTTTTCCTGATTGATCTCATCTGACATATTTTATATACTTACATTTTATTCACATGGATAGGATGACAGTTTAGTAAGGTTTTGGTGCAATCAGTCTTTTTTTTTTGCCAAGGTGAAAATCTGAAAAGGGAAATTTTCCTGATTTGTAAGTACAGTGAGTACTGATGAACACATATAAAGCCATAATAAATTTGAGAAATATCAGATGAAAAAATGAATGGATGAAGAAAGATGAAACTCTTCATGAAAATAATTTCCTAATTTTTTTCCCCTTTCAGTGTTTTTTATAGGATCAAACTGACTGAACTTCTTGATGTAGTATTCTGTGGGGTTGCCAAAATAAGAAATTAATTCAAAATAAGATGTTCAACAAACTTTTTTGGGTGAAAGAAAGTTAAAAAAAAAAGTTTTTAAAGGAGAAAACAACTGATTTTTAATTCTACTTTATTTTCACTTTAGATAGAAATTGCAAGAAAGGGATTCAAATCATGCTCCTCCTCCAGAGGATCTCTGAGCTGTAATTATTGGGAGTTTACACAGTGCAGATATTACACCTCCACAGGAAGGTCCAGAGCAACTTTTTGGCTTTTATATTGACTTATTGAATAACAATGCTTAAAGCCTGTATTTTGAGTAAAACATGACATAAAGTTGTTATGGTAGACATTCTCTAGAGAAAAAAAGAGAATTTTTATTCTGATATAAACTTTTTGACAGGTTGGGAGGATAGTAATGTTTTCGTGAACGGAGTTTTAGGATGATGCTATATTTATCACATCTGTCCAAATAACTCAAAAAGTATAGCCTTGTAAAATATGCGTTTCTTACTTTTGCTAGAACTGGTTTCATTAGATGTGCGTAAATTTAATTATTTCTGCAACGAACACAATGTGGATGAAGGGATGTACCTTGCTTTTTCCCCCATTCTGCAATACCTGGAATTTGGATAAGAAAATCCTCACAATTAACTACATTGCAGTAATACTGAATATTTTTTTAAAATGTTCTGGAATGGAAAAAGCAAGCATATTTTTGTTTTACTAATACACATTAGTCCAGTAAGAATGATTGAATTGCTGTTATTTCTCTTGAAACAATAAACTTTATCAAACTTTAATTCACTAGTTGTTTCCTGTCTTTTTGATGTCAAGATAGGAGAACAAAAGCCTCACAATAGTTACATAATTTTAATTCTGGTGAAAGAATGATTGCCTTCTCTTAAGACAGGAAAAAAACTATTGCAGTGGCTAACAACTTCTGAGGGGCAGATCTTCAGACAGCAGGGCACTTAAGTGATTCTATTTTGAATTATTGGGTACTTGAATAGGTATAAAAAATTGTATTTTATAACCTGTGGCCTAAGGAGGTTCTTCAGTCACTTACAGCACTCTATGAGAAGTTAAATTCACTATGTATTTTCACATTTTTAAGGAAAAGGATTTTGCGGCTTAATCTTTCATTAATGAACCTCTGGCTTGTAGCTAACATAGATGAAGTTGTGCATGTGAATAAATAAGTGAAGCAAAAGAGAGTATTTTGAAATGGTTTGCTTTTCTGCATAAATGAAATCAGCAACCAGGCTGGACACTGGTCTCTTCTTTACTACTTAGTTAATACTGGACAAAATTACAAAGTTTTTAATACTTCAGAGTCAGATTTGTAATAATTTTATTCTTTAAGTTTTCAGATCCTGAGAAGCATCTGTGTGGTTGTAGGCTATTCGAGCTACCTCAAAGCAATAAAACCCTATGTTTGAAAGGAATTTGTATTTACCATGATGTTGGTTTATTTTGAAAATGCTTCATTTCATTTTTAAAAGCAAGGGGATTTGGATTTTTTTCGGGTAGGATGAGAGGACTACACTTGTAATTATCATACTGACAGCTGGTGAGATCTTGTTCAGGTATATATTGGATGCTACTGCAAATGCTTACGGTCCTTTCACTTGAGTGTTCAGGCAGGAAAAGATGAGCAAACCTGTAATTGGAAAACCATCTACAAGAATGGAAGTTTGTGAGGTGCAAGCAAGATGAATTTTTGAAATATAGGTAGTTAGAGAACAGGTCCTGAGGAAGGAATGAAGCAGAGGTCTCTGTTAGACTAAAAGGAAGCAAACCATAATCAGGAACAGAAGTATCTCTCAGATTTGCAGCTCTGTGAAAAGCTGTGCCCAAGCAAGAGAAGGGTAAAGACCCTTTTAGGGTTCTGTGCTGATACGAACTTTGATACCTGGAAGTGGCTTTTTTTCCCTTAGGTTTTACAAAATTCCCAGAATATCCAACCCACACAGAAATAATCAGCTTCTGTGATGGACAGTGAAGCAGGCTACTTAGGGTGCTGGCATTTCTCACACCTACAGTGAATCCCTGTCTCGGTACTCGAGGTTTACTGAGAGGCAGCAATGCATGTTCTTCCACCAACACAACCCCACCTTTCCTGGAGCCCCTGGCCAAAGCGCTGAGCTGCTTGAAATCTGTGCTGGAACAGCTGTTTTGCACTTTGTGTGAAACATCTCTACCAATAATAATTATGTGGAAAGCACTGTCCTTCAGGAGCAGAAGCAGGGGTCAGACCTGCTCTGTGACCCTTCTGTGCCTACCAAGTGTGAGCAAAGAGGCTTTTGAAAATCCACTCTGAGTAACAACTTTTAAAAGTGTATTTTGTATCCTCCTACTTAGGGGCTAGGTTTTGGATTAGATGCTTCCTTCTTGCTGCTAACAAGTTGCTAGTCAACAAAACATTAATTTTTTTAGCTCAAGATTTCAACTTATCTAAACCTGCAATTATTCTTCTAGCGCTTTATTTAAGAGAGTTGAATTCACAATACAAAGTATTATTAGTAACAATAAAAGCCTAACAACCAAGAATTGCTTAATGTCTGGTGCCCAGGAAAGCATAAATCCAGTAATTCTGACATTGTGTTTGTGTATGCACACATGGCCCTTAGATTTCTTTCCTTACCCACCTAAATAAGAGAAGCCAGCAGATCTTCAGGGCATTACCTGTTATTAGGATTTGGAACAGGCCTGCTCTGCTCTTGGAGGTCTCTCTGAGTGCTTCACCCCCTGCTCTTCTAAGGTCTGCACACCGCAGCAAGGCTGACTCAAGACTTGTCCTTGCATTAATGTAGTTGTACATTGTCCAAGTGTTTTTGTACTGCCCACTGCGTACTCAGAGACTAGGCACACATTTCCAAAGTGGAGTTCTTTGGCTGCTTCTTGCCAAACTAAAAGTTGTCCTGGAAGGAATAAGTTTCACATCATAAAAATTCAGCTGCTGCCATGTATGTGAGTCACCTCTAAGAAGGTTTCTCATTGTCTAGAAGAGGAAAATAACTGTATTTGAAGAAGAAGGAACTCAAATGTGATTGATTCATCTGACCTGACATTCAGGCAGATGTTTACAAAGCACGTGGTTGATCAGAGTATTACTCAGCTGTGAAAAAATGTGTACTCCGTACTTGTCCCATTTCTTTGTAAATTCTCAGCCAAAAATTGATTTATTTTTGAATTAATGTGTAGCAGGCTTTGTTTGTTTGAATTTTTTTTTTCACAGATCACACTCTTCTACAAACTGTTTTGCTAAAATCAATATTTGCTACATTTATTCTCCAAGGTGTGGAATGATCCTATGACATCCTCATATCTTAAAAGAGCTCTTGACATTCGTGTCTGTTTACAGTACTGAGTATTTTGCAGCACTGAACTATGATTACCCTTTTACTGTCTTTGATCTCTGCATCTGAGTCTGTCTGCTTGAGGAATCTCTCACTTCATATTATTTTTTTCAGCTTATGTACTGTTATTTAGTGAAAGTTTAAAATGGGTATGTAGAGGATTATTCTGTTTATTGCATTGGGTCTCTTTCACAGCAGTCAGTGTCTGTAGAGTTGCCTACATTGTTTCTTTGCATGGACTTCCTTTTCACAAAGGACAGCTGAGAAAAAGACTGTCCTCTATTCCCCTTTTGCCAGCTGTTTATTAATCATGCTGAAGACAGACATATGAAAAGTAGCAAGCAATATTTGTTCTAACTGAGAAGTCAGATTAAATTTATGCTAGTCAAAATGATCTTTGCATTCAGACACAGTCTGGGCATATAAGGAAAGAAAGTGTTAACTTTAAATACAATTACTTGACTTGAGTTACACGCTTCCCGAGTCCTTTGTTTAGTGTTTAACGCTACATATATATGTATATGTAAAGTATATTAGAGAGTTAATTAATACACTGATACATGGAGCCTCTCTTTTTTATTTTAAAATGAAACCTCAAAGCCCTTAGACTTTGAACAAAGTCCAGCTGCCTTTCCCAAAGTGAGCCTTGTTGCGTGTGAAGTATTGTAGTACATAATTTTCAGATAGGAAAAATACTATTTAAGGGATTTGCTAAAAGGTTAGACAAGAAAAATATGACACACTGGTAAACAGGGTGGATGATTTAGGAACAGGAGGCATGGATAAGGCTGATAGACTCAATGTCTTCCTTGCCTTAGTCTTCACCAGAAAACTCACTCAGGCCTCATGCTCAGTGAAAGGTTTGCAGGAAGAGGAGAGATGACCAGCAGTGGATGAGGGCAGGGCCAGATTGGCTGTGCTCTAGGCTGCCTAGAGACCTGACTGATGATCTTGCAAGGCCCCTTTCTATCATCTTTGAAAGTCAGTGAGACCAGGGTAGGTTCCCAATGAGTGGAAAAGGCAGAAAAAAACCCTAGGGAACTACAGAGTCTCATCCTCACTATGACCCCTGTGTGTTTTAGAACAGGTCTTCTTAGAGCACAATTCTGGGCATATATAGAAGGTAACTGGGAGCTGCCAGCATTAATTTGCCAAGAATAAATCATGTCTGACAAATCCAACTGCCTTTTTTGATAAATTTACTGGATTGCTGGACTAGGGGAGAACAGTGAATGGCATTTACGACTTTAGCAAAGCTTTCAACACCATCTGCCACAGTATTCTTCTGTACAAGTTAGGACATTCCAGACTAGATAATGGATTATCAAATGAGTGAGAAGTGTGGATGGTCAGGCTAAACTTCAGTGGGTTTGTTCTACCTGGAGGTCAGTTACGAGTGCAGTACTGCAGGGAGCTGGCCTGGGTCCTACCCTGTTCAGTCACTTTGTCACTGTTCAGCCAACTTGGAGGAGGAGATGGAAGGCACCATCAACAAACTGAGGTCCCCAATATATTTGATGGTAGGGCTGCCATCCAGGAGGTTGTAAACAAACAATAGGAGTCATGAAATCTATCAAGGGCTGTAGGGGGTGGTCAAATTGGTCAGTGCTGAGGCAGGCTGAGGAAGAGGAGCTTATTCAGCCTGGGGCAGAGATGCTTTCAGAGGACCTCACCACAGGCACATGGTGCCTCCAAGGAGGGAACTGAGAAGTCTCAGCTGGTCTCTGAGGCAGTGGCCACAGACTGAAAAATGGGAACATGACATCCTTTTATAGGGTTGTATGTTATGTCCTTCTCACAGGACACTTGGGCAGTGGGACAGAACATGCCCATAGAGGTTGTGCAATGTCATTCTTGCAGGGTTTCAAGATGTAATAGGGTAAAGCCCTGAGTGACCTGGTCGTACCTCAGAGTTGACCCTCATATGAGCAGGATGTTGGACTATAAACCTTCTGATGTCCCTTCCAACCTGAATGATTCTGTGATTGAACAGAAATAAAATTATATTTAGCTTTCACAGAATGTAAGGTAATATATCAATTTTTGTGTGTTCAGACAAGATTTTTAAATTGGGAAGTGAGGGATTGAGCTGTCTTAATCTGTGAAGTGTGTTCTTTCCAGAGTTTGAGCATCAGTATTAATAAGTACTGGGTATGCAGAGGCAGAATAGATGAAAAGAGAGAGATTTATCTTCTGAATTGGTGGTGTCTTCACTTCGTTTCAATCAAAAGAAAGTATTTTACTTAAGACCTGGAGCCCATACACTTCAATTTCTTGGAGATAAACTGATTCCAGTGTGATTATTTACTGGATGTATTCCATCGACTATAGAATTTAATGTTTCTCTGACTGATTGTTCTGACAGAAATTCCTTATGTACTCATATAAAAATAAAACAGGGGGCAGGGAGCTTGAGTTAGCAGTCATCCAAACAACAAAATCATAAATCCACTACTGGGTTGCTTTTCTTCCCTTAAGCCTGACATTGTTTTCTTCTGAGTGAATTTATATCTTTTGAAGGACGAAGAAAAAAAACTGCAACTGTGTTTTGCAAATACAAGAATCTGTGAAATAGAATAAATTGCCAGCTATTGGCTTGATTCTGAAACTTCAATTCCAGCACATGGTTGGTTAGTCATACAAGTATTCCTCAAGTAAGCCAGCACCCTGTTCTCAGGTGTCAGGTTTGGCTGTGCTGTGATGAACAATTTAAGATATTTCAAATTGATTTGAATATTAGAGTTTTAATTATACCTAGGTTGACTGTGTGATTCCTTTCTGGTTATTGAGTTTTCAATCTACATTTGAGTGTTTTGAAAGCACAGACTGGTTTTGTTTTGGTTTTTTTTGTATAGGAAAGGTATATGCTACCAAAATACAGGGCAATTTTATGAAGTATATAAAGTATCATGGTGAATATTTCCCTTCTCCCTACTCTCCATTAAAATAGACAAAATCTAAAAAGACCAAGGGCCTAATCTGGTGGATTTGTTGCTGCCTTAGATCTGCCCACAGCTGTCCCTTGAGGCATGCAGAAAAATTTGATAAGCAAACGTTGCCAGATGGCTGATGCTTGAAGGGAACGTTTTCCTACAAACATTGCGAAGTACAGAAATGCTGAGGCGTAGCAGCATTCCACAGGCGTAGGACTGCTCCGTGCTCTGAAGATGTGCTCACGTGTCTCATCTCCTGGAGTGGGGTCAGAGGCTGGAGCAGCTTTTCAAGTGTCCTTGGCACAGCTGACATTAGCACGCACATTTGTGGTCTTGACTGAATTAAAAAATGAAGACACTGTAGAGAATTAAGGTTTCTCTAATGTGCAGGTTCCTCAACATCCTACAGATATGCCAGGGTATGGAGAAAGAAGGCATAAAAAAAGGAGGAAACTCTGGCAAAGCTGTTAGTCTTGAGTTGACACTGTGCTGGACACACAGTGAGTGAGGACAGGAGCTTGTAAGTGCCAGCTGGTGGCTGTTGAGAGACCAGCATGTTCTACTTCCTCTGTCCCCATCCCTGCCCTTGTGGACAGCAGATGCAGCCAAGCAAGAGGCTGTTGAGTACTAGAAGTGGTCTTTCATGCCTTAGCTGCTGTGGATGTGTCATCAAAGCAAACTTTTTGTGGTACTGAGGCAGCCTCCAAGGAGGAGCATCACATCCTGTGACATAGCTGTGCTCAGACAAGCACTTAAATCTTCTCCTGTACAGATGAATGGGGAGAAAATAGATTCAGGTCATTACTGTGTATTTGTAATTTCTTCTTTTAGAAATTGTGTTTGGGGGTGAATAAACTGAAAAGAATGGGGTTAGATATATACATACTAGTTATATATTACCAGTTTTCCCTGTCCCATGATATGATTTCTACTAGACTTTGGAGATTTGTGAAGAAATCAGCCTGATTTTAAAATGCAAGAATCAAGTCCTTAGTTGTAACTCCAGAGTATGAGGCACCAAGCCTAGAATTGTATGCCAGTAGTGTATCCATCTATGCTATGCATCCCCAAGGTCTCACATCCTGTTCACCATGGATTTTGATAAAATGGAGGGAATGTAAGGATTCCTACAAATGTTCGTGTCTGTGGCTCTTGGGGGAACTCTACCCAACCTCTAACATAGGATTGTGGTCTGATGTGATGTTAGAATCCCTTCCAAATTTGCAAACTTCTACCTTCATTTGCTCTTTTCTCCTTACAGATGCTCAAAAATAAATTCTCAACTGCAGAATTACTATAGACAACATCATACATATTTTAGACAGCTGAATGGACTCAGTGATCTTGGAGGTCTCTTCTAACCTTAATGATTCTATGATTCTAAGTTTTACATCCTTTTCTGAGCATGATATGTAACAGTGAAAACTGAGCTGTTGTATACCAGTTGTTAGCAAACGCTTTGTGTAATAGATTTTCTAACCTTGAGCTGTTAGAAATGAAGTAAAACACCAAAGCAAAGCAATAACTCTGGATGGTTGTGTTACTGGAAAGCATCCCATAATTGCTTCCTAAAACACTTAATAATGAAATTCTTTGCTTCCCAGACTTTATGTAAGCAACAGATCATAGGTCTGCTGAAAAAAGAAACCTCAGTAAATTGCATAGGAGTTTTATTGTAGTAACCTATGAAGCATCTCTTCCCTTGGTGTTCTTAAGGGTGACCTTCTTAAGAAGTCAAAAATTTGCTTTCTTCAAGGTAATAAAATTATTATATGCTTAGGCATTTATACAACACAAATGTTTTTTATCACCTTTGAACAGCAGCACATTTGTATCTGTAAATAGATGTCAGAAGATATTGTGTTGCAAGGGAATTTTACTTGTTGGTTGTGAATCACACCTGAAATGAGTGAGTAATCATTGATAATTTGACAGGCAAGCACCATGAAGTTACAGAAAAATGTGTCTAAAGTTACTGCAGTATTAAAATGTTCGTAAAACCAAATTCAAAACATATTCCCCTAAATGCTAAAACAAATTTTCTTCTACAGTTGCAAAAGCAATGAACGTAAACATCTTTGTTCACATGAAAACCCTTTTTCTTATAATATGAAGTAAAATCCAAAATTAGTAGTCTATTAGGACCACATGCCATGTTTCAAATTTTAGCAGTTATTCCTGTAGACTTTCCTTGAGGAATAAAAATAGGATAAAAATATCAGCCAAGGAACATTATTTCTCACCGTTTGACTTTTGAATGCAAAGGAAAATATACTGTAAGAGTACCTACAGAGCTACCAATTAGTGCCTGGTAAAGCACTGCATAGTGGAAATTACTTGCAGGATGAGGGAGCCAAATACTGGTACAAATCATATTGATAAATAATGTACCTCAGCAGCTTCCTGTGGTGTTTAATCTTAGCTGTTTAAAAATGTTTTCCATAACTGTATGAATAAACCACTTATTATACACAGTAAAGAGTATTTCGTTATTTTCTTCCCTGCACTTTTTATGGTGGATCATGTAGCACACCTCACCTGTAGACTAGAAGAAATGGAAAGGCAGAAATGCACACCAATCACTCTTCCTTAAGAGGTGAAAGGATATGATTAAGTGGCACCAGTTTTAACAACATTGTAAATCTTTTACAGAATCAGGAGTGTACTGGACCACTGAGATTTCTGTACCTCCACATAGAAGATGCTTCTGTATTTCAAAGGGAGCCTCAGCTGAGGTCACAGAGCCCCACAGACCTCCTCTAAGATCTTGAAGAGTATTCACAGGCATCAGAAGTGTTTCAGATGGAATCTTTCTACACAAGGCAGTCAGGCACTTGCAAAAGATTATTTTAATGAAAATCACAGAATCACAGAATCAAAGAATAGCTTGGGTTGGAAGGGACCTAAAAGATCATCTAGTTCAACCCATCTGCCATGGGCAGGGTAGCCTTTCCCTAGACCAGGTTAGTCAGAGCCCCATCCAACCTGGCCTTGAACACTGCCAGGGATGGGGCATCCACAGCTCTTCTCAGAAACTTTTCCAGTGCCTCATCACCCTCACAATAAAGAATTTTTTCCTAATATTTAATCTAAACCTACTCTCTATCAGTTTGAATCCATTCCCCCTTGTAATCTCACTACATATTTTTGAAAATAGCCGCTCTCCATCTTTCTTGTAGGTGGTGTATTTAAAGCCATACTTCATTTTATTTTTTTAAATTTTTATATTTTTAGGAGAAACCAAGTAAGGGGTTATTTTTCTTTTCTTTGTTTTTGGAAGGTGCTATATTTAGTGGTTTACAAGTTTAGCAAGTTCAAACATAGAAGTGAAACTATCAATGCTGAGTTTGCCTCAGAATATCTCTAGTTTGCTTAGTGATTTTTTTTTTTAACTTAAAGAATGTATGTTGAAGGGAAGCAGAAGACATGCAATTCTGAGGAATTTCAAATTGTATGCACTTTGGCAGGTCTTTGATGATCTGCAGCTGAATGTGAGTCATCTTAGATCTGAAATGGTGTCATGTTTTAACCTGTCAGGTGGCTAAACACTACACAGCTGCTCTCTCACTCACCACCCCAGTGGGATGAGTGAGAAATTTCTGGGAAAAAGAAAAGTAGAACTCTTGGGTTTAGATAAAGACAATTTAATAGGACAGAATTACTTCTTCTGCACCTCCAGCCTGCTCACTGGCAGGGTGGATGGAGAGGCAGAAAAGGCCTTAACCTTGTGTAAACACTTCTTAGCAACAACTAAAGCATCAGAGTGTTATCAACATTATTCTCATCCTAAATCCAAAACAACACTGTACCAGCTACTAGGGAAAAAATTAGCTTTCTTCCAGCTGAAACCATGACAATACCCATCCCTTATTCTATACCATTTTCATCATGGCCATGTCCCAACATTTGCAATATATTTTTTCCTGTCTTTAAAGTCCGTTGTATGATTTAATTTTCCTGGAGTCTGGGGCACGACAGGGAATGTTATATACCCACTCAATGCCATGCTTTTCAGACCTGGTGCTTATGAGGTTATTTTGGAATTGAGTACCTTGTCTGTAACAATTCCTTTTGGGATGCCATGCCACCATAACACTTGTTTTTCAAAGCCCAAGGTAGTGTTCTTGGTGGTGGCATGGGACATGGGATATGTTTCCAGCCATCTGGTGGTTGCTTCCATCATTGTAAGCACATTGTGCTTGTCTTGGAGACTTTGAGGAAGTGTGATATAGTCAATTTGCCAGACCACCCCATATTTATATTTCAGCCATCCTCATCCATTACCAGAGAGCTTTCAAGTGCTTGGCCTACTTGATTGCAGTGTATGTTTCACGTTGATAAATAACCTGAGCTATAGTGTCAATGGTTAAGCCCAACCCTTGATCATGGGGCCATATACATGTTGTAACTCTTCCTTGATGGCCTATGAGTTCTACCTCCTCCTTCATCTGCCTATCTTCCTCCTCCTGTTCTCGTGATGTCCCTGTGTGGGAGTAGCAAAGGGTGTTTTTTTCCCTGCTTGCTTTTTTTTTTTTTAAATAATTTTACTAAAAGTACCCACTCTCATGTACGGAAATGAAAGTGCAATTAATGACTGATGTGTTTTGTCTGCAAAGAAAACACTGAATTGCAATTTTATAGATGTTTTCTTTTTTGAATACTCTTATTTTCAAATATTTGTTATTTGAAATTTTAGCATATTCTGATGTAATGATTTTCAGTGGTAATTTTATGTAAGCTGGGCTGAACTTTAATATTTGGGCTGAACTTTGTATTATTCTGTAGATTGGTCATAAATATATGGTGCAGATTGAAAGAGCATAAAACTGCATCTCCCTCTAGAGAGAGCTTTGGGGTTTTTGTTTGGGTTTTTTTTTTTTTGATCTTTAAGCAAAACAACATGAAAGCTTGGAGAAAACCTAACTTCTTTTGGTAAGAAAAATTCCACACCAGTGATGGCAATTTCCAAGTGGGAGAGAGATGGGCAATTTCCAAGTGGGTTCCACTTTCATGTAAAGATTGGTCACGAAAATTTTGTTTTACCCAGCCGCCACTTTCTTTCTTTCTCTCTGTATTTTTTGAAAGTTAAGTATTTGTTTAGACTTTTGCCTTTTTCTCCTGAATGCTGAAGTTGATTAGAAGCCTGAATCTTCAATACCACTTGAGTATGCAGGTCCAAAACAAGCAGGGTATGGCCTGTTTGGAAAGGCATGCTGGTTCCAATATTTTGTAACTTTGCTAGTTACAAAATATCCATTTACACAGATACATTAATTCAAATTCCTCTAAAATTGTTTGCTGTATATACTAAAGAATGTGATTAGTTTGAAACTTGTTAATATTTTGGAATGCATCTATGGAGAAATGAACACAAAGTATGTATCCAGCAAACACAGAAGTGAAATACTGATCCAGGAACAAGGCGTAGGCAAAGATATCTCAAAGAAGAATCTGCAAAGAGATTCAAACCCCCACCACAACAAAACAGTTGATGTGTGAGCTTTTGCTAAGCTGAACTAGTTTAGCATCAGGGTTGTCTTCTCTGAATATACTGTAATGATGGGAAGGCTTATATAGTGTAATGAATATTACTTCACTACCTTGGCAATTTTATTGCTCAAACGGGTAACCATGAAATCCAAATAATAACTGTTTGGTGTAACTTATAATAGTGTAACACTTTATTACATAGAGGAAAAAACAGAGTTACATTGGGTTTCTATAAATAAACACAGAGAATTAAAGGCATTTAAAATGCTTTCACTGTCAGTAATGAATTCAGAGATGATTTGCAGTTTTGAGTAACTGGGAGTGTACCTATATCAGCTTTTTAGTGGATGTCAAGTCCCTAGAGCCAGCTTCCCTGTTCTACAAATCTATTCTTGTTACAGGGGGCTACATGCAACTGTAGATGTCAGTGAGTACTGTGGGCTTTTTGGTTCATAATAGCACATCTTCATCTGTGCAGGATAGATAAGAAAGGGGGGAACAGGTAAAGGCAAGCAATGGGAAAGTTAAGCAGGAACTGACTTCCATTTTAGTGGTTTTGTTTTCCCTTTAAACTTCCTTTTATTTTTTTCTAGAAAGTGTGTGGGTTTGTTTTGTTTTGTTCTGGTTTTGATTTTGTGTGAATTTTGTTGTTTTTTAGTGGGTAAAAGTCCTGCTTGAGTGCCTTTTACTATATTTAGAACTAATGACCATTCTCTTAAATACTGGGGAAGGGATGGAGGAGTAAAAGATAGTTGAGATGGACTGCTGGTTTATAGTTTTTTTTCTTAAGACAAAATGTACTAGAAGAAAGCAACAAAAATAGAAAAAGCCATTCTTGTCTCAGGTGCTGGAAAGACGTAGGCAGAACACATGGTCTCATCAGCTGCTCTGTGATGTGGTGAACCTGTAGCGGGATTGGGCTGTTGAGACTATTATTGAGTCACCTCATTTGTCACAAGTTCACAGAAATGTTGTCTTGTAAAGGAGATGGCCTTCCATGTCAAAATGAGACTCTCAGATAGGAGAGAAATTGGCAGCAGTACAAACCAGGTATCTCCCAGGACTTGCTGAAGATTTGGCGTAAGGTCATGGGTGTGGTAGTAAATCTACATCCACCTCTCTGCTGAGTCTTACTGGGACAGCAGTCAAAAAGTAGGAGATTCCTCACTGTCATAATGGGTCTGTGGCTCTGGGGAATGATGAAAGGAGTAGTAGTGAAGAGTGTTCATCCTCTTAGTTTTACTTCCTCCACAGTTTTCTTTCCCACGTAAAGCCTTCTTCCACCTCTCCTCTGACCCCCAAACCAGAGGTAAATTAGTCAATAAAAAGATAAAAAAATATTTAATTTTTTGGGATCCTTTATTTTTTTCCTTTACTCACCTGTCACAATTTTTATTCTTTCTGCCAAACACATTAAATCTTTTTTTCAGATAACATGTGCTGTCCTGCTCCACTTTTGTGCATTAATCCAGTAACATCAGGATGTTGGGATGCATTATGAATCTTCACACAGTTTTCAAGAGTGCAATCTGAATAATACATACTCTTATATAATATGGTGATGCTTATATTAACTAGGTGTGTTGTAAAGTTGTAGCCAGTCAGTTGTGGTCAGTCCTTTGAAATAGTTTTTTTAACATAAGGATGTGAATATCTCAGCTAGCATAGCCAGGTTATAGATACTTAACATGGGGATACACTCTGGCTTTCTGGTCAAGAGAGATGAACCCTGAATTTGGAGGATTTCTGAATTATACT
Source organism: Lichenostomus cassidix (assembly GCF_008360975.1). Classification (NCBI taxonomy): domain Eukaryota; kingdom Metazoa; phylum Chordata; class Aves; order Passeriformes; family Meliphagidae; genus Lichenostomus; species Lichenostomus cassidix. The sequence goes on from NC_139479.1 coordinate 37,398,603, forward strand.
TGAATTCACAAAAAGCCCAAGAAAATGATATTCCAAAATGACATATTCATAGTGAGGCACTTAGAATCTCAACACTAGTTGGTACAAATATTTCTTTCCAAGCTCTGGTGTGAGAACTGCTCTCATGCCTGCCTCTCTCCTCAAGGAAAGTTCATCCATCATTATTGACATGATTTCAACATGGCACTGCATTCCTGAGCCTCTTTTTTTCCCCCTACTTTCTCTTTCCCTCTCCTCTTCTGCTCTTCTGTCCCAGTGGGTTCTTTTTGTTACTTTATTTGACATGGTATAATAAAGAATAGGCTGTGGAACAAAAGTTCTGGGCAATAAAGATTCTTTTTAAAAAAACATGTGCATGAAGTAAAAATAACAAAAACTGTCAAAAGAAGCTATTAGTGTGAATGTATTTATTTTATCTTTGGTGGAAAACTTGACTCAGCTCCAGGACTTCAGGACTACAATAGTCAGTAATTTCTATATGAGTAGACCATCTATTTCTCTTTTGAAATATGGGACAATCTGAACCCCAGGTTGTCAGCTGCTTTTACAAGTTTGAGGGGGAAAAAAAGAGAAAAATATAGAACAGCTATTTTTGAACAATTTATAAATCAATAATCCAAGTCACTTTCAGGAATGGGGTTATAGCATACCTGCAGCATAAGCAGATACAGTGAAAACTGCAACTGCTTTTGGGTGGTGCCAATACAGTCTGGGTTAGAAACTTTGACTCAGAACCATATTTCTGGACATCAGGGGTGTACTGGGGTCATTTCACAAGTAGGGAGGGACAGCATGGGAAGGAAAGAGACTTTTCAGCAGATACTGTGGTAGCTCTTGTAAGTTTATGACTTCCCCCTGCCTGGGACTGGGCTCCCCTGGCATCCCTGGGGCTGTGCAGCCCCAGTGCCCAGCTGTACCCACCCAGGAAGGGCCGAGCTGTGCACACACCACAGGTGGTCGCCCACATCTGCTAGGGTGGGAGAATCGCTCACATGACTGAAATCAGGAGCTAATCTGTGGGCTGCTTCTTCTGTTTGGAGACTGGCTGGGAGGAGAGGAGATGCTTCGGAGATGTGATTCATTCCTGATAACGAGTGGGTGAAACTAAGGCAGGCAGAAAAGCTGTGATTCAATGAACCTCCTCTACAAAGAGAGGACAGGAAGAGAACAACCAGCAAGGGTGCTTGGAGAATGAGCTAGTGTGTACCATTTAAAAAACTATACCATTGTGTCCCCTTGAAATAAGTTTTTTGGAGGTAATCACAGTTCTTTATAACAGTTCTTTATAACGCCCAAACGTTCCTTAGTGCATTAAGACATTTCTCTCTATAATTTCCTTTATTTGCTAGATAACGGATTGATTCAAAGATCATAAAAAAATTACAGATGAAGAATAAATAAATAATCTTGCTTAAAAGTGTGTAGAAGAAGTATTTTTCAAAATGTGATCAGAATTATATTTTCTATGCTGCAGTAAATTCACTATTGTAAACCTGCAGGGGGGAGAAATAAGCAGAGAGAAATTATATACCATGCTGCCAACTTCATAGATCCTGGGTGGAATGAATCAGATGGAGAAATGAAACCCAGAGCTGAAGGTCTATTCAGCATCTTAAAAGAAAAAATGCTGATAAAGAAGGAAAAGAAGAAATAGGCATAATAAATCATAAAAATTTAAACACCTGGACTTGTTTACTTGCAATCCTCCCACCCTGATATTTTTTATGTGTAGCTTTTCTTTTAAAGTATCAGGTTTCTCTCAATTTCATACAGAAGCAATAGACTACGCAGAGTTTTATGAATATTTCAGGGGGTTGGCACCAACTGAAGAGATGTGCTTATGAATTTCAGTGCAGCATCAGACTGCCAGAGGGTATATTCTCTGGGGCAGAGATTATTAGCCCTTCATTTGTGTTTTGCTGAGCCTATTTTAGATACTATCCCTGGGCAGACAAGAGCTTCGTTCTGTGCTTGCAAGGCCCCGGTTGACAGGGCGCTGACACTGCGGCACCACTGCGTGATTACCTTCTTGTGCTGCCACATTCCAAGGAGTGCTGATAAGAGTCGAGCATGGACTTCATTTCCTGGACTTGGGAGTGTGATATGGGTCAAAAGAGGTTTGTCTGGCATTTTTACTCACTGTGTTTCTAGCCTTCACCTAAAAACACTATACATATTCTGTTTCAGTAATGTGAATTAATTTGTTGCTAACTGGGTTGTCATTTCAAGATAAAAAATACATTTTAGGACAGTAATTTAAGAGGTAGCTATATAGAACTCACATGTGGAAATCAAGATTAATATTAACATGTTCATGCGTGTCATGCATAACATTACTTCATATTTGGACAAAAATCAGCATTTCTTAAAGGACTAAATACATATAAATTAATTATTCATTTGCTTGCTTCTAGACAAAGTGTCCTGACCCTTCCTCCAAGTTCTTGGAAAGCAGTGATGATAGAAAGTACACATAATGAAGGAAAACTGAGAGGTCAGATGAAGCTGTGAAATATTATCTTGTAGGCGGTATCCCGTTATTCACAGGCACAGCTATTAACTTCAGGAAGAAATTTCCCATATATACTTCAATAAAGGCAAGCAGATGCAGCAGCTTAATTATTATCATAGGTCAAGTTATATGATGTGCAAATATGCTGGCAACTTAGAAGACTTCTTCTGCTGTCTCTTATTTATGACCACATATTCCTCTCATCTAGCAATATCGATCAGTGAAGCTACAGTTTTAAGGAATTTCTTTAAAAGTGTCTTCCATTTCTGTAAGCTTCTTCTTTTGAAGAAGCTGATATACACAATATATAATATGTGTATATAATATAATATGTATATGTATATATAACTGGTATAATACCTTATATCTTAATTTAAAAGTTTGGAGTGGTCATACAAAACACTGTAGAAATTTACAGTGGACAGGGTGAAAGTTTACAGGTGCTCTAAGTAAGTTGAGAAAATCCTGAGTGAAGGGTCCAAGGCTTGTATTCATGAAATGAAGATTTTTATTTAGGAACAGTAGATATTAAAATGCTTCCTTCTCATTTGAAGATAAATTTAAGCTGTAATTATAACTACAACATCAAATTCCACTAGATCTGGGCTGCTTAGTACTACTTTGCTTAGAAAATCTTTCTGTGAGGTTTTCTGAGCATATTAGCCCATGCTGAGAATTCACCCTCCTGTGAACATTTAGGAAGAAAACTTTCTTTAAAAAGCCTTGAGAAGCACATTTAGTAAGATCGGACTGAGTTAGTCAGATTGCAGTTATAGCATTGGTTTTAGTGTCAGTACTGTAAGTGTAAATTACTGTATTGTAAATGATGACCCATTTGCAGAATTCTTTTGACCTTAGCAATCTGTACGTCATTGTCTTTTTTTTGTCTACATTCAGTAATGCTTTCTATTTTAATCAAAACAGTTATGGTGGCAGACTCCTCACTTGGGCTTGGGATGTGGAGCTGTTTTGTCAGGGCATCCTGTTCTCACATTCGAAGTAGAAACTCAGTGCAAGCATTGCTAAAACACATGAGGAAGCTGATTTGGGTATCCTCTATTCAGGGCATGAAAGTGTGGGAAAGAAGTTTCTTCAGAGCATGGAGAAACAAAGTCTGTGACAAAGGTTCAAGGGGAAATCGCGAGGAGCAGCCAGGAGTGAAGGTTGCCTGGTGGCTGTTTTCATGGCAAGGTCCTGAGTATTTTGGCAAGGGTGCAGTGAGGAGTCACTGCTGCCCCAGCAATAGCTCTATTTCATTTGCTTCAGCAAGGGCTGGTATTTTTGCAGAGTGAGAATTCAAATTCAGGTTTCCTGGTCCTTGCAGTCCCTTTTGGGCTGCACTGTGTTACCTGTGGCTGTGGCAGGCTAAATATGTAAGGTTTTCTCCCTCTGGACTGTCTCAGGGAACCCAGCATCTGACAGCTTGCCCAGGTGTAAGCATGGTGGTTTGAGCAGATGTCCAACTTCAGGAATGAGCTTAGCTGCCCCCAGTGGTTTCAAAAAGAGCAGAACTAGTTCTGCTTTTAATTTCTTGGCTTCATTAGCTTATTTTATAACTTTCCAGAAATATGTTATTCTGCTGTGGTTTACCAAAATAAGTCTACTTATGCTTTTGTATTTTCTCCATGGAACCTGACTCCTGTTTTCAGAGAGGTTAGGGATCTCACAGGATAATCCAGTCCTGAAGCAAAAACTAGCTACTATTGCCAACAAGAATCCAATGCTACTGAAGGCAAGTAGAGCAATGCTTGAGGGAAGTGCAGTGAAGGCATTTTTGTCATTTGGAAAGCATAGAAACTAATGAGTCACTTCTTTCAAAAAGTTTTCCCCAAAGGAAACTACTAGGACAACTAGCTGGTGTTTGTAATTTTGTACACCTCATTTAAAGTAATCTTTATCTTGATTTTGAAAAGGTCAGAGGGAAGAGGAAAAAATTGTGCTGGTTGAAAGCAAAGTTTGGGGTCGAACATTCTTTCTTTTGGTTTTTTTTTGCCTTGCCCATAGTAATGTCATTCAAATTTCACAGGCAGACCTTGCCTCTCTGGGAAGGAGTATTGCAAAACACCTATCTTCCCATATATCAATAATATAAGTGGAGATATCCAGTAAAAAACAATCCTGAGAACAGGGGTGAATTTTTGATCCTGCTGAGGGAGGGAACCATAACTCCTTGCCAATGAAGAATTTGAAAAAAAGGCAAGTTTGAGAAACATGCAAGCCTCCTAAGGAAAACATATTTCTAACTTTGAACATCATCCTTTAGTAGTCAGTCCCTAGAAAATTAATTCATAAAATATGATCCACTTTAATAATTATCTTGTCATATTATTTTGAAAAAAGTGTTTTAATAACATTATATAGAAACCAGACAATTTAGAGAAGATGGTAGTTAACATGAAAAATTCCAATGAGAAGTGGATGAGGGATACAGAGACCAGTTGGGACTGAGGGGAATAGTTGCTGAACTGTGGGCATAAACATGCAGGTGAATAAGAGCTTAGATTAAAAGACAGAAATATATTCATTGCCATAGTTGTTTCAAATTGCAGGGAATCTAATATAGATAAGTCATAGACACTGAGATTTGTTACCTCAGTTTTAGGCTAAATTTGTGCTTAGAAAAATCTTGTCCCTTATCATATGAACTATTTTTGTAATTTACTTTTTTTTCCTGGCCTGTAGTGCAGATTAAGGCCTAATTTTCTCTCTTGTTTCCACCACAAATTAATCTTTACTTTCCACTCAATTTATTTGTGTCTGAGAATTGCTTCAAATCTAACAGAATTTGTGTAATTTATCCCTTTCTAATAAAAAATCAGAAATAAAGAAGCAAATGGATTAGCAATTCTCTCTCCTTAAATGGAATAAAGAATATTGTTAAAAAGTCATTATAATATCCACTTGAGACTTCTAGAGCTATTAAAAACTTACATTTCACATTCAAAATTAGAACATACATGCTGCAGAGTATGTGTGCTCTAACAATTGAATGGGTACCATATACATGAATGTCATTTTCACTATTTAATTAGATGCCTCTAAATGTAAATCTAAAACTCTTTTTTTTTTTCTCAATGAGGATCTCTGAAGCTGGGAGAAACTTGTGTTCTGTTTCTTTATTCTCCAGTTCAGGGGTCAGGAGGGAGGTGAAACTCTTAAAAAAGATATAAGTTCATCACTATTCAGACAAACATTGTGCCTGACAGTAGTTTGCTCAAATTTTTCTCATGTCTTTTATATTGCTGATGTTTGCTTTCAAGTAATTTTTAACATATTTTTCCTGTCTTGATAGGGTTGAAGGTTTCTTATTTTTCGAGCTGAAATAAATGGTCAAGCCACTATTTTTCTTTTGGAAAGAAAAATTTCAAAAATCTGAAGAAGTATTTGCTAAGATTTTCAATTGTCATTTAGACCAAAAGTCAAAAAAAGAGAATGAAATAACAGTGATAAAGGAGCAGGAAGCAAATCTCTTTGTAAAGGGTGTAATAAGACAAAACAAATTAACTGAGTGGGTTCAATTAATGTTTTGGCTTACTTTTACTTTGTCCTTTTTCCTTCTCAACCAAGTATCTTCCAGTCTTAACTGATACAATTAATCCTTTCATATGCAACATTAGTCAATGCTTAAGGATTACAGACAACCCAAAACCTAACAGAATCAATGAACGGAAGAACAGTCTCTTCAATATCATTTCCATCTCACTGGAAATATCTGAGGGTATTTTTAGCTGATAAACTGTAGGTTTGCTTAAAGTAGGCATTGCATCAGTGTGGAGTAACTCTCTGATGTGAATATTTCTGAACTTAGCAGGGTTCTGAAACACACATATTTTCTAAGTACATCTTGTCCAAGACTGAATTATAGCCAGCTCCAGGCATGGAACAGGTAATACTTCTACTGTCTCTGGAGCAGCTCAAAAGTGAAATTAGCTCTCAGGTCCAAAGACTTGTGCCAAGTTTCTGACTATTATATTGTAACAGTGGAGGTATGTTTTCTCCAGTCATCCATCTATTCCAGCCCTTGAACAGTTCTTCATAAGTTATTGAAAAACACTTCTGAAAGATAATCCTGTAGGCTGTATAACTCACTAAGAAAATCTGAGCTGTATACCTTCATGGTTTTGGATAGTTCTTCTCCCTGCCAAAGCCTCCTGAATATGCTCTTTTCATGGATTTTTTTTTTTTTCTTTTGATTTGCACCTCTGGCTGTGTCATTCACCTGTGTTATTTAATGAAGGAAATAAGCACTTGAATCTTTTATCAGGTAGTTTTCAAGTCAGATGGATAAATCACGTGTTATTGCAGAATGTTAACTTCTGACTTCTTAATAGTTTACAGCTTTCACAGCTCCTCTAAGAAATTAGAATTCAGAAGCAAGGAGGGATACTTTGTGACTGATTAATTTCTTGATTCTCTTAGAGTGTGATGCATGGATCGCTCATCAATTTTATGGGGTAATGTATCATGCCACTTTTAAATATCTCATTATCTTCTCTATGCAAACACGTGTATCAGAAATACAGCAGCTGAATGCATGTGGGATTTATATTTCCCTAGGGAAAAGTAAAACTTCAGACTCATTATAGCAGCCCTAGACCCAGTTGGCTGGCATACCAAGCATCACTTGGCTTGCTGAGAGCTTCTTGTAGGTTCAGGGTGGCAGTAAATGTATCCTAATCAGAGTGTTAGGGAAGTATTTGGCTTTGTCACAGGCAAATTTATGTGGGTTTTTTAAAAATTATTTTTCATTAGAATTTCTCCCATTTTTCCCTTTTACTGTGTGATAAATCTGAATTAATACATGGGGGGAAAGTAACACTTTACTTGTAGGGCTTGCTTACACAAGCAAGAGCCCTGCAAGTGACTGCAATATTCTTGTTATTTTCAGTTCTTTACTACTGCTAATTTTCATGCTGAATATTCAGTAAATATATGTTTAATCAAAACCAGAGGCATAGTAAGATAGAGAATGGGAGATTTTGGCAAAGAAGACTGGAAAAACCTCTCCTTTTTGGAAAACCAATAATTTCACAGAGACATTATTGATTATGACCATTATTTTTATGGACCTGCCATCTCAGTAACAATCAGAAAGTATCAAGGAGTAGGAATTTATAGGAAATTAGCAGAAAATTTTACAAAGAACAAAGTGTATGTTTGCAGGTCTGTGGTTAACCCATATCTTGAACACTGTATTGTTCATATTCCCTCTTCTCAAAAAGGTCATGTTGCAGAAAAGTATTCAGGAAAAACCAGTGAACAGTCAAAGGCAGGGAACAGCTTACATACCAGCTGTGACTTGGTGGGCTGGCCATATGTGTTGGGTTCCCATGGCAAAACTTTGGTAGCAGGCAAACTGCAGAGGTGGCTTCTCTGAGAAGATGGCAGAAGGTGCCCTGTGTCTGACAGAGCCAACACCATCTGCCTCCAAGACACACCTGCCTCTGGAGGCCAAGTCTGCTTGTGGTGATGGCAGTGATTCTGGGATAATGTATTCCAGAAAGGGTAAAAACTGCTGGGAAACAGCATCTGGAAGAGAACTGTGAGATTATGTGAGAGAAGCAGCTGTGAAGACATCAAGAATGTGAGGGAGGAGGTGCTCCAGGCGCCAAAGCAAAGATTCCCCTGCAGCCCATGGTGCAGCCCATGGTGATCCCCTGTGCCCAATGGAGGTCCATGGTGGGGCAGATATCTTGAGGACACCATGCCAGAGCAGGTGGAGTACCCAAAGGAGGCTATGGCTTCATGGGAAGATCATGCTGGAGCAGGGTCCTGGCAGGACCTGTGGACCCATGGAGAGAAGAGCCCATGGTCAAGCAGGATTTCTGCAGGGCTTTTGACCTTAAGGGGAACTCTCACTGGAGCAGCCTGTTCCTGAAGGACTGAACCCAGTGGAAGGTGTTCACCAAGAACTGCAACCTGTGGGAACCAGTTCATGAAGGACTGTATCCCGTGGGAGTGACCCCATGTTTGAAGAGGAAGGATCAGCAGAGACAATGCATAATGAACTGACTGAAACCCCCATTCTTCTTATCCCTACTCTGCTTATGGGGGAAAAGGTAGAGGTGTTTGGAGGGAAGCTAAGCCTGGGAAAAAAAGGAGGAGTTTTTCGATTTTATCTTATTTCTTGCTATATTACTGTGTTTTATTGGCAGTAAATGAAATTAATTTCCCTAAGTCAAGTAAAGTTTTTCCCATGACAAAAACTGAAGTATGATCTCTCCCTGTCCTTATTTCTACCAATGAGGGTTTTTTCTTTTTTTTTTCAATTTTCTCCCTAGTCCTTTTTAGGGAGAGGGAAATGATAGAGCAGCTTGGAAAGCATCCAACAGCCAGACAAGGTTAACCCACAGCAGATGACACAAATAGATGACACGGAGATGAGGGACATGGAGGAGACAGGCATATAATAATTCTAAAATCATGAATGCTGTGGCAAAAGGAGACAGTGTGTGTTGCCTCTTCAAATACAAGAACTAGGGGCATGAAATTAATCTGAGAAGCCTATTACAGAACAGAAAAAAAAGAGAAATTTCTTCATGAGATTGGAATCAGAACCAAGGAACTTGCTGATAAGCAATGTTGTGAGTGGTTAAAAGTTACATGGTCTCTAGGAGGAAATGGACAAGTGCTTGGAATAAGTATCTATCAGGGGTTAGAAACCCAAAAATCACATCAACCTCTGGAAATTGCCTGAGTGGAAAACATCTCAAAGCTAGGAATGTACTCAGGGTTCAGGTAAGGTTATGGATGGGGCTCTGAGCAACCTGATGTGGTTAAAGCTGTCCCTGCCCATGGCAGAGTTGTATTAGATAGTTCCTTCCAACCCAAACCATTCTATAATTCTATGTGGTTGTCCCTGTTTTCACTCTTACCAAGCAGGTGGCTATAGCCATTGATAGAAACAGAATACACAATCAGATGAATCCTTGGGCTTACCCAAGGCTGATATTTATTAAAAGGAAATATAAGAATTAAACTTATTGATAGCTATAGTTGGACAAGATGGATCTCACTCAGATTTCTGAGAAGTAGGAAAAAAGTCCAATGTGCTTAATTCAGAGGAAAGAAAGGGGATGAATATTCCTCCTGGGAAATGTATTGGTTCTGACATCCCCTTTGTCTGTACAAGCAGACATCTGGGTACAAATGGTAAGCAATATCACTTTGAAAGAACTGCTCTGAAAAGACTGTATAAACATTGGGAAGTACAGTCTTTCAACATTTTGAGAACAGGAGCAAAGTACAACACAAAAAAGTTACCTTTTCTCTAGGTAATTTTTAGTAAATTTTCTTCAGAGATCAGCTCATTTAGGTAAACCTGCACCAATGAAAGGAACAAGAAGTTTAGAGGCAGACCCTTCAACACATGAAAAGGAAGACATTAAAATCACCTCAAGGACTGTGAGCAACCTGTGTTCAGGCAGATTTTTTTGGGATATTTATTACATTATTTTTATTTTGTTTTGATTGATAACATGTTTTTTATTGTAAACTGTTACATTCAATCTTCCATTGAATTAAAAATCCAAAATTAGTGTGGTGTGAGTGACGTGGGGGCTGAAATTCTTACACCACAGCCTAAACGATAATTTCAAGTATTGACAAGTAGATTAGTCATATTCTTATTGATGAAGATAAAACTATATCTGTATTTTTTAAAATATAAGGGTTCTTTCATCAACCTTTATGAATTTTCCTTATATACAATCAAAGAACCATTTATGTTGGAAAATACCTAAATGGAATTTATCAATGATTCTAAATGGATCATTGAGTCCAATCATAAAGTTAATCCTTCCAAATCCACCACTCAACCATGTCCCCAGGTACAACATCTTCACATCGTTTAAATACATCCAGGGATGGTGACTCCACCACTTCCCTGGGCAGCCTGTTCCAGTGCTCAACGACTCTTTGATGAAGAGATTTTTTTCTAATATCCAATTAAAACCTCCCCTGGCCCCACTTGAGGCCATTTCCTTTTGTACTGTCACTTGTTACCTGGAGAAGGGACGGACCCCCGCTTTGCTACAATCTCCTGTCACATAGTTGCAGAGAATTATGAGCTCATAAGACTTGTACTCCAGACTGTTCACCAACTCTGTTTTTCTTTGGTAGATGCAAATCTACTTAACACCTCTGTTGTTTTTCTTTGGACATGCAAATATACTTAACATCTAACCAGCTTTGAAAAACTCAACTTGAATTTACCCTCTTCAAGTATTTTGACAGCTTTGTATGGAAAGGTTACCCACTACCACTGGTAAAAACTGATTTCATCCCTGATTTCTCTTAGAACTGCTTACTGTATGCTAGAGGGTTTTTGCAGTTTGCTGCCTGCTGCTTTAAAGTAACTGTAAGATATGATACAGAAGTCAGTATTCTTCACAGAGTCCACCCAAAATTAGAATTTCAGCATGGAAATCTGCCTGATTTTTCTTACAGTGAACACTAACACAAAGAATTTACTTTACTCTGCAATTCTGTCCTTTCTCAGATTGCTCTTGAGTGCTTTGATCCACTGTTGGCCTTACAGACTTTGCCAAATTTCTTGATACTGATGTGTTTGAAGACATTTTATATTTAGTTTAATTCCCTTTGACAGTTGCTCTTCAAACCCTATTTTGGGCCCTCTTGGTTATGCTTTTACATTTAATCTGCCAGAGTTCATGATAATTTAATTTTTTTAGGTTTGACACATCTTCAGCCTTCTGAGGGATGCCTTCTTGCTTCTAATAACCTCCCTAACCTGCTGTTCAGTCCTCATGACTTTTCCACCCTTTCTAAAAATACTTTAAAAAAACCCCCTGTAGTATGCATTTATCAGTGTTGCTCTTTCAACAGTCTCCACACTGACTGTCAGGTTTTAATTCTCTTAGCTGCTCATTTTAAACAAGTTTGTTTGTCTTTGTGTGGCTCTACCTCCTGAAATAGAGCAAAAGTGTGGTGTATCTCTTTGGCTTTTGTTGCTCCTGTAAGGACAGAGTTTATCTTGATTCACATACACAGTTTTGAGCCAAGTCATGTGTGACAGTGAGGACAAGGTTAAGAGAAGTGTTGTCGCTGTTGGACCGCTAGAGGAGTGAAGAGTCAAGAGGCTTTGGATGATCAAAAGGTTCTGCTTTTAATATTTATTTTAGCAATTTATATAGACATCAGTGGACCATTTGGATTGGACCAATTCAAACCTCCCCCACAGGGTGATTGGCCCAGGCTTGAACCACCTGTATCCAAAAGGCTGTTTCAATAACACAAAAACTTTATTTATAAAACATAGAAAGAGGAAGAGAAAAGTTCCCAGGGGAAAGAATCTGTGTTGCCACAAAGTGTCCCAGTTTGTGGGCTGCCTTCACAGCTGCTTCAGGATGTACTTATCCATGGCCTCATAAAAATGTCATCTCTGTGTCACATGCCAGTGTGAATATTCATAAGGGTAATTACTATTCTCCTGTTTCCTGCCTTTTCTGACTCCAGTCTCTCGTGGGATAGCAGTTAATGCTGCTGTCCTGTCTGGGTGGTCACTAATATTCTCCCTATTTATGCCTTGAATTCTGGTCTCTAAGGACATCGAACAACTTGATCAGGTAGATAGTTTGTCAGTTTTGATTTTTATCAAATTTTGCTTCTCCAATGGAGAGACTGTTGAGAGGATGAGTGTAGACATGAGAACACGAGACAGGAAGGCAGCAGCAACAGAGTTCAGGGAAAGCAGTCCTTGCTCCAGGAATATGCCTAGATTTTCTCTAGAGTCAGAGAACGAAGAGGAGCTCTTCTAAAGAACATTTAATCCTACATTCTTTAAAATAAGACTAGCCAATTTATTCTTGAATATAGATTGGCTGCTTTTCAGTTATTTTTCTAATTACAAAATATACATTTGAGGTCTCGCTAATGAGGGATTTAGGTGCCTAAAGAATGTCTTCAGGGAATAGAGTTCTGTGATGTATACTGAGTGGTTTGCTTTCCTTCCTCCTGCTGAAGGTGGTCCAATTAAATCTTTTAATTGTTGATGACAGAGGTCCTTTGCTGGTAGAACTCACAAGGCAAGGGCAACAGAAATGGGATACTTTGGTTCTTGTGCTTGGTCTAAGGACCTATTTTTATATGAAATAGTTAATGAATAAGTAGAATCCTTGGAATAGATATTGTCTGCAATAAAGTAACTTTACTCCTTAACTCTCTGTCTTGCACCAGTACTGCTTCAGCTTGGAAGAATAGTTCCAGGTACCTGAAGGATTTTGAAATGCAGATTTTGAGGGCTTAAAGTTTTACTCTTTTCAGGGAGAATGGAATGCTTCTTTAAATAAAGAGAGATACATACATGAGGATGAGAAAAATAGGATTAAAATTTGATTTTTATGTTTGATGCTTTTTAAAATAACTTAATTCCCCTTAAGTAGCTCAGAAGAGATACATTAGTAATTTAAGGGGTACATACCAGTTATATGGATTCAGCAATAGAAATAACTGGGTTTGTGTAACATATAAAGCTTAATAATTAAGTGATTAATTCAAGACTGTTTCTGTGAGACAGTGCTTTATGTGCCATTCCATTTGGAAAGGTGCAGGCAGTAAACCATCTCTGGTTTGAAGGTGAGGAAAGCTCTGGCAGCGCATGACAGCTGATGAACAGCCTATAAGTACATAAAAGATGTTTCAGCAGCTGCTGTGACTTAGCAAATTTAAAATCAACTTTCTCATGCACTGAAAGCTGAAAGTACAATTTTTTGGTTAATGTTCCAAGAAATCCATGTCTTTGCAAGTTTTGGTCAATTTCAAATTTAGTAGACATTTCATAGAGTAGTAGTATTACTGCCTGAATTGTTTTATGCTAGACTAGAAGTAGCTCCTTGTGGGTTTCCTAAGAACAGAATGTGCTGTTTTGTTCTGGAACTTTTTTTATGACCATACTCAGAGGAAGTACTTAATGGGTGGCAATTCACAGATTTGAAGTCAGTTTTCAGTGTACATGACTCTGTGGACTACATTTCAAAAACAACATCATAGGGATTTAAATTACTACCTTTAAAGAATAGAAAGGTAGAAAGTTTAAAAGTATTTTTATTTAGCAAAAATATTAAGCTTCCACTGGTAGGTGTGTTCCTGTTTAAAAACCCAGTGAAGCTGCTTAAACTGACAACTCCCACCACAGCCAGAATTATTCTTATCTGCAATCTCATGTATCAAAGTATTAATATTCTTTGTTCCATTTCACATCATGTAAATTTTCATTCTGAAGTGTCTGGGCAGCTTTCTGGAGTTCAGAAGATATTGTGACTAGCATCCATCATATCTATTCTTGCATCTTTTCCTTATGGGAAAAATGAAAATAGAAGAGATGCTTTGCATTTATAAATGAAGTCAAAGCTGAAAATAGCACATAGAGATGCCCTTTGGTTATTCAGGAAATGCATTCCAAACACTTAGCCCTGGAGAAAATGATGCCTCTAGTGCAGATGAGCTTTACCCTCACTGTAGAAAATTTCAGCGTGTCAGAGGAGCACTGCTGTTGGCAGCGTTGCTAATGCTGGCCTTTCACTTATCCTTGCTTGAAACAATGATGTACTTGAAGACAATAACTGAGTCCTTGAGCAAGAATAGATACTGTACAGAGAGCTGGTTCAGGAAGCAGAGGAGAGTTTTGCTTCCCAAACAGTAGAAAATTATATTTGGAAGAGGTGCTATAGCATTTTAAACTTAGTGTTTTCTAAGTGCTGAAGGCTACAAAACCAAATCTGCTGCGTTACCTCACTGAGCTCTGAATTCTTCCTGAGATAATATGGTCACTGCCCATTGGCATGAAATGGAGGACTTCGTGTCACTGAAGGAAAGCAATGCAGCTGACAGACTGATGTCACTACTGGGTGCCTCAAGCAAAAACATTTCCAGGCTGATTTTTAGGTCCATCCTCATAGAACACCAGCTCTAATGCCATTCTTTGGCTGAAAAGAAATAGTAAATAGCTAGAAACCAAGATCTAGCTTTTTCCCAGCTAGAGGGATTGCTTTTTATGGTATGAGTGACTTGCAGCAGCCTGGCCATTAAAGCTAGCATAAGGATTAGTCTGTCACCTTCCCATATCCTGCACTCAATCTAAATAAACAAATAAATAGCATCCCTCCAAACATCCCAGAATTAATCTCTCCAATACAAATTTTTCTCCTAGGCTGTGTACGTGTTAGTTTTAACCCTGTGGGAGTTGCTTTTCTATAACCACGTCTGGAATCTGGCCATTAATAGTGACTGAGTCTTCACTCTGTAATGTAGGTCAAGAGAAGAAATTAAATGATGACATTGTGCTTGCTTGCTGTGGCATCCCCCAGGAGTTAGTGTGGTCCCTACTGATTGCCTTGAATCATTAATCAAAGGGAAGCTGCATTGCACAGCCCACAATATATTCTCAGCAGGCACATGCATTGATGATGCTGCACCATGAAAAAGACTTAATTGCACTGACAGTACATTTTTTCACAGTTTAGATTGTTTATCAAAATTGTGCTTGTAGCATCTAAAAATACTGTAATTAATGCAGCTTTTGGCCTCTTCACACACTGTTTTCTTTTTAGTTTCTTCTGTTAAAGGAGACAGCTGTTTGCTAGGAAAACAAATTCATCTTTTTTCCTTCTCTCTCTCGCCTCCTGTTTTGTATTTGAGTGCATCAGTAGGAGGCTCACAGTTTGTTGTAAATGTTCATTCACAGTTTCTGCAGATTCCTACATTCATATTCACAAAGGCAGAATATTTCACGATGCCCTTCATATCAAGTTACTGCTACTTCACACCAGACATGAGAAATACAAAATATGGGCATTGCTCCCATAGGCAAAACAACGCAAACCAAAAAACACCCAAACAATAAGGTACAAAACCCGCTGTCCTTGAAGAGAGTGTGACAATTTGGATCAGCCATTTCTTCCTTAATTAATTGTTTCTTTTCATTGCTGATCTTAGGGTGGCTTGTGGGTATTAACACACAGAGTATATTACAGAGCAAGGAAAGCAGACCTTTGATAAGATAAAGGATCTGCAAGAAAACGTGAGGGAGATGCTGGTGAGGCAGCTTGTGATGCCGCTAGGCAGCTGTTCCTTGGCTCCTGGGCAGACCAGAACAGTGTTTTCCTTTTTCCTCTTAAATATTCAGGCTGTGAGAGTGGGAAAGGACACAAAAGCACTGCACATGGTTCAGGTCAACACCATGAGCTGTTGCTCCTGTGCTGGGCAACCTGTGTGCATGTGGGGACCTGAAACCCCATGAGAAACCCAAACTGCTTATTGGCGAGCAGACTGTGAGTAAGGGAGCAGCATATTCCCTTCTGTGCAGAGAGCAGCAAGAGCAAAGGAAATTTGTACTGGGAAGAGATCTGGGTTACAGAAGACATTGGGAAAAAAATATCTGTTTGAACATTAAGAAAAAAAAACTTAACATTATTTTGCCCACACCTCTACAGAAAAATAGTATTATCATGACTCATTTTTGTCATCCATCTGCTACCATTAACTATTGTAAAGTGCTCTGTTGCTTCAAACATCCTCATCAGGTTTTAAAATGTTTCAGTTCTACATATTGCCTTTTAAATCTTGTGTTACAGTGAAGAAGACTGTGTATGTAGCAGAGCTTTGCAAGGCTGCAATTTCCCTGAAATTGTTATTATTACCTTATAGATTGCAATGGTAAAGCTCAAGTGGTGCAGTATATGAGTCCTAAGGTTAAATAATAGATCTTACCATAACATTGCACTGGATTTTATACTTCTGCTGATGATGTAGGACTTGAACTTCTATTAAAACGGGAGCCTATTGAAAATCTTTATCATTGTCTGACATAAAAGCCTGCACTGTGTACAGACACAGTGTGAAGGATCAAGATCAGAGACAAAGTGGGAGTATCTTGAGTTTATCAAATGCTTTCTACTCTGTGAATAAAGATATCTAGACCCAAGCTGCCCTTACACCACTAGTTGGTGGTGCATGTGAGAATGGGATTCACAGTCATTAGGAGGACCAGAAATGGTTCTGTGGTGAAGCCTATAAAAACCCCAAGATGAACTAATCAGGAAAACATATGGAGTGATAAAAAATAAATATAATTAAAGAATAAAAATGAATAACAGTTCACAGAGAAAATTAATGAATATCAAATGTATTTTATGCAATTAAAATTTTAATGAAGGTTCATTGAAACCATTTTTTCTCTTTCAGTATGGTAAAGCAATAATTTGTATGGGATGGAACTGTTTGAAAATTTCTGTATGGTAGTCTTCAAGGGTATTTATTGAGCAGAAAGATTATTTAGGCTCCTGCTTGCTATAATCTTCCAGAATTATTTGTGTTTAATGTATTTGGAAGAGATCAGGCCACTTTCTTTTCCAATACAAACTTTGCTCTTGGAAGTATTGTTTAACAGATTAGATTAAACTTAATGCATTTAAAATTTGAGTTTTAAAACCAGTGAAGAAACAAGTTGTCCCTAGAATAGAAGATGCAAGTTTTGCTGGGATTTCTTTTCATTTCATTCGTCACCAAGATAGCATTAAAGTGCAGTGGTTGTGTCATTGTTATTAAAATTATATGAGGGGTGAAGAAACACAGACCAACATTCAGCACATGATCACAGATCAACTGTTGAAATCACCAGCGGCCTTTACATTGTCAGATGTTTTTTCTTGCATAATTTTGAGAATAATGGGTCTATGTTAATAATTTTCCTTTGTCTGTATGTGGAAAACCACAGAAAGAAAATTATTTTGTAACTGAAAACTATTTTCTGCTTTTACAAAGCATGGTACTGTAAAGTTTTGGATGAATAGGAAAGAATCCTCCCTTTGCAGGAAGCTGCTGAGGCTATTCCAGCCTTTCAAAGAGGCTGTCATGATTGATGAGAATACTGATGTTTGAAGGCTCTCTTACCTGCTGATGCAGGGAAGTGCAGAGATTGACTTCTCTCTTCCCCAGCCATGCCCAGCTGCCTTCTCTTAGCAGAGACACCCTTGTCCTTCAGCTTAGCAGAGGAAGAAAAATGGCAGAAGGGGAAGCATTGGTCATTAAAGTTTACCCTAAATATATATGTGGATTTTTGAAAAAGTGAAGTAGCAGCTTTTTGGCCAGCTGTCTGTCAGCCTCCTGTTTCACTGTGTCCCCCAAACAGGGGCAGTGAGGCAAGCCCAGGGCATCACAGGTGGCTTCAGAAAATTGCCCACAGCCCATGAGGACCTGCTGTGCTGAGGGAAAATGCTCTGCTTGCAGCCCAGGGTCCAGCTGCCTGCAAATGCCCTGACCCACAGCATGAACACTTGTGTCTCCTCTTTTCCCCAGCCCACATGGGGCAGATGTCTTCCACGGTGCAGCCACAGGGATGTTGTAATGCCATCTCACTGCAACCATGCATTCCTGGCTCTGTTATCGCTCTCTTAAAGAAGCGAGTGTCAAAAACATCAGTGAAGAAGCAGTAAATGATGGGTGGGGTCAGCCTGAGAGAGAAACCGCAGCTGACAGATTCTTGGTTACTGTTTGCTCAACACAGGATCATCTTTACACAGGCAGGCTCAAGTTTTCACTGCAGTCCTTGTCCCTTGTGTGGTCCAGCAATTTACAGAGCCTTGGAGAAAGATGAACCAGCAATTTCAGTTCAACTGCACTCTAATATTACTACTAGCTTGCTTCTTTTAGGCTAGCTTTTGTTCTGGGCTATTTTAAAATCTCTTATTAACTGCAAATGCTAAAATACAGGTGCTATTACTGATTTTTTAAGCTGTTTGGTTACGCTAGCATTTCAATTCTTAAAATATTCCAGTCTAATTTTACCATTGAGATGAGGTTTGGGTTGTAACCCCACAGGAATCAACTCTGGAAAAGCAGAAACCAGGGTAGGTTGTAAGCAGCTCCTATCAAGCAGCCATTCAGGTAACTGCAGTGCCAACTGCTTTACAAAAACCCAAATTGTTATTTCAATAACTGACTCCCTCACACAGTTGCTGGTATCAACATCTAGTGATAAAAATTCATCCAAGGCTTATGTTTATTATACTGAAAAAAGATACGGAAAAACTGATTTTTTTTTTCCTGATGTATGTACTTTGTAAAAAAGAGTTTTAAACAATTTACTGTATAAAATTTTCTGTATAAACTTTCAGCTCCTTAACACAGAAGAGTAATTTTGAGAGATATTTCAGCTCTTGGTAGATTTCAAATTTTGTTTAGGATTTTTATTCCTTATTTAAATCATATACTGAACTCCTTTAGCAGTCACAGGAGTTATAGCCAGCGCTGAATGCTCTCTTTCTTGTTCCTTACTAGCTTAACACATAATTTTTTGTATATGAATGAAGTATCAACATCCTTAGTTACAAAAATGTAAAGTTTTTAAACAAAACCAATGGACATTTACTGCAGCATTTACGATCTTTTGCTTTTCCTTCACCCATGGATTAATTTTTCACACATTCAGGTAATGTGTGCTTGGCAGACTGGAGTACCATTGTGAAACTCAAGGAATTCACATGAAGTCATATTTCTTCCATTAAAATACAGAAACAGGCTAATAGCAGCCCTCCTTTTGAGGGAAAAGGAAAAAGACAAACCACCCCCAAGAACAGACCAAGTTAAAAAAAAATAAAGTTCTAGGTCCATGACTGGAAACTGTTTTTGTCCCTGTACTTCTGTGGCCAGGGGTTTTGGCAGTCTAACAGCACAAGGTGCTGTTGTGGAATGACAGTGTTTACTGTGCTGAAAAGCAGACTCCAGATCCTTTCATCACTCTTTGATACACTGGTTAATTATATAAGCTGGGTCATTGAACTAGTACTCCAGAACCACTGGGCTAATAATAGTGGGTCACAACCCTTTCTCAGCCTCACTTGGACATTCATGTGGTTTCTGAGGTTTTGGATCCTAACATAAATCCCCCGTAGTAACTTATCTTGAGCACACATGTACAAACTTCTCTTGCCACTCATCCCTGGGGTGTTTCAAGTGGGGCTTTTACTGCCACTCACCACTGTGTAACCAAGACTACCACAGGGCTTTCTGTTGCTGGATTAGCCCTGCCCAAACAAGTATTAGTGGGATCCAGAATGAGACCATTTTTTAAGCAGAAATCATTCCTTAAACTGTTATTTTACTCCTGTCTTGCTGAAAATTCCATCACCCATCCCCAAAGACTTGCCAAGGTATGTTGTGTCTCTCAGGCACCCAGTGTGTTTCAAGACAAAAACCCTCATAACAAGGAAGTATCACTCATTCCATCTGCAGTAGGATTGGTGCAATAAGCACCTCCTGGCTAATTATGCCTCAATCTACTGTCTCCTGAAGGGTTGAGCAAGTGGTCCTGCCCAGCCTTAAAATCTAAATATTCCTCAGATAGTGGAGTTGCAATTGTTGCTTTCATATTGCTGGAGATCACCCACTCTTAGTTTCAAGGCTTGACTCTTGAGATCTTCTCTTTGATTTCCAGAATACAGTTTTGCCAACCAATGTGTGAATGTGGTTAGTGGCTTCTTATTCTGTTTGGCTGTATCTTCTCCTGGGCATTCAATTTTTAATTTGAAACTCAGTTATTCTAATTCCAATGCCATCTTTGTGATTCATGCAGCCTTCTTGGAAAAATAAAAATACAAAAAAATCTCTCTGCCATCCTGCAATCAAGCCCTGTACACAGAAGTGCTGGGGTCCATCTTGTCTTTACTTTCCAGGAGCCTTGCTTGTTTATCTTCAGGGCCTGTATTAGCAAGCATTAAAACTGCTTATATCTTTTACTTTTGTACATATTTGCCTTCTCCTTTTTATTAGGTTCCTTGTGCTCTTCTCCTTCCTGAAGAGTATTCCCTGCCCTGCCACCCAGGTCGTCTGAATCTAGACTCTATGTTAGCAGCATCCAGAGGATCCATAATTGTGTGCAATGGATGAGTGAATTCTCCAGCACTAGTTCTGAATGTTAGCTCACCATAACTGGACTGCACCTCCCTCTGGCACCCATCTAAATACCACAGGCAATAGCTGCTTTTAACATGTGACTCTGGAGCCATATGGTTTTTGTTCTTTCAAACAAAGCCCTACAGACATCATTTCCAGCTGCTTTAACACATCTGAGCTCTGGCTGTATGCACAGTTCATTCCCCGTGGCTGGTGTTTCCTGTGGGTTGTGCATGAACAATTTTGTGGCTGCCCAGGCTGTTTCAGGCAGGTGGTTTTGATCTGTATTGGTCAACTGAGGTTTATTTATTTTCACAAGGACCGGAACCAGGTGGACTGGGATCATTCCAACCCCCTCTGTGCCAGTCATCAGGACCCTGCTTTGCTAGCTTTCCTTTGATTTGCACTGCTCTACCCATTTTACTTGTCATTTCTGTTTAAGCCTCTCAGTTACCTTCATGTAAGAGTTGTGATCCTCACCTTCACCTCTCCTATCCCCTCTGTTTTCTCCAGCACCCGTTGTAACAGTTACCTTAGCCAACTCAGTTTTCTTTTTTTCCCCTCACATTGTGTGATATCTGAAGCTTTTTTCTTTGGTCTTTCCTCCCACCCTCGCCATCCTCTCCTAGCAGCAGCAAGTTTTAGCCCTTCTGGAGCAAAGGTACATTCCCTGGCCTTGTACTCCCCAGCGTGATCCCCACAGCATTTTTTTTCCTCCCCTAAATGCCCTGCTCTTATCTACACAGTGCTCTCACTAGCTGCCCAACATTCCTCCAGCCCAGGCTACCCTCCCTGTTAACTCCTTCTTGCCCATAAACTATCGGCTCTTCCCCAGACTCTCAAAAACTTACACAGGTTTATTTAAAAGCCTCTTATGTCTAGGGGTGAGGATACAAATGTACTGACTGTTCTTCTACCATACAAGCCATGGTAGTCTCTCTCCTTCAAAGGCCATGGCTATTCTCACTGCTGGATTTGAAAAGTACTTCACCGTCCTGCTTTGGCATACATGACATGGGTTATGACCTTTTTGCCAGCTTGGTATTTGAGTGTTCTTGCTCACTGTGTGTGACAGTGATACAATTTCTATTTCTGCTCCATTCAGGCTCCCACATTCTTGTTCTTATAGCCTTGGTGGTTGAATTCTCTGCATTCTCTACCAACCTGTTATATAAAAAAAGATGCCTTTTGGTGTTTGCAGGACTCAGTAGGTGCAGAGTGGATGAAAAAGAACAGGACTGATTTTTTTTACTTCTTTTACTAAACAAAACTGAAAGAAAAATATAATTGCTAGCATTTCTGTTGTGCTAGGCATTTTGGGGGGTTACCTTCATGTGTTTCAATATGCACAAAACCTCAGGGAGGAGACGATTAAAGAAGAAACAATTCTCTACTGGAATCTCACATGGTAGGTGAACTCTTCTGTATGGTGCTCATTGTGGTGCCCATGTACTATTTTATCTTCACGTTGCTCTTTATATTTTGCTGTTTCACATGAAAACATCTTTTACGTAGTCTGATCAAGTTGGTATTTTGGCACAATTTGCTTTTCATATAGTTATGTGTACTCAACTATATTATGTGTAAGTGAAACGTTGTTTTGTGAGGTGGCCTTAGTTTTGCAGCAACTTTCCAACCTACTCATATCTCAAAGAATTTAGTTCCACTAATTCTTTGAGATCCTAAAAGTCAATAGTCACTGCATTGTGCAGCGGAAATAGTTGTGGTCATCAACAGTAACCAGGATTTCCTGTGCTGGACTTTGTCTACTTGCAGTAAAAATTAAATGGAATTGAACTGGTTTGTGGGCTCTTTTAGCTGCATCATGAGAACTATAATTGTATTCCTTATTTAAAGCTTCTGAATATTAACAAATCTGTCAAGAAATTATTATGAAGTTTCATTAATTCTTTCTTTGGCAAGGAAAATCTAGGGATGGAAACTACAAGTAAAATTGCTCCGAAATAAGAAGCAAAAAATATGGTTTACTTCAAGTTTTGCTGTGAGTTTGTACTTTAATGAATCTGGAGAGCGACTGTGTATTGATTGTTAGTCCTAAAACCAGCACTACAGGGGGCCTGCTCATGAGCATTTGGCTACACAAAAGTAAATTTCAGCATGTTTTTTATCTTGTGTGCACTTTCCCGTTCAGTTTTATCAAGATTGAGCAAACCTATGGAATTAGTGGATTGAACATAATTTCCCATGTATGGAATCAGTTTCAGTTTTTTATTACTTGCCATCACAATCATCTTTGGCTTAGTCTTAGCAAATATCCTCTGCAATGTGCTGGTTTTCAGCTGTTCCTAATAGACCTAAAATCGTTAAGACAGTGTTTTCTCTTCTCTTGCCTCCAATTTTGAGAAGTAGTATACACTGAATTTGCTTTGTGTTTTACACATGTTTTGGTCAGCCAAACAGATTTTCTCTCTCTCTCCTTTTTTCCTACTGTTGACAAATGTGCAATTGTGGAAGCCCAAGGCTATTCCACACCCTTTTCCCACTTGCAACTGAAATATTTAGCATAACTCACCAGAAATTATTTCTCATAAGTTTGGTTTGTAGGACCCCCAGGAGTCTTACTGGTATTTGTGGGTGGAAGAAACTGCAATGCATGCCTGAGTACTAGAGCTTTCTGATTTATGGTGGTTAAAATTCACCAGTTAACACAATTTGATTTGGGAATTCCAAAGTAATAGGGAAATTGCTACAAATCACATAATGTGGTCATCTTAACCAGCTACAGATTTGTTAAAAAATATTAGAAAAGGGAAAATTGTGTTAATGAAAGTGGTAACTAAAAATAGCACATATGGAAACTAGTATGGTTTACTCCTTAACTGTTTAATACTGGCTAATCCTTGAAGTTGGACATTTAAAATTCTTAGGATCAGGAATGATGTAATACTGCCGATGGAGAAGCTGTTAACCTGAATGATCAGCAAATAGCCTCTGATCTCCCTTGCATTTTTGGCAAGTTCACCTGGAATCTCTTTCCTTTTTGAGAGAAAAGGGAAAGACTAGAGATAGAAAAGGATAATGTAGTTCATCCCTTGTGAATTCCCCGTGCTTTCCTTTCTATCCCTGCTGCTCAAGACAGAACGTCTTTTCCTTCTGAGGCTTCCTTATGGACGTTAATGTTACAAAGCTAAAAGGAGCCTTGTGAATAGGCACAAAGATGTCACAAGAACTAGGAGAGTTCATATTACTTTTTTTATTTCTTCTCTGTCTTTTGTGGGAAGAGATTCACATGTGGGTTGCATGGTTTGCATTCATGGATTTTATTTATAGGTGGCTTTGAATTTTGGGGGGTTTTATCCTATGCATAATCACACGTATCTAGAAACATGTCTGAAATCTGTTTCACTCTCTCTCCAACCCATGCATTTTAAACATGATACACAAATGAGTATTGACACTGAGAAGTGAAGCCTGGATTAGTTTGCACTTGTAGTCCTGTTTAATTCTGGATAACATTCTGAGAACAAAAGGTATCCTTTCATTATGCATCTGCCTAAAAAACAAATGATTCAAAGGGTGCCAGCAGGGACTTTGTCCTGAAAACGGAGACTTGCTATTAAAATTTGCCAGATTATTCCTTTAAAAAAAACCCAACCAAACAAAAAAAAATGTAAAAAAGGCAGAATGCAGGCAGTCATTATCAGAAGTGTGTGAATTTCAGATAGTATTTACATCGTGGAACCATAAAAAGCCTACATTTCCTTATGGAAAATAAGTGTATGTGTTTCCTGGTTGTGGTAGACAATGATTCTGACCCCTTAAAATTTTTATTTTGTTTTGTTTTACAGTGAGAATGTTCTCCTACAGCAAGAATATATGCTAGCACTTTATAAAATATTCTGCTGTACATCCATTAAATGCACTGTGCGCTTCACTTCACTGAGTATGCTACCATCATTGGCTTAATAGGAGCACTGTAATTTGAACTCTTCTAACAGCTCATTTGATTTTATTTCTTTTTAATAACCTTAAACCCCACACTTTCTCTGTTTTGATTTTGTTAGATTTCATTTTTTTTTTTACTTCTTCTTTTGCATTGGCAAAGAGCTTCAATATTTCGCTGCATCGATTGCAAAGGTTATTGGTCCATCAGGGGTTTTATGTGATACCCCCAAATTCCTGGGGGCTTACCTTAAAAAACAAAAGAGAACTTGAAAATAATACTTGAGTGTACTTTTTTGGAGATGTAAAAATAGATCCTGATTACAGCTAGAAACTCTGACAGTGTTCGTTTTCTGTCCAAGCCCTTGGTATTCTCTCATACCATGCACAATCCTCCCAAACTGCAGTAACTATTTAATTTTATTTCATTCTATTTCAAGGGACCGAGCTATTGTCCCCGTTCTACATGTTCTCTAGACAGTGATGTGTAACATGGCTCCAGGCAAATGGGAGCCCTAAACAAGAAACTGAAGAAAAGAAAGGGCAGCTTAATATTTTTGGGAAGGAATGTTTGTTCCACAGTGCTTAAGACTTAACATCAAAAAACCCCAAAACCCCTAAAACCTCAAAGTCTATGTTCAGAATGTGTATAGTTGTAACTGAGCGTGTAGCTGTGATGTTGCTTTAGGCTGGGCAGGTGGATGGCACCCCCACCAGACCCCTGAAAAGGTCACCTGCTTCAAGTAACACACTTCATTCACCCAAATTCTAGAATTAATTTCTCTGAACCCCCACCCACAGTGTTTCCCTTTTATTAAAGTTTGCCTCATTTAATTAGCCTGACTCTCTCCTCCCATCTTTCTTCTCCACTCTAAGGTCTACTTATTTCATATTCACATTTATATAATTTTGTTAACCCTAACAAATTCAGTGGTATGGATGACAATATTAAACCCCCCTTTTTTGAGTTTCACTCCTGTTCTCCATTACCAGAAGTCCTCTTCCTTTGAATGTGAGGTTATCACAACTTTGCATCTTCCATCATATTTTTTTCTTTGGCTTTGATTTCAAGTCAAAAATCCCCTTACAAAGCTTCATGTATGATATTTTTTCTTGACTCTCTCCTATTTACCTTGTTTTCACTGGCATGCTTTAGAAATAAGAATTTCTACCAGTAGAGGAGTTGAAATAAATTATTATATATTCTTCTTTCATATCCAGACACATACTATTTGTAGTAAACTAAATTAAGAAAAAAGAATTTAGTAAACTAAGAAAAAGAATTAAGAAAAATAAAAGAAAAGAGCATGGGAAGAAGAATACAAATCAGTCTTTCCGAGGTGCCTTTTGAAATGCTGTTGGCAATGAGGCCAGCAGCCTCCTGCATGGGCAACAAGCTGATCCTGTGTTGGTGCTTTAGCCTTCCCAGCAAGCATGAGCCTGTGGCAGCTTACAACCTGCGTGGCATATTGGATTGGATTGTGCTTTATTCAATAGTTTTTTTTATATAGTGCAGCTCTGCCCCACAGAAACTGCAGCAGTATCCACCTCTGCATCCAAGCAGTCAGGCTATTGGAGTATATGCATGTAGTTGCTTTGCAAGGAAATGTTTTATCTCCACAAATCTCTACTATGTGTCACAACTCTGATAATGAAAGTAACTTTTTTCCAGGTTTTTTTGGCCTTGGTAAGCATTTTGCTCCTCTTTCTTAATTTATGATCAAGGTGAAGGTATCTCTGCAGTTATTTTTGAAGATATATTTCTTCCTGGTTTCAGACAGGGAGAAATCTATAATGGGAGTTGGTAGAAAATTTGATTCATTGCTGTGTTACTCTGCCTAAAGCCACTCTAACTCTGTCCAGCAAAACTGAATTGGACTGATTCCTGGAAAAACTGCTGGTATAAGAGTCGTGTGAAGATAGGGTAGTACAGTAATACATCAGACCAATTACCTTTTTAGTTGTTTTCCTGCATCACTGTTGCTGATACTCTTAGAGGTGTGCTCAGTAACTCCTGCCATTCTGAATGCTATCTTTGTAGCTATCCTGGATGCCTACAATGAGCCTTTGAGCAGCCATCTGGTAAAATGCGCTGTGGTTTGTTATTTACATGGCATTTAACTATGCCTTCATAAGCTTCAGCAATATAATGGAGACAACACTTTCTGGTGAGCAGCACACTGAAACCAAGTGGTATAGCATGCTGTATCCAACTGTTAAAAAAAAGGAATTGATATTTAACTGTGGGGGACTTCCACTACAAAATAAGAAACTTAATTCTTGCTTTAGCCTTGTGTGATTCTTGGTTTTCTGGGGCCTTTTTTTTTTTTTTTTTCAAGAAGCACAGCCAATCTCAGCAGTTGCCATGGGCAGGACCACCAGCTTTGAACTTTTTACCTTAATTCTTTTGCCATTTCTGGTTTAGATAGTTTGTCTTTGGAGATATTCTATTTTGTGAGGGTTTTTTACTTCAAATTACAGGAATAGAAGTGCTGTGAATGGAGTCATATTGACAAGTCCCCCAACATAACATACAAAGGATTAAGGCAAAGCTGTTAATTTTCTCTGCTTCCATTGATGCAATTTGGAATCATCATGACGCTAGCAAAGGAGACTATTTAACGACATTGTTCTGTTGCTATTTATAAATGAGATCTCATTTAAATTTAGAACACAAAACCTTCCTGGGTGGAAAACTGCCATCTTGTGTATCCACATGCAGTGCAGTGCAAGGGATCTGATCTGATCACTGTCAATATCGCTGCTGCAATACAGACAGCAATAATGAGAACAGCACTGAGCTGTCCTTAGGGCTCAGTTCTGTAACCTTGTCACTTCTGAACCTATGCCCTCAGCAGTACGTGGAGTTTTACAGAGATTAAGTATTTAGATGCATGTGCTCATCAGGAGTTATGGGACATCTGTTGTTTGTACTGCGGTACATCAGAGCTCTGGGAGCTCTGAGCTCCCAGGAGTGCCTCCCAGTTACACCCAGGCAGCACCTTGGGGTGCATGGAGGATGCCTCCTGTCCTGTCCTGTCCTGTCCTGTCCTGTCCTCTCCTGTCCTGTCCTGTCCTGTCCTGTCCTCTCCTGTCCTGTCCTGTCCTGTCCTCTCCTCTCCTCTCCTCTCCGACCCTCTCCGACCCTCTCCGACCCTCCCCGACCCTTTCTTTCTTTCTTTCCCTGAGTAGCAGGCTGGGCAAGGAGAGGTGGGTGTATGGGGAGCCCTGGGTGTTTTCTGAGCCAGCACTGCTCTTTTGGTGTAACTCAGGCAATATTCATATTTGCATGGCTGCCAGAAAGGGAAACATAGGCTAAAAAGTTAGAACTGTTGCTTTGCTGCAAAGTCGCTGAGAGGAAATATTGTTATAAAATAGGAGCATTTGTAGCCCAAACTAGCTATTTTGCATATTGATATAGTCAGTTCCTCTCAATCTGTTGAAAGTCTCCCTAAAGCATGTAAGACTTGGAGTCCTGAATTCAGCTCTGCTTTTACTATTCTAAATTTTTGTAATTTGCTAAATGTAGTGATCTTCATCCATGTAAAGGAGGCAATCCTTGCACTGACAGTGATTTTTCAAGGATATAGAAAAAAGCACCCAACAAGCATCCTGTTTGTCCAGGTAGTTGCCACTTTCATCCAAGCTGAGATAAGGAAGAGTACATTTATGAAGACTTCTGAAAGATCTTTGTCTAATCTGTAATTTCAGCATGCTAGAGGCACTTATCACTGTCAGTTTCAAAGCACCTTACATTTGCAAACAGTGCTTCATAAAAATTACATGAAATGGTGATTTGCCCCAAATGAGAGATGCAGGAATCAGAAAACCCATTAAATTATCCAGGCATTTTGAGCCACATTTGTTCCATGTGGGAGAGATGGATTGTCCCAAGTCTAAACTTAAGTATCAGGTGTGAAGTAATTGGTATTCAACAGTGTTTAAGTGAAAAGAGTACAGTCACATGAATCACAATAATTTGACCACTTTGGATTAACAAATTACTGCCTGCCAACTCAGCAGCACTAACTTGCCAGGTGAAAGTCACGAAGATGATTTTTTACAGTTCATGTAAGTTTATTATAATTATTAATGGAAAATGCAATAAAAAGCTATATTAATATTCAACTTCTGTTGACATTATATCTACTTGAACTCTTAAACCACCACAAATTGCCTATGTGTATATCCATAACATCAGTCTGTCCTTTTCCTATAAATAAAATCTTGTTGTATATGAGAGTTCAAATGGCAGAATCTGCTGTTTGCATTATTGGAACATGGATTTTCTACCTTTGACTGTGGCATTTGTAGAGGTATTACACTTGTGAAATTATAAGAATGATAACAAAAAATTGTAATTTCCATGCTTGGAAGCAGTTTTCAGGAGACAGGGATGTGCTTTAGCTCTACCAGTAGTATGCATTTTTTGTTTGTTCAGAATTGAAAACGGATATAATTACCAATATTTCTGAAAATTATACACTTGCACTGCTGTAATTGACTTCGTTGTGGATGCCTTCAGTGAACATAGTGGATATTCCTGCTTTTCAGGTTTTTTATGTGCATTTGAAACACACTTGAGCTAATGTGGAGAAAACTAAGTTCAAAGTCAAGAATTCAATACCTGTCTGCACAAACAGAATAGCTGGTGAAATGTTGCACTACAGGGATCAGTTATAAAATTCCTGTGAATTCAGTGGACCCAGGATTTTACCTCTAACTTAAACTTCAGAAATTGTGTACGGAGGATAGGTGTAATTTAATCTTTACTGAATATATTCCAAGTTACCTACTTCACTGGTTGATCATTTGTATAACTGGTAGTTTATTAATCAGTGAGTGATAATAAACTGTAAAGACTTTGAAAGACTTGAAAACTTCTTTCTAACTTTGGAACATCAGAAACATTTCCTTTGTTTCAGCCTCTCTCTTAAGTCATACTACAAATTCAAATCCTTACCAGAAGGTTTTTGGACTGTTGACATATGCCTCTGTCACTGCTGGCTGCAGATGATGTTCAGATCCTGCTTGCATTGAAACATTTTACTTTTTGAAGAGGGCTTGTTATGGTTTACGTGACATGCCATAAAGGTCTACGCTGGTTTAAGTGCAGGATCTGTCCAAACTCATCCTGTTTGATGATGTGTGCCCTCTTTTTTTTGTTCATAGTTCATTATGAAGTCCCTCTTTTTAAGTGCAGATGTGGAGATGAAGACAGATGACGAGATGTGATGTTCAGCACAGATTGAGTCACAGTGCAGCAGTGTCTCCTTGCACTTTTGTCTGCTCAGATTTCAATAATTGGAAATGGTACTTCATCATTCCAATATGTGGTGAACCTTCTTCCTGAAAATCCACTGACAAGGCATGGAAAAGTCTTCCTGGTCTTTGTCACAGGTAGGAATGGGAGCTTCAGACAAAGTTAGTTAGAGAAGCCCTGTTGTTGAAACACCCAGTGCAGAAAGGAGGCTTTAGCATTCTAAACTCCTGAGAGAGGAGCCTGGGTCCAATCAGCCCCAGACTGTCATTGGTTTAAGTAACCTTGTCCTGCAGGATTAAAGATGGTATATCAGATATACTTACATAAAATGAACTATTTATTATGACAAATTATTAGACAAAAGATCTCAATCAGAATGATTTACTACTCAGTATAAAAGCTGAAACTACTAGTAGCATATAGTATATTGAAGTATAGAGCACTCTAACAAAGCAATTCTATCACAACAATTATACTAAAGCTGGCAAAAAGAAATTATTATTAAGTAGAGATTGATGTAACTCACCCAGTCAGGTAAAGTCCAAGGTGATTGAAAAAAGTGAAACTTTATACCCATATTTAAAAATGGTAGAAAGGACGACCCAGGGAACAACCAATCTGTCAGCCTCTCCTCTGTGCCTGGGAAGATCATGGAGCAGATCCTCCTACAAACTGTGTTAAGGCACATGGAGGACAGGGAGGTGATTGGAGACAGCCAGCACACCTTCTCCAAGGGTAAGCCCTGCCTGACCAACCCAGTGGCCTTCTATGATGGAGTGACTACATCAAGCAATAAGGGAACAAAAGTAATTTGTCTGAAGTTCTGTAAAGCCTTTGACACTGTCCCCCACAACACCCTTTTCTAAACTGGGGAGAGATTAATTCTGTGGGTGGACTATTGGGTGAAAAAGGAATTGATTGGACAGTTGTATCCAGAGGGTGGTTGTCTATGGCTCAGAGTACCAATGCGCATCAGTGGTGTCTGAATTAGCACCAGTGTTATTTCATATCTTCATTAATGACATAGACAAAGGGATTAAGTGCACCCTGAGCAAATATGCAGATTTCACCAAATGGTGCTGCTGACATACCTGAAGGACAGAAAACCAACCAGAGGGCCCTGGACAGGCCTCAGAAGCAGGCCCAAGGGAATCTCATGAGGTTTAACAAGACCAAGTGCAAGGTATTGCACCTGGGTTGGATGGGTCTTTGAGCAACCTGGTCTAGTGAAAGGTGCCCTTGCTCATGGCAACAAATGATCTTTGAGGTTCCTTCCAACCCAAGCTATTCTATGATTCTACGATTCTATGATTTAATAACAATGTTAGTTGTAGACAGAGAAAACAGATCACCCCCTTCTGTCTACAGCACGCCTCCATGCCTAAGCCGCAAAACCATTGGTTTCCATCTGTTTTTTTATTTCTGTTCTGGAGGAATTTGATCCTCAGAGTCTATTAGTTTTGTGGCTTGGAGGTTGCATCCAGTATTCATTCCAGTTTCTTAGTACATAATCGGAAGCACTACTTTGGGATTTGAGGCATAAAAAAATCCCAGGCATATCTGTGAAGCTGTAAAACCAATGAAATGGTAGAGTATGGTGAAGGAGACTTTACATAAGGTGGAATAATGCCCATTTGTGATGACAATTATATGGATAGTACATCTAGTGAGGTAGGGAAAATAGGGCAGCTGTAATCAGTGAGAGGAAACGTAGCTTAATGGCTATTATCAAAGCCCATAAAAGAATGTGGAATGATGGGCATCCAGATTTGTTGAAATAGGTGTTAGTTACAGACTCAGAGCAGGATGGGGAACCCTGCAGTACAGTGAAACTGAGGGGAGAAAGCATGTACAAAATTAAATAGTAATAAAAAGAAATTAGCTCTGTTTTGCTGAAGTCAAATATTAACAAGAGTTAATAGCAATGAGGGTGAAACAAAAGTTTCAGAAAATGGAAAGGAAACTCATCCCTTTTATAATAAAGTTACTAAACTGTCATGTTCAGAGATGGGGCTTGGGCAAAAGTGGGGGTTTTCCTAAGAACAAATGGGCTCTTGATGGGCACCAACATAAGCCAAGCTTGCATGTCCACTGCTCACCTTGCCAATTCTGTCATGCTCCTGTGGTGTTGCCTGAATCCTGGTTTGAGTGAAATAACACTTCAGATGAGTAAACATACTGAGGACCAGGGAGTCCCGGTAGTGGGATTTATTTCACTGATCTGAAGTTTAAGTGATAGCACCATCTGTTTTTAAAGTGTGGTGAGTCTCCTTCAGTATATCTGTTCCAAAGTAAGCCGATAAACTTTGCCTTGTGGTGCTGGGAGCAGGGCAGGCACTCCTGGAAGACAGTATCTCCTATTTCTTCTATACCTATTTTGGAGGGGATGAACTTTCTCTGAGAGTGGTTTATTTTTTCTCTCTGGGTATAGCAAGGAAGATTGAAATACTGACACTAATGAGGGGTGTGGTTCAGGTCTGAACTGAGACATTCAAGGAGATACCAACGGGAACATGTGCCTGGGCACCTCTTAGAGTCAGTGGAGAAGAAATAAATGTTCCTGGTGGAACAGAAGTTGCTGTTCAGATGGCCAGAACTGATGGCTGGTCCTGGTGAGATGACTCTCCTTCTCTCACCATTGTAGACACTGACTAGATCTTGAAAGATTACAAAGGGACTACAGGAACCCCAAGCCAAGTGTCTGAATCAAGAACTGCAATCCTGCCTAACTTCTAACTTACTGAAGCCCATTGAAGTGAATTTAGGCATAGAAGAACAATAAAAGCCTTTTTCTGTAGTCCTAGCTCAGAATTTTGCTTCTCCAAGATGTAGGCCTTCTCATTTGCCTGCTTTTACCATAACATTTGCTTTTAACTTTGGATTGCATTTCCATTAAATTAAAAATGTGCCTATAACTACAAAAAGACAAAAAATAGTAACAGATCAAAGTCTGTATTTTCAGATGTTGAGGTGAAAGTATGAATTACCTTAAAATAGGCAGACATTCTTTTACATATTCATTTTCAATTTTTCCACAGCCTTGAAACTTGTCAATCTTTACTCAGAATACATCTTCCCTTGAATGGTTTGCCTACATGCTCTGCTAATGGGGATGGGTTTTTCCTTCTTGTCTTCTTAGCATACATTCTTGTAACTGAATGAATGATATAGGCAATTGGCAGACATCTTTTCCTCTGCTTAAATATTGACTTATTACTTGAATTTGGAGCTTGGTCTGAGAATTGGGCCCTACTCTTGCAAAAGATGTATGTGTATTCTCTACATTTAATGACATGAATATTTCCACTGAGATCTGGGAGTACATTGCAGCGTAAAAATTAAAGAGCTATAAATCTTTGCAAGATGAGGCTGTGGCAAGAAAAAATTAACTAAATGCATATAGTGGATCAAAAGTAGACATAAGTTAGCTTGCTAAATTTGTAAGATCTGTCTGATATATTGATGACCTTACATTAAGGAATTTAATTTGTTTGAATTAATGAACCATCATGTTCTATCATTTTTCTAATATAAATAATTTGGAATTTTTTTTCTCCTTTCTTTTAAAAAATCTATTTTTCAGTAACCAAGCCTTTAAGGCGAATGAACAGTGCTAATTTCAAAAAAGTTATAATTTTTTATGCATTCAGTTACTTTGCTCAAATTCTTACACAGATGAAATGTATTTATGTGTGTACAAAGTAATTTTTTTAAAAGTTTGAGAACTCTCCTTGCTTGCCCATTGCATCAGTGCTTCTATTCCCAATATAGTTTTATTTCTGTTTGGCTCTTGGTAGGAAACTCTGAAATTACCAACCATTTTGCAAGATCACTCTCAGGTTAAATTTACATTTGAAAAGTTGCTGGGATTTTGTTGGCTTCTTTTTTTTTTCTTATTTTCATTCTTGTTAGGAGTACTCCTAACACGTTAGGAGTACTCCTAACAAGCTAGCTCTACTGGATGTCAAAAGAATTATTTGTAAAAGCTGTGAAAATGACCAGCCATGTGCAATATCTGAAGTGACCGGAGTGTCCCACAGTTTCACTTCTTTGATATACTCTAACACAAACGGAAAAGCTTCATTTTTCATGGTAGTATACTATCATTGGAGCTTTTCTTCAGTCTGTATAGAATTAATTACAAGTATTTTAGTTCATCTTTTTCTAGCTTAATACTTGGAGCTTTTAAGGATTCCTCTTCCACTACCTGTCCAATCATGGACAGGTAACAACCAAGGAAGAGACTCTGTAACTTTGAAATACTTTGTCTACAGATACCTGTCAACATTTCATCCCAGCCAGAGAGCTGATAGATGCAAGAAACAGAATGGAGAATCTGTTCCATAGAAAATCATCTGAAAAATCTTTACCACCTGTGTGTTCCTGTCAGGGGGTGCTACTGCAGGAATAGTTGCTGGCTGTTTTTGCATGTGCTGCTGCTCCTGTCAGCTCTTGATCAGGGATTTATCATTCTTCTACCATGTCTCTAAACAAGCAGCATGCATTCTAGTTTCATTGTATGGTTAAATATACAATGTTTATTACATCAGCTTGCTAGAAAAATTTTTTGGCCTTCCATTCATCTTTTATTTTCTTTGGTTTGGTTTACAATAGGCTCTTATTTTCTCAAGCTAATACGGGGAAAAAATTCAAATGCCTGGCTCTTCAGAGGCAGAACACTTGCAGAGGCTTGATTCTTCTGTTGAATGGTTTTCACTAATCCACAAAAAATATGGTTGTTTACTGAATCTTTATAACGAAGATTTTTTTTGCTTGGAAATTCTACTCAGCAGAAATCAGATGAGAAATATGAAGCCACACAAGCAGTGAAGTGTTCTTTTTAAAAATTTGTATGCTTGGTTTAATGCTGTGCTATAATATAAAGTTTAATAGGAGGTGCATACGTTAAGGTGTGAAGAAACATACACAAACATCTCATAGAACTGATGGTTCATCTGTCTGTTTTCACATAATCCTAACATGCAAAGTTAAATTAAATACATACCAAAGACTGCATTTATTGTAGCAAACTTAGAGATAGGTTTTAGCTTTAGTTTTAATTTAAAAAGCCTGTCATTGGTCAACAAGTTATTCACCATAGAGAAGCACAAGAACACACTGTGGAAGCAGCATGTGCTAAGGAGTTGTAATGGTGTTTCCCTCCTGGGGATTTTAGAATTTCTTTAATAGCCTCTTACTCAGTACAAGAATTCAGAGCCTTCCCTCCAGTTCTAATGGGAAGATCCCACACCCAGGTCTAACTATCTCCCATTCAACCTTCCAGCATCTCATTTCATCTTTTACTTCCACAATAAAATTAGTCATCAGTCCCTTGGATAACTCATTGGAATTTGAGATAAAATGGTAATTGTCCCACAGTAGCTTTCTTCAATTTCAGTGTCTCTTTTGTGATGCCTGGAGCCCTGGAGGAAGATACAAGCCCATGAGGATGGCACTCTACTGCAGCTGTAATTACCAATAAGGATTCCTGTATTACCCTTTTCAGTTAGTCATTCTTGGAGACGTGCCTTTTTTAGTAAAAAGGAGGGGATATGCATGTAGAGGGAGCCTATAAATAATCTTTAATAGATGTGGTTCTGAAGAATTGCAGTTCTTCAGTAATTTGTCAAAACACACTGAATGAAGCAAAGGGTGAGATCATATTTTTTTTTGCTGTAGCAATGACTTATTTGCTCTGGGAATGAAGCTGGGCATCTTTAGACAGACTTGCGTCATCCGATATATATTAAATTAAGAAGAGCTGGTTTTAACCAGTTGTGTCTTGGCTGTCACAATTACATTAGCTGTGCTGGTGAAATACAGCTTCCATGAGCCACTTGGTTTACCATTACCTGTAATTTAAAAAGAACTTTCCTCTCCTCCCTGTTTTTTCTCCTGCGTGTAATTTTCTCAGCCTTTTTCATTTCAGTGCCACTTAATACATTAGCAACTTTTAGAAAGACGTTATCTTCTGATACTCTCTTGCGCAGACTTTCAGATGTCTGCCTTTTTTCCCCAGCTATTATGTAAAATATTTGGTTTCTTTATGAAGAGGGGATGTTGCACCACTAGGCAGAGATGATTCTCCCCTCTCCAGTGTCCTGTGGAATAATTTGTATCTTCTACCAAGTCTGAGAGGGAAAAATGCTTGTTCCTTTTCCCTGTGTGTAATGATTTCTTCTCAACACAATGCTCATCTAAACTCCCTTTGTGCAACCACTTTTCTAAACCCAACATCCTTTAAAAAAGAACTGAGGAGGTCTCATTTCATGTAGGGCACGTTATATCCCCAATTCTCAGATCCTGTTGACTGAGTGATGATCTGGTATCCCAGGATTGCAGCTTCAGATCCTTTAATGGTCTGTGCTAATACAGTGTTATTGGTAACATACTGGACAACTAGCATTGTTGAAGTAGTATTTGGCTAGAGGAATACCTTCCCTCAATGATTTGGTTTTGAAAACATAAGGTATATGAGAACACCACTGCTCTCGTGTAAAACCTAATAACTGTCATCGAACAAAATATGTGCAGCAAACTCTGGGCTTTTTTTAATTCTTCTTCCAAACACCTGGCAAGTAATTCTAAAAGAAAAAAAAACAACTCTGTGTAAATATATTTGAAAGCATAACTTTATAGAGTAAATTTGAGTATTTTTACCATTGCACTAATGAGACAATATAAGGAGTAAGAGAAGTATTATTAATATTAAAAAATGTTAATGAAACTGCAGAATTTGAAAAACTTTTTTTTTTTTTCTCAACCGAAACTTCACTGAGTTTGGTACCTAATATTTTTTCCCTGAGGCTATTTTGTGGATTTGGTGTTTGAGATTGTTGGGATGGAGAAGTGAAGCAGGACCTGAACTGAATGGGTCTTTTGAACGGACTCGCTGCTTTGAATTCAGTCCTTATGCAGTGTGGTGATTTTAAACTGCTTTTATTAACTTGATACTGTTTAAAATTCGTTTTTTGAAAAGGATCATGGAAAGAACAATGTTTAGACCTTGAATGAAAGCTAACTGCTCATGAAAGTGAAGGACTGTGGGGTTCCCATCCTCCCTCAATGGTTCAGCAAGTATGATGCATGGACATAACCCCTTCGTGAAGTATTAAAAAGGATGATATGGAATTGGTTTAGATCTCTGTTTTCATTGAATGTCTGTACCCTGTGGGATTTTTTTTAGCAGACTTATTGAGTCATGCATTATTTTCTTTCTTTGTTGGAAATGAGCATATTTGTATTATTGTCACAGATAGCTTGCTATCAAAATAATCTCACACTTCTGCAGAATTGGCAGGGGGAGTTTTGGAGGGGTGAGAGTTTGGAATTAAAACTGTTATTTGCTGACATGTTCAGCTTTATACCAGAATTACACTTTTCAGGGTTTTTTTTTTTTGTCTGCATGTGTACATAGTTTCAAGTAACATGACGTGTTAAATCTGCAGTGTGTGTCTCCTGGCAGCTACCGTAAAAATTTAGCCCAGAGGCACTGCCCTCATCTCAGCCAGTCTGTCAGTGGAGTTCAGCAATCTCACAGGATGAGCACTAGCAACCTGTTTCCAGGGTGTCTTGTAATTTGTTACAGCTCAATAAATCTCTGCATGAGCAGTAAAATCTGTGCTGTAAATCCATCCACAGAATCAGCTAAGCCTTGCATTTAGAGCAAAGGATAGTTCTGGGCTTTGCAGTGTGCCTGTGTGTGCAGGGCTGGTTGGGTCTTCCCACTTTCTTTCTCAGTGGATAGGTTTGGATCTCTGCCCCACAACCTCTTGGGTCCTGTCATTTGTCTGGGTACATATAGAGACCACAGGTCCTGTAAGCAAGGGAATTAATTCAGTCTAATATTTTTGTGTATATTAATAGCAAAGTTGTCAAGAATTCCATGTGAAAGAACTAAAATGTGTAAAGTGAAACTCTGTTAGGTGAAGACATAGTTGAAATTGATATTAGCCAAATGCTCAGGGAAATAATTAAGAAAATTAATTATCACAAATTATAACAATGCTTAAATTTAACTACTTTTAATGAAAAAATATTTCTCCCCGTGAGATCTGTGCTAGAAGGAGCATATAAAAAAGACTGAACTCTTAGCACTAACATTGTTCCTATCACAGAATTTACCATTTCAGTAGCAAATCATGAATGTCTGAAGATAACTTATAAGAATTGGCAAAATTGTGTTATCTTCAGACACAGAAAACCCTTGTGCTTACAATACCCTATGGAAATGTAATCTTCCTCCTAAGATCTCATTGTCATTGTTCCTGCAATGTTCCTTTCTGTCGAGAGAGTGTTGCAAGCATAAAGCTTTCACACTGTCAAGGGATGGTATCTCTCCCCAAAACCTGAGCTTTCTGTTTCAAAGGGATGCTGTTAAATGTTTTGAACACCTACATTTGCATCTCCTGTGAAAATGGATTTAAAAGACAACAAGAGCCTACTCATTATAAAAGGCATTTCCCTTTTTCTTGCTCTGTTGGACCCAGGAGTATAGGAAATTAGCTCCTGGGTACAGTGAAAAGCAAATGAAGCTAACGGTTTGAAACAAATTTCTATTTTAGAAATTAGTTTTCCTAAGGAAAGGTGAGGAAGGTCAGTAAGGAATTAAAGAAAATAAGTAATTTCAGAGTATCACAAAATGCAACAAAAAGTAAAATGATAAATTTTAATTTTTTTTAAGATTCTACCTTTGTTTTTTTGTTTGTTTTTCAGTATTCTGAGAGGGAAGAACTAATCAAATTGTGCCCACAATAATAAGACCAGAGTATGGACTCATTTCGTAATTATTCTGGCAAAACTCAGAAATTCTTCTGAGTCCCATGTAAAGGAAATTGAGCCCTGGAATATCCAACAGCATAGTGTTCTTGCAAATATAATCATGTATTTGCAGTTAGCGTGGAGGATCTTTAGGGAGATTATAGACCCATATTTAAGCTCAAGGTGGTTGCCCAAG
Source organism: Lichenostomus cassidix (assembly GCF_008360975.1). Taxonomy (NCBI): domain Eukaryota; kingdom Metazoa; phylum Chordata; class Aves; order Passeriformes; family Meliphagidae; genus Lichenostomus; species Lichenostomus cassidix. The sequence goes on from NC_139479.1 coordinate 37,437,147, forward strand.
CGAGTGCTATAGTATATATATTTTTTGCACTGCCAATTTGAAATTTAAATGAGTAACAGTTTCACACATGTAAGTTATAGACAGAGCTTTTTTTTCCAGAAGACTGTTGCAATACAAACAGCATATGGCTTGTGCCCTTTGTCACCCTTGTTCTGGAAGTGACTGCTTGACACCAACAGTTACAGTGACCGAGGGACATAACATCTCTCCAAGTCTGTCACCTTATGCTAAATTGAGGTTCTAGGGACTCTGGAGAACTCTGTAAACTCTCCTGTTCAGGCAAGCATAAATGAAAATAAGCTTTATTATGAACTGACATTTCTGGAGTCTTTAGCTCTTTCAAGCAATAATTAAGTGATGGTTGTAGGAAGAAATTTATATATTGACATTAATTACTGAGGCAGAAGACATTCAGGCATTTTTTTTCTAGGCTCATTCTTGTAACACAGGTGACTGGTGCACAATCTGAGCAAAGTTTTAGATTGCACTGGATTTTACCTATTTTTGAGGTATATCTTCAAGACATGTCAGATGAATTCATATGACTTTTACCTTTAATAGTGGTTAGAGCCAAAACTCCTCCTCAGTTATTTATTGTACTAAGCTTGGTGTTCTGACCTATCTCCTTTACAAATACTCCTGTGTTTAGCAGTCATGATGTGATTTTCCCAGTTGCTCTTGAAGGTTGAGTGTCTTCTGTGTGACCTTGACTTCTGGCACGCATTCCCAGGTTTGCCTTTTATTGTAACTCTAATTGTGTGTATCAAAACAAAAACAATGCCCTACGCTTAAACTGGGTGGGGTTTTGGTGTAGGTTTTTTAAATAAATGAGGATTTTAAATTTTTTGTGGGGTTTTTTTGCTTTCTGAAGTCCTTCAAAGGGGCTATTTCAACCTAGTCAATTTAAATTTAAACCAGTGCTTCTGTGGTGAGACACAACGCATGAAAATCTCACAGTTTTCTTACCAGTTTCTTTTTTTTTTTTTGTTGATGGGTTTTTGGTTATTTTTCCTTTCTTTTAGAAGTATGCAAGTGTTGTTTTTCTTCTTTGCCCCTCAGATGTTCATGTTTTCTGTTTGGTTGGATTTTCCTTAGAAAAGCCCTAAAAGAAAAAGCCTGCTGAGCATATGTTGTAAAACCTCTGCCAGATGCATGGAATAGTCAAGAGTAATAATAGGGGCAAAAGAAGAAATCCTTTTAACTGTTGAAACTGCTAAATCTATCCTTCAAGAGACTTCTCACAGTGTGACTACAGGCTTTTGCTGGAGCACCTTAATCCCAAGGCTGTCCTTGCTGTAAATCAGTTTGAAAAGGTATTAGTAAAAGTAGAAAAGTTCTGCACTGTTTTATGGTGTGAAACATGTGTTGAGCTCGATGATATGAGAACACCTGCTCTTTAGGTTCTGATTTTTCATTTTCCTAAACATTTTTCTTGCAATTACACATGTTTATTTTATACTTGTAGCTCTACTGTCAGCAGCAATAAAAGATAAAATTTGCACATTTTATATGATGACTATTTCCTGCAAACTGTAGCGATTGTCTTAGAGAACAGGACCTAAAAGTCAGTCTTTGGAGTCTGGCCAGCTGTTTTGCAGCTGCATCAGGGTCTCCTCCAGCAGTGCTGCCTGCAGGGCTTCAGGAGAGACAGGAATGGTGCAGATCACTCCCAGCCTGTGACTCTGCTCCTTGGTCTACGGAGTGCACTGAGGTCAACCCCAGCCCTGAAGGGAAAAGTACTGGAATTCTGGAGTTCAAGGAAACAACATGCCCTTCCCTGCCTCCAGGTTGTTCCATAGAAAGATGAGTTGTGGGCACTGCTTGGCATACCAAAAATCGGGACTGCAGGTTCCAAACTGACTTGAGAGTCAGAAGCTCCGAGGAATATGAGCTCATGTCTCTTGTTAATGGTATTCCCTACTGCTTAGTTTTTGATGACCTGCCACTTGGAGCATGAATCTCTTCCTTTATGTCTAATTCTCCTTGGGCATTTTATGTTTCCTCTCTGTCTAGCTCTGAATTTTCTATTCTGCTTTTTGAACAAGATTAAAAAAATTAGACATTATTTAGACACTGTCATTTAGATATGCCTAATTTAAGGCAGCTGTTTCTTTCAGTGGACTATTTTTTAAGTCCTTTTATGGATTCAGGCCCAGACATTTTAAAGTTTTGGTCTTCTGATGTCTGGTGATAGAATATTCTCAGCCACTCTGTAGATTTAGTAGCAATAAATTATCTTGAGAGCTTTATGGGAGAGCAAAAAATTGAGTCTGCATCCAAGGCTAGGACTTTAATCAAGGACCCTTTCTTGTGTCATATGGTTTTCTGTGTTGCTCTGCTTGTTCAACTGATGAGTGTCAGTGCACTACTTTGCAATTAAGCATGATTCTTCATGTTATGTTTCTGAAACTAGGATTGGATTTCTATTCAGCCAAGCTGGTTGCATCAGTAATCTGACTATTAGAATAAACTAAAAATCAATAGTAACATGTCAGTATTTATGTATGTGATCATTCAAATAATTTTCATTATTTTCATGGCCAGTAAGTATCCTGTCAAAGTTGTTTTCAGCTTTTTTTGGGGTGCAGTTTCTTTTTTACAGCTGATTAAAACTAACTGTGGGTCTAACCCCCCACCTGGACCCTCAGAGACTTGCATCCTCAGTCCCCTTTGCACTTATGCAGCATGCAGATGAGTCATATTGATTTCTCTCATGAATAATTAACTAATGAAAGTGTGGGATCCAGGGTTTCATTAGATCACCAACCTTATCGTATTTGCCCTCCATCCACGTGTTCATGAGATCTGGCAGGAGGCAGAGTAGAAATGTGGTTTTGGCAGGAGCATATGATTAGAGTTAGGCAGGTGTAACATATTACACCTTCTTCCAGAGAAGGCAGTGATTTAATGTTTGTGTTAAGGCAACGAGTGATGTTTTTACTTTTAGGGTGACATTAAGTAAAATTAGGCAATATTTTTAGAATAGCATTTTTTAGATCCCATTAATGAATTGGTACCCCACCAGCCTAAGCATAGTACAAACATGCAAGAAAAGGATGATCCATAAAGCAGAGCAGTGTTATAATCCTAAATATAGGTTATAATGTGCTAAAAAAGTTTGGGAGGAAACCAGGAGAAGATTCAACAGTAGTGAATATAAATGTCTTTCATTTACTATTGATAACTGCACAAGCTCTCTCTTCAGATTAGATTACTGAAATGAAATAGTATAAGACATTAATAACCAGTTAAATCAAGTTTTTAACATGCCATACCTAAGACTTGAAAAAATGTATGTTATTTCTGTAATGATTTTGGACTTTTAAAAAAAATTTTTGCTGGCATTATTTTTCCTCATGTTCTTGGCATTTTGTCATTACAGTATGACTGCTGCTGCAACACACAAGAAAATTGTCTCTATAGCCCATTTGCTGAAGTATATAGTGAATGTACTTTCAGAAGCTACAACATGCTCTTTAGACTTAGTATTTTAAGTACATTCCCTTTAATGAGAGTTTAACCACTCAGCATGTTTCTGGATCGTAGCGGGGAAACATTATTCTCAGGAAAAGAAGAAAACCAACAAAACCCTTTTATTTGCTGATTGCTCAGGGTGTCTGTCAGGCCTGGTGTCTCAGCTGAATGCCTTCATATCAGAACAACTTGTGGAATTAACATGTGTTTATTTTTTTTAGTTTCAGAACCATGTCTTTTGTCATTCACAAAATGTGTAATATTTTTGAGACCATAAGCCAAAATTAAAGTGTGTTTCTACTTCATATGCATAGTTTTATCTCAGCTAAGAAGCTTTGACCTCATGCTCTGTGAATATTAATAAGTGTCCTATCACAAATTCATCTTTAATGTTAACATTTTGAATGTGGTAAAACCCCCTTTATTTGTAGCAAGTAATGGAAATTTTTTAATCAATAGTCTTTTTTCTCCAGACCTTCCCTCCACTTGACAGTATCTTTAAAATATTGGGAAGCCTGTATATTAAATCGCTTACAGTTCCTGCCTGAGAAAATGTAATTGAATACGATAAAGGTGATCTAAGGCCATCTGAATGAACAAGGGAAAAGGTTTCAATGAGCAATTAGGCATATTTTATTGCATCACAAGGTAATTAAATTCCTTCACTGCAGTGTGAAGAAAGCTGCTTCTTGTCAGAAGGACTGGAGATAAACTTTATTCGGGATGTAAACCCAAAGGAAGTCAGACATCTTAACCACGTGGGTACTGAAACTTCTTTCTGAAGTGTGAAGACCAGATGCTCTTCTTTCTAAGAATATCAAAATGGAACATGTCTATTAGAATCTTTCATAAAACAGGTCTTTGTTGTTTTTTTGATTATTGTGAAACTTCTGTTTAACTTTTGGTCAATCCCAAAAGGAATGGGTCCTGATGTTTCTTTCCCTTGTGTTAATGCAAATATTTTAATCAACGTACCCTATCCACAAACAAATAGGTTTGCTACATTGTTATATGTAGCGAACATCTTCATGTGATACTGAAGGTATGTAGTAAAATACCAATTGTATCTTTAATAGAATGATCAAATCTAGTTAGTTATATGGTAGATGTACTGCCACTCTGAGAACAAAAACTAAAAATGTTTTTCCACTGTAATTGCTTTTTCTTCTTTGTTACAGAGAAGGGACTATTGGTTATCATCATCATTCTCTCTTGCTTTATAATGGATTGCTTTTAGCTTGTTTTTCTGAAACCTGATATTCCAGGGATAATGACTAGAAAGTAGAACATCGTGAAATCAGAGTAATTAGAAATATGGTTAGAAGTTCAACCTCATCTACAACCTCTGGACATTTTCTTTCCTGAGTCAGACTCAGCTGACAGTGAATAATGTTTTTCTAAATTATTTATTGCATTACTGATGGAATGAAATGTGCTTTGGCCGCATGACTGTTGGGAAGTGGCATGATCATGGCTAAGTACAAAATAAAGAAAAAAGCAGGGGGCAGTGGAGAGGTCAGGGAGTGACTGCCTCTCAGATTCCAGTGCTACATGGTTCTTTGAAGAATACCTTTCTAGGACTAGTATTTAACACCCCCAATAACGTATATGTTTTTGTAACCTTAAAGCTTATGAGACATTGAACATACATGTGATATTGGGAAGAAATAGCAGTTTTGTATCTTAGCCCAGGCTATACTGGAAGGGATGGAAAATAATTGCAAATGTTTCCCACACTCCAAATATTTGACAAAGGTTTCATGAATGTTTATTATCAGCTCTACTTCTGAAAGAAAAGCCCAGTGCATTGTCCTTTGTTCCTACACATTCCAGCTAGAACCTTGGACTGGCACAAAACCTTGAGCAGTAAACAGAGCTGGAGAATTTCTTCAGGTTGCATATAACCCATTGAGACTGTTTCTTTCAGTGACAGGTCCAGGTTACACTGGTGTAAAGTGTTCTCTGCTACAATTACTTCATTAAACTTCATTAAACTACTAGCAGTCAAGAAAAAAAAATTCCCTTGATACACAGGTCCTAAGATAAGTGCTGGTTTGTAAAAGTCTCTTTACAAAGAAGATCCTGACAGGAATTTTTCTTTACTGAATCACTACATCATCAATGTGAAAATGAAGCCTTTTCCCAGCTGCTCTAAAATGTCAGGAAATTGTTGGCAGGTACAGCAAACAGCTAAAGCACTCTACTTTTCTTTCTCTCAGCAGGTTGCCAGCATTGAAGACTGCTGGGGAGGAAGTTTCTCTAGGTAGTAATAAATATAATAATAAAGTTCCTGATGGCTGTCCTCTCTGACACAGAAATGTTCCTTTTTGCTCTGTTGTGGTGACAGAAATAAAAAGGAAGAAAGCAAAGGGTTCTAGTAATCCATTTCCTGAAAAAGTCAAACTGATAAATACCCACATCATGGTTACTAAATTTTGCCTCATACTTGTGCACAAAAGTGAAGCCTATGATGCTTCTTTCTTTGTGTTTTGGCTCCTTTACTGTAGGAGAGCAGATCTGTGGTGTGGTGCCAGCTTTTATCAGTAGTATAAGTTCTGCATCACTGTGGCTAGCACAGGTTTTTCCCATGAGAAATTTTCTTGTGTTTTATAAATAAAGATAAAGTTTGGATGTTTTTGGAACAGTGTCCCAGAACTTGGACAGTGCAGGCCTGGCCAATCAGGCCTGGGGGAAGGCTTCTGACTGACCAATCTGGGTGACTTTTGAGAACTCTATATATGTGATGAAATCAAAACAATAAAGGTCATTCCTTCTTGCCACTGAGAGCTGGTGCCTTCATTACTCTGCTAGCTGCTCAACAGCGACACATCACCTCCTTGTGTGAATTTAGTTGACTTTGTTTCTTGCGGACTGTAGTTGCATATTCAACTTTTGTGTGTACAGGAGGGAAGCAGAGATTTTTTATAGTGTCCACCTGTTTTTCTCCTTGTTTGACAAACTTTGGAAAAATAGTGAACATATTTTTTTTTCTTTGCCTGTTTGTTTTTTATTTTGAGAGTGTGATAGTTCTTTTCCTGGTTATGGATTCACAGGGGTGTATGTAATTTTGTTTAACCTTCCAGATGCAAGCCGCAAAGGTGACCAAGTTCAGGTTTCCTAGAGCTCTTCTAAACTTAAATGCAGGAGGCAAAGAGCTTTTCCCAAAGATCCTTGTGCTCAGTTTTGGTACTGGAGAGTCAAAACAGGACGTCTTTGAGTGTCTCACTTTCATTTGAACCTGGTTAATGTATTTGCTAACATGCAGAAGTAGGAAAAGAAAAACTATTTACTTGAAGGGGAAAGTAACGGAATATGAGGAAACATCAACCAAACAAATAATTAAAAAAGGAAAATGTCACTTATATTCAAGAATATAGCTCACTTCATAGATACAACAACTAAATTTTTTGGTCTTATTGAATCATAAAATAAATAAACCACTTTGGCAGGTTCTTGGCAGTTAAAGGCAGCATCCCACACTTTCCTTCCCACTCTTTGTGCTCTTACACCACCAATCACCACTGAAGGGGCAACAGGCGTTTGTGAATTTTTGCAAAATTTATGAATTTTGGAAGCATTCTTAATCTGGCTGATAGGCTTTTTCCAGAAATGGTATTAAAATAACTAGATAGAAACAAGAGGAATTTCTTATTTGTCCTCTGGACAAAGCCTCTAGTCGTGCCCTTTGATGCAAGGGTAGATCCTCCATGAGTTTGGACTGGAGGTTGGCTTGACAGTCTGGCTTGACCTGCAGAATCTCTCTTGTGCAGTAAATGCTTTTATATGATGCTATGAAACGAACTTACAGCTTGAAGTTGTCAGTGATGGAATAGACCCATTGTCCTCTTTTCCATTTAATTAGTGAGAAACACAGAATGAATTGTGTCAGATCAAGGTTGCCCACTTGTCTATTCCTGTTCTGTTGCAGCAGTCTGCAGTATTGCACATCCAGTCAGAGCTTCAATTCCTGGTAGTACTACAAAATGTTGTGTGAAGCTCTGGGTTATCCTCAGTCACATCCAAACTAGTGCCAGTGAGATGGGGTAAGCTGACTGCTTCCTCTGAGAGAGGGAGCATCATTCAGTCCCCCTAAACTTTGTAGCACCAGACCTCACACAGATCAGAAGTAATCCCTATTTTGATCTATAAACAGCATTGTATATAAGGTTTTTCTCTGAGGCTATTTAGGGATTTTTTGAAGTTCCCTGAGAAATGCCCTTGAGACTAAGGGGACCACGTTTTCCTTTAACATTTCCCTTCCTGCTTTAAGGAGCTGTGGTGAGTGTGCTGTGAAAGCAAATAATATGTCCTGAGCATGCTGTAAAGGAAAATGGTGCAGAAAATAGTCTGTAAACTACAGTGTGTTTTCAGTCTATAAATAAGGCTTTTCATGGGGGAAATTGGAAAACATGTCTCATGATTCCATGAGACAAAGAAAAAAATAAGCTCAAGGCCTTGTTTGCTAAAAAAAAAAAAAAAAAAAAAAAAAAAAAAGGGGGCAGAAAGCATTTCCTAACTGAACTGGGGGTCTTTGTATGGATTTGGAGGATTGCTTCCTGACCTGCTGCTGCTTCTGTAATTTCACATCATTTACTTCAACATAAAAAGCTTCTGTTCCTGGATGAAGTAGCATTTCTTGCACAGTTCCTTTTTCTTAACAGTTTAATCAAACTAATTGTGACAAGCAGTGTATTTGTATAAATATTTAAATGTGAAGCATGAGGATTGAATTATTTATTCTGCAAATGTCAGCTTAATGTAACTATCTTTGGAAACCATCTCATTCTTATATGGTTGTACAGTTTGGTCATGCATGCTGTCTGCTCAATTCCATGTTTAATGTTGCAAATGGCTCAAATAAATTATATTATTTGCATAAAAGCGAAACAAGATGCCAGAGGAAAAAAACACAGGAGGTATCTTGGTCTAGCACATGCCAAAACTAGTTGTCTTTCTAAATTCAACCATCAAGGGACCCCAGGTTCCTGAAATTGAGTTAACAAAGATATAGATGATGTCATTCATTGTCCAGTCTTGTCTCATGCATGAAGAGGCATATGTTCTATGTGGAAAGAAAAATATCCTATTGACAGCAGATGCCATGCTGCACAGGGAAATGCTGAATCTGGAATTCAGAACCAGATTTTTCCCCTTGTGTGATTTTGTGACTTGCAGTACTTCTGCACCACCCTGCTCTGGGGAGGGGGAGGCAGAGCTGTACGTAATAGTGCATCCCACTGTGTAGATGAGTTATTTCTCTTCAGGGAAAAACGCAGTGCTGAACATGAAAAAGACATCACAAACCATACCACATCCCAGTAAGTGGGTGACTGGTAGAGGCTCTTGCTTGATTGCATGCATTAAAGGGTGGCTTAAGAGTACAGAAAGACTTCTTCCTTGCACTTTCCATCCCAAGACTCAGATCAGCTGGCCACAGCTGCTGCTATCCCAGCAGCAGAGGTTACACTCCAGCTGCTGCTGCTCCCCTGGGCTTCAGCCACTAAGCCAAGAGCTGTTTCAGCAGCCATGCTTCAAAAGAGAGCAAGGAGGAGGAGACCAGAGAGGAGGTTTGAGAGGGGGAATAGGGCTGGTGGCATAGATATGAATCAGTATTTGACATGCTTATTTTCACTTTTATTAGGCACTGCAGCGATAGGGTCAGTATCTCTAGACTGTACATTGTGCCTTACGCTTCTAATTTATTGGGATCAGGGCAGAAAACCTCAAGGGTATTAGTGAGGGAGCTGAAACTAGTTTACAACAGTAAACTCCAAGCTCAGAAAGAGCAGTAGACACAGTGTTTCCCAGCCCTGTCCCTCCAGCTCCCTGTGTATTCTTCCTTTAAAGAGTATGGAAGCATTTTCTTAGGGGAGAATGTTCACCTCCTGCTGATGGCCCCTGGTGCTGACATCACCTGCAGTGTGTTTGGAGAATGCTTTTACTTTCTCACTCCTTAGCGGTACAGCAATGATGCAGCAAAAATAATTCTCTTTCGCTTTTGAAAACACCTTATTATGAAGAATTTCTTGTTTAAGTAATTCAGGATGTCAGCACTGCTTCAGACAGGTTTACTGGTTGATGTTAACACTGGGCGTTTTCAGTGGGAGGTGAAGCATAATCCCAAGGAATTGTGCTACAGAAATGAGAGGGTAGACGCCAATCTCTTCGGAGCTGCTCTTTTTTCAAACTTCTATTTTTGTTTTCTCTGAACAAAATTTGCGGTAGTTCTCAGCTATCTTGATCAGAGACCTGGAGAAGCCAGTTTGCCTGAGCACAGCTTGTTGTGGGACTGCAGTTTTACTCACAAGCAGCCAAGTTTTGCTACAATCTTACTGTTTAAACCCCAGAAACTTGTCCTAGTGCTTGTATTCCAACCAAGTACTCAAGGCTGGAATTATTTCTGATTAGCTCTTGCTCCAGTGTCTCACTTGCCTCTGAAAAAAACTCAAATTTTATCAAAGTCAAACATGTCTCCAAATGTTACTCTTGACAGGGTTTTCTAGGACCTAATTTCTGTTTTACAATGAGATAAATCTGTCTTGGAATAAGTGGCATTTTGGAGTTTAGGCTATTTCTTTGAAATGTGAGAAACCTAGGCACATGTGTTTGTGTTAGGTCTACACTGGTGCAACGCCTTTCTGGTTCATTTGCTTTTGGTGGAGAGGAGGCTGAGGTGGTTGTTCCTTTTTCACAAGACGTCAAAACTCTAAAAATTGAAGGAAAAGCTTTGAAAATTTTTTTGGGGGTGAATTTTGTTATTTTTCAGCCCTGCCTGTGTCCTTCAGATGATTTTACTCTCTGAAAGGAAATTGTGTGAGTATTTCTAGAGTTGCTTCTGGGCTTGATGACATCATATACTAAGTTTAGCAGAACTGCAAAAGTCTAAATTAACAAACCACTGTAGTCTGGTGCTAGAGCTAAATCAACAAATAGTGTTTACAGTGAAGCATTGCTACTTTTTTTTCTCCAGGTTTCTTTCACTGGCAGGGTGTCAGCTGGGAAAGGAGAGATAGTCAATGAACAGATCAGAGCGCAGCTAAAATTTTACTACATTACAGTTTTGGAGGGCCTTTGTTTCTCTCTGCCACAGGTACTGATCATTTTCATGAGAATGGAATTTCCTACAGAGATGCCAGTTTTAATTGTGCTTTTATCACATATAAAAAAAAATCTAACTCAGTCTTGGCAATTAACTTCTTTTAAAGAAAATACCTGTTTCAGCCACGTGTTTTCAGAAGATGTCTTACAACACCCACAGCAGCATTTTGGGGATGTTGAGAGCATGAGCAGGCACTGAGCACCCCGTGCAGAAGGCTGCAGCAGGAAGGGCGTTGGCACCTGGGCAAAGCTCTCTGAAGCCCCATTGGTTTTTCTTCTCTCATTAGGATCAAAGACAGACACCTCCTGACTTGGATGGAGTAGAACACCTCTGGGTTACCTCCCGTACTTGTTCCTGCTACTTTGCAGGTGTAAAACAGCCAAACAACCTCCTTGTTTTGTTTTGTTTTTTCTTTTTCTTGAGCAATTAAAATTTTCTGCTATTCACTTCTTATCTGGCTGAAAAATATTTTCGTTAGGAATATGTAGAAATTAGAGATTTGTCTTTATGATGGGACAAGGAAACCACTGCCAAACTCTTCAACCCATTCTGTGTGGTGAAGTGGAAAGTATTCTGCTGGATCCTGTGCCATTTCAAATGACAGCAGAATTTTGGCCATAATGTTAAAGTGGTAGAATTTACTTGATGTTCTCAGTTACTTAAAAAACCCACAACAAACCAACTGATATTGCCACTTAATTTATGCAAAAAGTTTAGATAGATACCCTGTAAAGAAATTGTTCCAAAGTAAACCAGTTTTTTTTTTCTTTATTTTAAGGAACTATGAAATTAAATAGTAGATGTGAAGGTATAAAGGCCATTTTGATGGGTTCCAGAGGAAGGCTTTGCCTGACTGATTAGCCTGTTTATGCAACATCTTTCTCCTCTGGGAAGCAGCTTGTCTCAAGCCACTGACAGATTATGGCTGCCCAGAGCAGCAGTCTGTGGGTTTTCTCACTTCTTTTATCTCACTTCTTGAAACTGGGGAACTGCTAACTTCAGCTGTGCCTGAATATGCATGAATGATGATTGGCATACATTTTTCAATGGGAAGGAGGAGGTTAGGAAAATATGACACAAGCTTTGGAGGGCGTAGCTCCTGTGGGCTGTGTGCTGCTATCCTCCTGTCTGTTTTTAGCTCAGTTCAGTGACAGTCCCTAGAGGGGATGAAGCTTCTTACTTTTATGAAAATGAGAATATTTTTGTATCCCATCACTTAACAAATTTTGTTTATTCTTACACTTTAATATTTTCCTTTTATGTTGTATATTTATTTAATCTCTTGGCAACAAAAAAGAAAATCCTTGCCTGCTAGGAGCCCAACTGATAAACTAGTTTAGCTCAGAAATTTCAATAAAGAATTTCTTCTAAAACAAATTGGATTTTCAAGCTTTCTCTAGAGTAAGGGAATAATTCCATAATACAACAGCATGCTCTATAACATAAAATCTGAAACCTACAGTATTATGAGAAATTAAACTGAATGTGAAGGTTACAAGGCAAATGTGGTTGTTTTTGTAATAGATGCAGCTTATATGCCATTATATGCCATGACAGTACAAATGTTGAAGTTAAAAAAAATTGTAATAATGGAGAAATGCTGCAGGAAACCTTGAAAACTCTCAGGACTTTTGGGGTGGATGAAGGAAACTGGAAAGTAAACTATGGCTGTGTTTGGAGATTGTTGGTAAACAGCAGTTGTCTTACTCAAATGTTAATATTTTATTATTTGATTATATAAAATATATACCATCTTGAAGCAGCATTGGGACCCTTTGATATCTTGCATGGCAACTTGCAAAATTGCAAGTTTGAGTTCTTCATGCTATGTTGACATATTATGTGACTGTTTCTCAAATGGTAAAATTGAGACAGTCAGAACTTAATGTCTGTCTCAGGCTATTCATTTATCGTGCAAGTGTTAAACCAGAATATACCTTTCAAATCTTCCAGAATACTTAAGGTTCTGATTTTTAAAAAATCGTAACTGCACTGAAGTTCTGAAAGACAGTTTTATTTTCCTAAAAGTAGATGGAAAATTACAGTTCTGAAATTTAAAGTGCTTATTTATATGCAGTGGTTTTAGTATATATTCCAATTATTTTATAGAATATATTCTATGTACAAGTGATAGCTGATATGACTGACATTACCCAGACTCTTAAGGCATATTAAATCATGAGAATAAATTAATTTTGGAAGGGAAGAGTGAGTGACTGAAGCAGTTAGACACTCCAGTAAGGATTATGTGCATAGCAAGTAGTTCAGGTAACATGAGCTCTGACATATCAGGATTTCTCCACTGATATCAGTTTGAATTATGAAGTTATCAAGCAGGATGGAAAAAAGACAGAAATAATTACTTGTTTTGCTTTAAGGAAGGCTGGGAAAACATCTGAGCAGGAGTGCTACATTATCTATTTAAGAAGTCAGAGGGGAAGTTAGACATCAGATTAAAAATAAAGAGTGTTTTTCCACCTGCAGATATGGTAATTTATACTAAAGATGTTCAGAAGAACTGACCACAGAGTCCTGAGCCTGCAACAAAGTTTAAAAAATGTGATACTAATGATGCATAGATGAGAGCTGGAAAATGCAATAGGTCAGTACTTTTTGTTTGCTTTAAAAGTATGGGCTGACAGGGAACACTGCAACCAGGTCAGTTTGTCATTAGAGCTTACCACAGGAGATGCAGTGAGTAAGATATCAGAGGGGGAAAATTTACTTGAGTCAGTGAGTATAATTTTATGAAGAATGGGATCTGTCACAAAACCGTCAGTGGTACCTTGTCATGCAGAGATGACAATTCTGCCTGCTGACAGTATTTCAGAGTTTTTGTAGGGCTCTTGATTCAGTATCACCTGTGTTTGGATTTTAAACAGTCCCATGCTGCAATGGTTTGGTCCCTTTCTTTAGACTTGTAACTTAATGAGCATTCTTAAAAATGCAGTGGATATTTTCTACATTGCCTAAACTTTTTATTACAACCTCAGCTAGTTTTCCTTTATTAAAAGAGTTTAATATTGAGGCCCCTGGAGCAGAGAAACAAAAGATTCAAAAACTTGGAGTCTTTCTGAATTTAATCAACATTTTTTGAAAGCCTGAAGCTGATGGATTATACTTTATATCAATTTGTAATTAAAAATTAAAGGTAAAAAAATTAAGGTTTTGTACCATTTCAATATTATGTTAGAAATATTGATATTATATAACTGGTAATAGATATGAAAGATTTTATGGAAATCAGTTCTTAGTTTCAGTTCTGCATTCTGATCAAAATTTCCTATTAGATATGTAGTCAACCAGACATCTTAAGCGAAGACTTATTCAAGGCTTTCTTCTATTTGCCAAAATGCCTGTTATATTGACTTACCTTTCATTGCAAACTGCAAGAGGTGACATTTGGATGTACTTTGTCAAGTGAACATTCTTAACATCCTTGGTGTGTTGACATAAGTGGTTTGACTGTGAGAGGAGGAAAAGCAGAACAGAGAACATCCTTTCGTCCTTTACAGGAAAGCCTGGAGGCCAGTAAGTGACACTGAGTGCTTGAACCTCGGTGTTTTCCTACACACTGAACCACTGCTTGGGAACCTGGATGGTCAGCTATTCACAAAACCTTTGCAGGTTTCTGGTATAACATTGAAAGTGAGGTTATCAAAGGAAACATACTTTATATGACTTATTAAAGGTTGAGATACATTCATTTGTAGGAAACTCTGTACATTTTTCTGAAAAAAAACCAGATTAGCATAGAAAAACTGACATTTTTCTCAGCATTTTCTACTGAACAGTAGCCTGTTGCATTCCTTTTCCCTGTGCATCAGTCATTTCAGAATATTTTTATTTTACATTCATACTATATGTGTTTTGGAACCGCATAACAAACGATTAGTATAGATTCTTGTTTATAGTACACCAGCTGGCAGGCTTTATAAAGGTCTGCCTGATCCATGTGGATTTGTAAAACAGTGACTTTACTCTGCCATGCTGCTTAGTCTTCAAGGTGTTACTATCATATGCAAAAGGAAAAAACAGACTTCAGGATAGTGGCACACTTCAGTAATATGTCTGTTATTTAATTGTTTGATATTCCAAATAGCCTTTTTATTGACACATTTTAAGATTTAATTCAGAAACCCCCTGTGGACCACCACAGATTCTTAAAAGGACAGGGTCCTGAAGAGCAACATGAGGAAGATATTGGCAAAGACACCAACTCTTATTAAAACTGAGCAGGAACATTGCACCAATATTTGTGATCTGTGATATGAGAACCTTTTGGGCTTATCTTTTGCTCATTGAAAAAAAAATTTCAACAGCACTATCTAATGTGCTTCAGAGATTTCTTAAATCTGAAATGTCATGTCTGACAGTCAAACTTCAGAGAGGAAAGATTTATTAAAATCTTTTGAGTGAATCGCTAAGCAAAATCTCTGATTATGTCCACAAAAATGCAAACGGTTGTTTACCTCTTCTTACATTCTTTTTGTTTATTTCTAGTGTTTAGCAGACATCTGAAATAATTTTGATAAAATCACAGATGAGCTGGGAAATGTCATCTTGGTCTCTCTTAAATGTGGACCTTAAAATCTGGAGCTCCTTGAGGGAGTTCGTGCACTGAAAGAGGCAGGAAACTCTCCTAAGGTGGTCCAGCCTACTCCAGCTACCCCCAGAGTGCCAGAGTGGCTTTTGTCGGCTGCCTGCCTACCTCTGTCATGCTTTTTGAAGTGCTTGAGTCAGTCAGAGGGTGAGAGAAAAGAAGTGACTCATGAATCTCACCTCAAGCACAGTCCTTTTGAGAGGTTAAGGCATCTTGGTGTCATCCACAGCCCCTGAGGCTGAGACAAGCATGTTTTGGCCTCTGTTTCCCAAACATTCATGTTCTTAAACTTGCAGAGGTTTCTCAGGAGATAATGCTAGTTAGTAGACTCAGATGCTCTATGAACATGCATATATTTATGTATTTTAAATGCATGATACAATAACAGTTGAATTCCAGAATGCAGGGGTTTTTTTTTAAATACTCAACGTTAAATTTAGAATCTCATTGGAATATGTAGATTCTTTGTATGATATTTAAAGCTTCTAGTTTGTAAGGTTCTTTGTTTTTCTTACGATGCAATTAATGTACAAAACTATAGAGCAATATATGTATAAATACAATAACCCAACGCTGTGAGAATGTGTGTTTTTAAAATACTTCTAGAAAGAGTTAGCAGTGAACGTCCTGGAATTCAGTACTAATCATTACGTTAGAAAAAATTAGACACCTATGACTTGCAACTAGGTGTAGCCTATTTGTAACACCTGTTTGGCAGGAGAGGCTAGCACAGTATAGTAGAGCTCCCTCAGAGTATAATATACCTGAAGGGTTTTTTACTTTGGAAAAAAATGTGGGAAGGACGCTCTGTTTCAACAGGTCCATTTCTTGTTTGTATTCAGGACCTCACCTGCTCACTCGACCAAAAAAATAATCTATCTTTTTACTCTCTTTTCTACATTTAAAAGGGATTGAAATGAATTCTAGTTGACCTTACATATCACCAGAATAGCTCTTCAAACACTGCCTGTTATTTCTGAGTAAAAACAATGTTATTGTGCACAGGGCTTGTGCTCTATCCAATCCAAATTTCTTTGCTACCACAAGCCTTTCCAGTACTCATCTTGGGTAACAGATTAACTATGTCTTTACCATAAAAATTCATAATGTCTTCTTCCTTCCACTTCTGACATTTGTTGCAGATAAAATTTACCCGCTCCAAAACTCTGAATTCATCCTTTGCACCTGTATTTAAAAGATTTAATGTCTGCAAGCTGGAAAGCCAATATTAGCTTGGTTACTGTGGTAACAGACTCATTTTCAGCAGCTTGTAATGAATGCTGCTAGAAGCAGTGCTGCTATTCTTGAATTTTATTTATGTAAATGTGTTTTAAACACCTTTCTCCTATATCATATCTCCTGCTAATAATCTCCAAGTATGAAAGTGTTGGTATTTGAGGCTTTCTCATAAAGTTCAGGTTTCAGGGTGATGGTGCATTTGGGTTAAGTAAACTCAGATGCTTTTGCAGAACTCTGGCCTATCACCCCAGTTAATACCGTACTGAGAATCTGCCCTCAGAACTGGGTGCCTCAGTGAAGATTTGCTTTGCTTGCCTGTTTTACAAAAACTTGTAGATTAAAAAAATCAGATCCCTGATTTTTTGAGAGACCAGATGAGCCTGCCCACCACTGCCTTTGTAACTGCATATATATCTCACTTTAACAATTATGTTGTTGGAGACAGGAACATTGTTCCCTGGATTTCTTGTAAAGTGATTAGAACACTTTAAATCACATTAAAACTAGTCCAAACAAACAAACAAACAAACAACCCCCCCAAAAAAAACCCCACAAAAAAACCAAACCAAAAAACCAAAAATATATTAAAAGGAGTGATCATTTATAAATCCACCGATACCTTTATGGGATGCTTTTGTTTTCACTCTCTGCCTGGCTCTCTTTGGAGTTAAGTTTTCCCAGACACATTACTTTCACACATTTATCCATTTTGAAAATACAGTATTATCAAGGCTTGCTGGGCTACTCTTCTTTGTTCTGCCTGTAGACCTCTCTGATTTGGATCCATTACCCTGTCTGCTTCTTTCCATTAAGGGAAGACGGTCTTACTATTTCCCTCTCTCCCCTGTATGACGTGATTCGATTTTTTCTAAGTTTACTTATGCCAAAACCTAGAGACAACATTCTCTCAGCATGACCACTTTGAAACAAGGCCAAATATGTTAGTAACATGAGACAAAATTAGTACAGCACTTAAAATAGGAGTAAAAAAAAAGTATAACATTTGTTGACCACTAAGCCTTTCTTAGAAAGACTAACTTATTTTCACTACGGAACAGCGAATAAGGAAAATAAAACCAGCATAATTGTCAGTGTCATAATTACTTTCCAATATATAAGGAACAATCCTTAAGGGATTTATGCAAATATTACAGAAAGTTAATTATGAGACCATGATGTAGGAATGAAATACAGATGCCTGCATTAAATTAGTTCATTGCTCAGAAGAACTTTGGAGGATTTTCCCTACCCTGTGACCAGTAGCTTCCCCATGAACTCAGAATGACACAAGCCTGGCCTTCAGGCAGAGGGAGGATGGGGCTAATATCATGGTTCACCACAATTACTCAATCTTTAAATGACAAACCTACCAGCAGTGCTAGTAGCACTGCTGTGTTTGCCCTGCCTGCTGTGAAAAGTGCTTTCTATAACTTGGAAGGATTATCACTGAAGTGTTTCTCCCTTGCATAAGTATGCTGTCTCCTCTGGCTGCACCTGAAAACAAGCTATGAGAAAGTATATAAAAAAGATATGTTTGAATTTGAGTGCAGTGGTCTCCAGGGTCAACCCCAGCTAACCTTTTGTCTTTCACATTGCAGTACCTCTCTCAGAGTTCATAAGTACAGTAGGAGGAAGGGACCAAAGCAGCAACGGCTGTATCAAAGTATTGCTTATCACCACAGTATGATACTTACTAAATCCAGGTTTTCTATTCAGTACAGGAATGTTTTTTTTCACTCTCCTGCTTCTCTCCTGGAAATCTTTAGTAATATTTCTTCCCATTTGCTGCTCCACTTAAGATTTAATAATGTGCTTTGCCAGAAACACGCAGGACATTCAAACAAAATTGAGCCCCTGTTTTTCATTCTGCAATCATAGCCTATATTTTAAAATGCTGGTAGACATTCGTTAGAATCAGACATCTTATTCTGTAACAGCATCTCACTATCTGTCCTCTGAGATTCACATTTTAAATTTTCTGGTTGAAAGGCAAATATACTTGCCAAATAGTCTTTTTCTTAAATGTGAGGACTTTTAGCTAATCCTAGAGCAACAAATCGTCAAAAATTCCTCAGCTACTTTGTCCTGTGCTGTAGCAGGTGTGGATTATGAAGGCTAAACTGCTGTTATGTTCAGCTTTCTTCCAGAAGGTGATGCTTGCTGGGGACAACCACACAAGTGCAGTGATTTGGCAGGGCTGGCACTGCAGCACACAGAGTTCGTCAGAGAGAATGATCTGTGGTAGCTCCTGGGTCCCTTCAGTAGTGCTCATACACATGCTCTGCAAAGAACCATTGCCTGCTGGCTCAAACAACTTTCAAAATGCATGGGATACTGTACAGGGATCTGTTTTTTAATGTACAGCAGAGAAATGATGGGTGTCAGCCCTGGAGGGCCAGCAAGCTCTGTGATAAATTGCTGGTGAGAGCAGAGGCCTAACAGAGGTTTCGTGTGCATATGGAGAGCAGCAGAACAAAGCTCCTCAGCAGTACTTTCTCTTGGAGGGATCAGTGAAAAGACAAAGGCTGAACAGATGTCTCTGGCTCCTGCAGGCTTTTGCTGAGCTCTCCAGTTGGACTGTTTGCAACTGAATCTGCTCCCAGACCTTGGCACAAGGCAGCCTGTGCCAGAGCGAGCCTGTGCTCCTCCCACTGTGCTTCCTCTCTGGCCAGGAGGGACCAAGTCCTGCCTGACCAGAGGGACCAGGACCTTCAGCGTCTGTCTTTCTGCTGCTCCAATTTTGTCTTGTCTCACTGATGATGCTGTTTGCACTCATGACATAGATCATGCAAAACTGTAATTGAATCATGGGAGGTGTTTTCTCATGCCCAGAGCCAGAGAGGCTGGAGCAGGGCAAATTCCAGGGCTGTGTCACTGCTTCTTTATTGAGGCTAGTTTTGGTTTACATTCAAAATTTTAAATTTTACTAGGAGATAGTAAACAATCTAATCTTGTTCTGCTGCTCCCATGGCCTTGACAGACTGCATCATAGGGCATATAAAAAGCTGAAATCCTGCATTTAATGTGTGATTCCTCAGATAAGCTATCTGCAAGCACACTGCTGCAAAGTTGAAGAGATGGTGAAGTTCATGTTGTAAATTATGCTGTTCTTCTACTCAAAACAGAGATTTCATTCAGGATGTGGAGGGAATAGGGAGTTGTTTAAATATTCTGAAACATTTTAAATTTGTAACAATCTTAAAAATACTGTGCTTTGGGGAGTATAAATATATGGGGGGGATAATGGAAATGTTGGCAGTAAATGTGTTTGAAAATTATGATTTGAGTACAATCTTGTGAGTAGTTATTGGAGGATATCATGTGATTAACGTGATCTTGATGTGGAATTGGGATAGGGAAAAGAAATTAAAGGTGCTTCTCTTTCTCTGTGTCCATTAGTAGAATATTTATTTATTCTTATTAGTAGGCTATCTTTTTCCCCCTCCTTTCATCCACAGACAAGTACTTCAGGGGACAGTTAAAAGCATTTGACATCCCTTTGTGTGTTGTTTAGCAATCAATTAATTAATTTTTCTGATACTTGTGTCAGTAAACTATTTTAATTTCAAAGCCAAAGCTCAGTCAAAGCATCTCAGTTTCTTTTCTTTGTGAAGGAAAGGGGCGTTTATTTCCTCGCTAACAAATTTAAAAAGAGATTCTATCTGTTTTCTCATTTCAAATCCCCAAGTCACTACTGAGAATGAAATAATTTGATAGTACTGGTAAATAAGTCAGGAAAAAATGGATAGTTTTGTAGAGGTTTCTTTGGGTCACTGATAGCAAGAGGACATGGAGTCTGGTGGTTTTGCGGGTTTTTGCTTGTTTGCTCCTTTGTTTTTTCTTGCTTATTTTTAACTATTCAGCTTAGCACGGAAATCTGGTTTTGCCACTGTTATATCAGAATGACCCCAGTCAGGACTGGTAAAAAACTTACAGAGATCTTGAAGTGATGTCTCCAGTTGCATACTGCCAATAGATATCCATATAGACCTTCTGCTTTAGTATGTCTCATTGACATGATTTATTCCTAAGCACCCTTGCTTTAAGAAAGTGGTTTTGGGTGATCATTGGCCACCACTCCTCCCAAAAAGCACCAAAAGTGAATCCTACCAGACTACCTAGCTAGGCTCATTTAGTATGTGGAGCAGTGTATCCCAAGAGCCAGTTTCAGAGTTTCACTGGAAGATTATGAGGCACTGGGACAGGCTGGAGATGGAGAGATGGAGAAGCAGGAGTAACCATAGTGTTCTTAATGATACATTGCAGAACCAGTGCAGTGTAAAAGCTACCATTGCTACTGTGTACTGGTAAGAAATCCTCTTGAGTATCTGCTTCCTGCAGCATCCAGGGCTTTCTGTCTCCAATGACATATCTGTTGTCCTGGCTGCCAAGGGTCTCATGAAACTCCCTCTAAAGGACACCAAAGCATTCCATTTTCTCAGCAGGGTGAATTGTGCAGGCAGCAGAGTTTCCTCATGAAACCTCATTGCATTACCGAATCCAGTGGGCATAACTAATGCCAGCCTGTTGCAAATGGCAGGAACAGCTGTAACGTTTAAATTCAAATACTACTTGGTGTCAAATTTTCAAGGGAATGAAAGTAGTTGCCAGCTTTCAATATTACCAATTTCTTTTATCTCTTTTCCTGATGAAGAATCCCATCATAGTAACACAGAACTGTCATGCATTTTACTGAAACAACTGAGAGCACATATTTTTAAGCAATAAGAATAAATGGTAAAGTGTTGGCAGTAAGGCCTCCATTGCAAAAACTGACCACTGAAAAAAGGAAAGATAAATTGTATTTTTTTACATTTAAGCCTTCTTTTGCCCCAGTTCCAGGTTTTCTGGTGATAAAGCAGTGTGTATTTATAAGGCAGTAATAACCCTCTGCTTAGCGGCAGGATATACTTGAAGAAAAAGATAATTTATTATTAATACATTTTCTAATGAGCTTTATGCCATAGGGAAATTGAGCCTAGAAATGTGAACGATTGATAAAAGACTATTGTATTTTCTCTACCTAAGGAGAAAAATGAAATATGTATGTAAAAGACACAAAAATGGGACTGGTTCAAAAATAGAGTGATTTTGTTTGAAGGCATTTGCTTCCTCCCTCTACTGTTTATTTTATTTTAGGATGTGTTCCACAGTTTTCACCCTCACCTTCTGGAACTTGTACATCTCTTTAAAGCAAATTGTTGTAAAGCATATTTAGTGTTTCGAGTATTAATAACAAGCTACATTATTCATCGAAATTTCTACTATCATCCAGTAAGTGATTTAAAGGAATACTGACTCAAATAAAATCTGCTCATTTAAGAACAGCACATTTCAAGGGCCTCATTTTATAGCATTTTGATAAGGTTTTGTTATCTGAGAGGGGTTATTGAGCATGTTTTTTTGTTTATTGTCTTGTGTTCTGAGAGAAGGGAAACATCTATGGCCAACCAAAGGTGCAGACCTTTCTCCAAAGCTCATTTGGATCTCTTTGGATCCTTCCAGTAGTGGTTTTGGTTCAGCATGTTGGCCAATGGGATGTACACATGACAATGTCCATTTCATGCTTTAACAGTGTTAGTTGTGTTCTTTGTCACCAGTTTCTTTTTGTATTTGATTATTTCTATTGAGCCGACTTGGTCTGTTTTGCTAAAAGCAACACTGACTTTTGCTATTCTAAAGCAAATATCTCTTCTGAGCAGTCTCCTGACGGACCTTAAAATATACTGGCATATGATCAGCTGCAGAATGCTCATTGCTGGCACACTGTGGGTGCATGATTGTCCTTCGTGTGTGCTCCTCATGCTTCCTGCTTCAGACTTGTGCTGAGAGGGGGAGGGAGAGGCAGGCTGAGGTCCTCTGTGCTTCCCTGCTGCCACACATGGCACCCAGCCTCATGCCATATAGCACAGTGATGGCTTCTGCAGAGACCAGAGCTGTGCTTGCTTTTTCTCCTAGATGGGAATTTATTGTTTGGGATTGGTTATGGTCATCTACAGGCCATATAGTATGGTATGTAGGCAGCAACATGTAGTATATTCAAATTTACTTGTTCAAACTAAAGGTGAGTTTCCTGAGACAGAGGCAGTATATTTAAATTTCATTTTCCCTGTATGTGACCCAAATTTTTGGCTGAATTATTAGGAAAAAATAAAATATTAGCTTTACTTTTATAGTTCTACATGTATGTATGAGTGTGCATGAATAATAACAATTTTTTCAGCAGTTGCTATGGAAAACAGTTTTGTGTGGTGAGTCATACTTTGACTTTTGTTGAGTAAAGTCACCCTACTTATTTTATAATAATTTTAATTACAAGTATTTGTTGAAAATTAAAATGTTCAGAAGTAGAATGTATGTTTAAGTGAATACACTTTAAAGAAAATGCTTTTTTTTTTGTTTATTGGATGATGTGTAGCATTTTTATTTCCACTCCATAAAAGAAAAGATATCATAATATCATAGAATCCCAGGTTGGAAGGGACATTACAGATCATCTGGTCCAAATTTCTTGGTGAAAACACAGCCCAGACAAGATGGCCCAGCACCCTGTTCAGGCAAATCTTAAAAGTGCTCAATGCTGGAGAGTCCACCACTTCCCTGGGGAAACTATTCCAGTGACTGATTGTTCTCAATGTCAAAATTTTTGTCTTCTATCCAACTGGAATCTCCCCAGGGGTAATTTGTACCCATTCCCCCTCAGCTTTTCCATGTGACTATATGAAAAAAGGGAGTCTCCACCTTCCTTTTAGTCACCCTTTAAATAAAGGAACATCATAACAAGGTCGCCCCTAAGCGTTCCTTTCCCAAGGCTGAACAACCCCAGTTTTCTCAGCCTTTCCTCATATGGCAGGCTTCCCAGTCCTCTGATCATCCTTGATATAAAATCCTTTGAAGTATAAATGGTATGTAGGAACAGTTGGGAGGGGTGGCTTCCCTGTCCATAGGACATGTCAAAATTTAAATACATTCTGCTCTGCAGCAGGACTGAATGATTGGAGATGAGCTAACAGGCACATGCATATGTCTCAGAATAGCTAATCATCCAGTTAAGACATAACAGCAATTTGTTTGCCATTTTACTATATTTAGTCATTGGACCAAAAAAAGCCTCATAATCAATATTCACTGGGGTATGGAGACCAAGGTTAAAAGGTTTTGCAGCCAGTGGATCTTATATGGGGTCTCCATATACCAAGTGTTACACTTACCGGGGATGTGATTTAAATATTACTAATCCAGACTACCTTCCCCCCCCAACTTTTTTTTCTTTCCTCTTCCCATTAAAAAAAAAAAAAAATCTATCCTTGTGAAAAGTGACAAATATATTCCAGCCAAATATTTAGATTTGGCAAATTATTATTTTTGACATCTTTTCACATCTACTCCATCTCCTGCTCTCTCTTTTTTTTTTAACTTATTAAATTTATTTTTAAAAAGACAATATCACCCTCATTTTATGAAGAAAATGCTTATAGGCTTATTTTAGACCATTAAGTGAAATACACAGGTAGTAGGAGAAAGCTCCTCATTTCAATTAACATTTCTGAACAAGAGCTAAAATAGTTTACATAAACAGTAATAAGGAGTCAAAAGTTGTCATAGCAGACTAGTGTTTTGAAAGTCAACTTATGATAATTACACATTTAAGTCTTTATTAATTACTTTTTCATTCCTCAGCTACTCCCTTTACTGATTTTTGCATCAAATCAGATATATGTAACCTTTAGAGAAAGGATAAAAAAGCCAGAATCTGACATAGCCATCTTCATACCTTCATTCCTTCCCCTAGATACAATTTTTCGTTATTGAAGTTGTTTCATGGAAACCTTGGCATTTGCAGCTGGAATAAGAACTGTTAAAAGAAGGTCATATTCATTTTGGCCTGTTAATTCTTTTTTTACTCATGTATGCTATAACAAATTCAGTAAGTAATTGGTCATTATCCAGGTGGGAAATTTAAATTGTCCCACCACTTGTGAAAGAGAAGGTAAGATAATGAAAGATGAAAATGCACGTGAATAAAACAAGAAATTCCCAGCAGTATTAGATGTAATTCAGCATCTGAACAGCAGAAAGCCTGTGACTTAATTTCATCTAAAGGATAAACTAAATCCAGGTCTTGAAAGATGTTAATCTTTGTCTTACACTCTAGTTAGGTAATAACTGTTCTTCAGCACCAGAAAAAGCAAACTAACAAACAAACAAACAAAAAAAACCCAAATCACATATAGTTTCCATTTTAATATTTTCTTTTCACATTTTAGCCATTTTGCATTTTCTTTGGCATTCTGTCCCAAATTTTAATTATATTAAATGAAGGGATAGCAACAAAAAAAATGTTGTCTCCATTTACTACCTGTCTGGAATCTGAACATATTTGTCTTCACCTGGATTGTCTCTGTAAAGATGCAGGATTCTTGTCAGACCCAGCCCAAACCTATCAAGCTTTCATGAGTACTAAAAATTGCATTAAATCTGTAAGGAATGACAAACAAAGACTGGAACTCTGAGTTTTATGCCTTCTAATTTCATGTCCTTCGTGATGCTCTTCACATTATTTTTGTTTCAGCTAGCTCTCCTCTATGTAATTTATTTTTTTCTTGTTAGTAGAAGGAAACACTTTTTGTGATAATTAGTGATGCTTGGTTTCAAGTCTTCAAACAGGATATATCTCAGTGGTATAATAGCAATTGGATTTCTGGTCTCAGTATATTGCCTTATTCTAATTTCTTGTTTCAGCACAAGCTGAAGTAAAAAAAAAAAAAGGAAGCATTATGGAAATAAATAACTGTGATACACTGGATTTACCTTGAAAATTTGTGAAGTTAAGCAGATACAATTACTTGCATCCAAGTTAATCCAATGATGCATGAGGTAGATTAACAGAATTTGTATTCATTAATTTCTAGATTAACAGAATTTGTATTAATCTGTATACAGGAAGAAAAGAGAAGATTATACAAAGTACATTCCATTTTGCCTTTGTATGTTCTAGTTTTTTCTTTTTTTTCTGATATATTTTTAAAGGTCTTTGTTTTATGTGGACTGCCTAAAACAACAATATTGTTTTATATTTGTAAATGATTCAGTAATAAGTATTATATATAACCTAATAACCTGAAAGCAGCTGATCTTACAATTTACTGAATTTTATGAGTGTAGTGTGGGGTCCTTGTTTTTATTTCCAGATTAAATTTCTTCAACTGTAAGTAAATAAAAAGGAGTACTGGTGAGCTTTATTTCTTTTTTATCAGCCCTGGTATGTATTGATTAAAATTGTTTCAGCTTTATGGTAGTGTCAATAATGTATGTTCTGTTCAAGATTATTGAATCTTCCTTAGAGCTGTGTCATAACATTTTGTAAATGTAATTGAAAGGGTACAACCATTATCTGCCTCAGGGTGTTCTGTGAGTTTTTTTACTAGTTCATTCAGAAAAAAACCAAAAACCAGAATAGCTTGTTGGGCAATTCCTTTAGTTTTAGTTATGCTTTATTCAACCTTATGTAGAAGAATTTAAAACTTTGGCTGTAGTGATAAAACCATAATACCACTGTTGGAGCAAATTCAGTTGAGTGGGACAAAGTGTGGAAAACAAACGAAAAGATGGTGAAGCAACACAGAAGAGATGGAGTGTGGGTATTTCATTTCCTTGTTTGGATGGGTGGCTTTCCCCAGCACACACCTCACCTGAATAATAGTCATTTAGTGGAGGTGAGGCATTGAATAAAGCTGTAAGCCTGTTCTGTGGAATGCGATCTTAATTTTTATCATTCACATTAGTTCAGGATTTCTTTATGGGAAAAATGCCAAACCATTGGATATTGAAAATAATTGTTTTTATGAGCGAACAGCTGACAGAAAAGTTGGCAATTCCCAAAGGCACACCCAGAAACTAGCTGAAAATGCATTTTTTTTTAAAGTTTGAATTCTGAATCCCTCTGTATTATGTACATGCCAGTTGACAAGAGAAACATATAGGAAAAATCACAAGTTCACAGTGCTTTTCCTCTAACAGAGCACCTGAATGTTGGTAGGTCGGTGGCTTTTTTCCTTTCTGCAAATCTTCATCTTCATTAGATAGTGCTCTGCTTTGTCCTTTACGTCTCAGAGGGTTAATACCAAAGTTTTTTTTCAGAAATATAATTCTTGTATGGGTATGAACATGTGAATTCCTAGAATTATGGAAGCACAGAATAATTTTGTTTGGAAGGGGTTATAGAGATCGTCTTGTTCCAGCTCCACTGCTGCAGGCAGGGACACCTTCCACTAGACCAGGTTGCTCAAACTTGCATCAATACAAAAAACAACAAAAAACCAAACCCAAAACATTAAAGCCTAACTTTCTCAAATGTTTTATGTTTCTCATAGTACTGTGGGTATATATCTGTATAGATATATACATAGATATTTATATACTGCAGATAAAATAATAGTGGTTTATAAAGTTTCCAAGACTTTTTTCAGGGTCCACCTGAATGTTGAAGCTACATTCTGCTCAACTTTGTCAAGCCTCTGCCTGTTGAACTTCTCAAAAGAAAAGGGATTCAACCAGGATGTCTCTCCTTTGTAGTACCTCGTCCTATGTGCCAACTTCCTGATGTATCCATCCAAACTTGTGAAAAGATTTTACAAGTATAAAAAAATTTTGGATTAATTTTTATTTGCTGGTGTGCTTTTTCCTCTCACTTTGCAAAAAAGCAGTTGGGGCACAATAGAAGAAGAGATAGGATTCAGAGGTATTTTTAGTACAAGCAGCCATAGATATTGTCAAGGGCATGGACTGCCAGAAGAACACCAGGTTTTCAGCAGTAAAAAAGCCATTATACTTTGTATGCCTCAAGTGCATAAAGGACAATGTGCTTTCCTTTACATGTGCACTCAGAGCAGCCAGGAAAAAATCTTGATTTTTAATTGCAAAATACTCATTTGTAACTCACACTTATAAGGCTATTTTTTGAGAAGATAAAAAGCCCTGGAACTTTAAAAAAGATAGGATTAACTTGATTTTGAGGATCTCTCTCATGGTGATATTTATAGGTACTTACATTTATGAGACATATAAAAATATTTATAGGTACTTCTAGAATATATAAAAATAATATTATTTTAACACTAGTAAAAAAACCCAAAACTGGTTTTTTGGTTTTTTTTCCTAATTATGTGTTTTCTGGGATTTTTGCCCTTTACTATGCTTAACACCATTCTTTCCTACCATTTCATCCCTTCCTTTCTCCATTTCTTTATACTTAAAAATATTTTTTCTTCATATACAACTACACAAGGCTGTTTTATATACAGCATTGCATTCTCATGAATGAAATATGGCTTTATTCAAAAGTTATAAGGTATTTTCTGTGGCTTCTCACAGTAGCTGCACTACTGTATGACCTATAGGAGACTGGCCTTTCTGATTTTTCTCTTCCTTCTCCTTTTTTTCCACATATTTTTGTATATAGATGAGTAGCTGCAAGTTTGAATTACCATAATTTTTCTTCATTCAGCACTATATACATTTAAATGAACTGTTTAACGGCATAATATTTTAATTGCGTGACTGAAAACAGGGTCACAAGCATTTTTAACAAGCTTTTTATAGTTTTTCTAAAAATGGTCAGTCATTTCTATTTAATAACTTGCTCTGAGGTTGTTCCAACATTTTGTCAACTAAAATTAATTCTCCTGAATACGTTAATCACCGTGTCTCAATTTTTGCTCCAGTGTTTAAAGTAGGTGTTTCACACCTATTCCTTGTAATCTTGTACTGCATATGCAGCAAGGCAAAATTCTGATGCAGCAAATTCCACAGATTAGTGCACACAAAAGTGTGCATATACAATGGTTTACACATATAAATTTGGCTTGTGACATGGCTTGTGTTTTTCCACCGTCACAATGTGCAAGTCTCCTGTTCCTTGCACGTGGCCTTCTTCTCCCTGTTTCTGAGCAGAGACACCAGGCGAGGGGGAGTGTGGAGCTGGGTGGATGCAGTCAAAGAGGAGGCTGGAGAGAGCACAGAACAACCTGGCACTTTATACAGCCCATCTTCATTTCTGTTCTCTTGAATTTATCATTGGCACTTCCCTGGCCAGATAAGAGTGATTTATTCCAAACTCTGTTATCAACAGGGCTTTTATTTTAGTGTTTCCAAGTTTATCTGATATCACTAACCGTATCACTACTTATCAGGGACAAAAACATCAGTTAATGTGAAAATGAAAGCACCGTGCTGGCAGTGCTGAATTTATAATAACGCATACAGTGCTCTTCTGAATGATATTACAAAACCCCACACAAATGGTGTATGAGACGCCTTTCCTGTGGAAGACAAACAGTGATTTACTGCTGTGTGAGATGCACATTCACTCATTGCGGGGAGCAGCTGGGTGCTGCTGTGGATTTCTGAAATGCCGGAATGCATTTGAAATGTTTCGGACTTTTATGTTAAGATGAATAATAATATTGAGTCAGAAAACTGAAGGTGGGGAATCTTAGAAATATAGATAAAAATTGCACACAGGAATTGTTGATATTACTTAGGCATTGAGACTTCTGTTTAAATTCAACATGTGTCGCATTTCTCTTTCATTGCAGCTAATATGCGTTTCTGGGCAGATGGGTGCAATAAATAATGGTTGCAATTTCAGAGAACCTCTTACACTTACCAAAGGTGTTCTCATGAAAACATTATTTATGGAGTATAATTAACCTCCTGCCTTTTTGGGTTCCTGCTGTATACAACTAACTGAAAAAAGTAGCTTTGTTATAATTATCTTCCTGAACTTTCTTCCCTCTCATTCTTC
Source organism: Lichenostomus cassidix (assembly GCF_008360975.1). Classification (NCBI taxonomy): domain Eukaryota; kingdom Metazoa; phylum Chordata; class Aves; order Passeriformes; family Meliphagidae; genus Lichenostomus; species Lichenostomus cassidix. Next base: position 37,466,367 of record NC_139479.1, read on the forward strand.
CTGGGAGAAAAAAAAAAAAAAACCAAACCAAAAAACCACAATTTTCACCTGTTTGTGTTTCCTATATTATTTGCAAAATTTTAATATTAATTTTATTCAAATCTGAAGATAATTTTGTTCGGTCACAATTTTCAGGAATTTGGGAATGCAGTGACTGAGAGATTTGTGCAGAGTTTCACTGTCTTATTGTTGCAGGCAGTGCAGCTATCAATTTTTAAATTTTTCCATGTCAGAAATCAATATTTTTTCTTCTTTTCCACTACTCTTCTGAATTAGATATTCTACAATATCACTAGTCTGATATTTAAAATATTGGGAGCTTTTTTCTCCACAATTCATTTTCTCCTCCATAACTTACCTTCATATATTCTTCAGGCAATTCTGTTGTAATTTTATCCTGGAGGAAAATTTAAAACTTCAAATACTTTTGAAGAGTCAATTTTTTCACAATCAAACCCTTGTTTACTGGAAGAGTAACTAATCTCTCAATTCAATTTAACTTAAAAATAAAGCCTCAAATTATTTTTTTATTTTGTATTTAATGCAAGTGTTCAGGCTTCTCACCATTAGGGTCCAATTTGTGGTGCATCACAGAGTTATAGCTCAAAACAAAGAGCATATCTGCTGTCTTTGCAATGATATCTAACTTAAACACTTTGCTTGACCAAGTATGTCCTCTGTGAAGTCTTTTGGTGAGCCAAGCTTGTCAAGTTAGTGCTGCTATTTTGACTGAGCTTGCAAGGCATCTTCTGATTTGCCTTCCCAGTTCTGGTTTCTAGGAGGGATTAAAAGACTGCATAAAACCACATCTGTGGGAGCAGAGAAAGGGGAATAAGAAATAGGTTGGTGAGCTTAAACAAGAAGTGTTAGAAGTGGTAAAAGGATGGAAGGATGAAAGAGAAGTTGTTTATGAGGACAGCAAGAATTACAAGTCATACGCACTCTCCATCACAAGAAGTCTGGTGAACACTGGGTAAAGAGTTTTATTATGCCATTTATCTTCTACCATTTGTCAGTGACCAACAAACACTTGTTAACAAAGATACCATTTCTGCATGTGTATTAACTCTCCATCACTGCAGAGGCAGAAGATCCTGACAGTGATGTGCATAACATCTGTGTGCAAGACCCCAGACTTGGCTGACACTCAGGGGTCTGATTTCTATTGTCCTAGTGCTGATTTCTATTGTCCTAGTGCCTCTCACTGATTCTTTGCCTGGCCCTAAGTAGCATCAGAAAAAGTTGCAGGGAGAGCTACACTGTTCTTAGACTGTGGTCTCCCCAACTTCAAGGCAGTGGATTCACACTGGATTTTGAAGAAAAGGTTTTTATCAAATTTACAGAGATGCAAAATTTACCCTAATTAGTAGTGTTTAAACATTTTGTCTTTTGGAAGGGGCTCAGGAAGGCTGCTTATGCAGCTGCTGTGCAGAAACATAACTGACTGGTTGCACTCCTTACCTCCTCATAATTTCAGACATAACTGTATTTTCCCTCAAGTTACTTTGGAAGGTGAACACTTTGTATTAGTTTGAAACAAACCAGTGGGAGATCACAAGTCAGGATTATAATTTAGTAGGAAAATTAAAAATAAATGCAATAATACAAGAAAAAACACTGACAGAGTCAGATACAACCTGACACCCTGTTAGGGTGGTGGGAGCAGTCCAAGTGAAGCAGTGATCCTGTGGAAGGTCGGGTCTCCACCTGAAAGTCCAGTGGTAGCTCTTATCCTCTGGGAACCCAGTAGATAGGGCTACCTTGGGTAATTGCAAGGCCAGGTTATATCCAGGTGGGAATGCTTGGCTCCTCCCTCCTGGGTGGAGCATCTCACAATAGGATGAGATAATTCCATGAGTCATGTGGTGTGTTCTTGATGACCCATTAACAGTTATCAGGGGTGAGTCAGAGCAGGAGATAACAGCTAATGCCCCACAGCTTGTGGTAATAGAGTGCTAAATACATCTGTATTGCAACCTAGGACGCACTTAATGTCCATTTTGGAATTTGACCAGTAGTATGTCTTTATAGCTTATAAAGTAAATGTTCTTATAGAAGAAAATTTTTAATTTCTTGTGCTTTCTCCTGGCTGCTATTTTTCATATGAGTGAGTGTAGTATAGTTGTATATATTTTATTTGTAATCACATGCTTTGACCAGAATGAATAACTATTTCCCCCCCACTTTCATCTGATAATAGTAAATTTATAACACCTGGGTAACTTTCACTCTGTAGTAAATTGATTCCTTCTGTAGTAAATCTTATATATTTTTAAGCTTCATTAATTACCTTATATTTTTTCTTTTCATAGAAAGAATAATTCTTTAACCCTCAATCAATGGGAAGAATTTTACACATAATAATATTTCTTGGGTTTTGTTTAGCTAAGATTTTCAGGAAGTGAGATTGAGAGGTGTTCTAAATGAAAATATAAGCAGGTCAGTTCCAGTCTTCGTTTAGGTAGATCTTTTTAAAAGGGTATCTTGCTAGGATGACTTTGAGCCCAAGTGAGTAACAGAGCAGTCATGAAAGCTGAAGTTGTATCTACAGAAGAAAAACATTTTGTCAATGCTCTTTGGCATTGAACTGTAAGTCATACTTAACACAGTGTGAAACCTGGCCAATAGTCAAATTCTTCAAATACAGCAAGTTCTCCCAATTGCTAAAAAAAAAAAAAGAAAAGAAAAGAAAAGAAAAAAAAAATCTGACAGGTTGCTGAAGTCCTACTTGAGAAATCCCATATAAGAGGCTTTATGAGGCTGAAAAAGTTGTGTTCACATGCTTCAAGTGACTTAACATGTGGTAGTTTCACAGTGGGCTGAGTTTGTCCCATATGAGGACATTGTGTCCAGAAGGTTTAGTGTTCTTGCACATACAGTCTCCTTGAAGTGTGGCAGCATCATCCCTCTATGTCAATAACAGCTGATTTCCTCTTGTCTCAGTTCAAGAACAGCTTATTTGTCGCTCTTCCTGCTGCCAGCTAAGAGGGACATTTTCTCTGGGAAGAGAAAGATCTTATAGCTTTTGTCTTCTACTTTATCATTTGTTTGTTTGTTTGTTTTTTAGTAAATTTTTTTAATATGTTCAGAGAATTTCCTAGTAGTGTGAGAAAATTTTGGTAAGATTTGGAAACCTTAACTTTATATAGAACTTAGTGAAAAATTTTTAACTGGATAGAATTTGGAAGTTTTCTCTTCCCCAGAGCCAAAGATAGTAGTTTGTAAGAGAATAATTTAACTGTATTTTACACTGCATTTTTAAAAGTGCTGAAATCAAGAGAATGTGCTGAAACTGTGACTTGTTGTGCAAGATATTTATTGAAATGAAATTTTGGTGGAAAAAGCTCCTTGTTCATTTATAGTCCTAAATTTTATGTTAAATATGATAATTAAATCCCTAAAATTTAGATGCAATTTTTTCATAATTGTCTGCTGGGATCCCATTTGGTTTTTCTAATAATTATGTGTTAACTGTGATGATACATACTGAATATCCATGAAGGATTTGTCATTTGAGCCTTCAGCAACCTATATCCTATTATAACCCTTGCACATGTGTAAGTACAGGAGAGGTTCCTTTGCATCAGCAGGGGGTGGTGGTGGTGAGATTTAGCATTTAAGATGTAGCTAATGTTCTCAGCTGTGCTTCAGTGTCGATATTACTCTGCCCCTAAGTGTTAGATTTAGTTTGTCTTCACATTACAAAAATAAGTTCCTAGCTCTGATGGATGTGTGTGTAATTGATTGGCTAAAATCATATCACTCAAAGGAGAGGAGCTTTCACTTGTATTTATTTGCACAATTTTTTAATGTTTTTAATCACCTGTGAAATGGAAGACAATTGACTTATGATTTTTTAGCCACAATATTCCAGTGCATGTGACTGAGGTGTTGATGTTATTAAGTACTTTCCTTTTTTGGATGGTATAATAATTTTTTACAGGTTACTTTATGTCTTTTAAGGTGAAAATGGCAAAACAGAACAAATTAATTGTTTTCTAAACCACCTAAGACTCTCAGAGATTTCTTTAAATTGAACTCCAGCGACTGATCTTGAGAAGTGCTAAGAGTCCTACAGATTTTGCAGGGAGCTCCTCAATTTGCAGGACCTGACTCCTTCAGCTACAAAATGCATAACCTCTTCCTTGCAGTACCCAGTGCTGCTTCCCTTGAACTGCTTTGTTCAGGGATTAATTTTCCTCTCTGGTGATCCCATAATGCTGGATTAAATCCAACTCTGGGTCCTTGCCATGGTCAGAATATTCCACAATGTTCTTGGGATAACATTAGAAATCTGAACGTTTGAGCAGTTTTTTCCCCTGGCCAATTGAATATTGGTCTGCTGCAGAAACCTGAAGGACAGTTTGGTCCAGGATCTCCCTGACTGTCAACTGTTACAGAGGGCAAGAATGGAGATTACTGTCATCCCTAAAAACGTTTGTCCTGTATTCCTCTGAGGAACCTCCATAAATGGATTGGTGGGAGACACTGCTGGCTTCAGAAACTCATGGTGTGCCAGGTCCCATTTCCTATGATGCTACACATCACCTGGCTCTGTTCATGTTCCCTGGCATATAAACAGTGGTTGTATGCGAGAATAGGGAAAGCACACTCTGCAGACACATGGGGGGCTGAACTCTGCTCTCCCCAGGTGTTTATAGATGTTATCCATTGGTCAATTATGGGCAGGTTTGCAGGAGCAGTGTTATAGGTTGGGGAGGATCATATATAACTTGGGGCTCATTTGTGAGAATATGGAGAGCCTGTCTTTGGGCAGTTTTGCTGCAGGAAGTTTAGCATGTGTATGATTACTATACTGACTGATGTGAAGAGAAATTCTGTTACGTTTGCCTTATTCATTAAGAAATGTTGAGATTCTTTGAGGTGGAAACCCATTCAAAATTTTTTCTGTGAATACCCAATAAAGGGATGTGAAGCCAGATTAAATTATACTCTTTTGAAGGACATCTGGTAAGGAAATTAAAATCTTCAATCAGACTAGGATGATAAAGCATTTAACCCAGATGAGTCTTTTGTTGTACATATTAGGAGCTATCATGCTTTATTCACTTGGTAAATATACTTTCTATTTCAGAAGCTCTGAGTACATTTAGGCGAGCAGATTCTTGCTTTGCATCTTAATTTGATTAAGTCTTATACTGTCCTTCCTTATTGTTTCACCCACGTTAAGTGTGTAGCAGGCTGAATCTTTTTTTCTACTTAACATGTTTGCAGAGCTAGATATCATGCTGGAAATATATTTCAGGTCAAAATTAATTACAATACTGTTAAGGTGACTTTTTTCATGTCAATGGAAGAAGATTAGGTTTCCTAAACTACATTTTTCTTTTTCTAAAACACTGGAAAAATACTCCAATATTATATAGCTATCAAAATAAGACATCAGCTTTTCTTGAATATGCTTAATGTGTCAGTTGCTAAGCATTTTGGAAAATCTCTTTTAGGTACCTGAGTGGAAGCTGCACAATTAGAAAAATCATTGACAAAGCATTTCTTAATGGCTTTTTTTTCTTTCAGACTGTCATGTGGAGGAGATAGGTCAGTCTTCATTTATTCACTTATTGGAGAACTGTACAGGACCAAGTGAATGTGCACAAATCTAGTCTGTCATCATTAGTCTATGTGGCAAGTTAAAACAATTTACAAAGTGTGAGTAATACTTAAAGTAAAAGGAAGGGGCTTTAAATTGTACAAAAGGCAGGTAAATATTTAATTTTCCATGGAGTTTACAGTTTATTTTTCTTTCATTTTGAGCTCATTCTTGAGATTTTTTAGTAGACGAATGAAGAATTAAAAAAAAAAGGAAATAAACCAGACATTTGTCATTGTGCACAGTGTGTTGGACCCATAATAATTGCTGATGCCATTTGGGTAGCACTCAACAGCTGTCTCATATGCAGACTGGACAAAATGCCAGCCCTGGATTCAAGCTGTTACAGACCAACATAATGCGTTCTTATTGCTTCAGCACATAATATGCTTTAAAGAAAAGGTAAGCAAGCAATGTACTGAGGGGATATAATCAACACTTCTACAACTGGTATTAGTCAACTTAGCTGACATATGAGTGCTTGGGAGGAGTTACAAGTTTAAAAACAGCCCAGTTCTTACATGTAAGAGTGAATTATCATACAGAAAGACCTCCATATTCAAAGGCAGCTCTACAACCTTTGGCATTTGGCTGGTGTGTCTAAATGTGTAGATGTATTATATAATTTTTATAGGTTCTAAAAACTAATTTTGGAAGTAGAATAGTGTGCTGGTGAGACCTACAGAAAACTGAGATTTCTAGAAAGATGTTGAGGTGCCATTAATTTCTCTTTTTTCTACTTACTGCGCGAATGTTTCTTTCATGTATTTCTTCTTTTTGAGACTAATTATAGTTTCTTGAAATCTATTTTCAGCTCTTTTAAGTGGCTGCTTCCCTCATCTGCTAATTGTCTTCTATTTTAGTTTCTTCTGATGTTAGTCTCCCCGTGACACACAGGCATGCACACACACACACACACGCACACTTTCTGTTATTCTATTGTCTCCAATTCTTTTCTCTCCTCCAAATGTAATTCTTCGCTCTGCTCATATGGGGGTTCAGCTTGTGTAGCTAGGAATAACTTTTCCTCCTTCAGATTAGGTATCTTGTCATCCACACTTTTTACTTTCATGTAAAACCAACATGTAGCTCTTTATCTTCTCATCACATGTTCCTGCTTTTCTCTTTTGTAGCAGCTTTTGCATATTTTCTCTGGATGATTTTCTCTTGTCTTTCATGATGGTCACTGTATATTATTCATTGAAATTTGGGGGTAGTATTATAATTATTGTATCAAAGTCACAATTAGATCACTGCTTTACATTAGAAAGCTTATAATTCCTTGCATATTCTCAAATACACAAAAACATATGTTTACATTGCTAGAAAGTCAAAATGTTAAAAGTGTCTTTATCTTGATGTGGAATTAAAAAATCAAGTAGCCTTTCCAAATAAATGATGGACAAACAGCCACAACTGAATAACTGCACAAAGATTGTATAGTTAGACATGTTACTTGTATTGTATTAGTACCACAGAGGTCCAGTCCCAGTCCAGAAATGCACTGTGTGCTGTATAAATTGAGAGCAAACAAAGTGGGTTGTCGTTCTCTAGCTTTCATGCCAGTAAGGAATGACATCCTTCCTGGAAGCAGCATCTCTCTTAAATATGTCTGTGCAGGAAATACAATGGAGGTTACTTGCAATATAGTGTCAATATAGTGTTTATTGCATGACCGTGGTAGAATAATTTTATTTTCTTTTCTGAGTTTCTGGTTTTCCTTCAGTGCCCATAACCATATCCCACAAGAACTGCACTTAACTACAGTGCTTATATCCAGGAAGTTCATGCTATCTTCTTTATTTCCCCAAGACATTTTGTATGTAATTGTCTTCATGTAAAAACGGCTTGAAACAGTAAATAAGGTATTATCAAACCATAATTGTTTATGAAGAAAACTTGGGAATGAAAAGGTGCCCATTTATAAATGAAATTAACTCATTTAATTATATGGCTGCATTCTTACAGCTGTTATTTGCTTGATGCATTGCCTTTCTATGGTACAGTGAGTGATCAACTGTTGTGACTAGACAATAATTATTATTTATACTGCAATTTTTGAGCTGTTATGTGCATATGTAATAGCTTTGGTTGTGCTATGAGGGCTGTTGAGCTAGAGGAGGTTAGTTACCTTTCAAAACAATTATGAAATGTGTACAGTGCACTGTAAGCTCCAATATGTGCATTTATAGTGAGCTATGGAGAACACAAGTCTAACTGGCACAAACAATAAATCCAAAATCTAGAATGTAGTCACCATTATTTTCACCGTAAGGATAAAAATTAAAAATTGAAAAGACTCTGGAGAAACACAATTATGTGGTCTCATGAGGACTGTTTACATGCCCATCTGAAATGTATCTGAAAAATGTCTGGTCTCATTCATTTAGTAAATGTTACTATCACTGTAGATTAATATTTTTTCACTTTTTGAGCAGTATTGTTATAGCAGTAAAGGCCTGAAAACCAGACTCTATATTCTCATCTAGTACAGATTTTCTTCCTGCCTTCCTTTCTTACACCTCCAACATCTAAGATGCTGCTGTTGTGTGGTGATTGCAATACTGCCCTCTATGCTCATCTTTCAGAAATAACTGAACCTTACCCAAAGAATTTTTCTGTCCTGTTTTTCAGACTTCGTCTTTATTTTATTTTCACGTTGCTTCTTACCTTTGCCCACAACATAACTTTTCTTACAACAAGCAATATAGCTCCACCAGTCTGAAATGAGAAAACAGAAAGAAAATTTAATAGTGGGAGGTATAAACAATACAGTTGTGTGCTACCTTATCTCACTGGCTTTCTTAATGCTTGTGCTTCTGAGCCCAAGGCTTTGGCTTCCAAAGGATAACAGGGTGCTCAGGCAGGAGGTGTATCTCTTTTTGTACATGCCTCAAAGATACCTGAGAGGAAAAAAATCATACTCAAACTTTTGTCGGCATTATTGGCCCCCACATCACAGATTGCCAGACTCTTGCAGAAGTGTGGAAATTACATTGTTCTACCTCTGAGCACTGCATGTTGCCACAGAAATATCCAGTATCACTGACCTCCTGGCAGAGCAGTCAGTTAGTAGGAGCTGTCTCATTTCCTCATTCTGCTTCTTCATGTTCCAGGGTTTATTGGTTGTTTTTTGGTAGTTTGTTTCTTTTTGTTTTCTATTTTAAAAAATATTTCCTCTTCTTTGCCAAATAGACTATCAAGGATAACAGAAGTTCCAGTATTTGAATGCTATTTTCAGATGTATGTCTTCTGCTCATGCTTATGCTAAAATTCAGGCTGCAGATATAGCTGAGGACAGCGTCTTTTCAGATTTTTTGAGAAATTTTTTTTTAAAGTCATGAAATGATCCCTCAGGAGCCTTTTCTGTCCTTTTATGATCCTTGGGTCTTTTCCTTTGTATTCTCCCCCATTCCCCCCCAAGTATTCTGGCAGCTGATGTGTTCTTTACAATTGGTAAAACTGTCCTTCATCTCCACTGCCCAAAAGGTGGTCTTTTTGTAACTGTTCTTATTATTTAGTCATTCTCTTTTTTAAATGGGCATTTACTTCACTCTTTATTCTGTGCACATTCACCACTTACTAAACAGAGCATGTCCCAGCTAGAAAAGACTGTCCCTCCTGCAGAAATAGATTCCTTGCTTTTTTTGTCTGTACTGCCTGCTTCTGATCCAGCATTATGGCTGGCTGCTATACAGACCAGTGGGACCTGTTCTTCAAATAATTAGATTTATACAGACACAGAGCTTTACCAAGAAAACAATTGTTTTGCAGATTGGTAGGGGAACTTACAAATGGGATAGTTTTCTTCTGAGAAAAAAAAATCTTTCTAGAGACTTTTAGATGAATTTTCAAAAACCTTCAGGATATGATATTTAGCACCAAAAAAGGTCAATTCAGATTTTGATTGAGTACAGTGTTTCAACAGGTATTTACAATGATATGTATTTTGTATAAGGAAATCACCACAACCCACAAGACTTACTTTTCTGTAACTTCAGTAAAGCTGGTTAAGATCAAACATTTTTTCTGAAGGAGAAAGAAGATAAGAAATTCTGTATTTCATGTCAGTTAAAATATGTTTAATTAAAATCAAAGCTTTGATGAGTTTTGCTAAAGCACAAACTTTGCACTGTAAGAACTGCTTATATATTTTTTTGCTAACTTTTCATTCCAAACAATCTTCCAGGTACCACAAGTGAACAACATCATCTCTTAATGTGCTCTCTGTGTTTTCCATGGCCATTAACATGTTTCTGGTGAGAAAATCAAATGCATTATTTGGAAGGAAGATGACTAAGTGCAGAGTTTACTGGCCTAAGAGCTTTATGCTCACATTACCAGCCCTGTGCTGTGAGATTTGGGCCTCCTTGGGTATTCTGTACTATGTATTCTGTGCAGGCTTTACTCCAATTAACCTGGGCAGGCAGTGTGTATCTGACAGCAAACTGCATATAAAGATGATGCAGTCTGACTGCTGGGTCTATGAGGATGTTGCTGCTGAATAAAAAGTGTTTGAAGGAGGGGAGTTAGAGCACATTTGGGAAATCCAAGCTTGCTATCTTCTGTCTTCAGTGGCTGATGTGTACAAGCAGGACTTGACTGGAACTCCAGGAGCCTCTGGGGGTCAAGACAGAGAAGTTTTTCCATGGCCAAGAAGTCAGAAGTCCAGCCCCATTCCTTGAGTTCATTCCAATTCCTTGTCAGAATTTCTGCCTTTATCCTCTGGAAAAAAATCCTGAAGGTATAGAGGTGTTGTGTCCTCTGGATCTGCATAGCAAGATCATCATAATATCATAGAGTCATAGAATAGTTTGGGTTGGAAGGGAGCTTCAAGATTCTTTAGTTCCAACCCCCATGCAAAAGGCAGGAACACTTTCTGCTTGACCAGGTTGCTCAAAGCCTCATCCAGCTTGGCCTTGAACATTGCCAGGAATGAGGCATCTATAAGTCCTCTGGGCTACTCATTCTAGTGCCTCACCACTCTCACAGTAAAGAATTTCTTCTTAACATCAAATCTAAACTTGCTCTTTTTCAGCTTAAAGCTATTCCCCCTGTTCTATACTGCATGCCCTTTTAAAAAGATCCTTTGAGCATGGTTGGAGGGTCTGGTTCAGGTAATACAGACATAAATGGCATATTTGGGAAGCCAGAAGAAGTTTCTGGGTATTACGGTGGCTGTATCCTTTGCCAGCTATTTGAAGTATCTATAGGATCCAGTGTGCCTTGTTTTCCCTAACCCAGCGGATCATCTGGTAGTGCTGCATCTTTTTATTCTCTTATGGCCTACAGCTTTCCAGTTTTCTTGGCTGTCATCAACAAATATCTTCTCTTTGCTATGTGAAAATAGAAGATTACAGATTATTTTGTAGCTACAATACAGCAAATATGTAATTTCTTTTGCTTTCTATTCTAATTGCTCTGTTCTCCAGGAATGACAGCACATTTCTGTTTTCTCACAGTTTCTCTGATTCTGAGTTGGTTTTGGTTGTTTTTTGTTTTGTTTTGTTTTTTTTTTTTAAATCAGGTTATTTAATCTTAAGCCTGCCTCAAAGTTTTCTTCTGTTGGGTTTACTATTGAAAAAACCAACTTATTTTTTCTTAGCTTGGATTTTGCTTCTTCTGTCATACTACTGCTCCCTCTTGCCCTGTCTACTCCCTGTGACTTAATTAGATTCTGCTAAAGGAGAGTTCAGAAGGAGTTGAAACTTTTAATTTTATGTGTTCAAAGCTTTTCACCTTGAGTAGAGAAAATTTTTATAAAGATCATTTAAGAAAAATATCACCCTCTAAAGCCTGCAAGTTTCCCAGGAGTGTAATAATTGCTTCAAAATGTACAGCTTAACTGTATTCCAGTTTCTGTGGCTTAGTGAATAAACTGTAACTCCTATGGAAATTGATATAGAAGAATAGTTTCTAATTTTCTTGAAACCAGATCATTTCTGATCCAGAACTAGCAGTTAGAAGACACGTTTATTTAATGTGTCAGGAAACTTTGTTTCTAAAACTTGTCCTGTTGTAACATTTGACCAGTGATTGCGAGAGTATCTAATTTACCCTCTCCTCCTCTTCTGGCTTAGTTGGCTACTTAAATGTGCGTAAAAGCAGAGCAATAACCTGCTGCAGATATGTATGTATTTCAACAAATATTCTTTCAGTCTTCTTGAACTTACCTACAATTCTGGTAATAATTACATCTTATTTGTCTTAGAGTTGAAGCGTCAGTTTCTCTTTATATATTTAAGCATTGAAGCTGTTTTACATCTGTTGAGATCTCTTATTTTAGGATGGTTTTATTATCAAGTGAACTCTGATTGGGTGTTAATTCCTCCTTCCAGTGGGATAATCAAAAAACCCTTTTTAATGCTCAAGTTTCTGTGACTGCAGTAATCAAGATGCAACCTGACAGACAGCAAGCAAAGGACATTTCCTATTTCAAACTGTGCATATTCCAAAATTTTCAGCCTAAATATCTTTGAGCCCTATAATTTGCTTCTATATAAACAGTCATTGTGTCAGGAGTCAGCATTCATTATTTTTCTGACTACTTCCAGATGAACTTGTTTGTGCAGTGTGTGCTTCTCTCCTTCAATTTTCAGCATTGCACATGAATTGCTATACCTCTTGGTGACTTAAGAGCTATCAGATATACTTGCATCTCCCCTGACCTAGATCACAGTCATTTGAAGAAGAAGTCTGTTTCATTCCATGAGAAAGGAAGTTTTTAGTAATGCTAGAAATATGCAGTGCTATGAAGATACTCCTCTGGGTACAGAAAGACTTCGGTGTGTACCTGTTCATAAGCAGCCTGTTGGAAGCATTTTAATCTTCTAGATCAAAAGAATGAGATAGCAATATTTGTTGTATTCAAAGCTGAGATTTGATCCTTCATACAATTCTTGCCATTATTGTTATCAAAACTTAGCTCTTAAGACAGATGATGTGATTGTCGAGTTCTTCAGGCTAGCAATTAAGACGATCCTGTCTCCTGAATTCATTTCTTACCACTTCTGCTTGTTGTATGGAATCTTGTTTTGTAGGATGGGAGGAGACGGAAATTACAAAGGTCTAAATTACAAACTAGTTATTGTCTTTGTCATAGTCTTGTTTTCTCCCATCCTATCTTCCTCCCTCTTTCCCCTTTTTACATGAAGCTGACCTTCTCCATAATAGAGCATTTCCTTATTCTACAAAATGTTTCATATATTTTTTCAAGGATGGCAAAGGGGAGAAAGGGTGGAAGTTTACTGTATGTAATACCCCTGTGATTGACAGTCTTTTTGCCTCCTGCTTCCTAGTAGGTAGATAACGCTTGCTGTATGGGATCTTGTTTTGTAGGGTGGAAGAAGAGGGAGGACTACAACAAACACAAATAGTGGTATGTAATTTTCCCTTTCTCCTTTGTCTCTCCCTACTTACCAGTCTTAACACAGAATTTACTCAATCATATGGTGATACCTTGTACTACTATTTGCTGCTTTTTATAAAAACACATCTCCCCAGTTTTTGTTAGTTAACTGCCTGCAGCATTTTAAGAAAGAATGCAAATGAAATATTTCATCCTAGGTAGTGGATCAGACTGTGCTTACTCTTGGACACAATGTAGCTGAACTTAAACTGACCAGGTTCTATATCACATCGCAATATCAGAAGTCTTCTAGTCATCCAGTATCTTTAAAAATATTTAACAGGCTATCGTATATGAAGATTTCAGAGAAAACAGCTGTGATGGGGAAGAGTTATCATCCTATTTAAAGTAAAATCAACTACATGCATAGACTGTGCTACCTTTTTGAAAAACTAATGCTATAGAGCTGATAGAGAACTGCCTGATTTTCTGGTTCAAGTTTCATGAAAATGTAAATTTAAATTCTAGTTGTGGAAACTTATTTAGCTGGAATGACACAGGGAGATGGTAATCAGCTATGCATAACTCAGATTATCTAGAGGTAAAGGGACTTTTTTATGTAAAATAAGAGGGAAGATTACCCTTAGACAGAGAAGCTGTATTATTTCTAAGGGCAGGACAGCACTTTAGAAATACCGTGTTGTGTAGTGTTTGAACATTTTACTCAAAACTGCAGAAGTTATTCAAAAGTCATAGCAATTCGTTTTGGGTTTTGGTGAGATATTTTCTGTCATTTTCTGCTCTCTTGTTAAAATGGTACAAATTGTTTATCAGAGAGATACATAAAGCATCATAGCTGTAGTCCAAAAAATTATGGGGAAAATGTTTTATTGAATTTAGTTATCAGAAGGAATAAAGAAAGCAAATAATGTGTCAAAAACTTGTTTCAAGAAAGATACGATCTTCACTAGGCCAATTTTTCTTTGCGTTGTTCTGGATTGTTGGTTACCTATTGACTGAGAAGAAACATGTCTTCTCAGTGAATCATTCCTAGTTTCTATGACACCCCTAAGATCTGCAGAGTACTGCTACAGCAAAAACAAGTCATATTTTCAAGGTCTGAATAGCGGTGATAATTAGGAAACAAAAGCTGCATTTATATTCGCCATGATGATAGGAAAGCTTTCCATTTCAGTTGAAAATAAGAAGAGAGCACAGTAAATTCTCAACAGAGTAGTGAATCTGCACTTCTCTTGGTAATAGCACATGGGGGATCAGATCCTGTACATTAAGTGATCTGCAGAGATTGTGTGTCAAAAAAGTAAATGGAAGAGGTAGAATAAATTTTATCTGTTTGATACTCAGTAAAATAGATTTTTTTCCTGTGAGAAAAAACATGTTATAATGGATTACTTTAATCCTCAGCATGCTGTTATTGTTTATGGACTGACACAATGTCTATGATTGAAATCATTCTTTTCTTTCTACTGTGAAACTAGAAACAAAGTGATTTTGTGTGATCTCTCTGTGCTTGGTCCATTTAAGAGGAATGTAGTGGGTTGACCCTGGCTGGATGCCAGGCACCCCCCAAACCCTCTCTATCACTCCCCTCCACAACTGCACATGGGAGAGAAAATATAACAAGAGGTTCATGGGTTGCATTTAGGACCAGGCTACATCACTCAGCAAATACTATAACAGGCAAAACAGAATCAGGGATTTTAATGTAATTTGTTGCTAACAAAATCAGATCCGGATAATGAGAATAAAACAAACCTTAAAAACGCCTTACCCCATGCTTCCCTCCTTCCCAGGCTCTACATCCTCTCCCACAGCAGAGCAGAGAGATCAGGTCTTGGGGTTATGGTCAGTTCATCACATATTGTTTCTGCAGTTGCTCAGGGAGAAGAGTCCTTCCCCTGCCCCAGTGTGGGGTTCCTCCCACAAGAAGCATTTCTCCACAAACTTTTCCAATGTGAGTCCATCCCATAGTCAACAGTTCTGCATGAACTGCTCCAATGGGGATCACTCTTCCATGGGGTGCAGTCCTTCAGGCACACCCTGCTCCAGTGTGGGTATCTCACAGGGTCACAAGGAAACTGCTGCAGTGTGGGGCTCCTCTCTCCACAGCTCTGCAGGTCCCAGACAGGACCCTGCTCCAGGATGGGCTTCTCACAGGGTCACAGCCTCCTCTCAGGCACCCACCTGCTCTGGTTTGGGCTCTTCCATGGGCTGCAGGGGAATCTCTGCACTCCCATTGCACCTCCATGGGCTGCAGGGACACAGCTATCTCACCATGGTCTGCACCATGGGCTGCAGGGGAATCCCAGCTCCAGCACCTGGAGCACCTCCTGCCCCTCCTTCTTCACTGACCTTGGTGTTTGCAGGGCTGCTCCTCTCAATTATTCTTTCTCCTCTCTTCTCAGGCCTCAATCACCTCTGAACAATATTTTTTCCCTTCTTAACTATGTTATCCCAGAGGCATTCCTGCAATTCCTGATTGGCCCAGCCTTGGCCAGCAGCAGATCTGTCCTGGAGCTGGCTGGCATTGACTGCTGGACATGGGGAAAGCTTCCGGCAGCTCCTTACAGCAGCCATGCCTGTGCTTCCCTGCTACTACAACCTGGCCACACAAACCCAATACAAGGAAATTCAGACTTTCAGTGGAGAGATTCTTCCTAGACTAGGGTAAAACCTAAATTGACATTGTCAACATGGAGCAAAACTAGTTCATCATGATAGAAAATGAGTTCCCAAAGTGTATTTCATTTAAATAATAACTGTATATTGTGGAAAAAAATGAAATAAGATGATAAAGAACTAATTAAGATGTAGAGGTTTTGTACTGTTGGCATTTGGAAAAAAAAGTTAATTGCTTTTATTCTGAGGTTCATAACATCATCATTAATTTTCATGATAACTTTATTGCATAGACATGACACATATTGAATAGAGCTGTCTGTTTGACAGAAAATGCATGGGCTACTAAGGTGTCAACAATAACCACACTTTAAAAGTTTCAAAAGGATGAATAATTACTGTGGATTAAGTTCTATTTGAGCTGGGTGCTGAGGGGTGGGGTTTTTTTCTTTTTTTAAAATATTTTTTAATGGGATTGTGATTCAGCTACATAATCATTAAAAAAAATCTTTCTATGCAGCCTGAAAGGTTTTCCATTTTAATTTCAAGCGTTGTTCTTGTCCTACAGTGGAGGGACCACCACCTCCAGATTAAACTGCTACATAATATCTTTTTCTTGGCACTGTGGATGGAAAATATTTTGATGGGAACAGGTGTGGAGCAGTGACTCTTTTACCACTTGCAGTGAAGAGGAATAGTGGTACTTGGGGACTTGTAGAGAGTCCTTGGTAACCCTGCATAACCTGGAAATCTCTACCAGTGAAGATATCAATATCCATTTTGTCTGAATTGTGAACAAAAATATATGTTGCAGCATGTCAGTCTTGTATTTGCTGGTTTCTGCATCAAAAAGTTTGCAAAAACACTCCCAATGTGGTGAATTAGATATCTAGTTTGCTAAGAATACAAAACCTTTTTAAGCAAAGCTTTCCTGTAGGCATACATAAATACTTAGTAGCAGGTGTGTGGGTGTATTTTCTGCCATTTGCTAGATTTTCATAATTTTTCTGTTATCAATAATGAAATACAAGGGGTATAAGAATACTAAGGGGTAGGTTTTGAGATGGGATACTTACAGTACGAAGTTCATTTTAAAAAGAAAATTGTAGCTCTTCAGTCATATTGAATTTTTACTATGTAGATTAGAAAGATGTCATGGTTTGAATTGCATCTGTACCTGAAAATTTTTATTCTGATTAATAGTAGTCCTATGCTGGTGTCTATTTATTTCACAGGTGGTATATACTTTTGGCTGGCTTTTCTTTGACCCATAACTTAAAATTTTCTTACTTTATGCTAAATATATTATTTTTATTTTATGATTAATAGAATGATTGTTGCCTTTAAAATAATTTTTGGCCCTCTGCTTCTGATATTTTAGTTTAAAATTACTATAACAGTTTGTAAATATTCCCCTCCACTTTTATTTCTGCCTGTTTTAAGCGATTTCTAATTCTCATTAGCAGCAGTAAGAAAAGAGATTTCTCCTGTTAAACTCTGAGATTGGATTCTGGAGATACTGTGAAGAGAAAATTTTTAGTCATGGACTTGATGTCCAAAGAAAATATATATCAGCCAAAAAGTAGAAGCAGCCTTCTTGTGCAACTACTTCCCAAGAAAGGAGAATTAGCAAAATATTAGCTTTCCTGAGTTTGAGGCAAGCCTGTAGTGCATGAATGAGCAAACCCAAATCATTCTATGATTCTTTCAATCTATGAAATTAACTTCACTCTTCTTCTGCTAATAAAAATAATTTTTAAAAATTATGTTCATGCAGTTGCTTCCTTCATATTCCAGCACTGCTGATTTTTGTGAGGCTATGTCTGACCAGCCCAGGAGTGCTGGAGATGACTGACAAACAGGGTTACCATTCAGCTTAACTCCCTTCATCCTCACTGAGATACAGGGCTGTTTCTTCATGCTTGATAGAGAGAGAGACTGGCTGTATCAGAAGCTGATCCTTCTTAACCATGTGAGCAGAGTTTGATACTTGTCTTAACACTGTTCTTATGGCTGAGATGTAGTAAATTATTATTTCACAAATACATTTAAGAAATACATAGCTCCAAGAGTACTGCTGGTTTTGTTCATGTGACTTAGAGATAATTTCTTCTGCAGTTTAAATATGTGTATTAGATTTTCTCTATAAAAGAGACTGGAAGACACAATGTTTCTCATTTCACCAGATCACCTTTTTGCCAAAGAAAAGAGCTATATACTTTATAATGGTATGTGATGCAAAGAGGGATTAATGAACTTCAATAAAATTTAGATTTCTTTGCCTTATGAAGAAGAAAATAAAAACTGGGCTTTATCTTTTTGTCTAAGGAACTCCATGCTATTATTCTGTTTTCTGGTTAGGAAATTGTAATGATCTTTCTCACAGACTACAACCTTTCCAAAGTTGTCATACACATGCTAACCCTCTCTAAAATGTGAAACTAGATATTTAATAGTGAATTTTCTCCTTGGTCTTTTAAAAAAATAGTTCCTCTCTTGTTTAATAAATTGGCAACATATTTCTTCAATAATATTGATTAAACTGTCCCAAAAATAGTCCATTGTGACAGAGGGAAAGCTTGCAGTAATGTTAAAAAAAACAACCAACCAACAAGAACAAAACAAACCAAAATACCACCTAGATTTTGTAAAATTGCTGTTTGGGAGTTGTATTGAGATACCAATCGTAATAAATGTTGAATCATCAAAGATAACCAGACATTTAGTAATTTCTGTAAGATAACTTAGAGTTCTCACTGAAAAATATGAGTAATTTGATACTGTGCAGCATAGGACTCAATGTTTTTGGTTTCTTTTTCCAATTCCTTCTCAAGTTTCCACATTAAATATTCTCAGTTTAAAATGTTTGTGTTCTACAAAGCTTTCAAACCCTACAGAATTGGCCTAGAATTTCAAAAGCGTTGCAGCTTCTCAACTCTCCCTTTGTGCCCATCAATACATTTCTTCCATCAATGTTTCTGGTCAAGCTACATGCTGCTCTCTCCTCTGTTTCCAAATGCCAGCCTACAATGTACTGTCAATTCCTTTTCTTTTTCTGATGGTGTTTACTTTCAGGGCCAAAAAAACCATCACTGATGTAGAGATTTCTCTGTATATGAACACACATGGAAAGCAAATTTTTGCATATAAAGGAGCCTGTCTTATATGTTCCCTTCAGAGAGCAGAACAGAACTCTCTGCTCTTATGCTATGGGCTTTGAAGGGAGAAATCACCAATGGCACATGCTTGGATGAGTGATCTGGAAAAAAGTAGTCCCATGCTATGCTCTTCATGTGAACCAAAGACTTAAACATTTATGTATAAAATGTATCCTAAGCTCTACTATCAGCTTGGTGGTTACCTCCATTCCCCCCAAACCAGAAAGATTACTTGGCTGCTTTTATGCAGTTTTGAAGAACGTCTAATACATAAATCATTTCTCAATCAGATGACATTTAATAACTAGATATGCCAAATAGAAGCATGACCAAAGAAGTTTGTTGTGATTAAATATTTAGTAGCACTTAGATTATTTCTTACAGAAAAATCATGATCATTTTATACTTGCAATGCAATTATACTGTTTTCTGATTTACAGCAGGATTCAGAAAAGTTACTGAAATGTCAAAATGTAGACAGCAGGAAGGCCTATGATTGAAAAAGCTCTTGCTTTTATGTTTGTCCAACCAGGATCGTTGTCAGTACATATTCATTTTTTGCTGTTCCTCTGAGGTCTTACCTTATGTATTTGGCCTAATAACTGTAATTATGTTATTTCAATTTGACCCAGAGAGTATGGAATGTTAAACATGCTTATTAAATGTATTAGAGTCAAGTGATTTACCACGGAAACCAACGGTTTCCCAGTCTTCATGCAATATTCTTGGAACACAACTTACCAATAATGGAGTTCATTTTGCCATCTGCTTAATATGAATGAATTTCAGTGAAGCAAGGGAGGTGAGATAGGGTATGTGGTTTTTAAAACATCACTCCTTGAAAAAGTTTGAAAAATAAACATTCTCTATCAAAGGCAAAAGGACAACTGGTCAGCCTTGCAACTCAATCATTCTTCACACTGTTACTTATCTTCTTCTTGAAGTTATCAATATCACATGACTGAATTTACAGAGGTTCTGACTGGGACTCTGCAAGTCAGTAGGAGCTGGGGCAGTCAGCTTTCTAAAAATAACTGGCCTGGTTTTTATACTTTAGAGGAATTTTCACTCAAGCAAAAAAATTGTCACTGCCAGATGGTGATGGAAGCATTACTACAGCAAGGGAATGTTAACAAAGATGCACTCAGCAAAGCAAATTGTTGCCATAGTAACAGGATGCTAAGCATTTTCAAATAAATAAATAAATAAAATTAGACAGTATTATTTAGATAGCTCAATGGCTAAAAACAAAAAAAATTGGATGATTTTTCCGTTTGGAAATAGATGGGGGTTTTCTACATTTTGCTTAAAACTTTGTTACAATACTTCCTTGCTGACTAGGTGCTTTTCTTTCAACTTAAATACCCTTCTCAGCTGTATTCATTTTTATTCCAGAACAAATTCTGTTATTTGGTCCTTTTCCTGTCTCATTCTTCCAGCATATTTTTACAGCTAAACAATTCACAGGATTTGCAAACACCCTTTAGGGTTTGGTAACATGATATGACAAGCGGTCAAATTTATATTGGTGTTGTAAGAGCTTCTCAGAATCCTCAGCCAGTGACTGGCCTCCCAATGTGCTAGTCACCACACAGACTTTCATTAAAATGTGGCTACATTGAAGGGTCTCAACTTTGGTGTTAGCCACCAAAAAGAGGGCCAAATGAAACCTTGGAGGAGGGAAGAGTTTGCAGTGCACAAGAACGTAAAAGCAGGCATTCTCAAAAAAAGGAAATAGTAGTAATGTGTTTGTCAGACACACCGCCAATGACAACACCTTTGTTGCTGGAAGGGTGGGCTGTGCTGGTTGTGTGTTTTCACTAAATCTTGTAAAAGTTGTTTGAGCCACACTCAATTTGCAGAACATTTACAGACATATTTATACCGAGCAGGGGATGGAGGGGAAGAGTAGAGCAAGAGTAGAGCAAATGCATGTCTTCATTTCTTAATCATCAGATACCATTTCTTTGAGCAAAAATTTCAAACCACTGAATCAAGGACACAATGGGCTAAGGCTAATCTGGCAGGATTTTAGACGGAAAAGATTTCTCATCTTGAGAAATTGTCGCTGTTGAGCAGCTAGCAGAGTAATGAATGCATCAGTTTTCAGTGGTAAGAAGGAATGATCTTTATTGTTTTGATTTCATCACATATATAGAGTTCTCAAAAGTCACCCAGATTGGTCAGTCAGAAGCCTTCCCCCAGGCCTGATTGGCCAGGCTTGCACTGCCCAAGTTCTGGGACACTGTTCCAACAACATCCAAACTTTATCTTTATTTATAAAACACAAGAAAATTTCTCATGGGAAAAACCTGTGCTAGCCACAAGAAATGAGAGAAAATGGAGCTTCTCTTGGCTCAATGGAGCCATTTTTTGGTGTATTTAAAAAGTGCCCTGAAAAAGGCATGAAAATGCAGAGATTTGGCATGGGGTGATTCTTCAACGGGTTTGACAACTTGTTGGTTTATGTAGGAATTGTGGCAATTCTGTTGCCATTGGGACCACATCATTTTCTGTTTAATGTGTTCACCACCAGCCTGAACATATGGAATATTGGTGTTGCTCCCATAGTTAGGCGCTCTTTCCTGTGGGATCATACTGTGTGTTGTATTGGCACCATCTGTCATTATTTTAAATATTTAGATTAATGACCTAACACTAATCCAATGTCTCAAACTATTAATTGCTCTAGATCTGTGGAGAGAGACAAAGAAAAATTATTTCCTCCAGGAAAACTTGTTCTAATTTGATTTTTCACTTAAAATGCTTTTTAGATCAGGGCCAAATACTCTGATGCAGCTCAAGCAAGCGAAGTGTTCAGATGTGAATAATCCATGAATATACATAATAAATCACTCTTAATTACATTTTGATGTCTGGATAGAATCCAGTATGTTTTGTCAAGTCTCACAGGGAAACTGCACAGGCTATTTATGCATCATTTCATAAATTGTTTCACCACCAGGCCTCATTCTGTTCTTCAGGCATGTTTTAAAGCTGACATCACTTGTTGAGACCAGCACTACATTAGAGGAAACACAAATTTCAATATAAAAGCACTAAAGAATAATCCAATGGAACTTCACTCAGTATATCTGAAAATTATCCCACTCTTCTTGGATTTGTCTTTCCTTTCACTGTAATAGATTTAATCCATCAAGAACCTGTTGATATTAAATACGTTATATTTGGTAATCCTAGATGCAACTTCTAACCTTTATGGAAATGCAGGTATAAAATTTACTAATAACCTTTCATCTGTGTAATATTAGCATCATATCTTGAGTGAATGTGGTACTTGAGTCTTAAAATTGTGTTAACATTTAATAATCATAATGCGTAGTTGTCCTGAAAAAATGATTTGTCATCTGTCTGCAGTGTGCGCCCACATACACACCTTTTAAAAGATGTGTTCCTGTTATATACAGTTCCTTAATGATATACAACCCTATTCCAGTTTTTTGCATTCTCCTTTGCTTGCTTGGTCATTATTTGGGATGCAGCCTTCAAAAATTTGACCTTTAATTACTTTGTTACTTGTCTTCTTTGCAATAGTAAGTACCTCATTTTCTGTGGTTGCATAAATAGGTGAAGTTGAAGATTTCAATTATATTTCCAGCTAGGGCAAGAGCAAAATCCAGAGGAAACAAGGTAATTAATTTTTTTTAAAGAATAAACACATTGCTACTTTAGCGATTTCCTAAATGCATTTACGTGATATAGAAATGTGTGAGAATATATTGGTCTTAGCCTGAAAATCAGACTTCTTTTTCAGACATTAATTTGCATGAACATTGGTTATTGTGACATGCATACTTAGTCCTGCTAAGATAATGCTTTGGTTTAGCCAAAAAAAAATTTCTTTTCTTACATATGTAGCTTACTTCACTTCAAGACACAACAAATTAAATCAGTTTTAGTTGTCATGCAGGCCTGCAATGCCAAACAAATTAAATAAGGTAAATCTAACTGAACCAGTATCCACAGGGTTTTGGAAATGGATGCTAGAACATGAAAATGGTATTTTTATTTTTGATCATTGTCTGTAAATTTGCATTGGTATTAGGTAAATAATGCCACTGACCCAAAACTGTGTGAAGTCTTGAAATTAAGGGGATGTCTCCCCTGAAGTATTTTAGACGTCCATGTCATAAGCACTGTCATCTCTTGGGCCAATTACTTCTTTCAGTGACTCCTAATCTCCCAGAAAATTTGGTTTCTTGACTGAGGCATAGCAGTTCTTCTACCTCAGGGTTCTCCTCCCTGTGCTGTTGATGTCAGCAGAGCATTGCTGAAAGCCTCAACTGCTTCTGCCACTTTCCCACTGACAGTATTTGTGTCCCTCGTTAAATAGATTATTTCTCACACAGCTCAATATCAAATATTTGGGACTTCTTATTTCTGAACTTAGTAGGAGAGAGTTTTTTTAGTTTAGTGCTTTGATGGAAACTTTTAGGTGTTTTACATGATATAAGTGACTTTCTATTTGGTGTTTCATGATTAAAATAGTTCGCAATGGAAATGGAGTTTCATCTATCAGGAATTGTGAAAGTTGGATTGCTTTATCTAAAATTCTTACTTTAAAAACACACTTTTACCACATTGGAGTAAAGAAAAGTTGAAACTGGAAGACTGGTGATTGGTAATATATGAATATAGTTGAGGGCCTGATAAAATATATGATCTGCTGGACACTTGCATCAGTAACAGCTTTGGTGGCAACAAGGATGGTGGAGGAAGAAGGAAGGTGGGAAAGCAGTCTGATCTTTTTTTTCGGGAAACTAAGACTATTAAATAATATGGGTAGGTGTCATCAGAATAATTTTTATAGATATTCTTAAATTCAGCAATAGATTTTAATTTGTGTTTTACCATACAGTGTTCTTATCATTTGTTTGATAAATATCAAGTGTTTAATTTCATTTACATGGAAGATTCAGTAAAACTTACTTACTTCTGTGAAAGGAATATAGATCAGATAAATGTCTACATTCATACTTTTTCTATTGCACAAAAAATATGAAAGAAAAAATATTTTTGTGAAATGATGAAATTTATGTGACAACTTTTGATTTTTTTATTCCACATGCTTTTGCTATTGCAAAAACAAGGCACTGCTTTGCTATTTTTGTAGTTCTGTTTAACTGTAGTTTTTTTGTAGATCTGTTTTTTTTAACTGTTTAACTGTAGTTATTTTTGTAGGTCTGTTCTAACTGTAGCTGCTCAAATGTAACATTATCAGTCTTACTTAGGGTAAGTAAGTACCCTAAGTAAGTCTTACTTAGAGTTTTAACCTAAAATATTTGTGTATTTTCATAGTAGTTCTCATTCTCTTTTAAAACACAAAACATGGGATGATATCCTGACTGCCCTGAGTCGAAAGAAAAATTGTATTTGCATCCTTGTGACATCATTAGCTTTATTTTTTGTCATCAAGCTCATTATAGGTACTTGAGCTTTCAAAATGTTAAAAAATTGCATTCCCTGATGAAAAGTCTCTTATTGCAGTGTTTTAGGAGTAGATGACTCCATCATCTTCATCATGCTCCTGGTTCCTCACCCTCACCATGTGTTTGACAGGCAGCTTTCCTCCCTGTCCTGGGATCCTGAGGACTATCCTGGGCTTAGACAGCTCTGCTAGTGTTGCTGTGAATAAAGGAAGCATTGAGCAAACCACAGACACCCTGGATAGTTTTGGCTCAACTAGCAGATGGTTTTGACCTAATAGAATTTGAGCTGACTAGCTTTTGCATTTAGGCACTGTAAAAATGCATGGAAAAGTCAGCCTGATGGCACAAGTTTCAGCAGTGAGTCCCACTGTGAGTCCCTCTGTTTGCCAAGTTCACTTTGTTTATTTGTATTATATGTTGAATTTGTAGCCATTAGTTTTCAGTGTGGGGCAGGATCCAAACATCTCAGCATTTGATAGTCCAGTGTCACAGAGCCTGCAGAACCTAGATTAGTTAAAAATTTTAATAGCTTAGGGTTTGGACCTAATTTCTAGTGTTTCACGAAATACAACAGACTTCTGGTAAATGAATCAAATATTTCCATTTGTCTTCTCTGCATGAAGTTCTTCATTACTGCGCAATACTGCTCACAGTTTCATTAAAGTAATGCAGTAATAGCTCAAGGTTGAAAACTGTTGGAAGTCTCATGAGTTTTAAAATCCCAGAGAATGTAACTATTTTTTTTCACTATTTTTTTCTTCTTTCTTCATATTCTTGGAACATTTTTTGCTTTGTTCATTATTTAAAAAATTGCTCAAAAGAAGCCAAATGTAAGACTCCACCCCTGTGCAAGAATCATGCAAGCATTTTCAATTCTCTCAAACCAGTTTTCAGACAATCCAGTTGCCTTTTTTCCTATGGGTCACTCTAGAAAAATGCCTTACATTTACATTATTCCATATCTTAGACTGTAAAAAATAATTATGAAGTCAAGGTTTAAACCATATTCAAAACTTTATTTAAATAAAGACTCTATTCTTTTCTTGCTGACCTTTAAAATTGTGTGCTTAGTCAATTAAATAGAAAAGGCACTTCATTATCAGAGGAATAGTTTGATGCTGAGTGTTCTTTAAAATCATCTCATTTACATCAGTGACTAAACGTGGTCTTTTTTCCCTGCTCAATTCAATTAAGTATTTTAAGCTGAAATAATATATCTAATGGGAAAACCGTGGTAGCTGTCTTTCAAAATGCCTTTCATATTTGGAAAATAAAAGTAATACCAAAAAGATCATTCCCTGATTTGGTGCACTGGGCAGAACATTTAACTTTTCATCAGTAATCCTATTTGGTTGTATGAATTTTGAGTTTGGCAATTATCTTGAAATGTCTATATGCATGTGCATCTAATAAGTATTTTATAGAGAAAAGCTTCAATTTTTCTCTAAATAATGGTATTTATATAACAAACATAGAATTCTTGTGAATTGAGAGTTAGTGTTCTTTGATTTGAAACGTCAGTGAGCATGATTTCATTGCGCCTTTAAAAAAAATTCACTTTAAAAGTATCTGCATTTAGCTTGTCCCAAGGTTTTATTTTTGCTTATAGTGCCCTCACCTGTAACTTAGGGCCAACTGCAGAACTTTAGCAGTAAAAATAGCTATTTTTTTCTTTGAATCATAGCTTGTCTTGTTTTGACAGCCAGAAAGAGCCAACAGCTGACTTGTAGTAGTTTGCAATATTGCACTTGAAATATTATTGTGGTTTTTAGTGTACCCTAAACGCAGCTTACTTTTGTATCAAACCTCAGTTGTGTACTTTTACTCTAGAATGGCACCTGCAAACCCTAATGAAGCAATTAATTAATATTTTAATTTGAAGTACTGTCCTTAATTTAATCTTTTATCGAGTTGTGGGATACAACAGATCAAAATAGAAAGCAACTGGGGTAGGAGAAAAAGAACCAGTGTAGCTGCATTTTTGCTGTTTCTTTATTTTTCCTTTTCTCATTTCTATCAACAAGTAAAATCTCTCTCCAGAGTTCAGAGGAATGATAAGCATACCTTTCAATAACAGACTTCATTTAGGCAACGTTTCAGAAACAAACAAGAAAATTAGGAAGGATAACCAATTTAGTCTGAATTCTTTTATTTGGATTTTTTTAAATTTTAAGATCATATAGGAAAATTCTAATAATCATCATTTATATCTGAACACAAACTTAAGTGGATAGGCCTGTAGGATGTTAAGCAGTTATAGTTTTCTCAATCTCAGGCCATCTCAGCTTGAAACACAGAAAAATACAGAATGGGACACTTCAATTTACACTGTGACTCCCATTTTAGTATGCCGGCACAAGGTGACAGCCAAAATAGTACAGATATTTTTCTAATTCCAGATCTGGGTTGCAATAACTTTTCTTTGACAGGAGAATTTGAATCTGTCAGGATCTTGCTGTATTGAGTTTCCAGGATTCCTTTTTGGGGGAACTTTTCTTTCTACAGTGATTTTCCAGGCTATGAATCTTCAGCACCCATATTGCCAATCAGGCTACAGAACAAACTGGGGGCACAGTTGTGGAATGTCAGGTGAAAAGAAATAAATCTTATGTTCTTTTTTAAGTGGAAAGTTTATCATACAAAAATTCCAGATTTTGGTCCCATGACAAATGGTGCAGAGTGAGAAGAGGTGTAATGAGGACTGAGCCTACAGGTCAATCACTGGAACTAAAAAAGTTCAGATTTCTGCAAAATTTGCTGGCAGATTTCTGCAAAATTTGCTGGCAAATTTCTTTGAGTATGTTTTCCAGCCAGGAACCGATTGTAATTTAGGGATGCTCTTGGCTAACTCTTTCTCTGAAGCTGAAACCTAAATCCTGTAAGTCAAAGCTTCCTCCCTTGCAAATCTGCACATTCTCTTTCCCTCCTCCTCTGCTCTACAAAATCACACTTCTATTAAAGTCATTCATACTAACCTTAATATTTCTCTTACAAGTTTCTGCCCTGTCAACAGTGGAGTGTATAAGCTCTTCTTGTGCCTGATTAGACAATAGAAGGTTGTGATTAAGCACAGATATCTGATCTTCATGCAGATAAATTTCAGGGAGGCATTTCAGGGACTCTGGAGAATGGATTTGTGGAATATTATATGCATTGCTTACTGTCTGCTTTATATATGTGTGTGAATATTTATGCATGGTTTCTTTTCTCATCTAATACCTCTGTGTCTTGGGCCAGGACCCCACTGTGCTGAGGCTGTTCCAAACAATCTCTCCGTGTTTGAAAGCCAAAATTGATGGGATATGTGGGATCACAGCCAATCTAAATTTAGTTTTCACCATATGTATTCCACTGCCACAAATAATAATTTAATTTCCCCTCCCCTCCCCCTCCCCCTCCCCTTTCTTTTGGCTTCTATTTGTAGTTTTGTTCTGCTTCCCAGTTCTCAAGCATTAACATTATGGAACAATAGCTGGACTATTAAAAGTGAGGATATATTTTTTAAAGAAATATTTTTCAAGAAATATTTATTTTGTGACATTTTTGTTGAACTTAGGTTGTTCAGAAAGTTTCTTTACATCTTCCTTATGAGCTAATTTACGTGGGCAACTATTCCTTTATATATCAGTTTTTATGACTATCTTCCTGCTCATTCCAATACATATTCTATTGTTCTTATTTTGATTTTCAAAATCTGAGGTTATTTTAGAAATTATACATAAGCTGCTGACTACTAGTATATGTATGATTTATATAATAAACAATGGGAATTTGTACGGCTACAACAGATGGAAAAAAGGGCTCAGTGATTTTTACTGTCCTGTTGCATGACTGACATTATTAACCTTGGGCAAGGATTTTGGGTTGGCCTTCCAAAAACGGAGATTATTAGCCTTTGCAAGTGTTGGTAGGTAGGTTTTTATCCTAAAAGCATTACTTCAGGAGCCTGCCTTTGAAAGGCTTGGCCTAGGTTGAGAGACTCAAAGCAGGGGTGATAAACACATGGTCAATTGGTAGGAAAGCAAGCTTCTTGTTGATGCGATGGAAGGGTTGAAGAGTTTCTTTGAAAATTCCCTTTAAGTTCCATTAGAAACTATTGACCAGAGCAAGCTGACTATGACTTCTGTCCAAAAGACTATTTTAAAAAGGAAATTAATTTGCAAGCATCCAGTTTAAGAGCAAGATATTTTTTATAGCTAGACAGGAAAAAATCATATGCCTTTGGATTTAAATGTAAAATAATAGTAGGGTTTTTATGCTCGTGTGTGTCTTCCATTGTAGCTACAACTTCTATAATGTGTCATTGACTGGAATCTCCAATGCTGATGTTTTTTGAGATGCAGCAAATTTTGTTTCTTCTTTTAATAAACATTGTCACAACTAGCCTAATGAAAATCTCCTGTTGAATATTTCTCTAAGGGCATGATTCCTTGTGTAGGATATCCTTTTAAAGGCATCCTTTTGTGATAAGTCTCCAACAAATAATAGCTTTATTGTAGAAATGTCAAGAAAGCCTAAAAATCTGTCTCTGCAAATATGTCAGAAACTTCTATTTGTTTTTCCTTTTCAAAAGGAAACTTTTTCATTTTGATAAATGCAAATTAGTATGGTATTAAGATTTAAACCTTCCATTAATTTAAGTCTTAACTAAAATATTTTTTAATGGCTGAAGCAATTTAGTTCATGCATTTAAAGAAGTCTAGCAGAGGTTTCTGACATGGAAAACACATCAGACATAATAACTGCTTTCATAGTTCTTTTGTTGTATCAAAGTAATGTATTTCAGTGAAACACTGGACCAGTTAATAATATTCTTTAAGAATCAAGAATTAAGAATTTTTATCTCCCTTCCTGAACAAATAGATTTGAATTCACCTGCTTCTATTTCTGTTTTCTTTGCCTGTCCTTCTTTGGAAGTGCTATGTATGACCAAATAAATTGGCAGACTCAATTATCTTATCTTTGAGTGAGCTCAAAGGTAAGATATTCTCACACAGTCAACAATATGTGTGAAATCATCAGTTAGGTGCAAATTGTCTTAATTCAGCAAAATGCATAGTGCAGCAGTGTCTTTTTGAATCTCTAGCAGAATAAGTTCTTCCGGGAGCTGTTTTCAGTTTTTAATTATTTTAATTTTTTTGAGGAAATATCCCACAAAAGAAAATTTCTTTTGGTCCTTAGACTGTTAAAATGAGATACATGCAGAGGTTTTAAACACTGCCTTCTCTTAATCATTTTATGCAAATCAAACTTGAGCTGACTTTAGAAGGTCCAAACATTTTCAACCATGCTTTAGCCTGAGTGTAAATTTCTTTAACCAATATTTGGACTCAATGAATTTAAGAAACAAATCAAATAACTTACAAAGGGAAATACATTTTTATATACAAGCACTGTAGCAAATTCAGAAGCTTTGGTATTATTTTAAAGGCATGACATAATAAACAAACTTCTTCTCAATAATGATACTTTAAAATCAATTATACTAACTTATATTTGCAAACCTCTTTTCTGACTTATTCTATATATTTATTTTACATCAATGGGAAACTATTTCCTTAATGGATTTTATTAGCTATTACTTATGTCTTCTTCCTTCCTTCTGATTCCCCCACTACCTTCCCTTTTTGCCCTACTTTTATTTATATTACATAAGACACATTCAGTATTATAATCCCATACGAGGCTGGGGTTTGGGGTTCAGACATTTAAAATCACACCTTTTTTTGAGGAAGATGCCACAAATCTTCTCATTGTTGAAGCCATTTCTTATAAAGTTATTTCAGCATATGTAACTTCTGGACATAAATTTCTAATGGTTTCCATTAAATTAACCATGTAATGTGCTCTGATCCATCACAACAGAAAAGAAGAAACCATGTATACTGCAGTATTTTATTATCCTTTTCTCATATTTCTTGTTGCACAAATAAATTTTTGAGCTGAAATAACTAGCAGATCATCCCCAACTGCCTCAACAGAGATAAACATTTTTAAACACATTCAAAATAAATTTGGAGTACCGTAATTGGCATCTATTTTGGGTTTGATCTATCAAAATCATCAACATTTTGCCATTGATTCCATGAAAAGTCACTTCATTAGTACTATCACTGTAATAAAAATAAGCACTTGTATGAAGTGGGCTGGTATGAAAGAGGTTTTCAATATTATAGCAAATATAAATATGCAGTTTCTGTGTCTCACACAACCCAGTAATTGAATCTGTGTGTTTGGAGTAATTGGGAAAACAGGTCAGTGAACAACTTGAGACAATCATAGAATCATAAAAGTTGGGAAAGACCACCAAATTCATCGAGTTCAATCTTTTACCAAACACCACCACATCAACTACACCATAGAACTAAGGCATATGTCCAGTTATTTCTTGAATACTTCCAGGGATGATGACTCTTCATTGCTGAGCTCTACTTACTGCCCCTTTCAGAATTACAAAGCCAAGGATAAGTTGCATAAGAGCAGAGAAGTTGCCTGAACATATTCAATGTCTTGGTGGGAGCATTCACTGACTAATCATTGACATTTCTTTTGTGCATCTTGCTGACATCGATATGGCAATTAATTTTGCTTCTACTGAAAAGCTAGCTAGAATGGCTAGACATTCCCAAACTGCCTGTCAACCTTTTAATTTGTAGCTCTTGGGTTTGTTAATGGTTAAGACACCTGCTGTGAATTTTTCTCATTAAAATGGCTTCTAACACAAGCATCTGACAGTATTCCTTGAATTTACACCTTTTGTTTCAAGGCTATGTCAGAAAAAATGATTTGCTGGTTTTCTGCTAAATATAGCCTTTTTTATGCTAACATATCAAACTCCGTATTCAGATAAAATTTTGTTTGAACCAGAGAAACAACACCTTTCCACAACAACAGGGGAATAATGCCAAAAGACAATTCCTTCTGTGGACAAAAATATTGTAGATATTTATTTTATGATATTTATAATAATGGCTGGTATAACTAACTTTTTATAGGCAGTGTGGACAGTTATTTTCACAAATGACCAGTAAATGAGATGCCTTGATTTTTGTGTAACTAATTTAAAATTCATTTTAAAACAATGTCATCTCCACCTATAATAGGTTGCAGTGTTGTGACCACTGAACATTAGTTCCTTTCAAGCATTTTTTTCTTTTAATCCTTGTTTGCTTAAATAAAATGAAAATACTCAGGTTTTTCACATCTTTTAAACATGAAATTTTACTGTTATTAGAGTCCATTATTATGTTTCATCTGTAATTCCTTGTTTGTACTAACAAAAACAAAATTTTAGTTCTTTTCTTTAACAGTGTTATAAAGTACTCTAGAATTGTTTGTATTTGTTCGCTTGGTATTTTCAGCCAAAGCCTTTTCTGGAGGTTGGGCTCAGAACCTGATTTGTTACTTTAAACATTACGTTTAGTTAATTTCTCCTGCCATAGTGCACAGCTAGCACAGATTAATATGATGCACATTTTTTAAAATAACCTCTGCAGTTACAGATTTACTTGCTTTGGATTATAGATAATGATACATAGATATCTATATAGATAGATCTTAGCTACACATCTTTGGCAGACAGGAGGAGTTTGGGAATGTCTGTTTATAAACCAGGCAGCAAGAAGGGACAATCTCTTCCTTCTGCTCAGGCTGCAGATCTGTGCAGCAAATACCTTCTAAGAGAAGGGAGTAGCAGGTAAACTGGTAGCCTTGTGACAAAAGAGTTTTCCTGGCTCTCATTTCCTGTTGGTAGGGCAGCTCTTTACCCTGCCCAGTGAGGGTTTATCTACAATGCCTTAGAGCATGGGTGAATAATTTACAGGATTTAGAACACTTAAGGGAAAGGCAAGGATTGTGGTAGAGGGAAGAAGCAAAATGGCAAAAAATTGGAGGCAGAAGGTAGTGAGACAGAAAATACATTAAATAATTTCTGCCACTGTTAAGTACTGGAAGCGTGTATGATGGTATGTGATTCACAAAGATTAATAACTCAGGAGATAAATCAAGTATTATCTAATTAACCAAGAGCATAATAACCCTCAAAGGTTGTTTATCATTCTTACTGCTCAGGATAGTAAAAAGGTAAAATAAAAATAAATCATTAGTATTGTCCCTTCATCCCCAAGATCTTCTTACTGTGAATCTAGCATGTCCAGATGTTCTACTGAAAATGACTCTTGCAAGATTTCAATGCAATTATTTTCACAGGAAATTGTTAAGCTAAAATAGATGCAGCCAATTTTAATTTAGAATTTTAATTTCTCTCTGCACTTTCCATTTGAATATCTTCCTGTATCTACAGAATGTTATGACATTTATGACCATATAAACACAAAGACAAGTTGACTGTGCTAAACAAATCAATGTTCCTCTCCTGTTTCATACCAGCTTGATGGTCCTAAAGGTCTATTCCAACCTAAAGAGTTCTATGATTCAACACAAAAATGGCACTATGCCAGCTGCATCTTGACACAACATGAGTACTTTGAGGCGAAGCAGCTTCACCCTGCTTCATGTCTTCTCCGGTTCTGGTCTGAACCTGACCTTGAGCAGAGAAAGAACAGCTTCTTCGGTACCTCTCTCACACTTCAGGAGAGAGACAGAGAGCTTCAGAAAAGAGAAGGAATAGTTAGCAAAATACAGGGTTGAAAGAATGAAAATAACCTACCTGCAGGATGGATGAAATAGGCTTGCAAAATCTTGACCTGGACTATGAAAAAGACACAGCTATTTACCCTAAACTGGGCAGAGATCAGAGAACTCCTTGAATGTAGCTGGATGCAATTAAAGTTCCTGTTGTACCAAAGCTGTTGAATGCTGCCTTCTCATTTCAACTAATTCTTAGGAGCATGAATTCATTTACAATCAGTAGAGGGTGGTGAGCATTTTCCAAAGTATCGGTGCGTGTTTATCTCCTTTGGACAAGTGGATCCATGTAGAAGGAGCCTAAATTCCAAACTTCTAGTGATGAAGTTTAGGTGCCCTCAGTCTAGTTCCTTGCATCATTATTATTATAAATAAATATTATAAATCTCTATCAACTGTCAATCTGAAACCTCGAAGAGTTCTTAATGCTTGTATATATTACATATACATTCTGCATGATCTCCCACTCTAGATTCCCAGAGTGTTTTCTTAGTAGTGTTTCTTTGCTTAGTGGAAGATTTACTAAGGGGTCATAAAAAACATGCAGGATTTTTCAAAAAATTGAGTAATATTAGCATTGTTTGGAGTTTGAGTTGAATCAGTATTACACAAAGACTAAAGGAATTATCTTTGGTCATGTTGTGAGAAAACTGTAGTATACAATAATGTGGTTTAGGTTAGCTTAAACATTTTTGTTGCTCTTTGTGCCACCTGCTGGTTAGAGAACAAGGAAAGGGAAATAGGGCAACATTTCACTCACTCTAATGTTCTCAATTTCTGACTGAGACTGTATTACCTGGCTTCTGTATTTATTGTTTGTCATAAAATAACCAGTAGATTCGATTGGAAAGTATTCAGTTAAGGCAACATCACAAGTGAATTAGACTTTTCTGATGCTCTATGATCTTGGTTTTTAAAGAATATGTACTGGTTTCTTTTTTTTTTACCCATAAAATTTTAATTTTTTAAATATGTGGTTTAGGGCATTCATTGCTTTATTTGCCATGTTATGTGGGCAGAGGGTAAGCAAGGAAATTACCTCTAATTGAGTAATATTGAGTGTATCAGAGACAAAACTGTTCTTTGTCTTTTAAAATCTACCTACTGTTCTTCAGAGTTCCTTTCCTTTTCCTTTATTAGTAATTATATTTACCCCAAAACTAAGACTACAAGGACACTACGGAAAATATGGCCCTATTTATACTAAACTTAGATAGTCTGCATTGTCTAATTTATATTAATTTGTACTCTACATCCAAAGTTTACAATGCTCTGATGCTGGCAACAGCACTAATTTCCTTCTAATATTTTTTGTTGTGGGAGAAAGCCATTAGTGTGCTGGATAGGTGATGAAAACAGAAATGTTTAGCATATGGAGATCACCAGTGGGTTGCAGGATTTGTCTTGTCATAGCTGTCAGGCAGGCTCTGTCCTTGCACTAGATACCACAAACACAGAGCAGTGTAACACTGTGGGGATACTTCCATGGTTTCCAAAGGAAAGAGAATAAGATTTGCTTATAAAGTGGCTAAAAAAATAATTAACAATTCAAAAATAAAACTGACTGAATCTCAACAATGTGCCAATATTATGGGTTTTTCAGTAGCATGACAAAGTTAGCAAAGCCAAAGAAATGGAACGGAGTAACAGGAGGATTAATGGTGCTGTCCACCAAATAGAGAAAAGGGACACAGAAAATACATTTTAGGAAAAGTCAGCTTGTTGTCATTAATATCCATTTACATATTGAGTATCCACATGGAGATCTTGGAAAAACAGAGGGGCTTTTTTTTGCTTGCGCTTCTGTGTTCATCTAGAGCAGAGCAATCCAGAGCAGGGCAGTATCTCTAGTCTGCCTTTAAATTCAAATGAAGTTAAAATTAGTTTTCCTAAGGCAATATCAACATGTGCTTGTGGTTAGAATGAATAAATGTGTGTATTGTGTCTTCACTAAATAAGGAAGAATGATTAATTTTATGGCAGAAATGCAACAAAAATATTTTTAATAGTTGACTTAGTTCAATAAAATTAGCATTAAGCATATATATAAGGCCAATGAATTCTATATTATTTTACTATAACAGGTTTTAAAATGGAAATATTCTTTCAAACTCAGAGTGTGTGAAAGTGGCTCATACTTTTTCTCTGAAGTTGTGGAAGCTGGGAGGGCTTTACAACATAGATCATCTCAGATTTTTATCTAATGCTTTCATTTCACTTCCATGCTTCCACCCAAAAAGCCCATCATTAACAAGTATCTTGCCACTTATCTGCAGAGAAACAGTGGAGAGATAGCCACCTCTTATCACAGAGAATAGATGCTCACACTTCTGTTAATTTCTGTTAGCTACATAATAAATCTGCAGTTACTTTCCTTTCAGCTATAAGGTCACTATGAGAGCCCCTGTGTTCAAAAAAGTATGTGTACAACAGATTTTTTTAATATGTTAGAACACTGATTAAGTATAGGGAGAAGAGAAAGGAGATCTGTCTTGGGATGTGTTCAGGCATCACTGAATAGCCAGGAGAAATGATCAGAGCTACAATACAAAATATTAAAGTTCCAGCAGATGTAACTGAATGCATGGAAGTTGGTAATCCCTAATAATTTATATTGTTACAGTGCCTCACATGATAAGTGTTTTACATAATCTTTTAATCAGCACCCTTGCTGGCTTTTGTGAGCAAAATTTAAATGGCCTGAAGATTTCTGATGGGCATGAGAATTATAAGCAGGAAGAAAATAAAATCCAGGATATTTCAGCTGGATAATGGATATTTTCAGCTGGAAAATGGGTAACTTTTTTCAATAATTTTTAAAATTTATTTTTTAAAAAGCTCATCTCAAACTTTTTTTGTTGGTATAAACCCCTATAGGAACTTGTATACTTCCTAGTGTTTGAAGCATGAGAGGTACACTTCAGAGAGGCAGAATTAGGCTTAGGAATCTAAATCTAAAGGCTACTTTTAAGGGCCAGGGAAGGAGGAATGAGGTCTTGCATTCAGCAACTCAGAATCTGTGTTGGAAAAATGCCTCTGCATACAGGGTGCTGAATGACACTGTTAACTGAAACTCTGTGAAAATTTATGTTAAGGTAACCATCTTATAAAGGGGATTTTTCTAGCAAAGCCATTAGTCTTCCTTAATTTTTGTATGAGAACCAAAGGTCCTAGTTTCTGTTTGTACTGAATCAAAAAAAGACACAGCAAGGTTTCTCCATGAATAATCACTGTATCTTTCTTTACATATTATACTATTCCTTCTTGTTTCTTGTCAAAGTTTTTAGTGATGACTGAAATTGTTAAAACATTTGCTCTAACTGTGCTATATTTGATAAGTTATGACATAGATTTCCACTTCAGTAAGACCAGATTTGTTGGCTGATAACAGTATGATGCTCTTAGATTTTTTTTCTTTTTTTATTTTCTTAAATAAATAGATATTGTATATATACTATTATTTTCATAGACAAAAAATATCCGATTTATTTTTCAGTCTGCAAAAGAGATTTTTTTTTTCATTTCAAAAAGCCTTTTCTGTAGCTTCATTTGTTTTCTTGAATGCTTGGAGTAAAGAAAATAGTTCTTAATTTACCACTAATAGACTAAAGCATAATTATTACATAAATATTTTTAAGTAAAAGTGCAAGAAATCATGTCCTGTGGTGATCTTTCGAGATCTTTTGAGTTTGAGAACCAAATTGCTTAAGCTTTGTCAGGTAACTGCTGATATTTGAGCTTGTGTAGACCATTGAAAGATTAACTTCACGTAAGGGGAAAGTTTGAATGTCATGATTCATAAATCAAGGACATCAGAAAAAATATTTTGAAAGTATACTGGAAGTGGTAAAGATTACCTGTGCTTCACAAAATCCCATGTCACATGAAGCATGTAAGGAGCAGTCAAGGTTTAAATTGCCAAAAGCTCCACAAGTTTAAATATGCTGACTCATAATCATAAATAATTTCAGAAATAAATTGTGTTCACACAGCTTATCAGATACTGTATTTTTAATCCTTTTTTTTGCATACATTTTCAGTTAAAAGATCCTGTTGTAAAGTGTTTTTCTGTCTTGGGAAAAGGAAAACCATCCGATTTAGAAATATTTCTATACTGTTCAGATCCAAGTCTGCTGTTGTTGGTCTTTATTTTTTTTAATTAGGAAATTTATTTTTAAAATGGATTCAATACAAAGTTGATCTCCCTATATCCAAGGTTTTAACAGGTAATTAAAAAAATGTGAATAGCATCAAAGTACTGTTATTTTTAATGACACAATAACAAGCAAAATCATCAAAAACTCACATATATGAATGATACTTAGAGCATAATACTCTATAATATCATATTCCACATGTAAGACTGAAATGGTAATTTTAAGCTTTCTTCTTTTCTTCACAATAAATTATGATATGTACATTGTTTGTCTTCAAGGTTTAAGGCCCAGAAAGAATTGCTTTGTCTCTAGAGAGAGACTATTAGCCAAAGACCTAAGGTTTGCAGCAATTTGGATGCCAGATTGTTCCATTTCTAATGACTTCTGTTCTTCCTTGTCAGTCTAGCATAG
This sequence comes from Lichenostomus cassidix, assembly GCF_008360975.1. Lineage (NCBI taxonomy): Eukaryota > Metazoa > Chordata > Aves > Passeriformes > Meliphagidae > Lichenostomus > Lichenostomus cassidix. Next base: position 37,503,788 of record NC_139479.1, read on the forward strand.
CCAGAACCTCTCACTTATTATTTACAGAGCACAGTTTGGATTGCATCAAAGAGAGCTTCCACTCATCAAGCTGTTTCCTGATATTAATTTAGCTCTTCCTCCTGACATCTGCAGCTAAATCAAGTTTGCACAGTGCTTAAATTAAGGCTGGAAAGAACTAAAAAAAGCCCTGAGACTTGGGTTTAGGGCTCTTAAATACAACACCTACCTGAACACAGAGAGGCAATGCAAGGGATGCTTAGAGATTTCTGGTAATAAATGTGTCCCAAAGAATTGAGTTGGAAGACCAGCCTTGTCCATCAGTAGCAAGTTCAGTTTTAAGGCTGATGGCTTGGGAAAAGTGAGGTTTGTGAAGGGGCAGAGTTCTGCCTACTGGTGTGAAAGGCTGAGCAGGTTTAAGAGCTGATGTGACTGGAAGGAAGTTTTAGCTCTCACTCTTGTCCAAGTGTTCTGTTTTGCCTGGATTCATGTACTGACTGATGGTTTCTAAGTCACTTTTATACACAAAATAAAAGACTGTGAAAAACTCATTGACCTAGGGGATGCTCCGGGTTCTCAAAGACCGGAGTTCAGCCAGCTAGAATCTACATCTTGCACCAATATTTCTGAAGTTCCCAGCTGTCTGGGAGGCAATTTCACAATAATAGGCTGATCTGAGTGGATCCTACCACTGATTACAACTGATTTTCATATGACAAAAAGCATAGTCCTGGCAGACTTTGTGGGTGTCCTGTGTACATGTATGGGCAGCAGACTCTTGGATCCTGATTGTGAGGTTTCAAATGCTTTAGCCAGAAAATAAGCTAATTATGATATTAAGATACTGGACATTCTTATGTGAAAACTACATTTATTTAAGTGTTAGACTGATAGGCATTTTAGGAAGAGCTTAATGAGCCATTTGAATGCTGAGAGAAGCAGGTGATTGCTGTAACTTTTCTAACTGTGCCTAAGAGAATATTTATTATATGTGATTAAACTCGTGCATTGCTTTTTTAAATGCTTAGACTTTCTAGTTTTAAGATTAATGGAAACTGTCTTCCAGTTAGCTAGGCTGATTTTTAGCTAAACCTTCTGCAACTCTTTGTGTTGGTCTTAGCTATAGCTATCTATTCTTTCATCCTAACAAAAAACCTACTCTTCAGCTTAACTTCAAAGTGCTTGTAAAAATATCAGTGGGTAAAACATATCCTTTGCAGAGCTTGAACAATTGTATTATCCAACAAATGGTATTGGATACTGAAGTAAATATTCTCTTTAGAACTTTTTAGCTTGCTCATTTCATTATTTTCAAGAATTTTATAGAAGCAATGCAATGTATAGAGGCTGTACAGTTTCATTCTCATAATCATCATTCTATGAAAAATACAAGCATAGAATTGTATATTTTTTACATCTGAATATCTTCTACATGTTGAAATTATGATGATTTAAAAAAAACCAATTCCATGTGAATAAGTCTATGCTAATTTTTCCTAAAGTTACCTTTTTTTTTTTTTTTTTTTTTTAAGAAAAGTGCAGTAAACTATTATACACAGATGTTGGAAAATATTCCTACCACACAATTTTTACTCAGCTTTTGTCTACTACAGAAAACTCAATTTTTTTTCACATCAGTGCAGATAATAAAAGAAAAAATTGCCAGTCTGTGTTGCAATATGTTCTTCAGTCAATATATGTCTGAATAACTAGACAAACAGTGTCCACTGCTGGCAAATCAGATAATTGCAGTGCACATTAGAGACATATGATGTTGAAAGGTTTCCATGAGTTAAGTCTTAACTGTCAGATATTTTGTAATTGAGTTTGTAAGACTGGGTTGTAAAATCAGGTCACTGTGCTAGAAGTATTCATGTTATTACAACTAATAATAAATGTTATTGTATTTGAACTAGTAGCCAGGAATACCACCACAGTAATATGAGCAGGTATTGCAATTTCTTTTCCAGGACTTAAAAATAATTGTAGTTTTCATTATATTCTATCTACCATGTATTTACATGATGAAATATATATATATTTCATTATATTCTATCTGTCATATATACATCCATAAATATTAATTTAAAAAGATAGCAAAAGTCTATGAACTTTATCTTGCTGTTCTAGATCATATAAGCAAAAGACGGGCAAGTGGAAGTTCTTAAATTTTTTTTTTTTCTTTAGGTCAAAGCATTCATTCATTGTTGGTTTTGTTAGATTTTTTTAAACACATAAAAAAGTATAGAAGAAATCAATCTTTTTTTTTTGGAAGAAGTAAAATGAAAATGTGGTGATACAGCAAATACGACAAGTTATGATGAAGCTGGAGCTGAATTGAACTGAGTATCAAAGAGAGGAGAAGAAAAGGCTGGTATCTAAAAAGTTTCTTCTTGGTATTTTTTTATAATAGACAATATTTGTTTGTATCTGTTGCTTAACAGTAGTGTGTTAATGCAAAGAAAATCTTTCAGTCAAAGAAAACTTAGAGTGAAAGAAACATTGAGGGGATAACTGAACTTTCTGTTTGCTTGGAAAGGGGAGCAGAGTATGTGACTTTTTTCAGAGAACATTAGGTACATCTGAACCCCAAAGGAAGGGATGTGTCTGTGTGATTAGATCTGAGAGGAGATCAAGGCTTACTCTGTGGATGAATGTGGCATTAGCCAGAATTGTCCTATATCTACATTTTGTCCCTTCCGTACCCAGAGGAATACTGTATGACCTTCCCTCTTGAACAAGAAAAAACCGGGATGTTAGTTTTTTGTTGTTTTCTTTTTTTTCCTTATAAATGTCTTAAAAATAGTATCAAAAGAATTGCAAAGCAAAAGTTATTCGAAAATAAATGGCAGAAGAATTGCAAAAAAAGATGACAATCTGAAAATTATTTTGTGAAATTTTAGGACACATTGCAAAAAATAAGACTATTTTTTCTTGATTATTTGGCAAGGAATGTGTTTCATGCTTTCTTCCAAGAAACACAGTGGTATTGTGGATGTGTTTGTGTGTGCACATGCATGTGTGCATCCAAGTGCATGAGCAGACATGCTCCAGTTCTTCCTGCCACTAGTAAAAATCCATTTTTATGCTTAAAAGATTATTGGATGTATTTTGAGGGGAGTCATCCTTCTGCTTCTCAAGATAGTAATTCACATACGTCTCTGCTCATACTACCTTTTCTGTAGAGTATTTTATTTTAATAGATATTAAGTGCTTTTTCTCCTGGATCTCTGTGAGATGGCCAAAATCCAAAACCTCCTTTTTTTTTAGGGTTCAGAAATTTTGCACTTTTTTTTCTCATGTTGTCATGTTTTTTCATATTTGTTCCAAGGAAGGCAAGAAATCCACTCGTAAATATGCTCTAGATGTAGGGAATCCTCACTGGAGAGTATTCTGAAACAGGTATAGCAGCTTACATGCTCTGCCAGCTGCACTGACTGCAGACCAAATTCACTTTAGAGACCAAATTTCTCAGGAACAACATGTTTCCTTTGTTTCTGTAGAACAAAATTAAGCAGACTCACCTTACAGGGACTTCCAGTTACTTGAGAGAATAACAGCAAAGTCTATTGCATGTTTCAGAAGTCAGGCAAAGCAGACAAGTCCTTCTGTGGCTAGATAAGTAAATGCAACAGATGTTGGCTTAAGCTGTGCATATTAATGAAGAAGCTCTCCATGCTGTTTTTAGGCCTCTAAATCTTAAACTGCTCTCTGCAGCTGTGTGGACTAAAGATGGGGGGGGGGTGGTGGGTGATGTTTGTGTTTGTCATTAAAGTCCATTTTCTATCTTGTGCCACCAGAGCCTTGTTTGAAGTAGTCTGGTGGCAGATCAGCTATTAGCTTCAGTAGGAACAAAATTAATGGTAATATGTATCTGTTATTAGTTATTAAGAACCTCTCTTTACAGACACTATTTCATTTTTAAAGTAAAATCTTATATATGTCACTGCAGAAACCATAATGTATTTATTTTTTTTCTTATTTGGATTTTACACCAAAAGTGGTCTTGATTATTTTTATTTTTTTCTCCCTTCACTGTTGTTGTTAACTGTTTAAAAGACACTTACTTGGTTTAAGTTTTGGGCCTGGATGAGCTATTTTGGAGATCCTTTTATGATCTGTGTGCTGTTCAGATATTCCTATCAATCCGGCTGGTTTCTTTTGTTCACCTGGTCTCAAAAGAAGTGGTATCAGAAGCAGAGGACAGATAGGGTGGAAAACAGGAAGAGTCATGAAAGATGTCACAGGAGCTGTGCTAAAAGCTAGCAGGCATATTTATACATCTTACCTGGCTGAAGGACCACTTGTTAAATGTAGCATAGGAATCTTTATCCACCTTTTTTTCCCTGTTGAAGGAGGAAGAATAAGCCAATGGAATAAAAAATGAAGGTCTGAATTAGAGCAGGTATTTTACTTGACACAGCACTCTTCATGAGACTCATTACTACAGGATAATCAGGGCAATTTAGCATTGGAAAGGGAAGGGGTAAAGCAAAGTCAAAAAAAGCAAAAGCAAACCCAAGAAATCTGAGAATTATATAATATTTAAAGAGTAGTCAATTGTCTAAAACCAATATCTAGTGTAGAGATGCTCAGTCCTTTGAGTTACAGATGGATCCCAGGAAATATGTGAAAGAAATATTACTGGTCAATGCAGAAGAAATATTGCCCCAGCTATGCTGCTGTCTCTGAGCTGCCATAGGCAGCACCATGGGTGTTATGTATTTGAATGGTTATGTTTTGATAGCTCTCTGCATAACCACTCATCTAATACAGGACTTCCTTGCACGGTGCATTAATTTATTCTTGCATGTACAGGAATTATATTTTAGTTTTTTGTCTTATGAGTTGGATACATAAGGTCAAATAAGACCAAAGCCCGTGAAGAAGCTGGCTAAAATATGTGCAGTCTTTTGACCAACATATTGGAAGCTTTCTTTTGTCTTAACTAAACTGATTCACCTGACCTATTTAAACAAGTGACTCCATAGGACATCCTATGTATTTAGTAAATTTTAGTAGGTATGATTTTGGCTCCTTGAGCACACTGTGAATGCTAAGACTGAAAGCTGAGTGCTTTTGATACAGAGAAGTGTGAAAGGATAGAAATGCAAATTCTGTGAAGTATATTATCACATTTAACAAACTTTGTCCTTAATGTTCTTCAAAGTCTAATCAATGAACATCGAGAGAACAGCGTGGTAAGGATTTTAAATTTCAGTGCTTCATAGTGCATTGTCTTTTGACAAATTAACAATAACTTATAAGGAGAATTATATCCAGATTAATATACAAAAACATATAAAAATGACCTAATTTCAACTGTTTAGAGCTCATTCCACAAATTTACCATACTAATCTTATTATAAACGTGGAAAGCACATAAACTATCTGAAAAGGGAATTCTTATCTATGCTTTAATATATTCATACTGGTATGCTCATAAAAAATATGGTCTTTTAAGTTGACAAATGTTTTTCTATCTTATTCAGTTTTGTAAAATTAAACACTTACCAACCCATAGAGTAAGCCCCAGACTATATGCTTCACCTTGTTCAAGCCATTAAGTTATTTCTCTTGCTCCATCTTAGTCCCCCAAGAAAATTAAATTGATAATTGGAAGTTCCTATTGCTTACCAACACCCACCCTCCCCCATACGTAAACACTGTGTGTGTTGGGAAGATATCAGTTTGCAATTACATCAATAATCCTATTTGTAGGACTGTATGACATTTTCTTATGATAGTTTGAGGGAGTGGAGGGGTCTTAGTATGTTGAAGTCAGACACTTTAATTATGGTCCACCAAAACTACCAGCAACCTTCAATAATTCTTTTTTATGAGAACCAACAAATCAGAATCACAACTTCAGCTGGAAACAGTACTTTGGCAATCAGTCTGCAGTCTTATCAGAAGCGCCACAAGGGTGATTAAATAAATCCATCATAATTTAGAAACAAGTAATTTTTCCACTCCTGAAATGTCTCTTCTTGGAATGATATTAAATTTTCCTTGTGGTCTAGATGTACTTTCATGCCTTTCAATTGTCAGGCCTAAGTTGGTACTTTTACCCCTAGACCATCCTTTCTATTTTGAACGGAAGTATAAGGAGTGAGGTGCTAATGTTTTTTGCAACTCTGGCACACCACATCTTCCAAAGAAAAAAACCAAACCTTTTCAAAGACATGAAACAATCTTCAACTCTGTAGAGTCTGAAAGAACATCTAGTTTAGCTATGCTTTTTTAATGATTTCCAAGATGTAAACTGACTTTACCTCATCAACTTGTAGTGTATTTAAGTGGACAAATGAGCTGTGTTTGCCCTGTTTTTGGCAAGCAAATGCAATAAAAACTTCACTAGACCTAATGAAACTTAAACACGTTTAGTAGCAATGTAATAATCTGACATTTCATACTTCTAGAAAATGTATGCTTGTAAGAACTTTGGGCTTTATTTGAATTATTTTGGTTTGCTTTTGATATCAAGAATGGTTTTGGGATATCTGGGAGGAGAAAATTTGTGTGAAGTGTGCGTATATGGGTACATATCTGTAGAAAGACATTTTTGTTTATATTGAAATGGTTTATGAGAAGAAGATCTCTGTAGAGTCTTCATGACTGCATTGAACAGATATTATTCTGCAGCTTTTAACATTATGCAAGTTAATGCAAAACATATAATGTGAAAAAAAAAGAGAAAAACACAACACATAATGTGTAAGGATGCCATTTTAAGTTCTATACATTTCATAGCCTATGGATCTAGATTAGGATAGACTATAAAGCACTGAATACATTTTTCCAAATGGAACTTCTTATAAAAGAATTTTATGTATCTCTAGTACATGCATGTACATGAATATTAATGGTTTATATTTTAATATTGAACCCTAATGCCTGAAAAGATTACATTGAACATTTCATTTTAAACTAGCTGAAATGGAATATAGTTTGTTCCCACTAATTCAGCAAAATATAAATTTAAGAAATAATATTGTTTCATACCATAAGATATAATAAAGGAAGTATTTTATACACACTTTATACATTGAATTTTTTACTCTAAAATTCATCCAAGAAAGCAATTTTATATATTCAATAATGTTTTTGTTTTAGAAAACTCCTGAAATCCGTAATAAATTGCAGTTAGAAATGAACAGATGGGAGAATAGAAAGCAACGAAAATTTCTTCTCCCCCTCTTTGGCTTTTAATCATTTGTTTTCATACCCAGAGTTTTGTTAATCAGAAATAAACCCCTCTTTTAATGTAGAAAATGTCATAACTAAGATATTTCCATTTGTCCTAAATGCATAATCTCATGCAGTTCCTAGTCTTTAAGGTAGAAGATATGTTCATACTTGTACAATCCATCTGTTAGCAGAGCCTTTGCTTTGACTAGAATTGCACACATTTTATCATAGGTTAGGACACCAGATGGCTCTCTTGAGTTTTCTTTGTAAAACCTCAAGCTGTAAACAACTGCTCTGCATTTCTGAGATGTGAGTACAAAGCTTTTTTTTTTCCCCTCTGGACTAGGAAACACATTTTCTCTTTGTCTATAGGCATGCTGCCTGTTTTCACCCTCCTTCTTGCTTTTCTTTGCCATCACCCTGAGCATCATGTTGTTGGGAAGTGTCAGTGTGTTTTGGCAAAGGCCCTGTATTTGAAAGAAAATATGGGAAAAGAACAATAGCAGTAGATAGTATTTAATGCACAGAACCATCAGATGCTATAAAGAGGAAGTGGGACCCACATGTTTTTGGAGGGAATTTCTCATGTGTTTGTTAGGGCTATATGTATGCGGTATACCCTACATTCCTGAGAAAATGAGAGCTAGTGGGTGGTTGGCCTCTATTTCACTCTACTCCTTCTCATTCATTCCTTTGTTCGGAGCCAGCAGCCAAGTCGAGCTGGCTTTGGGCTGTGTCCTGTCAGCTCCCGCGCGGTGGGGACGGGATGTCCCTGTGCCACGTGCGCCGCTCCGCTCCGCTGTCCTTGGTGCTGAAGGCAGAAACAGAGCGGGACAGGGAGCGCGGGCGGGATGGGCCCGGGGCCGGGCAGGGGGAGACCCGCTCGGGTGGCACTTGGAGCAGCGCTTCCCTCTCGAGGGGTCTCAAGGAAGGCAGCACCGCGTCTTTCCCGCTTCTCAGAAGAAAAGAAAAGGAAAGCAGTATGCAAAAATACTATAGTGAAATTCAATTTTTTTTAGAAAATAACCACCTCTCTGTCTAATTGCATTAGTTAAGGCAATTGTAACCGTTGTAAGGAAATTGCTGCTCTGTAAAAATTGCCAGATAGAAAATCCAATGAGTCTTAGCTGAATCTCTTTAGAGACACTTTTAAATAGAATTAAAATGTATTATCCAGATCCGATTGTGCATGTTCTGTTCCTAGTTGGTCTAGTATTAATACAAAATCCCTGTATACTGGAGTTCCCACCATACACTTTTGCCCTCTGTATAAAAATAGCGCTTTGTAGATTAAAGGATTTAGGGAAAAAATGGTCAATATCAAAGATGCTGAAGCCTCTGCTGAAACAAGAACCTATTCTTACATACTAAGTTCTGTATTGCAAAGCAGTGAATTTTTCTGGATGGGTATTTACACCTCCAAGCCTGTTAAAAAAAAAAAAAAAAGAAAAAAAAAAAAAAAAAAAAAACA